>NC_137772.1:139648826-140848826 GCF_963455305.1 Plecotus auritus | reverse complement strand
TCATGAAACGCCTACTACCTACTCCTACCCCAGTATCCGTCCTTTTAAAGTAATGAACAATTCGTTGCTAGCTGATAAGATATGAACTTCTGGACTATACTGCTGAAAAATATATTTCTAAAAGTTTTGCAATTATATTTCATTCATTATTCATTCTTGCCACAATTTCATTGGAAAAGGTTGTATAATAAAGGTTGTAAAAGTTATATCTTTCCCTTAATTTGTTTAAATAGTTACATTTTAGCTTTTCAAGATTCTTGGATTTATTAAAGCAAAACCTGAGACAAATAAATAATATTAAATATCAGCCAGTTTTGACCTGTCTGCCTGCAGGAGAAGTAACCAGTTTTTACTAGAATGTCAAGCAGTTTCGTATTTTCTTTTTAATTAAATATAGTCAATGATTTGCAAAGAGAACAAAACATGGCCAACTGAATATTTCATTTGTGAGGTAATAGGTCTTTCTATTTTTCAACTCTTTCAAGATTATGATTAAGAAATGGGTGATTAAAGGTTGTGAAGTTCAGATGTAATTTTTTCTATGCCTTAATCACAGGCATTATGGTCACTATTTCTTATATTTCTGAGACCATTTTAAATGTAAATAGTTCTTTATAAATATGAACTCACAGCATTCATTAGAAGAATGTATGATATAAATACCGTTCTTTCACTAGTAGAAGAATGTGAAGGCTTAGGAAAGTTGATAAAGCCATGTAGGATGTCATAGCAGCGATGTAAAGACTACCCTTCAAATCCCTGAAGTACATATAACTGAGTTTTATTCAGCCATATACATACAAAAAGAAATATAATCTTTGCTTTGAAAGGGAAAACATGTCTGGATTTTCCCTAACTCCATAGTCTCAATTTCTTACCTTCTTCTTGGTGGCTTCTGTCTTACATTTTCTGGGTTAATTATAACAGTTCTAGCTAGGACTACTAAAACAACATATCCTTTATATTCATATATATATATATATATATATATATATATATATATATATATATATACAGGCACACACATACACACTAGAGGCCCGGTGCACGAAATTCATGCATGGGGCAGGGGGTGTCCCTCAGCCCAGCCTGCACCCTCTCCAATCTGGGACCTCTCGAGGGATGTCCGACTGCCCGTTTAAGCCCGATCCCGGTGGGCAGTCGGACATCCCTCTCACAATCCAGGACTGCTGGCTCCCAACTGCTCGCCTGCCTGCCTTCCTGATTGCCCTAACTGCTTCTGCCTGCCAGCCTGATCACCCCCTAACCACTCGCCTGCCAGCCTGATTGATGCCTAACTTTTTTGCCCCTAACTGCCCTGCCCTTCAGGCCTGGTCACCCCTAACTGCCCTCCCCTGCAGGCCTGGTCACTCCTAACTGACCTCCCCTGCAGGCCTGGTCACCCCTAACTGCCCTCCCCTGCAGGTCTGGGTCCCTCCCAACTGCCTTTCCCTGCAGGCCTGGTCGCCCCCAACTTCCCTCCTCAGCCAGCTTGGTCACCCCTAACTGCCCTCCCCTGCAGGCTTGATTGCCCCCAACTGCCCTCCCTTGCAGGCCTGGTCCCTCCCAACTGCCTTCCCCTGCTGGCCATCTTGTGGTGGCCATCTTGTGTCCACATGGGGGCCGGATCTTTGACCACATGGGGTCAGCCATCTTGTGTGTTGGAGTGATGGTCAATCTGCATATTACTCTTTTATTAGATAGGATAGAGGCCTGGTGCATGGGTGGGGGCCAGCTGGTTTGCCCTGAAGGGTGTCCCAAGGGTGGGGGTTCCCTTGGGGCGTGGGGCGGCCTGGGTGAGGGGTCTGTGGTGGTTTGCAGGCCAGCCACACCCCCTGGTGACCCAAGCGGAGGCCCTGGTATCTGGGGTTTATTTATCTTCTACAATTGAAATTTTGTAGCCTGGAGCGAAGCCAAGCCTTCTGCTTGCTCCATGGCCACAGCCATTTTTGGGGGGATTTATGTATCTTCTATAATTGAAACTTTGTAGCCTTAAGCGGAGGCCTGGGCTGGCCAGGGTGTGTGGAAAGCTTCGCTTCCTCCATCGCCGTGGGCAACCCTAGCCTCCTGCTCTTTCCAGCTCTGTGGCTGCCGCCATTTCTGTTTGGGTTTATGTATCTTCTATCATTGAAACTTTGTAGCCTTGAGTGGAGGCCTAGGCCGGCAAGGGCAGGTGGAAAGCTTGGCTTC
Organism: Plecotus auritus; assembly: GCF_963455305.1. Classification (NCBI taxonomy): domain Eukaryota; kingdom Metazoa; phylum Chordata; class Mammalia; order Chiroptera; family Vespertilionidae; genus Plecotus; species Plecotus auritus. Next base: position 140,846,636 of record NC_137772.1, on the reverse strand, counting down.
CTCCATTGCCGGGGAAACCCAAGCCTCCCTCCTGCTCTCTGTGGCTGTAGCCATCTTGGTTAGGTTTATTTGCATATTTGCTCCTGATTGGATGGTGGGCGTGGCTTATGGGGGTGGCTTGTGGGTCTAGTGGAGTGATGGTTAATTTGCATATTATTCTTTTATTAGAAAGGATATATATATATATATATATATATATATATATATAATGTATAATTCTAGAATGCTTACTGAATCAGTATCTTTGAACTGCTAGCATGCCCCTACCACTGAAGATTTCATTAAAAACTGTGAATTTCCTAAGGAATTAAAAAATACATATTGATTTATTTGGAGGGGAGTGGGGAGAAAGAGAGAGAAACATCAATTTATTGTTCCACTTAAATATATATATATATATATATAAATATATATATATATATATTATTTATTTCAGAGAGGAAGAGAGAGGGAGAGCTAGAAACATCAATGATGAGATAGAGAATTATTGATTGGCTGTCTCCTGCACAACCTACACTGGGGATCGAGCCCACAACCCGGGCATGCGCCATGACTGGAAATCTAATGGTGACCACCCGGTTCATAGGTTGACACTCAACTACGGAGCCAGGCTGGCTGGGCTACTGTTCCACTTATTGATACATTCATTGGTTGATTCCTGTATGTTCCCTGACTGGGGATGGAACTGCAAACTTGGTGTTTCGCGTCCACACTCCAACAACTGAGGTACTGGGCCAGGGCAAGCTTCCTAAGGGATTTTAAAGTACCATGAGCACCAAATTAATAAATTAACAAAATGATATATTTTAAAAGATATAAAAACTATTATAAATAAAAGCATTCTAAACATAACTAGGAACATGACTGCTTCCTAAAACCAACAAAGAAAATACCGATGCAGCCCTGGCTGGTTTGGCTCAGTGGATAGAGTGTCCGCCTGCGGACTAAAGGGTCCCAGGTTCAATTCTGGCCAAGAGCATATTCTTGGGTTGTGGGCTCCATCCCCAGTAGGGGCATGCAGGAAACAGCCAATCAATGATTCTCTCTTGTTACGTTTCTCTCTCTCTCTCTCCCTCTCCCTTCCTCTCTGAAATCGATAAAAATATATTTAAAAAAAAAGAAAATATCCATGCACATTCTAAAACTACACATAAATTTAAAATAGATGTTATATGAATTTCATAAGACATGTGATATAACACTTCTGCAGTCTCAGAACTAGTTGAAATACATTGTGTGCTTTAAAAACATCGTGGGAACTTGCTAATTTGGGCATGCTTTCTCTTTCCCACCTCCCTGCTTCTTTCAAGAAACTGTTCTGATTTATTAGTTGAAAGAATCTGACACTTTATGACACTAAGCACCAGGCTCAGATGCAGAGTCACCACAGCTTTATGGAAATAGAAGCTGAAAGTGGACAAAACATGCTAACAGTAAGTCCTCAACTTTGTCCATAGGTTCTACAACTTTAAGTAAAATGACATATAATGAAACCAATTTTATTACAGGGTAATTAATTTACCTATTTATATTTAACAAGAGTTAAGTCCCTATGGCATCTCATCAATATTTTAGAAACAAAACAGCATAAAATGAAATGACATTATTCAAGGACCTGCTAGATAACACTTCTTCGTGGATGCACCTGGCACCACTTCTGATTTGGTAGGTATTCCTACAGATATCTGTGTGCTTCCTTTTTTTTATATATATATATCTTTTAAATCTTTATTGTTCAGATTATTACAGTTGTTCCTCTTTTTCCCCCCCATAGCTCCACTCCACCCGGTTCCCACCCCACCCCACCCCATGCCCGTACCACGCCCCCCCCCCCCCCCCCGCCACTGTCCTCATCCATAGGTCCATAGGTGTATGATTTTTGTCCAGTCTCTTCCAACACCCCCAACACCCCTTTCCCCCTGCGGATTGTGAGTCCACTCCCTTTCTATGCCCCTGATTCTATTATGTTCACCAGATTCTGTTCATCAGATTTTTTTATTCACTTGATTTTTAGATTCACTTGTTGATAGATATGTATTTGTTATAACTTTGTTGTTCAGAATTTTTTATCTTTACCTTTTTCTTCTTCTTCCTCTTCTTAAAGAATACCTTTCGGCATTCATATAATACTGGTTTGGTGGTGATGAACTCCTTTAGTTTTTTCTTATCTGTGAAGCTCTTTATCTGACCTTCAATTTTGAATGACAGCTTTGCTGGGTAGAGTAATTTTGGTTGTAGGTTCTTGCTATTCATCACTTTGAATATATTTTTTAAAAATAAATCTTTATTCAGATTATTACAATTGTTTCTCCTTTTTCCCCCCATAGCTCCCCTCCACCCAGTTCCCACCCCACCTTCTGCCCTTACCTTCCCCCCACTGTCCTCATCCATAGGTGTATGATTTTTGTCCAGTCTATTCCTGAACACCCCCATACCCCTTTCCCCCTGAGAATTATCAGTCCACTCCCTTTCTATGCCCCTGATTCTATTATATTCACCAGATTATTCTGTTCCTCAGGTTTTAATTCACTTGAATTTTAGGTTCACTTGTTGATAGATATCTATTTGTTGTTCATAATTTTTATCTTTACTTTTTTCTTCTTACTCTTCTTTAAGAATACCTTTCAGCATTTCATATAATACTGGTTTGGTGGTGATGAACTCCTTTAGCTTTTTCTTTTCTGTGAAGCTCTTTAACTGCCCTTCAATTCTGAATGATAGCTTTGCTGGGTAGAGTAATCTTGGTTGTAGGTTCTTGCTATTCATCACTTTGAAAATTTCTTGCCACTCCCGTCTGGCCTGCATAGTTTCTGTTGAGAAATCAGCTGGAAATCGTATGGGTGCTCCCTTGTAGGTAATTAACTGTTTTTCTCTTGCTGCTTTTAATATTCTCTCTTTGTCTTTTGCTCTTGGCATTTTAATTATGATGTGCCTTGGTGTGGTCCTCTTTGGATTCCTTTTGTTTGGGGTTCTGTGTGCTTCCTGGACTTGTAAGTCTATTTCTTTCACCAGGTGGGGGAAGTTTTCTGTCATTATTTCTTCAAATAGGTTTTCAGTATCTTGCTCTCTCTCTTCTTCTGGCACCCCCATAATTCTGATGTTGGTACGCTTGAAGTTGTCCCAGAGGCTTCTTACACTATCTTCAACTTTTTGGATTTCTTTTCCTTTTTGCTTTTTCAGTTGAGTGTTTTTTGCTTCTTTGTATTTCAATTCTTTGACTTGATTCTTGTGTTCCTCTAGTCTGTTGTTGGGTCTCTGTATAATATTTTTTATTTTAGTCAGTGTATGTTTAATTTCTAGTTGGTCCTTTTTCATATCTTCAAGGGTCTCATTATATTTATCAGCCTTTTCTAGGATATTCTTGAAAAGCCTTATAACCATGGTTTTGAATTCTATATCCAGTCGTTTGTTTTCCTCCATTTCTTTCATTTGTGATCTGTTTCTTTGACGCCACATTTTCACTGCTTCCCTGAGTTGGTAGGGTAGATTAGTGTGCTAGGTTTCCTATATGGCCCAGTGGGTCAGCCTTCCCAGTTAACCTGAGGTGGACACTCTTGGTGCACCCCTTTGTGGACTGTGTGTACAGCCTTGTTGTAGTTAAGTCTTGATTGTTGTTGGTATCACTGGGAGGAATTGACCTCCAGGCCAGTTGGCTGTAAGGATCAGCTGTGTCTATGCTGGGAGAAGTTCGGTGTTGGAGACAGCCTTATAGGATTAGACTTGCCAAATTGCAATAGCCTCTGTGCTCAGCTTGGATGGGGTGGAGTCTCAGGGCGGAGCAGACAGTCTTGGCTTCCAGTCAGCCTTGCCCTTGCGCGCACGCGCGCGCCTTCAGACCTCTGCCTTCCCTGGCTCCCGAGTCTCCGCCCGAGAGTCCAGATTCCCCCACAAGAGCGTGGGTCCCCAGGGGCTCGCCTGGAACTGGGGTTCAGTGCAGTCAGAACTGGGGCTCAGTGCAATCAGGAGCTTCGGACTCCCTTCTGCTAGGGAAAGCCTGTGGCAACCTCCGCAGCCTTTGTGTGCACTGGCACGCTCGTCTCCAGACCCCTGCCCACTGGGGCTCCCCCAGGTCTCCCCCGGGTCTCCGAGTCTCCGGGTGCCTTTCTCTCTACCTGACAGTCCAGACTCACCCTGTATGAGCCTGGGTCCATGGGGTTTTGCCCGGAACTGGGGTTCAGTGCAGTCAGAACTGGGGTTCAGTGAAGTCGGGGGCTTCCTTTCCCCTTCCGCCAGAGAAAGTCAGCCAGACTCTCAGCCACCCTTCCTCTCTGTGCGCACAAAGACCCTTTGCCATACCTCCAATTCTCTGTGAGTTTTTCTCTTTCCTTCTAGTTGTAGAATTTTCACTCAGCCAGCTTTCCTGTGGTTCTGGATGGTGTCCGTTCTGTCTTTTAGTTGTAGTTTTGAAATTGTTGTGTGAGGCAGCAGTTTAGGTGCTTACCTATGCCGCCATCTTGGTTTCTCTGAATATTTCTTGCCACTCACATCTGGCCTGTATAGTTTCTGTTGAGAAATCAGCTGACAGTCCTATGGGTGCTCCCTTGTAGGTAACTAACTGTTTTTCTCTTGCTGCTTTTAATATTCTCTCTTTGTTTTTTGCTCTTGGCATTTTAATTATGATGTGTCTTGGTGTGGTCCTCTTTGGATTCCTTTTGTTTGGGATTCTGTGTGCTTCCTGGACTCGTAAGTCTATTTCTTTCACCAGGTGGGGAAGTTTTCTGTCATTATTTCTTCCAATAGGTTTTCAGTATCTTGCTCTCTCTCTTCTTCTGGCACCCCAATAATTCGAATATTGGTATGCTTGAAGTTGTCCCAGAGGCTCCTTACACTGTCTTCATATTTTTGGATTCTATTTTCTTTTTGCTTTTCCGGTTGGGTGTTTTTTGCTTCTTTGTATTTTAAATCTTTGACTTGATTCTTGAGATCCTCTATCTGCTGTTGGATCTCTGTATATTATTTTTTATTTCAGTCAGTGTATGCTTAATTTCTAGTTGGTCCTTTTCATATCCTCAAGGGTTTCACTAAATTTATCAGCCTTTTCTAGAAAATTCTTGAAAAATCTTATAACCGTGGTTTTGAACTCTATATCCAGTTGTTTGCTTTCCTCCATTTCTTTCATTTGTGACCTGTTTCTTTGTCTCCACATTTTGGCTGCTTCCCTGAGTTGATAGAGTGGCTTTGTGTGCTAGGTGCCCTATAGGGCCCAGTGGCTCAGCCTCCCCAGTTACCTGAGGTGGACACTCTTGGTTCACCCATTTGTGGGCTTTGTGCACAGTCTTGTTGTAGTTAAGCCTTGATTGTTGTTGGTATCACTTGTTGTTGGGAGGAATTGACCTCCAGGCCAATTGGCTGTGAGGATCAGCTGTGTCTACAATGGGAGAACTTCTGTGCTGGAGACACCCTTATGAGGCAAGACTTGCTTCAGTGGGGCTTTGGTGCTCACTGAGTCTGCCCCCTGAGTGTGTTCCTTATGGATCTGAGGAGTTGTAATCGGGATGGTCCTACTCTGACCCCTGGGTACACTGGCTCTTGGATCTCTAAGGAGGTGCTAATTTAGCCTCTGCCTGAGACCACCCAGTAGGAGCTACAGAGAGATCTGCAGATTCTTCTTCTTTGTTTGGGTTTTGGAGGTGCCCAGATGAGGCCCAGCTGTGAAGCAATGCAAGCTGCTGTGGGGCCTTGGGCCTTCTTTTGGATGTTCTGGGTCTCTCTGACTCAGCTGCAGTTTGATAGGTAAGTTTAGCTTTCAAAGGACCGGGCCATTCATATGCAAAAGCCTCTGCGCACAGCTTGGGTGGGGCGGCATCTCAGGGCGGAGCAAACAGCAATGGCTTCCCATCAGCCCTGCCCTAAGAGGCCCCTGGGTCTCAGTGTCCCGCGGTAATCGCTGCAAGCACCTCTGAGAGAAAGCCACCCTCAAGTTCTGCCCGTTGCCAGACAGTCCAGTTTCTCCCCGTCTGAGTCTGGGTCCCCAGAGTCTCGCCTGGAACTGGAGTCCAGAGCAGTCGGGAGCTTGTGTCTCCCTCCAGCTTGAAAAAGACAGCTGTGTACTCAGTTGCTAGCCCTCTCCCCGCACGCGCCTCTGTACCTCTGCCTTCCGCACCTCCTCTGAGTCTCAGTGTGTTTTTCTCTTTCCTTCTAGTTGTAGAATTTCCACTCAGCCAGTCTTCCTGTGGTTCTGGATGATGTCCGTTTTGTCTTTTAGTTGTAGTTTTGAAGCTGTTGTGCGAGGCGGCAAGTTCAGGAATTTACCTATGCCCCCATCTTGGTTTCTCTCTGTGTTCTTCCTTAGTGGGTCTAAGGTAGGTCTACCCTGTGAGAGTTCTCCTCAAAGGAGTTGAGGTAAAATACCCATTAGAGATTCTGAGGGAGAAAAGCCCTGGCTCACACACTGTGAGGCTTCTGAGAAACAGTGGTATCACCCAGTCTTCTAATACAACTAATCGAATTACCGGCATTTCTGTCCAGTTTGAGTGTTTTTGTTTCCTTTTCTTTAATATGTGTCAAACCTCAGTCTTGCCAGAATTAGAGGTATGAGTGCCCAGGGCACAAAGCATTCCCTTTCTTTCCTCTCATGCTTCCAGCATTTACCCCCTAGTTGATAAATCCATCAGATCTAGAGCCATGCCATTAGAAGCACAATAGTTTAAATCGGGAAGGAATACTAAAGACCATGTGGTCCAGTTGTTCCAATATCATAAATGAGAAAACCAGTGATGTGGTTTGTCCAAGGTTACACCAAAAACTTAAACAGAAATATGAAAAACCAAGACTCTAGAACACCTGCTAGTTCTTTCATCAATGAGTACAGTCAAAGCACATAAACTATTTTTTTTTCTGCCAGGTTCACCATGACTCTGCTTGCACATATGGATCAGGTGCACTGGTCCTTAGGCTCAATTAAGAGATCTCTGGGTAATGGTGTGGCTCATTCTGTCTCATTCCAATGAATCCAGTGTAATTCTGATGAAAGAAACTTTCTCTGAGCAACTGTCACAACCAAATAGCAAATGTCAGTTGCCATGAGTCAACCTTCTTTCCTCTCCTTCTGGTTTTTATTCTCAGGGCTAGAAAGCAGACAAGACACCCTCCTGCCACTCTCAAACACCCCATGGATAGGCCAAGTGAGAACACTCCTATAAAAGTACTTTGCAAAATACTGTGTGCTCCCATTACTAGTGTAGAGTCTCCAAAATCTTAATGCCCTTTTGGATGAGCTGGGTTTTGTCCTGGATTTATTTTAGTCCTCTCCCTAAACAATTAATTTGGGTCTTCAGAGTTCACTTTAGGCTTTGCAACTTTGCATTTTCTTGTTTGAGTTAGAGTGATGTAGAAACCTCAATCTGATTAAGATGGTAATCAGCCCAAACACTATAAATATGTGTTGTTTCCAGAGCAGGTCTATAAATGGCTCCCGAAGCAGACACAAAATAGCACAGTGAGGAGGGAACAGCATGGGAAGGGGAGGGGAGGGCAGCAAGGATGACCCACAAGCTCAACTCCAGTCCCAACTCTGCTGACACAGTTTGAGATTTTAGACAAAGTCTATTCAGAGCTTCAGTTTCTCTGTCTTTGAAAAAAGGGTCTGTCTAATCTCTGGTAGCCAAAATGGGGCCAATACTCAATATGTGGCCAGTGTGACTACAATCTTAAGTTCACTTAACTTTAGTTTTTTAAATTTAAAAATCAGTACCTGATTCAGTGACTAGAAAGCTTTTAAGTATGTTTGGAAAAGCTAGGTATGTGAACTTGTATTTTCATGAAAATCTAAATATGGACTAAATATTTCTGATGAAAACTTAGTGTCTGAACTAGAATGTGCTGTAGGTGGGTTCTGAATAATATAAAACAATGTAAAACATTCCATTAATAATTTTATATAGATTGTAAAGTAAAATGATATTTTGGACTACATGAAATTTATTATTATAGTTACACCTTTCCCTTGTAACTTTTTTTTAATGTAATGACTGGACAATTTAAGATTACATATGTGGCTTCTATTATATTTCTTTCAGACAGTAATGGGATAGGTGTTCTGAGCAGTGCCTTAGTATAATCACTTATTTATTAAGATGGCCCCTGTAGATTAAATAGACATAAGAGCCATTGAAAAATACTATTTGATGTTGTATTTTATTCATTTAACTAAATTATACTTAATCACTTAAAAATGCTTATTATATGAGAGGTAGAGGTAGATAATTACCGTGTCTACTTGGCTGACTTCTATTTCTATAGTAAGTACTCCAAATCTGAGGGTCAACCCTGAGGATCTGTACTTACAATCAGTGAACTTGCTCTGCGGCCACAGCTGATTGGACAATGGTGGACCCTGAGCTTGATGGGCCAATCAAGAAGTCCCTCCCCCAAACTAGTAGTGGTGATAGGAACTAATAACCAGTCTCTGCAGGGCTGAAACTGTAACATGAAAATTTGGGAGCGCTGGGGAAGTTACAATCTACCAGGTGACTGGGACAGAGGAGACAAATTCTGTCAGACAGAATAGAATGAGATGCAGAAATGGAGAAAGGAAAATCCAGTTTTTGTGTCTTAATTATTTTTTCACAACAATACTTTGAGGCAAATACATAACACATGCAAATTTAAACAGCTGGGTAAGCAATATATGATCAGGTTCCCAAAAGGAAGAGTTTCTGGACAAATTCCATAGAAATTCAGAGAAACCCTGTCAGTATTATGTAGCAGCATCAAGCAAAAGCACAGAGTAGGTATGATGTCCAAATGATACAGGGAAGAGAGAGCATGATATGAACAGTAGGGAATGGCCTGGTGAGAAGGCCTGGTGAGAAAGAAGGATCTTAGGCTGACCTTGGAGGAAATGACCATTAAGATGCTTTCAGCCCCAGGATAACTGCATGATTCTGTGGGGCGAATTTGAATGGGTAGACGGGAGGGAGAAAGGCATCCCTGGCAAAGGGAAGTAACACTAAACAGTCTTGGAGTTTAGAATAAGCACAGCGATTTTAGAAGGCAGGGACTCATCTGGCTGGGGTGGTGAGTTTGCGTTGGGGAATATGGGTATTAAGGTGAGGTGGTTAGGGTGGGGCAAGATTGTGGAGAGTCCTGAGCAAGCATCAGATTAGGAATTTGGCTTTCAGCCTTCAGTCACTGGGAACAATGAGAAAGTTCTTGAATATGGAAATGACTCAATGATAAGTGGTATAATAGAAGGCTCAAGGAAACCAGGATTCCTCAAAATTTGCATAATACAACTCTCACACTGAAGATTTTTTACAAAATGAACACCTACCTAAAAAAAGACAAGAGTAATATTGCGGAGCAGATATTATGTGTTGTTATTGGCATTCACCTCACCTCATCATATTAATCGTGTGGAGTCTATTCAGGTCAAATTTGTACCTCAGGGAAATTACAAGTGATTACACGTTGGGAAACTTTCCTCCTTCCTTCCGTCTTCACTTTCTTTCAGCAGATATTTATAAAGTGCCTATCACCCATTAGGCAGCGAGGATATTAAAAAGCAAACATACAATTCCTGCCCTCATGAAGTTTACAAGTGGACAATTATCAATAAAGTAATTCCACAAATAAATGAAAAACTACTACTCTGAGGCGTGCTGGGGAAAAACTTTCTAATAGGAGGATTTGGTGTCATCAAGGAGAGGTAAGGCTTCCTTAAAGAAGATTGATGCTGAAAGATTCAGCAGTTACCTAAACAAGAGGAGAGACCAGATTCCAGGTACAGAGAAAGCCATGCGCAGAGGTGCCTCGCAGCGGGGAACATGTACGGATGAGGGACTGAGCAGGATATGGAAAGGTGCCAGATCAAACAGCTCTTGGAGGCCTTGTTTAAGGAGCTCCTTTTCCTGTTTCCCAAGAGCAATTAAGAGCCATTCAAAGTACATGAAGGAGGAGTTAAATGATCACTTGAAATTTTTCTTTTTTAATCAGTATCGACTAAAAAAATTGAAACCTTCAATGATGAATTCTGAAATGGCCAGGGAGATTGGAGGAGCCCAGAATCAGCAGAAGAAGGTGAGACTAGTCCAAAAGTGAAATCATGCATACCTGAGGAAGGGTGTTGCAGAGGGAAGATGGCTGGGAGGCTTATTGTTAGAGTAACATTACATATTGCCAATAACTTGTTCAACCCTGCTTAATTTAACTTAATTAAAATTGACGTGATAGTAAAGACTGGTTCAGGTAAGAATCATCAATAGCTGCTAAACTTACAGGAGGAACTTTGATGAGGAATTGGACATCATCTGAAAGTGTCTCCCCAAAGATTGCTTATCAGTCGCTAATGAGTAAATACACAGAAACAGTGGAACACCTGCACCAGGTGATCACACAACGAGCACCAGGAAGGGGAGATGGACTATATGTGCCTCTAGATGTGATAACCTGAGGCATCATCACTTATGTCACATAGAGGCTGGCCATGCCTAATCTGAATATAGCCATTCAGAAACTGTACTACTGGGGAGGGCTGTATTACTGAAGACTTTCACTCTCATAAATACAAAGCAAGGCTAGGAGCTCTTAAAGGAGACTAAAGAGACATGATGTATTCGTTTCCATAAACTTAGTGCACTTGAAAAAATTTATTAGTTTATAGTCCCTGAGGTCAGGAGTCCAAATAGGTCTTAGTAGTGCAAATCAAGGTGTTCGATGGGGGCTGTTTCTTTTAAAGGCTCTACAGGATAACCCCTTTCCTTGCCCTTTCCAGCTTTAGAGGATGTCTGCATTCCTTGGCTTATGGCCCCTTCCTCCATCTTCAAAGCCAGCAATGTAATATCTTCAAATCACTCTCTCTGGCTCTGACACTCCTGCCTCCCTCTTATAATGATGCAAGTCATTAGATTCGGCCCACCTCAGTAATCCAGAATACTCTCCCCATCTCAAAATCCTTAACTTAGTTATATCTGGAAAGTCCTTTTTGCCTTGTCAGGCAATACTAGATTCACAGCAGGAGACATGTGTGGGGAGCCATTATTCTGCCTATCACACTTGGTATAAAAATCCTATCCTATCTAATAAAAGAGTAATATACAAATTGACCGTCACTCCAAGACACAAGATGGCTGCCCCCATGTGGACACAGATGGCTGCCACAAGATGGCTGGCTGGGGAGGGCAGTTGTGGGCAGTTGTGGGTGACCAGGCCGGCAGAGGAGGGCAGTTGGGGGAGACCAGGCCAGCAAGGGAGGGCAGTTGGGGGGGACCAGGCCTGCAGGGGAGGACAGTTGCGGGGAACCAGGCCTGCAGGGGAGGGCAGTTGGGGGGGACCAGGCCTGCAGGAGAGGACAGCTGGGGGGGACCCAGGCCTGCAGGGGAGGGCAGTTTTGGGGGACCAGGCCAGCAGGAGAGGGCAGTTGGGGGGGACCAGGCCAGCAAGGGAGGGCAGTTAGGGGGGACCAGGCCAGCAAGGGAGGGCAGTTAGGGGGGACCGGGCCAGCAAGGGAGGGCAGTTGCGGGGGGACCAGGCCTGCAATGGAGGAGAGTTGGGGGGGGACCAAGGCCTGCAGGGGAGGGCAGTTGGGGGGGGGACCCAGGCCTGCAGGGGAGAGCTGTTGGGGGGGACCAGGCCTGCAGGGGAGGTCAGGTGGGGGGACCAGGCCAGCAGGGAAGGCAGTTAGGAGTGACTGGACCAGCAGAGGAGGGCAGTTGGGGGAGACCAGGCCAGCAGGGGAGGGCAGTTGAGGGGAACCAGGCAAGCAGGGGAGGACAGTTGGGGGTGACCAGGCCAGCAGGGGAGGGCAGTTAGGGGCAATCAGGCCGGCCATGGAGCAGTTAGGCATCAATCAGCTGGTAGGGGAGTGGTTAGGGGGTGATCAGGCTGGCATGCAGAAGCAGTTAGGGGCAATCAGGCAGAGGCAGGCGAGCAGTTGCGAGCCAGCAGTCCTGGATTGTGAGAGGGATGTCCGACTGCCCCTTTAGGCCCAATCCCACAGGTAGGATCGGGCCTAAATGGGCGGTCGGACATCCATCAAGGGGTCCCAGATTGGAGAGAGTGCAGGCTGGGCTGAGGGACACCCCCCACCCCATGCACAAATTGCATGCACCGGGCCTCTAGTGTAAATTATGCTAGATTGCTTCTTGTATTGGAGGAAAAGAAATGCCCCCCAAAAAAGTTGTTAAAATTGAAACACAACCACTGGATTGAAGTATTCTACTTATTCCTAAACTTATTGAAGTTGGCAGCTTACAATGTTGTTATGTAAGAGAAAATAATTTACTTAAGAAATATACACTGAAGTGTGTAGGGGTAATCAAACATTATGTATACAACTTACTCAGCAGGTTTAGAAAAATAATAAAACACATGTGTGCAAAGAAAGCAAGCATTTAGGAAATCAAATAAGGCAAAATATTAAAAGTAGATGAATCTGGATTAAAGAGTATATGGGTGTTCTTTGAGTAATAGTCTTGCAAACTTTTCTGTAAATTTGAAGTTATCCCCAAATCAAAAGTTAAAAGAAAACTGATGAATACATAATTTACTTTTATTAAAAACAGATAAAGAGTTTTTTACTTAAATACCACAAGCAACTCACAGTCTATATCATTTTATAAGCGTGAAAATGACCGAAGATGTGTGGCACAGATTCAGCGACTTTATATTTGTTATTTCTATAGTAACATTACTAGTAAATGGAAAGGCTCGGAAATGTTTAAGACTTTTAAGGTTAGGAACTTAAAGGAAATCTTAAGCCTGGCAGTATTACAGCTTTAGGAAGTTTAAAATAGAATAGGTAATTATCCTTAGATTTAAATATCAACCTGTTGATCACACCCTGCTATTTGTGAGAGAGAACCTACTAGGTAATTTTCTAGGAAGGCCCTTAGAAAAGCAAGCTCTCCTTTTCAGGTGTATTTATCTGATTTTTAAAACAAAAGCAAGTAATAATAATAATGTGTATTTTCTTCTGCCCAGTGCCGAAGGCAGAATTTTATAGCTTTGGCCCCAGAGAAGTTTTTGGTGCCCATTTTGATTCCCACTCCACCCTTTATTGTTTAAACACAAAAGATAAGGCAGCTGGGACTCTGACCACTGACAAATAATCAGGGGCCTGTCCACTGGGAAACTCCTCTGATCTTGGCAGCAACTACGGTTTTAAAAGGAAGGTAAAAAGAACGCTTAAGACCGGTTTCTGCGCACAGCCCTATGTGTGGGCTTGTTTTCCTTGCCAACTGTGGTAGCCAAAAACAGAGTTACTCCCCAGCTATGCCAGGATGGAGTGCCAAGATCAAATAATAGCGAACTTTTCTCAATTACAGAAACAGAAAGAAAACATGTGGCAAAGAGCTGGCTTTATTTTTACAGGTTTGGCTCTTGCTATCACCAGCCAGTACCAAAATGTGTGATTTAGTGTAATCTATGATTATACCGCTCACAATAATCTATTCCGTTATTTTCAGGGTAACCTTGATTTTCAAAGAGCCGCCTGATGTCTTTGAGTGAGTTCAGCAATCAGAGGCCCAAAGTGCTTCTCTAGCCCAGAGCAGGGTGTGTCTTTACCACGTAGATGCTTCACTTAGAACACTTTCCCTCACCAGTGTAATTATTTAGACAACCACATTCTGTAACCCAGGGGTAAGTCACGTGACCCCAGGTTTCTTTTTAAGATGGGTCACTCTCTAGTTGTGCAACCCTGGGCAAAATACTTCTGGGTTGCAAACCACAGTGTGTCATTTGTAAAAGAGGAGTCACCTTAGCTATCCTGCTGCCCGCACAGGTTTTTCCATAACTATCCAAGGAGACAAATATGTGAATTCATTTTGAAAAAGGCCAGGTAATTTCTCCCCAGTTTTTGAACATAAGACTAAATCGACATGTATTTGTTTCTTAAAGTGTCTGGTGAAGTGCTGTTTCCATAGTTTTTCCTGAACAAATACTTGCTGCCTGAGTGACTGAATGATGACATTAATTAACTTTTGGGATGCTGTGGTTTTACATTCCTATCTCTAGAGAACTGCCCCTAATTCAATAGGCCAGACTTTGACCTAGACTCAAGGATGACTGGTTCCGCATGAAGGTACATGTTCAAAGGTGTTCTAAGGAACATTAGACAGTTCATGCTAAAAGGTTTACTAAGGAAAAGAAATGTGCCTTTGACCTTCTCTTGTAATGATAACCTTATAGTCTTTGAAACACGTTTTTAAGTACAAGCACTTAGTGATGTACGTAACACACTTAAACTGGTAATGATTTTGATTGACTCAAAGCCTCAGACAATTTGCACGAGGTGGATGTATAGTATTTGGTAATTTAAGGAAAGATGTCTACTTGCAGAGTAGAGTACCCCAAATGGTTTCAAATGAACTCAACACAATATGTTAGTTAGAATGAAAGAACATGGGACAACACGTTATATCTCAAAGGCATGTTGCAATCGTAAGCAACCTGCAAAGTGGTACATGCAGTATAATGGCATTAACATAAATATGAAAACATGCAAAAAACAATATATTATGTTTGGATGCAGAGTTTGCAGTAGTAAAACTATAAGAGCACAAGGGCTACTGTGTGCTGTTGTGCTCGACACAACTCCAGGGGAGGCTAACCTCCCGCCAAGTCCTAAAAACATGCCTTGGAATAAAATATTCCAGTTCAGAATACGTGTTCATAAGAGACAATTGTCCCTTAGAGACAAAGTGGGAACTAATGGAGATAGGAAAAGGGAATACAGGGGACTTAGTATATGTATAATGCTTCATTATTAAAAAATGTATTTGAAGCAAATATTGCACAGTGCAAGGTTTGACAAGCTCTGTGATGGATACATGGGCATTACATTTCCTATGCTTGAAATATTTCTTCATATATGAATTCTTCAAATATTTCTTCCCAATGAAAAATCATTAAAATTTCTTGGTTGCAGTAACAAAGGAGTATTTATAATCATAACCTCATGTTTTTATTATAAGGTTCTAAGACTCTATTGTAAGGTTGTAATAAATTCTGAGATAAAATATTTTGTGTTCTCAAATTAAATAGAAAAGAGACTTATATAGGACCTTTTTAAGTATAGAAAAAATTTACATAATTTTACACTGAAGCCTTTTTGGGGAGAGGCTAAAGGAAAAAGAGAAATTTGTGGTTAGTTCCAAATTTGGGAGTAGAGGTTTAGGAAACAACTTGCAAACTTCTAAATGTCAGATAATTTTCTATCTCAATAAGGTGATACCATCTCATTTTTCAGCTACCAAAATGAAACTCTGAAAAGTACAGTTTACATACCAAAATGTCCATTCCGGGGACATACTTGAGGCCTATCTTATAGTCTTTTGGAAGATTTGCCACCTACAGAGACAAAAAAGAAAAAGAAAAAAAAAACACTGTAAGAAAATCTATACATAACAATTAATATGCTATTTTTAGTAGTTTGGAGAAACACACATACAAACCTGTTACGTTTTTAAGTTACACAGAATTTCAATATTTACACATAAAATGACTTTCATTCTTGATTTCCCTTTGTAATGAAAGGCAATCTCCAAAAAAATAAAGTCATAATACAAACCCTTTGGACTACAAATTCACTTATGGAAACATGATCTGAACTGCAATTTCCATCTGTGGTCTTGGAAATTCCCTTCTGGAATTATTCTCCTACGATTCCTCCCTATAATCAGGAATACAACATGTTTTCCTTATCAGTAGTTCACAAAGTAATATGTCAACATCACTAGGGCACCTGTTAGGAATGCAAGTTCCCGGTCACACCAGACCTGCAGACTCTCACTCTACAAGTCCCCAGGCCATTCTGATGAGTGCTCAAGTCTGAGAACTACTGTTCTATGTTGTTCTTAGGAAAAACGTCAGCAAAACTTCAAAAGGATGCTAATTATGGGATGGAGATGCTTTATAACTTAAATAATTTAGAAAAGTCCAATTCATCCACTTTCCTAGGGCTGAACATCTGAGATGCCTCAAATATTTCCCTAATTTCTTTTAAAGGCTTTAAAAATAGATCTAACACATTGCCATCAGTCATTGTGGCATAAATTGAACAAGCACCTGATTTGAAACCAGGGAATTTGAAACAAATCTAAATTCTGTACTTTGCTGTCTCTCACATATAAAATGGAGATAAAGATACTCAGGCCAAGTAGTCATGAACTGAGGTAAGGGATTATGTCAAACACATTATAAACACTCAATCTATATTGAAAGCTATACTGGCAACTGACTTCCAAGCACACAGAGTTCTGGGTTCTCTCTTTTCCTTTCTTACATATAGCACCAGGTCTGCCTTCCCACCCTTCTAGCTTTGTTAAAATTTCCATCTGAATAATATACAGCCAACAATTGATTTAGCCCACTGGCTCTTAAAACAATATATAATGTGAAAATGTGGTCTTGCACTGTTACATCTTCAATGGATCTACCCTGCTTTTGCAGACTTATCTTCCTCTCATCCTCTCTCTAAAATCTTTACTGTGCCCCAAAGTAAGCTGGGACCTTGTACATATTTGTTGGACTATGTCATCTCTGACAGGTGATGACCTAGTCAGGGTGTCCTATAACACAACCCATGTTTCTTCTTGGTCTTGCCAATAGCTTCTAGAATCTGAGAACAATTTGGTGAGAAAATAATCCAGGCAAAGGCATACTAGTAAGTACAGGTGACCCTGGAACAGTGCAAGGGTTAGGGGCATCGACCCCCATGAAGCTGAAGATCCATGTTTAACTACTGGTCAGCCTTCCAAATACATAGATTCCCAACCGCAGATAGAAAATACGTAGTCGAGGGGGAGCCACTGCGCTCACTACAATTCTACCTCCAGTGGTACCTCCTCACACTCCCACCTCAGCCTCCAGCTTAACATTTGCCACATATTTACTGTGTGTCAGGCACTGTGCTCACTAAGGATTTACGCTGCATGATTGTATCCAATCCCCAGATCCCTGTGACATATTATCTGTATTTCACAAATGAACAACTTGAGGCTCAGAGAGGTGAAGGAACCTGACTAAGGTCACACTATTCAGTGTTAAGTCTGCACTGGAATTCAGCTCTCTGACAGCAAAGCCTCCCTTGGCTCTTGGCTCCACTGCATGTTTTCATCTCCTTTCTGCCCATTTGTCCTGGGCATTTTCCACTGATGAGACCACCATCATCTCTCCTCATGCCATCCCCACCAAATTAATAAAATAATGGACACCCTGCTGCTTGTTGAAAACGTGTCTGGGCTGCCACAGAGGCAGTATTTTTAATTGTTAATTTAGGAGTTACACTCTTGCCTTTTACACTTAATTTTCTTCCTCTCCCACCATGCTTCTGTAACTTCTTTGGTCTTTAGGATCTTCATCCCCATCTTTGGAAAGCAAAGTGACTTAGTCGTGTTCTGTCAGCCCTGACACAGCTGACGCCTTTGCGGGTATAAAAGCTAGAATCAGACTGAGCAGCAACATTTTTTTCATTATGAACCAACCATGTACATTAAAGCCATTCCAGATGGAGAGACATAGCAAGCTGCTCTGAACACAAGTTACTTGACAATCTGGCCCTTCTTTTATATATAACTTACATAACCAAAAATATAGAACTGGTCAAGTCAGTATTCAGAAACTCAGGATCTGAGTATACACACCTAACATTCAGAGAAAATGGAAGGGATATGCTGGCCAATTCCATTTTATTAGTAATTTATCTATTAAAATTGTTTTAAAAAGTCAAAGAAACCTCATAAAAAGTTATCTGGCCAACACACTAAAATCTCCATACCTTACCTCTTGAAGGATGAATAATAATAAAGAAAATTCTCTGTTAAACTGATTCAATATTTAATTTCTGATGGGGCTTAAAAGTAATGATACTTTTGAAAAATGCTATACAATTAATAAAAAGTTTTTATACACGGTCTCTACCACAGCCCCATGAGGTGTGTATCATCAAACCTAGTTTACGGATGAAGGCCTGGAGGCTCAGGGAGGTTAAGTGGCACCTGGAGGCCACAGGCTCCAGGAGTTCCTGGTGGGGACGGGATGCAAATCCTGGCTCTGTGTGCTGCTCTCAGCACAGTTCTCTCTCCCCTTCATGACTTTCTTGGTGTGCACCGATTCCTTTCCAATTACATTTGGAAGAGAATTTAGGAAGGCAAGTTGTAGATTTTTATGGTCAGTTCATGAATTATTATATTACTTTCTAAGCATTAAGGTATGTTGAACAGCATTCAGAAAGCACAGAGAACCCTGTGATAAATTCAGCTTCTCTGAGCAGAGGGAGACTATGGCCTGGAACTGGAAGATGTTCCCTTGAAGCAGTTAGTTTGTTGGGGACACATGCTAATTCTTCAGCAAGTAATCTACTTTAGTTTTAATTTCCACCTGTGTAAAATGGAAATCATAATAGAATCTTACTAGTGCATTTATAAAGACTAATTTAGAATTAAAGACCACATTTTAAATACTTAGTGCTCCAGCATGGCATATGAATAAGTACATCACAAGGGAATGGGGGCATTAGACTTGACAGAGGAAGGGTCACAGGCAAAGACAAAGCGATGGGAAAGCACGTAGTGTCTTTGGGAGACCAGAGACAGAAAAATCAGGCTTCTGCAGATGAGAGGGCAGGAAATACACCGGAAAGCCACCTTAGAAGAGCCCCTGAGTGTTGGGCTAAGGAGGCCCAATGGGAGGCCGTGAAGTTTCAGTGGGACCAGGTCTGCCACCAGAGCCCACAGCAAGTCACTTCTGCCTGAGGGACATCACTTCCTCTCTGGGGAACTTCTACTTCTCCTCTGTAAAATGAAGAGGGTGAACTAGATAATTACTAAAAATCAGTCTGATTTAACTCTCATATATACAGGAGTATTGCACTGAATGTTTAAGAGGGAACAGGACAGTAAACTTAGGAAGATCAGTCTGGAAGGATGGATTGGAGCAAGGAGAGAACAGAGATGGGAAACAGTTTAGAAGACCACTGGGCAAGTGCTGAGCATGTGTTCAATATTTATATAGAGACTGGGAGCTGAAAAAGCAGAAATGTGGTTTAGACTCCAGGGAAGTATCCTGTTGGTAGGTTAAGTGGATAAGTAACCAAGGCTACAGATTTTGAAAATAAATATATTGTAGTAAAATAAGCTCAGGGCAAAATTAAATAAAGTCGAGCCTAATTGATGGAAAATTTTACCAAAGGCCAGATTATACCAATGAACTTTGTAGTTTGGTATCCAAAGATGTCAATACTATACCAGACTATAAAATGCATAAAACTGCAAAAGCAAGTCACTTGATAATGGGCTGGCTTTACTATGTGGGCTCATTTATTATCTTTTTTGAAATGTGTTAAGAATTGATCATACTCAATGACACTGGGGGAGGGTGGAGTATAAGGGAACAGCATGCAAAACTGCTGGATACTGAGCCAAAAAAAAAAATCATTGCAAGCCAGATAGACACTGGCTGCATACCATGCCCTGCAGGTATCTGGACTCAGTAGAAATATTCAACTCAGAATATTTAACTCCCTTTGTATGTCATGGATCTGAAAACCTTTGGATCTTCAAATGTCACTGAGGTCCCCAAATGTCCCTAACTCAGTGTTTGCTTAGACATCCTTATCAAGACACTTATTTATCTCAGTTGTTTCTCCCAAGTTCTAGGTAAGAATGAAAATGCAGTAGTAGTAGCTCCTGACCCCTTTGACATTGTACATAAAATGTGGTGCAGATGTGGCCCTTTTATGGGGAAGGGTCCACAATTTTCAGAGTCTTGTCAGATCCAAATCACTGCTATAGAGGGAAAAAAAGCAAATTGTACTCTTGTAATTAAATGTCATAGTTCACTCATGTACAACAGCTTAAAGTAATGTTGGCTGTTGAGTCTTCAGAAATAACACAGGAGAAAGCTTTTTGCTTTTTAAAATTCTCCTTATAAGTCATCTCCTATTAATATTGATAAAAAATCTAAGTAACCAGGTCAATTACCTTTAGGTTTCAAAGGCATTTAGATTATTTTTTAATAATACCTTAATTAATGATTTAAAAAGTTAGATGACAACTTCACGAGACTTTTCTGGATCATATTTTCTCAGTGAAGAATACAGAAAAAGTTAGGTGACCCCTGTCATTTTTCAAACAGAAGAGATAACAAATTCTGTTTCACAGACACACCTTATGACTTCAGTTAGGTAGTACTAATTGCACTTCTACAATATGATGGCTTCCTAATCATAAAATAGGTGACTACTACCTAGGAAATAAAACTCAATAGGTTACAATGATAATTCTTACAGTAGACATTTACATCTTAAATTAAGATCTTGTAAATTAAGAACTGGGTTCTTGTGCTTCTGACCCAGAGACAGAGACAGGAAATGATGGGTTCAAATCTCTACTCAGCTTCCTCTTTACAAGAGAGGATAGTCAACTGACATACTATCAGTAGGCCTCAGCTTCCTAACCAATAAACTGGTGCTAAAAAAAAAAAAATGACCTCCTAGGGTCGTGAAAATTAAAGGAAAGAATCCATACCAGATGCTTTGCATGGTGTCTGGATACTCAGACAAAAATTACTGCTTTAACAAGTCAAGGAGTGGGAGACATAGCATGTAAGTGGTTTATTCCATAAAGAAAGAACTCACAATGTTTTCTTCATCATAAAACTGACATACTGACATGCTTGGCAATATAGCAAGCCATCACAAATATTTTTCCAGTACACTTCTGTCCTTTCTTTGAATACTAAAAGTCCTAACTTTATTTTTAAATAAAGACATTTCTACTGACCACAGGAACAGAAATTAAAATGCTAAGTATTGCAAACTAATAAAAATAAACTTTAAAAACACTCCAGCTACAGAATCATTGTTTTTCAAGGGTCAAACAGTATGTGAGACCTCTGCTTTTAAAGAGAACATATGCTTAGAAAAGCTTAGAATTCACCTAGAAATGGAAAGACTCAAGAGATTCTAATCCTCCATTTTAATGCAGTGGCAATTCTATTTGAAAGAAATTGTATTTGAAGAAGAATAAAACCCAGAATTATCTGAAACTGCACATTCAAAGTGTGAAAATTTGTTATCTGAAGAAATTTTTATAATTTCCCACTATGTGAAACTCCAAGAGTTATATAATATTAATGTAACCTACTTTAAGTGGCTACCACAAGACCAGGAAAACCAGAATTCCTGAGTTTCAATTCTTTCTACTGATTTGTACCCTGACCTTGAAAAGGCAGAGTAATTTCACCTCTACAAGATGCTGATGGGATAGCCACCTGCCTTAAAGCATTTTGAGAAAGACAAATAACCACTCAATAGATATTTAAAGATAAAAAAGGGTTTTTAAAAGAGCAAAGTCACATTTAATTAAATTCCCCAGATGAAGGAAAAACATCATCACAAATGAAGGCAACAGTAGGAAGAAGTAAGATGGAAACTAATTTGAACTATTTCAATATTTGGATTCCTCCCATTAACACAGCCACTAAAAGCTGGAGCCTAACTGTCCTCTAGATGTAAGCTTTTAAAGTTCCATTCATCCTCTTCCCAGATACTTGACCCTTTCCTTAGGTAGGTCTGAGTATGCCATTTAAAACAAGTCTTGCAACATTTTTTAGAAACAAAGCAAAACGTTCTGTAAATAGATGAACTATTATCCCGAGTAAACATGCCAGAAGGATTTCAAATGAAAACCTTGGGGACTGTAGAGGTAGAACAAAGTGTCCAAGAAGAAATCTGGAGAGAAAAAAATGACAGTCAAGTCATAAGTCATGTGCTTCTCTGACATGAGAATGACCCAAGCAAAGAAATTTAAGGTTTGTGGGCACAGTACAAGTTGCCACCTAATGTAAGACAGAACTGGCAGAGACTGCAAAGGAATGATTCCAGTTGAAATGACTGTGAGGCACAGGGCAAAAATGTATTATCAACTCACTTTCTTTCCCTCAAATAGGACTTAACAAGGTTATGCCTGAAAAATGAATTTCTCTCATTTTATACAGCTTCTTTTAGGTAAGACATTACTGAATTACTCCAAAAGATGCATCCTGAGGAAGAATCCTTATGTACTAAAAGGACTTCAAAGCTAAAAAGGGCCTCCAAGTTTATCTAACTGAGTAGTTCTTATCTTTTTTGAGGGGTCAGGAACTTCCCAGGGAAGCAGATGAACGCTAGGCACCCTTTTCTCAGAAATTCACATAGGGCCTACAGAGGCGTCATTTGGAGTTCCATTTTGCAAAGGTTTGAAGTGGATGAATACTAGATTAAGATTATTTGTCCAAGGTCACACAGCTAGGTGATAGCAGCCTTGGTAACTGGGGTCAAGGCGCTTAGCCCCACTGTTCTTTAGAGAGAAGTTTCGATGATCTATGTTCATAAAGCTCAAGTCACTCACGTTGCTGTTTGAATTAGTGAAATTAATGAATTTTAATTTAAGGATGGGAAACACAGCTTTTCAAACATGAAAAAAACACACATTATCAGTATTATGACCTAAGCAGTCCTGGTACTTCTATGCAAATAACTATCACCTGGCATGCTGTTCCCTGGTGGTCAGTGCACATCATAGCGACCGGTCATTCCAGTAGTTCTGGTTGTTCCGTTGTAAGGGTCGCTTAGGCTTTTATATATATAGATTATACTGATGAGGAAACTGAGTCACAAAGAGGTTATGGGATAATAACTGGGGTAAAGATTTATACAGACAGTCCTTGGGTTACATTGGACTCGATGTACATCATTTCGTGGTTATGTGGCCATCTCCCATTTATTTATATTAAAAAAAAGTTCTGTCATTTTGACGTATGTACATATATGCTTTATGTTTTTTATTATTTATTTATCACAAGGTCAGGAATTGTTATCTTTATTTTAAATTTTTTTTACTGTTTCACTTCATTACTGCTGTGTATGTGCTCCATGTGAGTGACGTAGGTACTTATGTAGGTGGGTTCCGACTTATAGCAAAAATCGCATTACATCGCATCGTAGGAATGGATCTCTGATGTAACCCAAGGACCTACTGTATATGCATTCTCTTATTTAATCTAACCCACAAAATTGGTCCAAGGTCAAAGAACTGGTATTTAAAATTCAGGTTTGCTGGATTCCAAAATCCATTCTCTTAACCAATATATAGGGTGTCCCCCAAAAGTGTGGAATAATTATAATGGCATTGTTCATCAAAATATATTTCATTTTCAAAATTGAGCTATAAGCTGTTAAAGTGTGTGTATACATTTTTTGGGACACCCTGTATTCACACAGGTTGGGTCCCACGTTATACCATGAACTCTTTTAAATGGCATCCATTTGTGTGTTGTTTCTGTGATGTTAGTGATATGCATTCATATATTCATAGAGATGGCTTATCTTCCACTTTGATATCAGAAATTATTTTATATTTTTATGTTTTCTACTCTATGAAATACAGGCTGTGCATTATGGAGGTCTTTATTCAATTAGAAGTGATCTTCTGAGTTCCATTTTTTATTAACTTGATTTTTTTTCAGTAATCTGAAATAAACTTGCTAATTTCACTAGATAAACACTTGAAATTAAAAATTTCTTCATGAGTCAGTTGCTAGAAGGGAGATAAAACCCTTTTCAGTTTAATGATTTCACACTTGTCCTTAAGGGGAGGAATTATATTTTAATGTCAATATTAATAACTATCCTTTTCTGGCACTTCTTTCTTTTTAGCTTCTTACCATTTTCCATTGTATCAACAGATAGGTAACAGACTGAAAATAAGCGAATGGTTAAAGACAAGACTGGAATATCTTGGAAGGTTCTTACAATACCTACTAGAGGCCTGGCGCATAAAATTCGTGCAAGAGTAGGCCTTCCTTCCCCCAGCTGCTGGCACAGACTTCCCTCTGACACCCGGGACTCGGGCTTCCCTTGCAGCCCTGTCTTTGTCTGAAAGGTCATCCAGTCTAATTAGCATATTACACTTTTATAATTATAAATGTATGCCATTTGAAAATACCGATTTGACATTTCACAGGAAGTGGTAGTCACTAAACACTTAGTAGTATCCTCAAACACTTAGCAAAAAATAATATCAATGACCCTGGCCATGGTTGCATCACCTCCCAGACTGAAGGGTCCTGGGTTCGACTCCCTGTCAAGGGCATGTAACCTGGGTTACAGGTTCGATCCCCTGCTCAGTTGGGGCACATGCAGGAGGCGACCAATGGATGTGTCTCTCACATCGATGTTTCTCTTTCTCTCCCCACTTCTCTCCCTCCCTTTTACCCCCTCTACAAGTCAATAAAAAAAAATACCTCGGGTAAGGACTAATACACACACACACACACACACACACACACACACAAACAAACAAACAAAAAAAATCAACTCGGACAGGTAATTTTTCTTAAATACCACGTTAATCTTGGATATGCTTGGCCTGTGGTCAGATACACCATCATCTCCCAACTCTGATTCATTGCCCACATATTTGAAACTTGCTCCCCAGAACCCCTGCAGATTGCCCTAGCTCATTCTCAGCTTCACAGCTCTACCAGCAGCCCCTTGAATTACCACCTTTAGCATATACTGGAGACACATATTTATCTGACATCCATATAAATCTATATAACAAAGATAAAACTAGCCATAAAAAACCTGAGATTAAATAAAAGTTAAGACACTTTGGTCTTTAAAGTTTGACAGAACAGACCATCTAGAGCAGTAAACCTCCTTTCAGAAATGTCCTAAAAATGTAAATACCCTGAGCCCTCCCTCAGACCTACCGAATCAGTAGAACCGTGACAGCTGTAACTTTAATAAGCACCACAGGTGACTATAATTCTCACCTCAGTGGAGCACATCCTTAACTTAATTCTTTCAACAACAAACATTTAATAAGTGTCTTCTACTAATACAAAATAAAAATAAAAATACTCCACCCTTATCCCCACCACTATACTCAGTACTTAGCTGGGTATATCATAGGAAAATGATGCATTACTTTGGTCACCGTCCCCTCAAATAACACATGTTACTACATCTTCAGGTACTGCATCAAGAATACTTTTAAACCTGTACCCTCTTAAATACTATATTAGTCTTGGATATGCTCAGCCTATCTTCATACACTGTGTGTGTGCGCGCCTGTAGGTGTGGGTGTGTGTTGTTAATTCTGCACTGAGGCTAAGCTAGCAAAACTCTGATAACATTAAACTTCTGTCTTAATGAACCCAAAATCATATAAACAAGAAAATGTATATCTAGAGTAGAAAAGATAAATATTACCACAAATGTACTTTTCTTTCTTTTGTACATATTACAACAACCCTCATTTCTTTTTTCGTCTCACATTATTTCTGTTCTCTAGACAACAGTCAAATAACTAACTGTCCTCAACTATTTTGAACCAGAAATTTACAAAAATGCCTTTCAAATGCTGTTCATCCTGAAATCACACTCTGTAAATCAAATGAGCATGTACAATCTCCCCTAGATCGTCAGAGCTGGGAAAAATGCATTCCAGATGTGGTATTATGCCTCCTGTCTCTGTGGTCTGCATTTTAAGAGAAGCATGGCATGAAGCTGGCATTGCCTAACAGCACGAGTGTGAAATGGTTTTTGCTGAGGGAAGAGTTCCACTGACAAATGTAGGAGATGAGTCTGGTCAACATCTGGGCAACAAGCCACTCCTCCAAGTATGTTCACTGAGGGAGCAAATACACATCCACATGGGACAGGGTCTCCCCCAGCTGTTGGAAAGGGGAGAATGGCCATCTCAGATCTCCATTGGGTAGGCTTCATAGAGAAAGGTAGGAAGGCATGTGGAGGGGAAATAAGACATGCTGAGGAACCCACTAAAGAGCTAATGGGGAAGTAGCCAGGGCTGGCACATCAGCACACAGGGAGGGACCTCACTTCACAGGTGAATGAGATGAAAAGAGAAGCAAAAATCCAAAGTCAATACAGCAGTGTGCCATGGGCCCATCTTATCAACAGATTCTCTATGACCTTGAGTGTCTTCCCACCTGCTCTCCCCATAAGCCCTTTAGATAACTCAGTGATTTCCTTGTCTTAGAAAAATGCCTATTTGGAGCAAGGAAAAATGAAATCTTCTTCAAAAAGCACAAGAAAAAGGGTCATAGCTATTGAAAGCATTCTTTACTCACCAATTTTGTAACGTCTTTCACATCATCAGTGACACGGTTCGTGCAGATCCCTGTAGTTCTGACGGGAGGATTAAAGAGGAGCAGTTGAAGATAAATGCAAGTGATAATCCAAGTCTAAACAAAAAGAGAAAAACTACTGGTGACCATCAGTTAACATCTGTAACCACTTACACTATTAACATCTTACCCCTTACTGTGGAAAAATGCAATTTGCTGATTTTTTAAATACTATTGGCTTAAATACAATTAAACGCTGATCTTTCAAACTATGCTGACTGAAGATTTAAAAAATTCTCAGTTAAATGTGGTTTGGATTTTTCATTTCAATGACATTATTGTTAACTTTTGTCAAAAGCTTTCTACAGCCTATTGCTAATGGCAATTAGGAATAACTTGTAGCAACATGTAAAGGATTTATCACTTAAGGTGTTCTCTAAAAACCAGGGAATGCATTAAATTCATACCTTAAGGCACCAAATGAAACTTTCTATACTTTAAAGGTGGACTGTTTGGCAAGTAGCAGCATAACCCTGAGCCGTGTTTTAATCAAATAGTCCACACTAATACTCCAAGTTAAAGCGAAGGAGAGAGAGACAATTTTTTTGGATCTAGAATAAAATTTAACCTAATTTGTGCGACATCAAAAGAAACATAGTTTTGAATCACAGCTTTTGAGCTATTTAATAAGGAAGACTATTTCCCTAGTCAATAAGAAGACATTCTTGAACCCCAGCAGGAAGCAATCCCACACACCTCTCTCTTTGAAAATAACACTTCAAACCATGCATTGCAGTTACTTTTACACATGACTTATTTTTTCCTTATTACACTATATTTTAAGTTTCTAAGAAATTGGCCATCTGATTTCTTTTCAGTACCTTTACAATATAAGACACAGCACCTTGCATATAAAAAATTCTTAATACATATTTTGTTGGATGAATCAGTGACCAAGGTAAAAATCGTCTAATGCTTTAAACTGAATACTTATTTATTGAACACGTATTCTGAGACAGGGACTGTGCCAGTCACTAGAGAAATAAAGGTGACAGAGATGCCCTTGAAACTCAGAGGCTTTAGGAACACAAAAGAGGAAACAATTAATCCATCAATTTTAAGGAGAGAACCTGTGCAGGAAGACAGCGCCAAGAAAAGCCAGAGAGAAAATATGACTCTGGCTGGATTCTGGAGGACCAGGAGGAGTTTGACAAGGAAGGGAGGATAATTCCAGGAAAAATAAACAGCCTGAGTAAAGGCATGGAGATGTGAAGATATGATGTCTTAAAATTACACAGAAACCCATCTGCACATGGCTAGAAATCCTTCCTATTTTATGTAGCTAGCCAGGTGTTAAAAGGAACTAGATTATTATTTTTAATTAACATCTGCAAGCTAACTAGATATTATACTATTACACTGGACCAAATGATGATTATCATTACTAAAATTTCTAAGACTACAATGCTACCTACATAAATACTAGTGGCTTATAAACAAAATTAAAATGCTTTTATTGTTTTACTATTGTGATCTTTTAGCAGTAACCCTACTTAATTTTGTTTAAGGCTATTTTAAAGCAATATGGAGTCACACTCTTCATAGCACCATCTCCTTTTGGAACAAAATGAAGAGGAAGTTGTGTAAGTGATTTCTGTTTGGGGGATTCTACTACTGGGCAATGCCAACATATAAAATCTCTTCTAATAACTTAGTCTTCCTTCATATATGTAAGTATAATTGGTGAAACTCAAGCTTTCTTTTACATTATAATTGCTAAGACCTAATCTTTCTAATATATATATATATATATATATATATATATATATATATATATATATAATATAATATATATATATATTATATAATATCTAATATATAACATATGATATAATATATATCCTATCTAATAAAAGAGTAATATGCAAATTGACCATACCTCTGCTACACCCATAAGCCATGCCCACAAGCCAATCAGGAGCGAGTATGCAAATAAACCCAACAAAGATGGCTGCGGCCACAGAGAGAGCAGGAAGGAGGCTTGGGATTCCCAGGCAATGGAGGAAGCCAAGCTTTCTGCCTGGCCTTGCCGGCCCAGGCCTCCACTCAAGGCTACAAAGTTTCAATGATAGAAGATACATAAATCCAAACAGAAATGGCGGCAGCCATGGAGTTGGAAAGAGCAGGAGGCTAGGGTTGTGCCCGGCGATGGAGGAAGCCAAGCTTCTGCAGCCCTAGCCTGCCTTGGCCTCTGCTTAAGGCTACAAAGTTTCAATTATAGAAGATAAATAAATCCCAGATACCAGGGCCTCTACTTGGGTTGGGGGGGGGGGGGGCGTGGTTGGCCTGCAAACCACCACAGGCTCCTCACCCAGGCCGCCCCAAGCACCAAGGGAACCCCCACCCTGATCTGGGACACCCTTCAGGGCAAACCAGCTGGCCCCCACCCATGCACCAGGCCTCTATCCTATCTAATAAAAGAATTATATGTAAATTGACCATCACTCCAACACACAAGATGGCTGCCCTCATGTGGTCAAAGATGACTGCCCCCATGTGGACACAAGATGGCCACCACAAGATGGCCAGCAGGGGAGGGCATTTGGGAGGGACCAGGCCGGCAAAGGAGGGCAGTTGTGGGCAATCAGGCCAGCTAGGGAGGGCAGTTGGAAGGGACCAGGCCTGCAAGGGAGGGCAGTTGGGGGCAATCAAGCCTGCAGAGGAGGGCAGTTAGGGGTGACCAGGCCGGCAGAGGAGGGAAGTTGGGGGCGACTGGGCCTGCAGGGAGAGCAGTTGGGGGGGACCCAGGCCTGCAGGGGAGAGCAGTTGGGGGGCCCAGGCCTGCAGAGGAGGGCAGTTAGGGGCAAACAGGCTGGCAGGGGAGCAGTTAGGCATCAATTAAGCTGGCAGGGGAGTGGTTAGGGGGTGATCAGGCTGGCAGGAAGAAGCGGTTAGGGGCAATCAGGAAGGCAGGCAGGCGAGCAGTTGGGAGCCAGCAATCCTGGATTGTGAGAGGGATGTCTGAGACTGGAGAGGGTGCAGGCTGGGCTGAGGGACACCCCCCTGCCCCCCGTGCACAAATTTTGTGCACCGGGCCTCTAGTATATTATATAATATCTAATATATATAACATATTATATAATATATTATATAGTATATAATATACTAGAGGCCCGGTGCATGAAAATTAATGCACTGGAGAGAGGGGTCCCTCAGCCTGGCCTGCCCCCTCTCACAGTCCGCGAGCCCTCAGGGGTGGGAGGCGACCCAGCAACCAGGGGAAGGCGATGCCCCCATCATACCTCTGCTGCTGCCACTGCTGGCAGCGCAAGCCTTGGCCGGCCCTGGTTACCTGAGCCTCGAGCGGCCCTGGGTGGCTGGACAGCCACCATTCAAGGCTTTCCTGTGCCGCAGACTGGCCCTGGGCAGCTGGGCAGCCACCATCTGAGGCTTGACTGGGGGACTCCGGAGACAGGTGCACGGCGGGGTTGAGGGGACTGGGCGCTGCCACCTTGTGGCTGTGGGCACCACCATCTTTGAGGGTGTGGCAGTCAATTAGCGTATTCCCCCTTTATTGGCTGTGGGCGCCATCTTTGAGGGCGGGGCAGTCAATTAGCATATTCCCTCCTTATTGGCTGTGGGTGCCGCCATCTTTGAGGGCAGGGCAGTCAATTAGTATATTCCCTCCTTATTGGCTGTGGGTGCCACCATCTTTGCGATGGTGTGAGGGTCAATTAGCATATTCCCTCTTTATTAGATAGGATATTATATATAATATATATAATTTATATATATAAAACCCTAATATGTAAATAGACCAAACGGCGGAACAACCAAACAACCAGTCGCTATGATGTGCACTGACCACCAGGGGGTGCATGCGGAACATGGTGGCCATCAGCCACGGCACGATGGTAGAGCAGGTGAGCGGGGGCACCAGACCAAGGTGCGGCACTAGTTGCTTTCATCAGGGTGAGCCTCTGGTGGTTACTGAAAACTCTTTGCTCCTGCATGTGCTGCAGTCCCGCCTGGTGCTCGCACCTGCTGCCGGTGCTGGAGCCACTGCTCACACCCGCTGCCAGCGCACAGCATCAATAGCGGGTGTGAGTGGTGGCTGCCGGCCCCAATCACCCTTCAGGGCTTCTCCACATTCCTCTGCTCCTGAGGGATGGTTGGGGCTTGCAGCCACCTCTCGCACCCACTGCCTATGCTCCCACTCGCACCTGCTGCCAGTGCCAGAGCTGCCACTTGCACCCGCTGCCAGCGCCTGGTGCAGGTCCCAATCGCTTGGCACCATCAGTGGGTGTGAGTGGCAGCTACTGCCCCAATTGCCCCTGAGGGCTTCTCCACCTCCCCCTGCTCCTGAGGGGCGATCGGGGCAGCAGCTGCCGCTCGCACTAGTTGACGGTGCCAGCCCCAATTGCTCCGCACTGTCAGCGGGTGCGAGCAGGGCCAGTGCTGTCAGTGGTGGCAGCAGGAGTGGGGCTGCCAGCAGAGAGGGGACCAGGGGCCGCAGCGGGAGGGGTTGGGCAGGCGTGCGGAGAATGGGCTGAGACCTGCCCTGTGCCCACCGCAGCCTCGCAGCCCACAGTTTCTTTCAAGGTGCACAAATTAGTGCACTGGGCCCCTACTATATATCCTATATAATAAAGAGGGAATATGCAAATTGACCATCACACCATCACAAAGATGGCAGCACCCATAGCCACAAGATGGTAGCGCTCAGTCCCCTCAGCCCCACTGGAGTCCCCCAGTCCTTTCATCCCCGCCAGGGAGGTGGCAGGCGCACGGTGCAGCCGGATCTGCCCTCAATCCCCCAGCCACCCAGGGCCGGCCCGAGGTGCAGGCAAGCCTCGGATGGTGGCTGCCCAGCTGCTCAGGGCCACCTGAGGCTCAGGTAACCAGGGTCAGCCAAGGCTTGCACTGCTAGCAGTGGCAGCAGCAGAGGTGTAATGGGGGTGTCGCCTTCCCCTGATCGCTGGGTCACCTCCCGCTCCAGAGGGCTCCCGGACTGTGATCGGGGGCAGGCCGGGCTGAGGGACCCCCCCCCCCCCCCATCCAGTGCATGAATTTTCATGCACCAGGCCTCTAGTATAATATATTATTTAATATATTATATATATTTCTCCATGACTCTCATCTGTGGTATGACTTGGGAAACCCCCAAAGGGTCTCTGTAAATAGCCAATCTCACTAATGATCATATTCATATTTTAGGCTCTAAGAAATAAAATTGTTACTCTGTTTCTTCTCTTCACCATGCCCTATTCCTGGCATTGAAGAAACACTAAACAAACATTTGTTTGTTCACTTATTCATTCAGAAAATATTTACTGAGCACCTAGTGGGTGCCAGGCACTATTCTAGATGCTTGGGACATAGTAAAATATGGGGAAGGGGGGCAAAAATCCCTGCCCTGGTGAGGCTTATCTTCTAGTGAGAGAAGGCAGACCAAAACCAAAAAATAGAATAAGATTATGCAGAATGTTAAAAGGTGTTTCATGCCATGGAAAAATAAAAATTAGATCAAGGTAAAGAAAATTGGGATTAAAATGCCTCCTCTGCTCTACTGGCATCAGCAGTCTTAGGTTCAAGCTGACAATCACACTCACGGGCATCAGAGGCTTCCCTCAGCACCAAGCTTTGAAAAGGAAGCAGGGCAGGCAACAGGAGCAGGCCCGGCACCAGCAGAGCCCAGTCTCAGGACCCCGCAGGCAGTCTCTAATGTCCGCGTAGCACTGTACTTGGGCCGTGCGTGGCAGCGACAGATGATATCGGGTGGGCAGGGCCACTTTGGGGGCTTATACCTTGGTAGTTGAGCAGCCCCATCAGGGGCATGTGATGAACTTCCATTCATTCTCCATCACAGCTACCTCCCACTAGTAAATCTCAACAATAAAGCACATACAGGTGTTTGTTCGGCGACCTAGAAATGCCAGCAGGATTCTCCTCAAGTACAGCCATACTCCTATGCGTTGCTTGAGTTCTTGTTGTAAGGAGGATGATAGAGAGGGTCAAATCCCCAGGCATGCCTGAGTCTAGAGAAAAGGCCCCTTTACTTTCCAGGACTGAAGAATGTGGGGATACGGCTTGAAATTGTAAGCAGGATGATACCTGGCGTGCCTCCCCGAGAAGGCTCTGCTTTATCACAGCTTGGCTGCAGCTGAGGCAGTGACCCAGGCGGGTGTCTGTGGGAAGAGTGCCGCAGAGAGGAAAGCGGTGCGAAGGCCCCAAGGTCTATTAGCGGTGTCTGCTGTGTTTAAGGAGCAGCAACAGTAAACGGGGGCAGTGGGAGACACTGTCAGAGAGAATGGAGAGGCCAGATCATACAGCATCTGGTACCCCACTGTGTCCACTTCTGTCATACCTCCAACCCTCCCATCATGTGTAAACCTCTGTGCAAAACAAAACTTAACCCTCTCATATATACATGCACATGTATATTTATGTATATGTATCTATATGTATGTATGTGTATGTAAATATACATATGTAAAAAAGACTGTTTGGCAGTTTCTGAAGAAATTAAACATGTTTGTACCATACGATCCAGCAATCACATTCCTTGGTATTGACCCCAAGATGCTGAACACTTATGTACACACAAAAACCTGCACGCTGATTTTGTAGCAGCTTATTCATAGTTGCTAAAACTTGAAAGCAACCATGATGTCCTTCAGTATGTGAATGGCTAAATAAACCATTTAGGTGGAGTATATCCAGACAAGGAATTATTATTCAGTGATAAAACAAAAAGAGCTATCAAGACATGAAAGACATGGAGTAACCTTAAACACATATTACTCAGTGAAATATGCCACATACTTGTGATGCCAACGACAATGACTTTATGGAAAAGGCAAAATTATGGAGACAGTAAAAAGATCAGAGGTTGCCAGGGTTTGGAGGGGGGGGGGTGATGAATAGGCAGAACACAGAGAACTTTAGGGTAGTAAATATGCTCTGTAACAGTAGATACATGTCCTCACACATTTGTCCAAACCACAGAATGTACACCAAGAGTAAAGACTAACCTAAACTAACTTTGGGTGACTAAGATGGGCCAATGTAGGCTCATCAATTCTAACACATGTATCACCTCGGTGGGGACTACTGATAAAAGGGGAAGCTGTGCATGTGTGGGGACAGGGGGCATATAGAAAATGTCTCTACCTTCCTCCCAATTTTGCTGTGAACCTAAAACTACTCTAAAAAAAATAAAGTCTTAAAAAAAAGATTACTTTGATTACTGTGGTGAGAGCCTTTAGGTTAACAAAGTAGAAAAAAAGAAACTAGTTAGGGGTTATTGCTCTAATCCAGCAATTTTCAACTCTTTTCATCTCATGGCACACATAACTAATTACTAAAATTCTGCAGAACACACAAAAAAAATCTATATATTTTTGCCAATCTGACAAAAATTAGGTATAATTTTGATTTGTTCACACCGCACAGCTATTGTTGTGTTGGTTGTTTTTTATTTGACAATTTAAGGGAAAAGAGGTCAGTACTCCTGATTAAATAGTCAGGTATTACATGTTTTAAAAATTCTTGAGGTATACCATTAAAATCGCTGCTCTTATCCAAGCAAGAAAGGACTGTAGCAGTGCGTTCGCTGACCAGAAGTGGTTAGATTCTGGATGTCTCATCAAGGCTGAGCCAGTAGCATTTCCTGACAGATAGAATGAGATTTGACAGAGTCAAGAATGACTCCAATGATTCTGGCCTGAACAACTGAAAAGGTGGTGTTTCCATCAGCTGATATGGAAAAGGCTGAGGACAGAGAAGGTTTGGAGGGCAGATCAGAAGTTGAGTTTTGGGTGTGCTACATTTGAAATGTCTTTGAGATATCCTACTGATGTTACTGGATCAGGAGGAGGGAAGGTTGGGCTGGATATATCAATACGATAGCCTTTGATATAGAAATAGAATTTTAAGCAAAAGAGTAGATGAGATCATCAAGGATTGAGTAGAAATAAAAGGAGTCCCAAGTGCTCTATCCTTAAGAGTTCTGGCAAAAGACTGAGAACTTACAAAGGAGCCTGACAAAGAGACCAAAAAGTAGGAGGAAGCCAAGTGGGAAAAAAAATAAGGAACCAAAAGCCAAACTGTCAAACTTCGTTAAATACAACAGGTCAAGTAAGATGAAGGCTGAGAACTGACCACTTGGATTTAGCAGAACAGACATCATTGGTGACATTAACAAGAACATTTTTATTGAAGCAGTTATGGGAAAAAGCCAGTCTGGAGTGGATTTAAGAGAACATGAGAGGAGAGTAATTACATGCAGTGAATATAGACAGGTCTTTTAAAGGGTGTCCTTCAAAGGAGAGCAAACAAACAAAAACAACGTGGGGTGACAGTTGGCAAGAAATACCAGGATGTCCCTATGTCTATGGGGATGATCCCAGAGGAGGATGCAATTGGCAATGCAGGTCAGAGGAGGGGACTGGTTGAGCAATGTCCTTAGGAAGGCAAGAAGGGGCGAGATCTAGGTCTCAAGTAGAGGGCAGCTTCAGTATTGTTTTTTGCATCAGTTATATACAAACACCTGTAAAGATAGGATTTAGCTCACTGTATACAATGTACATTGTAACTTAATACACTCAAATATCCCAGACAAACCTATATTTCTTGAAGCACTTTATTTCAAAGCATTAAATAAACTCAAATTGTAATTTAATTCTGTATATACTTTGCT
This sequence comes from Plecotus auritus, assembly GCF_963455305.1. Taxonomy (NCBI): domain Eukaryota; kingdom Metazoa; phylum Chordata; class Mammalia; order Chiroptera; family Vespertilionidae; genus Plecotus; species Plecotus auritus. Next base: position 140,811,859 of record NC_137772.1, on the reverse strand, counting down.
ACCAATAAGGAGTATTCACCTTTTGTAAAATTTAATAACTCACTCTGGCATAAGTAAACATTAGGAAGGAGAAGCAGTGAAGGCAGAAATATACGGAGAACTCTGCAGAGCCATAGTAACTTACTTCTTTTGTCAGAATTCCTGGGAGAGGGCTAAAATGCAGAGCTTACTTCTTTATATGGAAAAGTAATTTTTCAGTATTACTTATTCTATACAGAGACCTTTCTAATATATAGTACAAACACTTCCCTGATTTCTTAAACAGTGGGTAGAAATATTAAACTGCTTTTCTTCGATGAGTCAAGTTCATCATATAAAGGGAAGGCTAAGTGAAATAAGCCAGATACAGAAAGACAAATATCGCATGATCTCACTTATATGTAGAACCTAAAAAAAAAAGTTGAACTCACAGTAACAGACAGCAGAATAGAACAGTGGTTACCAGAGGCTTAGGGGATGAGAGGAAAGGGGAAATATTGATCAAAGGATACAAACTTTCCGTTATAAGATGAGTAAGTTCTGGAGACTAATGTACAGCATGGCGACTATAATTAATAAGACTTTACTGTTTAGCTGAAATTCACTAAGAGAGTAGATCTCAGATGTACTCGGTAGCTCTGTGAGGTAATGGATATGATATGCTAATTAAATTGGGGTAATCATTTCACAATGTATGCATACATTAAAACATTATACTGTACACCTTAAATATCTATAACTTGTATTTGTCAATCACACCTCCATAAAGCTGGGCGGGGAGCATCACAGTTACAAAGCTGTGCCTGTTATCCTCCAAGTGGCTCTAAATGACTTCTTGTTTAAGTGACTGTTTTAAAATTTTTATTTTAGTTTTTGTCAATTTCTTTCTCAGTTTACCTGTTAACAATGCCTATTTCTAGCCGACAGAGTCTTGATGGCAAACACAGCAAGATGGCCCATGTATGGTGGGTGTTTTGTGGTAGGCGGAATAAGGGCAAAATGATGGCCCTGTCCTAATTCTGGGACTTTATGAATATATGGCCTTATATGGCAAAATGGACTTTGCAGATGAGATTAGATCAAGGATCTTGAGATAAAGAAATTATCCCGAGTTCTCTAGGCCCCATCGAATCAGCCAGGTCCTTACAGACACAGAACCTTCCTCAGCTCTGGCCAGAGAGCAGCAGTGACGGGAGAAGGGTCCGGAAGATGTGGCATAAGGACTTGATGTTGCTGGCACTGAGCAGAAAGGCGGGGCCAGGAGCCCAGAAATGCAAGCGGCTTCTAGAAGCTGAAAAGGGGCAAGGAACCGGTCTCCCTTAGGGCCTTCAGCAAGGAACACAGTCCCACCGACACCTCAATTTTAGCTCAGTAAGCCCCACTTCAGATTTCCGAATCTCCAAAACTAATATAATAAATTTGTGTTATTTTAAGTCACTAAATTTGCAATGGTTTGTTACAGCAGCAACAGAAAAATAAGTCAGAGCTCAATAAACTTATTTTCTGAATGAATTAATGAATGAGCGGAGTAGTTGCCCAATGTCCAAGCTGTTCCTCGTAAGGAAAATAAACTGCCCGTGTCAGTGTTCCGGGCCCCCTGGCCCTGCTTCAAGCAGAGCAGCTCAGCCTTTTTTCTGTTTTATTTGTTCATGCTTCTGGGTAAGATTTTGTTTGAACAAAGGTTTCCAAGGGCAAGAAAGGGAAGAAAAAACACACAAAAACACAGGCTTTTGTAAACCGCTGGTGTGATGGGAGGGTACAGAACATGTATCCAGGAAAACCTCCGAGTCCCTTATCGTGGGACCTCAAACAAGCCAGTCAATCCCTCTGAGTAGCTGTTTATCAGTCTCTCCAGTGAGAATAAGGGTAACTTTCCCCTCACCCACCTCATGGAGTGCTGATGGGCATCAAATCAAAACTTTTCAAACTACAGGTGCTGTGCAATTATTTGTTGTGTGGTTTCTGGGTTTGGGAGTGCTAGGAAACCAGGGAAACAAGTGCTTCAAAACCATTGGAATGAAACTGTCAGAGAAAGGACTTGGTAAGTCAATCCATGAACAAAGAGTGTGACCTTTACTGCAAGGTGTTTTGACACTCATTTTGGGTTCAGATGCATTTTTTTTTCAATTTCTTTCTTGGTTCTGTGGGTAGAGTAGCTTCAGTTAACAGACTACCGATTCCCAATTAAGTGAGGCGTTCCAATATATCAGAAAAAGTAATTATCTGTTTTCTTTCTCTTCCTCTTTCTCTAAGTTCTGGAAACTCCAACAAGGCATACAGGTTGTCTAAACATGTGGGCGTGTGCACACACACACCCTTGGAGATAGAAGGATGAAACTAAATGTCCCTGGGTTTGTGACTTCTCTCAAATGTATCTTTTCAGTTTGCGTAGTCATCTCACTGTTTTTTTTTTTTTTTTTTCTGTAACAGCCTCTGCTTCTGCACATTAATTTTTCTTTGGCTACTTTGTTTTAGCATCGTACAACTTTTCTCTGTAGGTCACGCTCATTGTGTGATAACCTTTCATTTCATGATAACCTTTCGTTACTCAGACATAATAAACTAATCTCACTGTCGACAGTTCTAGATTTTATTTTTATTTAGAGACATCTGTTAAGTGTCCTCCCATATATTCCCCATGGCACACAAAATTCCAATAACCTTTTCATTGCTAAAATTTGCCTTTAAGTTATTTACATGATGAAAAAAACTAATGAGAAATCTGTATGCATTGTTAGGACTGCAACAGAAACAGTCCTGGTGAAGGGAAGCAATAGTGACTAAAATTCATACTCAGTTGTGAATGACAGAGACAGCAGGTCTTCTGGGGGGAGCAGGTTTTAACACTGGCGGATTGTACTGGAAAGGTAGTTTAAAGGGGCCTTGGGGAAAAGTTACAGGAAGATGAGGCTGGAGACCCTGAAGGCAAAGGTCTTGCCTAAATCTCATTTTTGTTGAGAATCAATCTCATCAGACCCCAGTGGAATATTCACTCAATTATCGCTTCTTCCTGAACCTAAGAGCCTTCCTTACAGTAAAACTCAGCCTGCCAGGAAAAGGAGCTGCAGTGTCCCTACAGCCAACTATTTACTTGATCTGAACATGTGTTAGAACACAGAAGTGACTCTGCAGACTTCTTTCCTCTGGTAGAAATGAACATGTGTGTAGCCCAAGAACATTGGGGGAACATGTGCTGTTCAAGAAACCAGAAGATTCTAATGTTCTAAACTTGGAAAAAACCCAGACTTTTCTATAAGTGTGAGAAGCGGTTTTCAAATATGCACTGCTAGCGTCCACATTACAGACTCATCCAAGTCAAAAAGGCAGTGAGTAGTCCCTGTAGCCCGTTTTCTGTATGCACAGACTTACAAAATGGTATTAAGACTGCCCCGAACAAAACAGCAGCTGCTGCCAAAAACAACATCCATCTTCTCTTTAATCTCAGATGCCAGCTAGTGAAGCAGGCAGTTGCCTTGCAGCCCAAATGTGCTTTGGAGGAGAGCCAATTGGCTCGGCTACCCAGAGCCAGGAAAGCAAGTTACCAAGACACAGGTAGAGTAATCAGTCCCGAGTTCAGGTTTTCTGAGTTCATATGAACCAGATCCTTCAAAAATGCTCTTGAGGGAAACCCATGACAGATTCCTGTTCAGTGAATAACCATTCAATTCCATATGACCTTGTCCTTCAGGTTTTTTTTTAATTTTTTTGTAAACTTACCATTAAACACTAAGAGAAAATATCTAATCATCCCACACAGATTATTCTCTCGTGACTGTCCAGTAATCCCAAAGGGGCAAAGGAACACTTAGTAGCTTTGTTTCTTTTTTAAACGTTATTGCTATCAGGAAAGCTGATGCTGACAGTAGAGCTGAGTGAGAATTCAAACCAGCTGGAAATCCAAATTGGCACACAGAAATCTTGTGAACATACTCTTCACCCTCTTTCCATGTAGGTCATTTTGTGAGGAAGTTAAATAAAAATATTTTAAAATATTGGTGATCACTAAAATATGTGGTGTGTATGCCCTATATATAACAAGAACAAAACATCCTAGAAAGGAATTGCTTAACATAAAAAGGCAGACAGGCAGTGGCTTTAATGTGAAAGAAGAATTTAAGGATTTCAAGATATTCCATCTACAGGAAAGTCACTCTATGATAGTCAGTACTCACTCTAAAAATAAATGGTATTGAAGTGTAAATCACTTGCATATATTGATTCCAACTAAGGGCCACGCATAGGATGAGCAGTTTGCTGATATTATTTCATACTAGTGGCCCAGTGCACAAAATTCATGCATGGAGGGGGGTTCCCTCAGCACAGCCTGCACCCTCTCCAATTGGACATCCCTCTCACAATCTGGGACCGCTGGCTCCTAACCGCTCACGTGCCGGCCTGCCTGATTGCCCCTAACTGCCTCTGCCTGCCTGCCTGATTGCCCCTAACCCCTCTGCCTGCCTGCCAGATCACCCCTAACTGCCTCTGCCTGCCTGCCTGATCACCCCTAACTGCCCTCCCCTGCTGGCCTGATCTCCCCCGACAACTGCTCTCCCCTGCTGACCTGATCAACCCCTCAACTGCCTCTGCCTACCTGATCACCCCTAACTGCCCTCCCCTGCCGGCCTGATCTTGCCCCCAACTGCCCTCCCCTGCTGGCCTGATCTCACCCCTAACTGCCCTCCCCTGCTGGCCTGGTTGCCCCCAACTGCCCTCCCATGCTGGCCTGATCTCACCCCCAACTACCCTCCCCTGCTGGCCTGATCTTTCCCCCAATGGCCCTCCCCTGCTGGCCTGATCTCACCCCCAACTGCCCTCCCCCTTGCCAGCCTGATCTCACCCCCAATTGCCCTCCCCTGCCGGCCTGATCTCGCCCCCAACTGCCCTCCCCCACCAGCCTGATCTCTCTCCCAACTGCCCTCTCCTGCCAGCCTGATGACCCCCAACTGCCCTCCCCTGCCAGCCTGATCTCGCCCCCAACTGCCCTCCCCTGCTGGCCTGATTTCGTCCCCAAATGCCCTCCCCTGCTGACCTGATTGCCCCTAACTGCCTCTGCCTGCCTGATCACCCCTAACTGCCCTCCCCTGCCGGCCTGATCTCGCCCCCAACTGCCCTCCCCTGCAGGCTTGATCTCGCCCCCAATTACCCTCCCCTGCCGGCCAATTTGGTTCTGATTGGTCAGTTTCTATGCCAGTCAGTGTCAAAAGCTCCGCCTCCTAGGCAGCCATTGGCTCTTCACAGTTCACCCAGATTTGGTTCTGATTGGTTGGTTTCTATGCCAGTCAGTGTCTCCAGGTCTATCTCCAGGCCTTATCAGAGAGGCAGGAGTGATCAGTAGCCCCCACGGAGGCCTGGAGAGAAACAGAGGCATGGCTGCTGGTGAAGCCCAGAGAGAGAGAGGCAACGGCTGATCAACAGCTGCCAGAGAGGCTGCAGATCAGACCCTGCCTCTCTCTTCATGCCTCTCTCTGGGCCTGATCCGAAGCCCCCTCGGCAGTCAGTGCTGGGTCGCCACAGCAACCCAGCACTGACTGCAGGACTGACTTCCGGTGTTCGTTTGAGCCTTTGGTCGGTCGTTACAGACCCTGGGTTTTTATATATTAGGATAACCTCCCATCGACCATGTGGATGTTATTATCCTATTTTGCTGGTGAGTAAAATAGGATTCAATGAGACTGAGTAACTTGCTCATGCCCCTCTGCTAGTAAATCCCCAAACTGAGTTTAAAGGAAGACCTACACAGCACTGGAAATAAAACTGCTCAGCCAGTCAGACAGAAAGCTGATTTCATCTACATTTAATGAACTATCTAGTTTTATTTAAAATTCCTATGCCTTGGAAGGCACATGGGCCCCTTAATCTAAATCAGTTTCTAATTGAAACCGCAGTGCCAAGTTACTACTAGGCTGGGTAAACAAGTAAATCAAGTTACACTTTGCTGTAGCTTAAAGAAAATCACATAGCTAGAGGGAGGGGAGAAACCCAAGAAATAAAGTGTTAAGTTGTTCCTGCTGATAAATACAAAATCAAGTGCTTTCAGACATTTAAGAAGAGCTACTTATTCATTCAACAAACTTGTCTAAGTACCTGATAAGTACATAAGATAAAGACATACAAGGTATGGACTTTGGCCTCTGAAAGTTCAAACTACTAGGGACCACAGCAGGGCCATAGCCTGTGAGGGGGAAGGGCCCAGGAGGGACAGGTAAACCTGACTTTTGGGGCTGGGGGTGGAAATTGAGGGAGGGGCTCAGTGATAGCTCCTGGGAGGAGGTGACACACTCTTCAAAGGGAAGTAGGAAGGAGCCAGACAGAGCAAGGGCAACTGGGTGAAGACCCCTGACAGAGAAGTAGCAGGTGCCCAGTGAAGTGAAGGTACATTTTCACAGAACTTCAGGTTTACCATACTATTGAAAAATAAGTTTCAAGGTATAAGCAACAATAGAAGAGGCTAGGGAAATGTGCAGAGGCCCTCCCAATTTTGCTAATTGAGTTATTTTTCTATCTTAAAGGCACTGCTTGGGAGCTCTTGAAGAACTTTAAGCAGGGGAGTATCAAAATCTGATTTATTGCCTGGCCTGCGTGGCTCAGTGGTTGGGCATCAGCCGATGGACCAGGAGGTCATGGTTTAATTCCCAGTCAGGGCACATGCCGGGTTTCGGGCTTGATCCCCAGTGTGGGGTGTGCAGGAGGCAGCTGATTCTTTCTCAACACTGATGTTTCCATCTCTCCATTCCTCTCTGAAGTCAATAAAAATATATTTTTTTAAAAATCTGTTTTATTTTTGAAAGGCTTATCAGACGTCAGAATAAAGGATAGCCTAGGGGAGGCAACAAGCCTGGCGGACAGGAGGCCAGTTAGGAGGTCGCTGGAGTCATCCAGAGTTGAAGTGAGGGGAGCCCCACCTATGTGAGTGGCTATGGGAATGGAGAGAGACAAGTTCAATAGGATATGAAAGAGGAATGGAAGGGACTTGGTGGCTTACAGAAAGTGAGGGGGGTTTAAAAGAGAAGAGTCTCAAATGACTTCCAGGTACCAGTTTGGGTGACAGAAAAAAGTGGTGCTTTTCACTGAGCCAGGATATTTAGGAGGAGAGGTGGCAGCTGGCAACTGCAAGTTATCACCAAAACCCCTGAAGAATAGCACTGTACTGGTATAAGGAAAAGGAACTATCTGCGTGGGAGATGAGAGGGGAGAAGCAAATACATGAGAGACAGATCGGTTGTATGTGGGGCACTGTGGCCGATGGAAAAGAATGTACAAAACAGAGAGAATGATCAATAAAGCAAGCACTACAAGATGGCAACCTGATGGTTGCTGAGGGGTACCTAGTAGAGTTGACCTTGATGAAGGCAGTTTCCGTAGTGAGTCAGAATGTAGTGGATGGACCACAGGGATGAATGAGTGTGGGGAATTTCAAGGATATACTACACCAGCTTGCCTACAGAGTGAGGAAGACAGCGGGTAATATCTGGAAGGGCTAGAAAGTTAACTTCAGTCTGTAGAAGGGAAGACAGCTCTAAAAGAGTGGGGCTAAAAAGATCAACTAAGCCTTCCTCTTTCTTACATGGTCGTTCAGGAGGAACACTCCTCTGTGGTTAATGACAGCCAGGGGAGCTCAGAAGCTTTGCCATTGCATGACCATCACTGCGAATGACTTCTAGCTCAGACTAGAATCTAGGGCCTGCCAGGGGTGGGCAAACTTTTTGACTCGAGGGCCACAATGGGTTCTTAAACTGGACCGGAGGGCCGGAACAAAAGCATGGATGGAGTGTTTGTGTGAACTAATAGAAATTCAAAGTAAAGGAGCGGAGGGGAGAGCAAGAGAACCCTCTGCTCTTTCGGCTCCGCGGGCCGGATAGAACAGCCGAACGGGCCGGATCCGGCCTGTGGGCCGTAGTTTGCCCACGGCTGGCTAGGTGTTCGAGTTTTGCTATTATTTTTGATAGAGATACACGTGATAGAATAAGAATTTGTAGAGATTCCATTACTCAGCAGTAGAGATTCCATTAGAAACAATGGTAACATATAGTTCTTTAGCAGTTAAATAAAATCAGAGGGGGAAAAAATCCCCTTAAACAGTATAAACCCAATGGATTTTAGGGAGATGCTAGTCGAGGACTAATTCTAATCAATTTTATGAGGATGATGATATGCAACAAACCAAACAAGTCTAGAAAACTGGTGGATGCTAGCTCAATGATGAACATATCCATTGCAAATATTTTCGCTATATGAATATACACTGAGTGGCCAGATTACTATGATCTCTGAATCTGGCCACTCAGTGTGTGTGTGTGTGTGTGTGTGTGTGTGTGTGTGTGTGTGTGTGTATGTGTGTGTGTGTGTGTGTGTGTGTGTGTGTGTGTATATATATATATATATATATATATATATATATATATATATATATTGGAGGCCTGGTGCATGAATTCATGCATGGGTGGGGTCCGGCCAGCCTGGCCAGGGGGAGGGGACATGGGCGGTTGGCCAGCCTGCCTGCTGGTCGAACTCCTGGTCAAGGGGACAATTTGCATATTAGCCTTTTATCATATAGGTTATACACTGAGTGGCCAGATTATTATGCGTTCAGAGATCATGATAATCTGGCCACTCAGTGTATTTTCAAAGAAATAAGAGAGACAGACCCCCAACATTGGCCAAGGTATAGGAAAATAGCAAAAAAAAAAAAAAAAAAAAAAAAAAAAAATTAATGACAGTTCTTGAATCCGCATACTGACTTTCAGCACTCCATGGCACCTGTTCTTGTTGGATGGCATTGTCACTGTCATGTCAAATAGTTGCTCTTAACATTGAACCACCATGATAAGCTTTCCAAAAACAGCTACAAAAACATAAACCGTAATTCACACTCTTCCAAGTCTGTGACTCACTTCTGAAATTGTAATCTCAGGAAAATAAAAAATCCTGCAATTCTTCAGAATCTGTAGAGTCTTTTCATCTCTCAACAACTGAGAGCTGAAAAATAAGTGCAGAGCTCCAGTTGCTATCTGATCCCATGTGTTGAATTTGGACTGAATGCCTGAACTCTCTCGAACTTCTCATGTATTTTCCCTACAGTTGAGATTAAATGTGTTCAGATGTCTTGTCAGATCAGTAACTGGGAGTCTGACAAGTTTGGTCTCATAGGGCCTTTAAATTAGAAAAAAAACACTGTCAGGAAGCAGCTCAGGAAATTGCCAATAAGGTGTTTTTCCCCACCTGGGTTTCTGACTACATTAAAATAAATCAAATCTCTATATCCTGCTTTAACTACCTCTAAACAGCATGAAAAACAATGGGGCTAAAGGCCATGAGTTCAAAAACACCCACAATCTTGATCATTTTCTTTATCACATCAGATGACAAGCCCAATCTGCAAAGGTCCCGGCATGAGTCTTCCCAATTACGCAATATATGCTGGATGCACCAATTGCCTTTGGTTGAACTGAATAAAATGTTGAAATGTCCCCCCTTTCATGGAACAAGGGAAGATGACCACGTTAGGTTTAGATCAAAGTGCTATTATTAGGGTATTTACTTAGGATGCAGATTCCTGGGTGTAGTGAGGTATCCAATTTTCTGAAGGTGTATCTCAGGAATGTGCACTTTTAACTAGCCCTTCATGCAATTCTTGGGTACTCTCTCAGGTCTGAGTCAGGCTGTTTAGGCTGTACTTGTTCATGGGTGCTGTATTATTAGGAAAAACAAACAAAAAGGTCTCAAAAGTATATATACAAGGTGGCACTGACGTTCAAGGGCTGCATAGCAGATGCTCCCAATTTGGAGTAATCTCAAAAAGAAAAGTTAAATGTAGTGAGTGTGGTGGATACTGTGGATGGTTCTTTCAATTCCCATTCCAGCTCTCTCCTAGCATATCCTTCTATCTAGACTGTAGTGGTTGCAAAACTGAAATCTGTATTTCTTGGACTCCTTTGCATTTAGCTATAGCTGCAGATGAGTTTAGGTTTTGCCCATCAGGCATCACACTCCAGGGTTTGATATGGGAAGAAAATACTTGACATGAGAAGTTGGAGGCTAGACATGCATTTTGCTGGCTTGGGTGGTGTTGAGGCAACTAGATCATGCAATCTGCAGCAGTGACAGCTTCCTGCACTGGCTGTAGCAGCTACACAGAGCAGTGGACTTAACTCGGTTCTCGGTGCTGCAGTATTCTGGAAGCATACTCTTCTAGGCCTGCTGGTGGTTTTATAAGCCATCAAATACATTTCAATACATCACTTTTTGACTAATCAGAGTGGATTATACTGTCTGCAACTAAACCTTAAGCAATACTAAGAGGAAAGAACCCAAGTTATTAAGCATTTATGTCTCATAAAGGCTAGTCTAGATGTTCCTTGGGAATTTTCCATTCGTATTTCAAAATTCAAATAAGAGTCATATAAAATTTTTTTATGAAGAGCCCTTTTTGATTGGCAATCCATGAGAATGTTAATGCAATTCTACTACTTGAAGCACCACAAAGCAATTTACCTCTGATACGCCTAGGATATGTTCCTCTGGATATCTATCTGCCACCTGAAGCACAGTAAATTGCAAGTTCATTGCTTATGAAAGAGGTGATGTTTAGAATAGAACAACATCAGCAAAAGTGAGACCTAGATGCAAATCATGGTTTCATAATTTGCATGCTGTTACCTAAACAGATTATGGAAACTCTCCTGAGCTCAGTTTTCTTGGGATGATCACATTTCTTTGACTTTTTGAAAGATTAAATAAGACAGTTATGTAAAGCACCCACAACAGGAATGGCACAATGCGGATCATGACATGACTTGTTAATGCTACAGTTACTATTTTATCATTCTTACTAATGCTTTCAATGTTGACTTCAGAATTAAAGCTATACTAACAGTGAATGTCCCAATCCAACTTATGCTCTGCCTCCCCATAGATTAAAGATCAGCACAGGAAAGTGATAAAAAGAGGTTGTGAAACTGCCCCCTGCGCTTGGATTGGATCAACTCCCCCAAAGCAGGCAGGCTCCTCTCCACCTGGTGCAAAAGGGAGGCCCAATTGTTTGGGCAATGGGTGAATGTTAACCTAAACTGCAGAGTTTCAAAAGTCAACTTTAGCTTCAGCAGGAATCCAAGACAGTTTTAGAAAACAGTGTGTTTAACCCATGCATGGAAAAAAAGAACAGTAGAGAGTGGGGGGCTGGACGGCAGTAATTCTAGAATTAGGCTGCCAATTTTTTAATCTCTCTTCTGCCACTGACTAGCCTTGTGGTCTTTGCAAAATTATTTTATTGTCCTGTGCTTTAGTTAGCCCACCTGTAACACGTGCATAATACAGAACCCACCTCACAACCTTGTTGAGGATTAAATGGAGTTATGTGTGTTAAAGCACTTAGTATAGTACCTGAAAATAGCACATCTTCATAGATGTCCACTACAGTTATCATCACTGATGTCTTTTTCAACCATATCTAGAACAATCATCCCCAGGAATGTCATTTCCAGACTGGAAGCATGGTGGTTCAAGCCAAAAATCAGGGTGCCATCCTCGATTCTCTCCACTACTCTGTTTCTACATGCAGTCTGTCAAGTCCTCTCAGTTCTAGCAATAAAATGTATCCTGAAACATTCCCTTCTGTCAACTCCTGCCTGGAAGACTGAAAGCACCTTCTAAATAGCCTTCTTTGCTTGTATACTTTTACTTACAATAGTGTGGTCTTCTGGAAATATAAAACACCACTGTCTGCTTAAAATCTCTGAATGCCTTTCCATTACATTACAATCAAGTATGAACTCCTGACCAGGCCTACAAGGTGGTAAGTAACGTAGACTTGCCCACCTCCATGCTCATACCTTACCAGGCCCTCTCCCCCCACCATACTCCAGCCACATTGGCCTCCTTTCTGTTCCTCAAACACTTAAAATGTATTACTGCTTTAAGCCCTTTGCACTCGGTGCTGTAAGCTTTTCCCTTCTTGGGCTCTGCAAGAGGCAAGTCCTTCTTTTCATTCAGGATTCAGTTCAAATATCACCTTCTCAGATAAGCCTTCCCAGGTAACCTAAGTACTGGCAGCTTCAACTTTCATATCACTGTTTTATTTCAACTGCAATAAAATTTTCATCAGAAATTATCTTCATACCCCAATGAGTTTATTCGTTTATGGCTTGTCCCTCTGACAAGAATGTAAATGGTGTGAGGGTGAGGATTCTGTTAGTCTTGTTCTTCCTTCTTAGCTCTAGCGCCTTAGACTGACCCCTACTCATATACATGCTCCTTCACTTCTGTGGATTGCATGAATTGCAAACTGCTTCTAAAGTACCCGCAAAAGTGCTCCTCTGATCAAAATCTCTTTTATGTAGTGCAGACCCCAATGGTAGCAAGATCCAAATTGTTTAAAAAGCGAATATACTCAGTATGTGAAATGGGGCACAGACAAGTCTAGATAATGCAGGATTCAATCCTCAGCACATAGTGTCCATATTCACACAATGGCATTGCGACATCACCCATAGTTTTGCTTATTATCCATCTCCTGCACTTGAGTTTGAGCACCATAAGGCAGATTCTTTCAGTTTCTGTTTCGTTCATAAAACAGTGCTGAGCACAGTGAAGTCTCTCAAATATATTTTTTAAATGAGTGAGTGAAGGATAAACGTAAGAGTTTTGTTCTGGGAAAGGGGCAGGGGGTGGGCTAGAAAGGGTCAATGGGGAGAAAAAGGAGACATTTTGGGGTCAATGGGTGCCGGGGGGGTGGCGGGGAAGAAAGGAGAAAGTATCATTGTAATACTTTCAACAATAAAGATTTAATTTAAAAACTACTGCAAAATTCTAATGTAACGTCACAATATTCTTTTAATTACCCAAAACATGACATTGGCTAAATGGGTCTCACTTTGAACTTTTAACCATTTTCTTTGTACCTTTATTTTGTGTGTCTTTGTACCTTTAAATACTTCTTTAGCTCCATGAAAAATGAAAAATTAGGATATAAAACCAGGGATAGACTGTAAACTCCATGAGGAGCAGGAACAATGTAATTGTTTTGCTCACTATTGTATCTCTAGCCTCTAGGCAGTGCTTTCTGGTAGTAAACAGATCAATAAACAATTTTCAGTAAGTAAACAACCAGTGGAAAATGCCTTTCCTAGTAGATGTGGCAAGAAACTGTGACAATAAACCAAAATGCTGAACTGCCTTTAAAATCCCCAGAGCTCCCTTTCTAAAGGTAAGTATAATATGGAGTCACTTTCCTTAGTTGACCCAACAAGGGCATAGTTTTATTTATTTATTTATTTATTTATTTATTTATTTATTTATTTATTTATCTGCATTTTTTTAGAGAGATAAGAAGAGAGAGGAAGAGAAACACTGATGTGAGAGCAGACGTCGGCTGCCTCCTGCATGCCCCCTGCCGGTGATTGAACCTACAACCCAGGCGTGCCCCAACCTGGAATCAAACTGGCAACCTTTCCATGCACAGGATGATGCCCAACCAAGCAACTGAGCCACACTGGCCAAGGCAGCAAGGACATATTTTTTTTAAATGTAGGTACTTTCCTACAGTAAGTTCAATGAAAGTCTGTGAAAAGTCTACAATTCTGTAGTTTACTTAGAATCCTATATAATAAAAGCCTAATATGCTAAGTGTCCAGCTGTCCATTCAACCAATCAAAGCATAATATGCTAATGATATGCTAAGGCCGCTCAACCACTTGCTATGACATGCACTGACCACCAGGGGGCAGACACTCCGACCTGTAGGTTAGCTTGCTGCTGGGGTCTGGCTGATCGGGACTGAGTGAGATGAGCCGGACATGCCTTGGAGCCCTCCAGCGGTCCTTCCCCGGCTGGCCAACCTCCTGCATCCCTCCCCGGCCTGGCGATGGTGCACCGATGGGGTCCCTCGGTCTGGCCTGTGCCCTCTTGCAATCCGGGGTCCCTTGGGGTATGTCGGAGAGCTTGTTTAGGCCCAATCCCACTCAATACAGGAGCTGCCCCCTGGTGGTCAGTGCGCTCCCACAGGGGGAGTGCTGCTCAGCCAGAAGCCAGGCTAACGGCTGGCGAGCGCAGCGGCGGTGGCGGAAGCCTCTCCCGCCTCCGTGGCAGCACCATCTGTTGGACATCCCAAGAGGGCTCCCAGACTGCGAGGGGGCGCAGGCCAGCCTGAGGAGGCCCCCGCACCCCAAGTGCACAAGTTTCGTGCACTGGGCCTCTAGTTCAGTATAAAATGCAACTATAAATTTCTCCCTGTTTCCCCAATGAGGTGTAATCCCTCAAAATTTCTTAAACAGCCATTCATAAAAAAATTAATCACAGTGATTCAGCACTGGAAATACACAAGGAATATGATTTCATTTGAAAGCTAACATGTTCAGAAGTGGTAACACTGGTTGAGCTCTCAAATGCTAATCTTATCTCTTCCCAAAGCATTGGCTAACTGTCCTCTATCTGTCATCTTTACTACAGCAGGCAAAAACAAAAAACAAAAAAACCAAAAAAATCTCAGAGAACTGAATCCTTTATGTCATCCACACCCATTCCTAGTTTGACTAAAGAATAAAATTAAAATAAAAAAAAGAATAGAATCAGCTACCTTTTCTTCAGAGTAATATGGGCATAGGATTTCTGCTCTCCTCTTACATGACTTGTTTTCTTTTATTCTGCTTTTCCACCGTGATATCCAGGCAGTTATGCTTACCATTCTCCACAATTCCAGTATGTAGGAGGAGACTCCAAATTCAGTGGAGAAAAGAAGATATATAACAGAAGCAAAAGGAGAAGGCTTTTTATAATCTACCAGGATGTGAGTACTGGCATCACACATTTTATTATTTAAAAAAAAGTTCCAAATTAACAACCTTCAAAGTAAATGTAAACAATTTTATGTTCTGAAATTCGTCCTTGAAGAAGACTCAGAAAGATTATCCACTGAGCTCCCTAGTGTAAAAATCAAAAGAAGAATATGACGAATATACTTTAAACCCTCAAGTCCTTTCAATCATGTTGGGAAAAAAAAAGAAACTTTGCTCTTTGGCCAGAAAAGAGGGTTGAGTAGGAAATAACCATCACAATCCTGTGGGCTCCTCAAAGCAGCTGCTTTGCTGAGGAATCAAACGGAGATGGAAGCATAAATGTAAACAGTAAACAGGAGGACTGCTTGGAAAGCAAAGAGAGTCTCTCACCACATGGAAGAGAATGGGGACTTACTTCCCAGGAAATGGAGAGAGGACCCTGGGAGCTGTGGATCCAGCTCAATGAAATTTAAAAGATATGTTGCAGCTGCTGTAAGATTTAGCCAAATCTGCACAAACCATTTTGCACATCTACTTCATTGCTTAATTCTGTTATGTTAGCTCCTCTTCTCTTTTATGGTACTCTTTGGAGCTTCTATTTGTAAACTGAGGCAGGAGGGAGACTTTGCTCTCTGGGATAGGATAGTATTTAAAACTTCAAAAGCTGTATGGGTGCCAGGAATATTAACCTTTCAGTTCTACACCCAAAACCAAGAGTACCTGATTAACAAAAACATACAAATAGCCCTAGTCGGTTTGGCTCATTGGATAGAGCGTCGGCCTATGGACTAAAGGTTCCTGGGCTCGATTCCGGTCAAGGGCACATGCCAGGGTTGTGGGCTCAGTCCCCAGTGGGGGACATGCAGGAGGCAGTCGATCAATGTTTCACTCTCATCATTGATATCTCTCTCTCTCTCCTCTCTCTCTCTCTCCTTCCTCTCTGAAATCAATAAAAATATATTTAAAACAAAACAAAACAAACCTCATTAGGGTTAAGTTTAAAAACACACACACACACAAATAAAAATAAAGAAAAAATGAAAATAGGCCATGGTACAGGTTTGTGTATCTTTTTTCAAATGTCAGAACTTTGAAAACTTGGCATCCAAAGAGTATCCTGCAAATTAATCTATGAAGGACATAAAATCACTGTATAGAGCACTGTGTTTTAAGGCAGTACTGTGATTGCCTTGGTAACTTCTGATCACAGATTAAATGGGTGCCTTCTAACCACAAGTGAAATTTGAAAACATCATTTCTTGTTAATCCTCCAACTTCTTCCTCCACATTTAAATATATCTTTGATCTTAAATACTAAAACATTATTTTGTTGGAATTGCTTAACCACATCTGTTTTATATCCATAAATACCATTCAGATGGAACCATCTAAAAATTCTCATATTGTCACTTTTCTGTCTTTCATGACTTTCTAGACAGAGATAATACACAACAGTATGCAAAACTACACAACATACTGTCCTTGTCTATTGCACTGGCTAACTATTAACCAGCACAAACTGTGGAAAAATATATGAAAGGAAGCATTTTGAAGGGGGGTGGTAATTTGGGAAGAAGATTCCATTTACTGTAGGTATCAGTCTTATTATTATCTATCAAAAATAACTTATCTAGGCAAAAAAGGGAAAATGACAGCAGCACCAAGCAAGGGATTAGGAGGAGCACAGAGATCAGTTTTAATGATGTCTGGTTGTGAGATACTGTGCAACTTGCTCAACCTCTCTAAGCCCAACTTCCCCTTCTATAAAATGGAATAATCACACTACCACCCTCACAGGTGGAGAGAATTAGTGGAGATAAAATGTGTAACCCACACACTTAGCTCGGAACCTCACACACCGAATGAGCATCAAAATCAACATTTCCTTCTTCATCATCAACAGCACTATGTCTTAAAATCTTTTCTGGCTCATCAACTCTTTAAACATCTGAAATTAGCAAGCACCAGCTGGTATTTGCCATTCAACCACTGTGTTATTTCCTCAAAGATGCCAAGCAACTTGCCCCAGCTTCATCTTTTTTAAATCCTGGTCTCCCCTCTCTTCTACAACCCAAGTGGCCCATTTATTACTTCTTCCTCTGAGCAGAATTATATGTGAAGAATGTGTGTTTGTGTAGAGCAGTGTTGCATGCACAGTTAGGTTTGCTTCCTATTGTCATCAGTGCCTACCAGCAGTTCTAATGTTCCTCCTACCTTACAAGTCACCGCCTCACTATCAACCACGTGTCAACGAGGTCAGTAAGCACAAAGTTGCTAAATACCCAAATCCATGAGTAGAATGCTGATACACATTCAGAATGCTGACAGTAAATGATTCAGTCACACATACACCTGGCATGATTCATTAACTCATAGTTTGGTTCAGAAAATCTTTACCAAGATTTCGGTGCTGTGCCACTAGCTAGGGGTACCCACATGGGGCAATTTAGGCAGGTAGACAGATAAGTAAAATGATGATTACTGTATGCTTTAAGCACACACTTTTTCTTAATGCTACAGGAGCACAGGGTAAGATCACTAAACACAGTGGGGATGGGGCAGGGAAGAAGGGCAAACAGACATTAGGAAGGGTTTCTGTGAGGAGGAACCATCTCACCTAGACAACGGGAGAGGTTGTCAGGGCCTCTGAGACTAAGTGGTGGTGAGTACGCAGCTGTACCACTGTTCACAGGTAGGTGACACGGGAATGAAATTTACCATCCGGGGAGTGGCAGAGATAAGCACCAGCCAAATCACAGAGAACCTGTTTAATTGTTGAGGGTTTGGACTTCACCCTTCAGGTAATGCAGCGTCATTGGAGGATTTGAACCAAGGTAGATGCATGGTCAGACTTCCAGCATGACTCTAGATTGTATGTGTGAGAGAATCTTTAAAATTACAGAATTCACCACTTGTTTTGTTGGATGAAATGAATACCCTGGGAGGGACTAAAACATACACCAACACCACACGGCTGGATCTGTGTTGTCAGCACATTCTTGACTTTCCTGTATTACCTCTCAAATGCCAGGACACGAATTTTCAGGGAAAGATGCAAAATTAGGCCCCTTTGTAATCCAGCTCTTCTAAGCAATTTTTAAAAATAATTCAGGCCAATGACTCTGTCTCATTCTACTTTAGTCCTTAAAAGAATGAACTGAACTTTTTCCTTTTTCTGATTTAAAGAGATTTTTCAATTCTTGATTTTATAGTCTTGATTCAAGTTTTTGTCTGAGATCTTACTCTAAACTCACACATTTCCACATTTCTGGGTTGGTAGCTTGATTGTTGAGGTAGCGACAGTCAAAGATTCAGTCAAGAAACCTCTAGAAAAAGCCTTTAAGTTGTACATTGTCAGAAAACAGAAGCTGTTTTCTGTCACAAATGCTTGGACAAGTCAGCACTCCATCAAAAGGAATATAACAGTTTAATGTTCTGTCAGAGAATGGAATGTGTGTTTACCTGAAGTAATGGCCTGATAAAAGGAACTCGAGTCTGTCTTGATGGATACAAAACTTACTCAAAGATTAACCTGGACAATCAATCCCTTAAACTCTAAACACAATCACCCGTAAGAAAATAAACCCTGAATTCGTAATGAAAACAATCCCAAACTGTTGTTCATACACACTTACTAAATTCAACACATACTGCCCCCCTCTCTCTCCTCCCCCCAAGAAAGGGACTGTAAATGTAAAATTGAATTTTACTTACAGCAGCTAATATTTACTGAGGTTTTTGGGGTATCTGCCATGGTACTAGCCCTTCTCATGTATTGGCTCATTTAATCCTCACAAACACCTAAGGAGTTAAACACCATTATAAACCGCATCTTACAAATGAGAAAATCAGAATGTTAGCAGAATTAAGTGACTTAGAGTCAACCAAAAGAGGTGACTCTAGATCTGAGTCTGCAAAGTTATTAATACATACTATACATAAAATACTTTGAGCTCCTTTTGGAAGACATTAATAAACACAAAGCTTTCATGAATTTAGAAAGTTTAGATTTTTTCATCACTCAAGGCTTAGAAGGATAATATGACCCTAGGCCTATGAATGGAACCTCCTGGTCTGTAGAGAACTGCTCTATCAATCACCTCTTTGCCTCTTACAACTTGAGAGGCAGCCAAGGTGTGTGTTAGCATCCTTAGTTCCAAAGATCCATGCAGACTGAGATCCAGACCCTTCACTAATCTCAGTTCACAGTTACACAATCTCATTTCCCATGATCAGCCCTAATCTCTCCGGGCTTTTCAATGGCCGCAGATTTTTAATTACGACAGCCATCACACAAAAGTAGCAAACAGACAGAGTAGACAGTCTGATCTGCCTGCTGGCATAATCCAGTCCCTAAAGATTAGAGACACCACTTACTGAACATCAGTTCTGGGTCAATGTCCATATATTATCTCATTTAATCTTTGTATTCTTCTATGTACTATTGCCCCATTAGACATATGAGGGCACTGGGGCCTAGAGAAAGAAAGTAAATAGCATGCGCACGGTCTTGGTGAATAATAGAGCTGGGACTTAGGCCGCATTCGGTCTGACTCCAAAGTCCATGCTCCTTCAAGTGTCTGTGTGATCAATGGGTCAAACACTTTGCGCAAACATAATTTACGGTATAGTTGAAAACATGGATTAGGTCTGGAAAATACTTTCTTATAATAGTAAAAATCTGTGAGGGACAGTCACAAGGCAGGTATATAACATATTATTTCTAGGTTAAAAAGGTAAAGAAGGAAGGGGACCAGAATAAGAGGGAGGGATGAAAGGAGTAGGGAGGAAAGTGGGAGGAGGAAAGGTGCAAAGTATTATTAGTACATCTTACAGAAGAGGAAATTCAGTTAAGAAAAGGTGAAGAAAGTTAAGTAATTTGCATACGATCTCTTGGCAAGCTGGAGTCAAGAGCCAGAGGTAAAACTTAGGTACTTTTGACACAAAAGCCATGCTCTTTCCATTCTCCCTTGACAAGAGGCTATATTTCCGTTAATGCGAAAAATGACTTCTCCTCCTGGATAGGGAAAAGTAGGAAATCACTCACCAATTCATGGGAAGGACTCATGTTCGCCCCCGCCCCCCGCCCCCCAATTCTTGGGACAGCACAGAGTTCAGGAATGCAGGCTCTGGTTGCCGGCCGCCTGGCTCGGAAGCCAGCTCCTCTGTGTGGATTCGCTCGGTGACCTTGGAGCATGATAGAAAGAAGTAACTTCGCTCTAGGTAAACTATCTTGAAATATAATTATACACATTTAGCTCTTTTTCTGGTTTTAATATAATAGGGAATGAAAACAATCAAATTATTCAGGACTACAGTGAATTTAAAGCCCGAGTTATTTGGATAAATGGCTCCAGCTTTCCCTTCCATTCAGACAGTGGAGACTTGTAAAGGCACTTTCTTTAGGAAAGGAGTCACCACCCTGGTAAGCGTACCATTTGCTGAAGGCTGAAGATAACAGTAAGCGTTTATTTAGTATTTCCTATGTGCAAGTGCTGGACGGAGGGCTTTTCTGTGGATTATTTCATTGAATCTTCATGACCATCTTTGAGAAGTGTACTCTTGCTGTCCATGTTTTGTAGCTGTGGAAACTGAGGCTCAGAGATCTCGTGCTGAGCCAACCACAGCAGGCTGTCCAGCTGCGGGCTGCTCGGTCCATCATACCTCTGCCGTGCTGTCTCCATCATCTGTGTTCGGATGATGCCAGGACCTTTCAGCTAACACTTTTGTTTCCACTAAACTGATGAATAAGTCCCATAGCGATGCTGCTGACAAGGGTGTTCCCGTAGTCATTTGTTTAAAAAAATCGTAGTGTCAAAGCAGAAAATGAATGACAGTGGCTGGTAGTTTTGAAAAACAGGCAGAAGCATAAAGATGTCATTATTAAATAGTTTTCTAATATGCTCACAGCCACTTAGAGTTGCTTTTGAAAACAGCATGAAAATAGCGTCAGGACCGATTGAGTAAAGTGATTCCCTGAAGCATCTTTTTTTCTTAAAGTGTATTTTGAAACACCATTTTAAAATATTTTAAAACCTGCCCTCTGCAGACAAAAGTACAATTTTATTTTAAAGACACCAAGGTTTAGACAGTAATTCTTAATTCCATAAAGTAAAATGGCCCTTTTACAGTTTATGAGGGTCCCCCTCACAGCAGTCAGATGAGGCACCCATTTGACAGCTGAGGAGACTGAGTCAGCCGTGGGCAAACTACGGCCCGCGGGCCGGATCCGGCTGTTCTATCCGGTTCTCTTGCTCTCCCCTCCGCTCCTTTACTTTGAATTTATATTAGTTCACACAAACACTCCATCCATGCTTTTGTTCCGGCCCTCCGGTCCAGTTTAAGAACCCATTGTGGCCCTCGAGTCAAAAAGTTTGCCCACCCCTGGAAGTGAATCGAGTCTTTACAATTCAATAGCCTTGGCTTCACATCCAAGCTTTTCCGCTTACTTGCATTTTATTCTTCTTTTAATTTTGGGCACGTTTTCTTAAACTCTCTGAACTTTAGGTTCCTTATTTATTTAAAAAATTGATATCAACAATAGTATTTACTTCATAACTTTTTGGGGGCTAGAATCAAATGAGATGTACCTGTGCAGTTTGTACCTCATCGTGGTGTGTAATCAACAAGTATATATTAACTTAGCAACTACTCTTATTATTTCCTTATTCAATAAGCTGCTTTCTCTTTTTAAGCTGCTTGTCTTTTGGATTGGTTTGTATAACTTTCCTTTCACAGGAAGGGGGGGGGAGGTAAAGGAGATAAAATTGAAGGAAAATTTTGTTTAATTTGCTAAGAGTACTTATGAGTGTTTAAGAAGGCAGATAACATAAGGAAGTTATGCTATTAATCTCTAAGGATTATTTTATTTATTCATGCAAAAGCAGAGATGGCTAACAATGAATGTATTTCTTACAGCATTTGGACTTGCTATAATATTTCATGATTCACTATTTTAGCAGAAAAGGAAATGATTATGTGCTAACTGCAAGTCACTGTACCTTTAGATAGTCTATCTCACTAAATCAATACTACTAATAGGTGGTTATTTCTGCACCCATTTTAAAGATTGGGAAAGTAAAGGTCAGAGAAAAATACCTACTGAAGGTCACATAGCTAGTCCATGGCAGAACCAATACTACATTTGATCTATAATTCAACCCAGTGTTTTCTGTTTTCTCATATGGCCTCCAGTTTTGCTTAGTAAATGATATTGCATATTCATGGAAAATAATGCTATATATGGTGAACAAAGTAGGCTTTATAATCATCAACCAAACACATTTGTGTATACAGTAGAGCCAGCACAGTAGTTAAAAATGTACCTTGTTTTGCCCTGGCTGGTGTGGCTCAGTTGGTTGGATTGTCGGCCCATACATCAAAAGGTGGAGGGTTCAATTCCCAGCTAGGGCACATACCCAGGTTGTGGGTTGGAACTCCAGTCAGGGCACCTACTGGGGGTAGCCAATTGATGATGTTTCTCTTTCTCTTTCTCTTTCTCTCTCCCCCATCTCTTCCTCTCTCTAAAATCAATTTAAACATTTTTAAACATTTGCCTTGTTTAAAAAAAGAAAAGAAAAGAAAAAAGCCTCAAAAAAGTATATCAGCACCTAACAACCTGAATCAGGCATTTACTCCTTCCACAACACGAGGAGTATCTGATATGAGCCACTCTGCTAGGCAATTGGAATTATGAAATATTTTTTGGTCCAAATTCTATCACTGGCAGCTGTTTCTAATATCTGACTTGCATTTGCTTTTGATTCCATGTTCCTGTAAACAGAATCTGTATCTCTGTGGCACTGAACAAGCCACACTAACGCACTGTGCTGTGCCAGCTAATTCTCGTTGGGTGTTATTCTTGGCAATAAACACATGGAGTTGGCAGGGGAAGGACCTTATCTGAGTTTCCTCATCTGTGAAATGGGATTTAAAAAAAAATCAGACCTACCTCCCAGAAGAAAAGTTCTCCCAATTAATTAATCTTAGAACTCTTTTCTACTGAGTGCCACTCTGGTTGATCTTATTAGCAGGGAGATTTGATTTTATAAAACAATGATGGAAATGCTTTAAAATGGCTACACATTTAAATGTCAAAATTTTGACACACACTACAGTAAATCCTTTCCTTCATGCTTAATCATTTATGTGCGACATTTGTACAGAAGCGGAACAATAAACGGTCAAATCAGTTTTGAATTTAAAAGTCTATTAAAATTGTTTAAGAATAAAAAAGATTCAAGTTTCAAAAGGGGAGAAAAAGGCAATCCACTATTTTCTAAGTATTATTAAGTTATAGAGTACTATAGCCATAGCACATTATAAAAAATACAATAACATGTACTAAAGTTTTAAAAATACTTTCCTGGGCAGGGGTTAAGAATATTGTTTTAATGTTATAATTTGTTGCAAAATAATGAAAGAATAACATAAACCCTATTTTGTAGTGCTTTTGTACATAAAATTAATGTCATACAATATTAAAAACATGCTAATAACCTCTCATTTTTCATGAATGTTTTCTAACAAATGCCTTTATTATCTCTGCATTTCAATGCCCGTTTTGGACCACCTGGAGGCAGAAAGCACACGCCATGCACCCTCTCTAACAAGCAGAATTACATGGTAGAGTCAGTCCTCAGCTTAACAGAACACATCAGAGACCTCTGGGTAGGCCTGGCTGAATAGAGCAACTTTCTAAATTGCCAGAGATCCAAACTAAAGCAATCACAGAGGTTTTAGTTGGTCATCAAAAATGAAAATCCCTAATGTGTTGACTATTTCAGAAGCATTAAATTGTAGGTTTACATAGAACCATAAATAATGATGTGTGACTGCTGAGGTTTGTTTTGCAATCCTTGGGTTTTCTAGATGACATTAGAAATCACTTTATATGCAACACTTTTACCCTTCCTCCCTCCTCTTCATCTCAAGTTCAGCAGTTAATGTAAATCTGAACAGCTATCCATACGGACAGCACATGCCAGGAGAGGAGCAAGGAATTTATCACACAACCCATTTCTCTGAAACACTCTGCTTGGGAATCGAGGAATCCGTGTGCTTTCACGAGGCAGTTGTCTAGAAAGGCCTTGAGAAACAAACTCCCAGGAAACAGCAGAAACCTCGGCATAAGGGGTCCCTCACAAAAGACAGCCCCCATTACATGGTAATTCTTAGAGGTGACCCGGCTTACTCAAAACACTCACCACCCTTTAGGACCACATTCTACGCCAGTTGTGAAATACACTTAAATGGAAAGACTGTTGGCCTCAGAGATTTTATGTCAAGTTGAAAAAGAGGCAAAAGTTCTAAGCACCCACAGTGCTTTTGTTCAGAAGATGAAATTCTGCTCCTGAAAGGGCAACAGAGTATGTGTAAACAAGGCCCCCCACCATACTGTGCTGGGTCCTCCCAGGTCTGCAGCCTGCCACACTATGCGTTTGGGTGTGTGTGTGTGTGAGGGGGGTGGGGGGTTCTGGAAAGGTGAAGGAGGCTGAGGCTTTCTTTTTCAAGTGAACGCTGAGGATGGGTTTGCTCTTGCTCTTTTGTGCCTTTTTGCATTGTCACCTAGAGAGCAAAGGCATTCTTTGAAGGGCAACTGCCCATTTTGAGTGACTCTCTGTGCACCCAGAACACAGAAAAGGCACCCTGGCTGCCCCCTTCATGCCCACATTCTAACCTACAGCACTCGAAGCACCAAGGCAACAGCTGCACCTGCAGAGTCAAGTGCTAGATTCCTGCGCCCGGATAACCGGAGGAGAGCTACGGCTGCCTTTGTAAGGGTCCGGATCACTGCCTCGATGCTGAATGTGGTTTCAGTGGGCAGCTCTCTAGACTCTGCCTGTGCTTTGAGGAGAACAGCATTACTCTCACTGCCACTGCTCAATTTTCTGAAGAATTCCTGCTCTCTTGGCTGGCGGAGGGGTCCAGCTGATGTTCAACTATGAGAAAAGGACTATCATGGCTCCTGATTGCTAAGGAAAACCAGCTGCTGGTTACTGGGCTTGCCCCAACTCTCAGCTGTCAGTTCTAGAGAGAAGCTCAGGAAAGGAGGTAGGTGAGAGGTGTTCCCGAGAAGGTACTGAACCTGCGAAAATCCGCAGCCAAGTGCCGTCCACAAGAAAAGTCTTTCCCTGAGGCAGCAGGCCTGCTCCTTCCTCTTCTAGCCTATGTGCCGGCTGCAGACCCCCTCCTCTTCCCTGGCTTCTGAGGGTTCATGCTAGGGAGCGGGCCAGAGATACTACTAAGATCAGTGACTTGCCCAGGACTTGTCCAAGACTTGCCTAAGCCTCAGTGACTGCTGGCGCTGGAGCAAGAGCCAAGCACAGGACCCACTCCCCCATGCTCCCCACCAATGCCTTTCTGCTACATGATCAGATTCTCTCCATGCCCACTGCATGCACCCAGACCCTGGAGCCCGCAGGAGCAGAAGAGACAAGCAGGCCCAGGGAGGCACTCATTACCTTTGTTAGCCTATCTCCGCTGGTCGCCTGACTTTGCCTTAGGATCCTTCCTTACTTAGAGGATTTAAAGATCAGGAGAGAGAAGGTAACGATCTTCTTCAACAATGGATACTGCTAATATAGCAAAGTGTAAATACCATTCTTGTTAGAGAGAAATGCCAAGGAGCAGGTGGAATGGCTAAAAGCAGAACAGTCTAAATTTAAATCTCTTTCTCCCCATTGGCCAGGTCATAATCATAAAACAATGGTTATCATTTGTATTCACACCAAAGCAATGGCTACATAAACCTCAGAACCAAGGGGTGCTTAAATGCCATCTGGTTCCAGCCTCTATTTTACTAGTACCTTCAAAATTTTAGAACTGGAAGGCACTTGGAAATCACCTAGTCCTACTTTCTCGTTTTACAGTTGAGGAAATTGAGGTTGGAAGAGATTCAAATCTCTTTCCAAAGTCACACAACTTAATATCCAGCCTAATAAAAAAACTCCATCCCCTAATATCCAAGTCATTGTGGCTGCCTAAGAAAACAGTGAAATGTAGCCAAAGACAAAGAAAGCAACATAAAGAACAGTCTTCCTTTAGATGACACACATTGAGATCTCAAAAAAAGAACCATGAGGCCTAATTATAAGAAAAACACACCCCACTACCTCCTTTTTTTTTTTTTCTGGACAGAGGAGATAGAGATGTGATAATAACAATTCCCTCAAACTCCCAGCCCCTGTAAACAGTTCTTCCTGTACCCATAGTCAAGTAAAAAGGAAAAACACATTCTGCTGCATCTAAAAATCAGTAAGGATACAGTCAATGGTTTCTATGAGACAGTCTATACAAACTAACCTTGAAAACAGCATACATTACAAAAGCATCCTGGTGTTGCCTCAGTTTGTTTCATAAATGTTCTGACTACACAGGTGACTTACACCCAAAAGCAGTCCCCTGCAGCTGTTGGATTTATGTACTAGAAAAAAAAGATAAAAGATCACTCCTAAGATTGATTTACATCCAAATGCCTTACCCTAATTTACAAAAGGGAATATTAAGGTAATCAAGAAAAGGAAAACAAAAATCTCCCAAACTTGCATAATGGATAAAAATGTCACTGCATGTTGCCTGGGAAAGACAAAAAGGACACCATGCGGAAATGAATGCATGGCCTCACTCAGAAGAGCAAGTGCAGGAACACCAGGGATAGGAAGCTTAGTCTCCAGTCTCAAACAAAATAAACCCTCAGCATCATACAAGGGGAACTCAGAAAGCAAGAGTGTGGAAATATGGAAGTGAATCAGAGATGGCGGTGATATTTCCTTTTTCTATTTCTATTTTCAATTCTAATTCTCTCATTCATTTTTACTTTTAAAGGATTTAACATCCTTGATGCCACATATAGCCTTTGTTTTCGTACATTCCTAGTTTGCTCTGCGTTCATTACAGTCTATAAACAGACATCAGCCCGGAATGGGCAGCACTGAATCCACAGATTCAGATTTGTCTGTCTGTTTTGCTGGTTAAGCACCATTTACCTGCAATAGTCAGTTTTTCTCTGGTTGTTAAGTTAACCAGCAGGCAATTCTCTTCTCAGGAACAATACATTCAGATTGTAACTACAGTAAGCCACTGTGCTGGGATAAAGATATATATAAAATCTCCGTTAATCCTTACAACCACCATGTGAGAAAACTCTTTATGGCTATTTTATAACCATCATACAGATTACAAAATGGGATTCCCAAGAAGTTTAACCATTTGCCTAAGGTCGTTTGTCTCACCAGTGGTAAACCAGGAATTAGAATCGAAGTCTTCAAAAGCTAGAGCTACATGACACACATTGTGTGTCCACTACATCTGAGGCGCTCCCTGGACATGGGTGGGAAGGGCACGTGGAGTGCAGACCGTGCATAAAACCTCCAATATTCAGACTAGCCATTTGGGCAGGGATTTTTTCCCCCTGGTAATGGGAAGATGTCAGTCACCTACCATTAAAGAACAAATGTGATTCACAATTTGCTATGTTCAAATCAGCAGTTAGACATAAATAAAATTTAGCAATTTTAATTGGTTTGGCTCAGGCCTTCAGATTTCCATATGGTTATTTCCTTGTTTTATGTTAAATGTAATTGACTTAGCACTTGAATTTTAAAATCTTGGCAGAATGTATCAATTAAAGGCTACACAAAATAGAATTATTCAAAGCACACATTCCAAATGGAGTGACTTTAAGGATAAGATGAGAAAATGCTCTTTTCATAATTTTTTTCTACAAACTTGCATTATCACCCAAATGACATCCTCATACAGACAAAAGAGGGATGTTTTCTTGGAACAACAAAAGCTAAAAAGCAGTCTATTTGCTTCTCTGAGAACTAATGTATGCCTCAAATGGCCTTTTTTACATTGTTAGCAAGATGGATTTTTTTCTTAATATTTTTAAAACTGACAGCAGTAACGAAAACTCTCACAAACCATCTCAAAACTAAAATGTGAGTACATCAATAAATCGGGCATCAGGCCCATTAAGTTGATAGCACTTTTTAAAATGGTCTTGCAAAATATATTGTCCAATTGTTATTTAATATACAGAGTGTTACATTAAAATAAATGACTATTGATTGAAATAGATGTTCTTTCTGAACCTAAACCATAATTTCCTTCAAACTGCAAAACCGTACAATATAAATAAAATGCAATCAGAAATCTGAAAAATGCATTCATTTCTGTAGACTTGTGGTTAAATTTGTTATAATTGCTCCTCATAGCTATTGTCCATGTAATTATTTTCTTAATGCTAAAGTCCATTAAAATGTTAAATAAATAAAAGAATCATTTATTGAACCCCAATTGTTTCTTGATGGAATTTTCACACTTATTTAGCTTAACTGAAAGGCCAGAACATCTGGTGGACCTGTGATTCTTGGAGAGCTATGTAATTGCAATTAAAGTTTACTATTATTATTACTTTTATTAAGTTCTAATTTTATATCTTGGGTAATATATACTAAGAGAGAAAAAAACTGTTTGCCTTAAAATAGAACTCTCTTACTGAGGCTATCTGCATAAATGACCATTGAAACTATTGATTTAGTAGATATCCCTTGCTGGCAATTCATCTTACTTCTTAATATTTGATTTCCTCACGCTATTCTCCATCCATACAGAGTTGCACAGAAAATTTCTTGTACCTTTTGGATTAGAAAATTTAGTGATATTAACGAGGAGCTAATCCCTCTCCCCCTCATTTCCACAGATGATGTTATTGATTTCATACTGTTTCTAGTGTCCCCCTTTTCAGTGGCAAGAATTGCTAGAAGTATCCTTAAAGGAAACCTTGAAGGTCATTAGATCCCAGGCAATGAATGCCTTCATTCAACAAGGGCACTGCCTTCCTATGCCTGCAAGTCCTTTAACATCAGCAAGTTCCCCCAAAGGGCTTGCACTTTAACTTGGTCTGAGCGGGTCACATTTCTAAAATATTTAGCTATCTCAAATGACCCTGGTCGGCAGCAATGGTCACCAACACCATGGCGTTTCAGGCTAGATTGACCTCTTTCTAGTTTTCAATGGAATTATTCCATGTAATCAGATTTACACAGCCATTTAATCAGAGTGAGAAAGAAGATTACAGAGCTCACATGTGTTTCGCAAAGCAAGGGTGCAAGGATCATCAATCCTACTGACACTCAAAGTGACATGATAGTATGTCGCCCTCCTTTGGAGTGTTGGTCATTAACCTGATCTGTCTCCAGTGCTCTTGTTTAAATAGGAAGTTTAGGCTCTTTTTCTGAACTGGTAGATAGAGATTTCTCCACCCAGATCTCACCACTACCATTCATGTGAGCAGATGCGACTATAACAGGGAATGGGTTCTATGCTCGTGCATATTATTCCTGCAAAGCAGAAAACTTGTACACATCAAGTAATTACATTGTAACCTCTCTTTCCTCGCCAGCCTTTAACACTTGCATTTCAGCAGCACACTGTGGAGACCCCAGGTGTGGCTTTCAATGCTCTGCCTATAAACCAACCTGCTTGCAAGAAGGGAACTGCACTCCCTTCCTCTCCTCCTAGGCCTCTGCCCTAGAAACCTTACAAACCTTTCTGCCAGGCAGTGCCCCTTCCCCTTGCTCTTTTCCACACGGGCGCAATGACCTTGATTCTTCCCAATTCCTTTTGAATGTGTAACTCCCCCAAGCCTAGACATCTATTTAAAATATGACACGAAGCGCATCCTTTAATACAGCATTCCCCCCACACTTATGCCTTCATTTTTAACTGACGATTTCCCTTTTCCCCCAACACTTCTACTCCTTCGACACATTTCAGGAATTGCAATCTCAGATAGAACCTCTGGGGGGTGAAAGGGCAGCCTTACTCAACCTGGGACAGACACACACAATTCCAAAGGGGAGAAGTGAGAAGCGGTAAGTAAGAACTGCAGTGGTGAAAAGAACTGTGGATAGGAGCACCGTGGGGGTCCTTTCTAAATGACAAGCCACATATCTGCTTCAACGGGGTTGGGGGGGGGCGGGGTACGGGATCTAATTGTACCCCCGGGCGGTGTTGTACCCAGTGTTTAAGTGTATAATCACAATTTAGCAGCACTGAGAATTCCCTCAATAACTATCATTAGAGGTGCCCATCTAAAAAAAAAAAAAAAAAAAAAAAACTTTCTATTCTAATGAAAGAAGGTGGGCGCAATGTGGAGGTATCACCTCATCTAGAGCTCTCTGGAGAGCTCCCCCATAGCTGCAAACCCCGCAAATGCTGCGGGGAACCAAGTTTCCGCGGTGGGCCAGGCAGGTTCTTTGCCCCGCGGAGCGCTGCTAAGGAACTCGAGGTCGGCTTCGCTCCCGCGGTGGCACCCGCATCCCCATGAGCCCCGAGCCCACTTGGGGGCTGCACAGAAATCTGGGTGCGAGGGCGAGCGAGCGAGTGTGGCGTACGGGGAGCTGTTTTGTAATCTCCCGGAATCCGAGGGAAAATGTCTCCCGTGCAAAGACATGCCTTTCCGTGATAACTTAAAACTCTCCGACCAAAGAGCAAGAGCAGATCCTTCCTCCTTACAGGAACTGCGGTTCGTACTGACAGCTCCAAACTTAGCGGTTGAGGCTGCGAACTTGGCACCGGCTCCCTCTCATCACTCCCACTCCTCCTCTCTCGGGCTCACCCGGCCCGGGCGGCTCGGGCTCGCACGCCACGCCCGCCTCCCCCGCACCTCCTTGGCGGGTCCAGCGGGCACAGCCCGGTACGCCCAGGCAGCTAGTGCCGGGACACGCCGGCCTCCGGGCGCGATTTTCTTGGAGAGCCGGCGAGCTCCCGGGTGCGCCCTACTCACTTGTGTCTTCTTCATAAGGAAAGGCAGCGCTGTGATCCAGCCCAGGCAGCGGTGTGGCGACTCCGTTTAGCTGTTCTGGAGCTCCAGCATATTGCACGAGCAGCGGCTGCAGATAGTCCACGCATTGGGTAGCCCGAGCGCAGCGCCCTCTCCACGGCCCGTGCTTCCCGCGGCGCTCCCGGTCCCGGCGCAAGGCGGCGAATGAAACCCCAGCCAGCGCGCCGCCAGCACTTTTATATTGCTCCCGCCCGCCTGCTCCGGACACGCCTCCTTCCCTTCCGGAGCCCCGGAGAAGCGAGTCCGGGCCCTGGCGCGGTGTGTGTGTGTGTGTGTGGGGGGGGGGGGGGGGGGGGCGGAGATCAGGAGGGCGTCAGAGCCGCGGGAATGGCCCAGAAGTTGGACAGATCGGGTTAAGCGTGTCCCGTTGCCTACGGGCCCCGGACGCGCATCGGCTGGAGGCCACGAGGGCGCACGGGCTCCAAGGGCGAAGCTTAACAACCTGCAGCCGCGGCTGCCGCTGAGCGCCAGACGCGGCCAGTTCCAGCCCGGCCTCTCAGCTGCTCAGGGGCTCACCTGGCACCGCCTGGACAAGCGAAATACTTCGCCGGTTGGCGAAGGCCCAATACAGGGGTGTTTGGGGAGAGGACTCAGTTAGGAGCCTAGCAAATAATTCACCCTGTCCCCCTCAGGGGCTCAAGACCATTGTCTTATCCCTCTAATTTTTTTTCTCTAATTTTTTTTAACAATTACTTTAGTGAAAAAATATTTAATAATTAAACGAATTGTTCATTCAGGGTTAAGTATTGCTAAGGGAGGTGCTAAATTCAGAAGGGTTCACTGCTACTTCTTTAGAAATTAAGATTGAAAGGAAGTGTAGATTACTAACTATGCAGGTTGCAGACAGCAAATGTTCTGGAAACTGCTTTTTGTTAGAGAAGTTTTTGAAATCAGAAAGATAATGTAACAATAATATTAGCGAACACCATTATGTGATGCACTTAATTACATACTAGGCGTCATGCCAAGGACTTTACATAGATTATATAATTAAATCTTTTCCTCAAGCTATTGTATAGATCCTCTCATTTTTATTCCCATTTTATAGATGGTGAAAGGGAGGCTCACAGAGGTCAGTTTTCCCAAACCACTGCTAGTAAATAGCAGACCTTCATTTGAATCTAGTGCTCTGGCTATACAACCTTTAAAAATTACATAAAATAAATGTTTTATTGATTCTCCAAAACCCTTTTATATGTTTGTTATAACTGGAGACCATTAAAAAGGCATTTTAATTTTTTTAAAAGAAAATGTTAACCACACATTAACATCAATAATGGGTTAGAACAAGAATAATGGATAAATGTAGGAATTAGGTATTTTAATAAGAGAGTAGGATTCCAAGCTTGCCTTCATCAGTTGAGTGTGCCTTTGTTAAAAATGAATGAGCCAAATATAACCATGAGAGAACAAGAAACTAGGCAAAATTTGAAGCTCACTGTGTTAGTTTTCTATTGCTGCTATATACCAAATAACCATAAACGTAATGGCTTAACACAACACAAACTTATTATTTTACAGTTTGGAGCCATAAATCTCACTGGACTAAATATTGGAGAAAATCCCTTTCCTTGCCTTTTCTGGCTTTTAGAAGCTGTCTACTTCTTTGGCTCATAACCTCCTCATTGTCAAAGTCAGTAATGGTGAGTTCAATCCTCCTCACTTCAAACCATTTTGACCCTCCCTTCTGCCTCTCTCTGCTATTTTTCTAAGCAACCTGTGAGTACATTGGGCCCACCTGGGTAATCCAGGATAATCTCCCTATTTTTGTCAGCTGACTAGCAATATTAATTCCATCTTTGCCACATAACATAACATATTCACAAGTTCCAGGGATTAGGATGTTGACATCTTCGGAGGGCCCCTACTCAGTCTACCACACTTAACAGCATAAGTTTGGGGAGAACATGGAGTGGAAATGCGGACTAGTTATGTCACTGTGCACCCTTCCAGGGCTTCACTCGTGTGGCTCTGGAGCTCCCAGCTAGAAGACTACCTCCAAGGTTAGGAAAATCAGTGTTTGAAAAAAGGACCACAAGAAGAGTTTAAAGTAATTGCCATATATATATATACACATATATATATATATATGGACATATATATGTATATATATTATTTCAGAGGTAAGAGAGAGGGAGAGAGAGATAGAAACATCAATGATGAGAGAGAATCATTGATTGGCTGCCTCCTGCATGCCCCCCACTGGGGATCAAGCCTGTAACCCGGGCATGTGCCCTGACCAAGAATTGAACCTATGACCTCCTGGTTCATAGGTTGATGCTCAACCACTGAGCCACACCAGCCCAGCCATAACTCTGTATCTTTTGTTTCTTTCATATTGCTGTGCTACAGTTGCTATATGATCATGTTATTTGAAATCTAGTCAAGAGAATAAAGAATACATATCAAAGGGATTAAAAAGAGTTAGTATGCAAATCAACCATAGTAGGCAAGGTCAGAAGTGGGTCAGGAAGACTGAGATTTCTCTTTAAAGTGTGCCTTGGAGAGGAGATTTGGGCCAGAATCCAGTTCCCTAGCAGAAACAAAAGCAGGAGGTACTTAAAAGTGAACAAGTGGCATAGCTATGGCCCCAGTGGATAAGAGGCATGGGGAATTTTTTCTTTTAGAAATAGTAGACACTCACAATGGGTACAGAGAGTTCAACATTTGATACATTAGAAGGAAAGTCTCTCCATGATTATCTAGTCTTTCCTTGCATACTTTCAATGCTAGTTGGTCTACCATGCTGGTGGGGTGTTTTTTTAATCAATCTAATTGTTGACTAGCTTTTTAAAAAAAGCTTTAACATTTGTTCTTATTAAGAAACAGGTTTTGTTTAGCAACTAAATCTTCTCAGTCTTGTTTTGTGCACATGAAACATCTTTTTTCTTCACCACTTTGTGGCTGCCCCTGTTAGAAACACAGGTTGTTTTCAGTACCCTTCTTTAAAAAAGTGGCACCCCAAACTAAAGCCCGTATTTCTGCCAAGGCCAGACCAGACCAGAGGGAGGCCATCCATTCTCATCTTTGGGGAAGGTGGAAAAAGAGAAGGAGAAGCCCTAACCGGTTTGGCTCAGTGGGTAGAGCATCGGCCTGCGGACTGAAGGGTCCCAGGTTTGATTCCGGTCAAGGGCGTGTACCTTGGTTGCGGGCACATCCCCAGTGGGAGGTGTGCAGGAGGCAGCTGATCGATGTTTCTCTCTCATCGATGTTTCTAACTCTCTATACTTCTCCTTTCATCTCTGTAAAAAATCAATAAAATATATAAAAAAAAAAGAGAAGGAGAAAATCACACGTTGATTATTAACTCCTCTGCCGAAAACTGGTAACTTGCCATTGCTCTTGGGATAAAGAAGTAAATACCTTAGCAAAGGCCTCTTCAAAGTCAACTCACACTGTGCCTCCCTGCTCAAGAGACAAGGGCCTTCTTTCTGTTCCTCACAATTCCCTCTCATTTCAGAGCCTTTGCATATACCCTTCCTTCTTCCTCTGCTTAGACCACTTTGTTCAACCCTCTGCTCTTTGTCTAGTAACTACTTTCTCATTCTTTAGTTCTCAACTCAATATTCCATCTGTTCCCTCAGGCAGGCTTTCTCTAACACTCTGATTCTGTCAACTCCTTATTATAAACACTAGAGGCCCAGTGCATGGATTCATGCACCCATGGGGTACCTTGACCTGGCCTGTGGGGATCGGGCCTAAACCAGTTCGCCAACATCCCCCGAGAGGTCCCAGATTGCGAGAGGGTGCAGGCCAGGCTGAGGGACCCCACCAGTGCACAATCAGGGCTGGGGAGGAACTGCAGGAGGGCTCCAGGGTGTGTCCAACCTGTCTGGCCCAGTCCTGATCAACCGGACCCCAGCAGCAAGCTAACCTAATGGTTGGAGTGTCTGCCCCCTGGTGGTCAGCGTGTGTCATGCAACTGGTCGACTGGTTGAATGAACAATCAGACACTTAGCATATTAGGCTCTTATTATATAGAACAAGTAGGAATTCCCTCTCTTTTGTAGTATTTGCTAATTTGACATTTCTTTGTGTGATAATTTGATTAAAGTCATTGACTATGATGCTTATCACTTATAATTTTACTTTCAGTGTCTTGTATAGTGAACAGAACATAGTGAATCTCTTAAATGTTTTTCTAATTAGGTTACTGATACCAGACATGAGTCAGGAATTGGGTTAGGCCCTTAGCTTATATTATGTCACTAACTTCTCTCAACAATTATGTAAGTGAGATAATTATTTTATTAGATAAATAAGAAAACTGAGGACCAACAAGGTAAGGTTTTTTTAAGATTCTTCCATCATTAAGTGGAAAAATCATGATCTAATCCAGGCATATGGACTATGGTTAGGACTCTTTATCTGCCCAGTACGATTTCCTCTTCTTCTTCTGCTACTAGGACCCCACTTTCTTTTGTAGAATTCACACTGGATTCCATGCCTTTCAGGAGGGTTTGTCATCCACAAGGTTCTGTTCCCCTCACAACTGGATCTGGGTCCAGCCAGTTGTCTGATTGGTGAGGTGTGGGTACATCACCTGAGGTGTGCCAGTCAGAATCCACTGTGGGACTCATCTGCTGAAGTTAATTGGAAAGTTGACCTCTTCCCTATGGCGTGCCAAGCTACAAAAATGTGAAGCTTCCTTTATCTTATAGGTGTGTGGTTTTATCATCCCTAAAAATAATGAAAGACATCATTTCACAGAATTTTCTTTGAATAACCCAAATTTTCTAGTATTCAGGGAATACTATCAAGCCCATTTGTTTAGCTCACTTGTTTTTAAATTACAGAATAAAGATTAGCAAATATTGCCAACAATAGTGAATACTTAAATTATTGGTAGTCAGCCTTCCTTTGCATTTATACTGTGCCTAAAAATTAATCATAGGTCCAATTTAAAAATTGACAATAAATAATTACATTCATGAAGAAAGTTGAACTTGTATAATACCTAATCAGAGATACTTTTTTACTTTTTTGTGAAATTCTAAAAATGTTCATAATATTAATTCAGAAGGTTCTATTCAGTGTTATAAATAAACTAGAGGCCCAGTGCACGAAATTCGTGCACGGTGGTGGTGGGGGGGTGTCCCTCAGCCCAGCCTGCACACTCTCCAATCTGGGACCCCTTGAGGGATGTCTGACTGCCCGTTTAGACCCGATCCTGGTGGGATTGGGCCTAAACGGGCAGTCGGACATCCCTCTCACAATCCAGGACTGCTGGTTCCCAACTGCTCGCCTGCCTGCCTTCCTGATTGCACTTAACCTCTTCTGCCTGCCAGCCTGATCACCCCCTAACCACTCCCCTGCCAGCCTGATTGATGTCTAACTGCTCCCCTGCCAGCCTGTTTGCCTCCAACTTCCCTCCTCTGCCGGCCTGGTCACCCCTATCTGCCCTCCCCTGCAGGCTTGATCTCCCCCAACTGCCCTCCCTTGCAGGCCTGGTCCCTCTCAACTGCCCTCCCCTGCTGGCCATCTTGTGGTGGCCATCTTGTGTCCACATGGGGGCAGGATCTTTGACCACATGGGGGCAGCCATCTTGTGTGTTGGAGTGATGGTCAATCTGCATATTACTCTTTTATTAGATAGGATAGAGGCCTGGTGCACAGGTGGGGGCCAGCTGGTTTGCCCTGAAGGGTGTCCCGGATCAAGGTGGGGGTTCCCTTGGGGCATGGGGCAGCCTGGGCGAGGGGCCTGTGGTGGTTTGCAGGCTGGCCACGCCCCCCGGCAACCCAAGCGGAGGACCTGAGATCTGGGATTTATTTATCTTCTACAATTGAAACTTTGTAGCCTGGAGCGGAGCCAAGCCTTCTGCTCGCTCTGTGGCGACAGCCATTTCTGTTGGGATTTATTTATCTTCTATAATTAAAACTTTGTAGCCTTAAGCGGAGGCCTGGGCCGGCCAGGGCTGCAGAAGCTTGGCTTCCTCCATCGCTGGGGAAAACCAAGCCTCCCTCCTGCTGTCTCTGTGGCTGCAGCCATCTTGGTTGGATTAATTTGCATACTTGCTCCTGATTGGCTGGTGGGCGTGGCTTGTGGGTGTGGCAGAGTGATGGTTACTTTGCATATTACTCTTTTTTTTTTAATATATTTTATTGATATTTCAGAGAAAGGAAGGGAGAGGGATAGAGAGCTAGAAACATCGATGAGAGAGAAACATCGATCAGCTGCCTCCTGCACACCTCCCACTGAGGATGTGCCCGCAACTAAGGTACATGCCCTTGACCGGAATCGAACCCGGGACCTTTCAGTCCTCAGGCCGACGCTCTATCCACTGAGCCAAACCAGTTTCGGCGCATATTACTCTTTTATTAAATAGGATATTGATCACACATCATATAGAATTTGATTGCAAAAAAAGAATTAGTGTTCTGTGGATATAATTATAATGCAAATAGATAATTAAATACCATGTTTATCAAATAATCAAGAAGGTATTGGATTCTTAATTTATAGTTTAGATGCTCAAATAACATGAAATAACACAAATTTTATATATTTGACCAAGGTTCCCTCTTCTCCATGACATTTAAAAAATATGCTACCTAATTGTACATTTTGCATATTTTTCTGATTATGGCTTTCATATATAGCTCATAACTTTTATGTGTATTAGATAGATTAATTTAGGTTGATGTTTTTGGCAGTGATGTTATTCTCTTTAGTTATCTGATTTTAAAAGAGATTTGTGGCCTCAACTGTGGCAATATTCTTTTTCATATTCTACTTTTGAAATGCATGCTCTCTAATGAATCATTTAAATGAGAAATTTCTACAGCATGGCTTATTTCCTAATTGACATGTTTGTTCTGTACAACTCTTGGATGGCACAGTTAATAAAAGAGTGTAGAAACAGACAAATATGCTATTTTGAAAAGCTCTGTCACAGAGGTAATGCAACTCCCCTGACTATCTCTTCTACAGAAATTATAAACAGGATAGCACAGCAGTTGTCACATATTTGGGACTTTCTTCTTTCTTTCTTTCTTTTTTTTGGGAGTAGTGGGTGATAAAGAATAGATTTGACATTAAGGTAGCTAGGGGCCAAATAACTTTATATTGTGTGTTCCACAGTCTGAAATAAACTACTTTTCTTTTTCTACTGCATGTGCAACTGGTTTAGACAAGTAGCAGACTTTTTGGTGCTTTCATGTCTCCCTTCAGCGTCATCAGACTACTTATCAAGTTTAGATAAAAGACATTTGTTCACAATGTACCTCATTATCAATGTTTTCCCTCAGCTAGGAACTGTTTGCTGTGACTCATCTTCAGAGGTTTTGAGGATCTTGACCAGTTTTTAACCTACTCTTGAGGGATGGCCTTGAGGGAAGAGTTGTTTTTCAAAATTTAGAGATCCAAACTTAGAATGGTTAGTAAATCCTAGACATTGCTATCATCAGCCACATACATCAGCCACTCTTACCCACTTTCCTTTGCTTTATTCCAATTTCACTCAAAGATGTCTTCCCATGCTGTGGAGGCTCCCCTGGCAAATCCCAGAAAACAGCTTTCTCATCCTGAAGACACACCCAAGGTGAGATATGAAAATAAAATGATCATTGTCATAACCATAGTTTTTAAATATGTATTTTCTTTGTCATTTATAAATGATACATATTTAAATAGGATTATTGCTATGATAGTCTTCATTGACCTTAAAATATGCAGCATGGCATTAGGTGTGTGATATTTGATTGAGGGTGCATCCAGGTGCTGTTAGAATTCTACTCAAGAATTTTAGGCCAGGGCTGCCAGCTAGCTTCCTCAGTAGAGGTTCTATGCTCCAGAGGGTACTAATGCAAGCACTTCTATTATTCATCTCTGTGCCTTCCAAATCTAACTTATTCATAGATGTTGGAAATATGTTAGAAATAAGAGTGGTAGGTATTATCCATTAATAGCATACTCTATGGCAAAATACTTTTTTTAGAGGAGAACAAAAGTAACTGATTGAGCAACATCCTTAATGTAAGAAAGCTCTCCTTGGTAAAACTGAAGTTTTTCAAAATATGTGCATTGGCTAAAATTGTTTTAGAGACATAGACATGAACATAGCATAAGAATTCAAGGAGGCCTGAAGCCTTTAGCAGTAGGAATGATGCTTGAACTTGAGCCCTAAACAGATTGGTTTCAGCCATTGGTGTGGGAAGATTTCTTATGATGATTTTGTTTTGAGTAAATATTTCATGCAAGATGTTAGTGGTAGCATTTCCTGGTAACTGTACCAAGAGCTAGAAATTTATCAAACTTTAAGGAATAGTTTGTATGAACTGAATTGTGTCTATTTGTTAGTATATTGTTTTATATGTGTTGCAGAATTTGGTTTATGATTGGCTTTCATTATGACCTGAAGCTAAATAATATATATATATATGTATGTATGTGTGTATATATATATATATATTATATATATATATATATATATATATATAGAGAGAGAGAGAGAGAGAGAGAGAGAGCCAGGGTCAGTAATGACCAAGGCTCGACTGAACACCGGAAGTCAGTGCTGGGTTGCCGTGGCGACCCAGCACTGACTGCAGCCAGTGCCAATGGAGCAACCCAGCACTGATTGCTGAGGGAGCTATGGATCAGGCCCAGAGAGAGGACTGCAGAGAGAGAGGCAGGGTCTGATCTGTAGCCTCCATGGCAGCTGTTGATCAGCATTTGCCTCTCTCTTCTCTCCTGGCTTTGCCAGCAGCTGCACCTCTGTTTCTCTCCGGGCCTCCTTGGGGGCTGCTGACCAGCCCCACCTCTTTGATCAGGCCCAGAGATAGGCCCAGTGATGCTGACTGGCATAGAAACCAACCATTCAGAACCAAATCTGGGTGAAGTGCCAGGAGCCAATGGCTGCCTAGGAGGTAGAGCTTTTGATGTTGACTGTCATAGAAACTGACCAATCAGAACCTAATCTGGGTGAACTACGAAGGCAGAACCTAAGGTGGGGGGCTAAGGAGGGGTTTTAAGGGCAACAGTTTGGTGTAAGGTGTAAGAAAGCGGTTCAATTTTTTCATGACCTGTTTAGTAGTATAGTGCATATGGCTGGCTATCAGTCCAGATATAGGGATTATGTGTTTTTATCTGCCAAGAGCATCTCCTCCTGCTGAAAAAGGCTTGGCCCCCCCCCTCATTTAAGCAATCCTATCCTATATAATATATCTATACTATTAAAAGGGTAATATGCTAATTAGACTGGGTTGACTGGCCATCTTCCGGATGTCTGACTTCCTTTCAGACAAAGCCATCGTGGTGGGGGCCAAGGCAGAGGCAGTTAGGGGTGATAAGGCTGGCAGGGGAGGGCAGTTAGGGGGAAGATCAGGCCGGCAGGGGGTTAGGGGCAATCAGGCTGGCGGGGGAGGGCAGTTGGGGGCGAGGTCAGGCTGTCAGGGGAGGGCAGTTAGGGGTGATCAGGCAGGCAGAGGCAGTTGCGGGTGAGATCAGGCTGGCAGGGGAGGGCAGTTAGGGGTGACATCAGGCCAGCAGGGGAGGGCCATTGGGGGCAAGATCAGGCTGGCAGGGAAGGGCATTTGGGGGCAACCAGGCCAGCAGGGGTGGGCACTTGGGGGTAAGATCAGGCTGGCAGAGGAGGGCAGTTAGGGGCAATCAGGCAGGCAGGCAGAGGCAGTTAGGGGCAGGCAGGCAGGCAGGTGAGTGGTTAGAAGGCAGCAGTCTCAGATTGCAAGAGGGATCGGGCCTAATCCGGTGGTCAGACATCCCCCAAGGGGTCCCCGATTGGAAAGGGTGCAGGCTGGGCTGAGGGAACCCCCTCCCTGTGCACAAATTTTGTGCACCGGACCACTAGTCTATCATAAAGAACCCAAGTTGTACATGTAAAATTGGCTTAAGGTCAGTTCATAATTGTTTATGGAGCCCTTACAAAGTGCTAAGTACTTTGCATATATTATTTAATCTTTATGATAACCTATATAACAATCCTCACAGTGCTCTTTCACACAACTGTTATTGTTTATTATGGTTTTTAGTAAACCATCCATGCATAGTGTGGTGCTAATCATTATCATTATTTAGAGAAAGAGAAACAAGATCATCACATCCACCTATGTGGTGGGTACAGTCACCTTGTATTATAGATGAAGAAACTAAGCCACAGGGTAGTTAAGTGACTACTCAAGGTCACAGAACTAGAAAGTGCCTGCATGACTCTGAAAGCCCTTTCTTCTAACCACGATGTTTTACTGCATCCCTTAATGATTCTTATTAAATAGAGGAGTTTATGGCTAAGAAGTGAGTTAAATATTCCTTATAAAGAGAATTTATGTTGCTGCGTTTTCTTATGTGCTTGAAAGGTAGAAAATAACCTGTCTGGGTAGGGCATGCTGGGTAGCTACAGGATAATTAGACACCTTTCAAAGCAGTACTCTCAGCGTGGAAAATGTCCTTAAGGACTTTGATTCAAATGACTGATTTCATGACAATGAAGGGCTCAGAAAGCTGAACAAGGTTCTTTTATGAAGACCAAAGGAAATCGTTAGGCTAGCACTGAGTCTTTTCAGGGTGAACATTGGATGCTGAAGATTATCTGTGCTGATTTTCCCCTAATCCTGTTATTGGGTTTCTCATTACTCGACCTTAGTATAGCTTGTACAATATCATCTCTGTAACCTTTGTGTTTGTAGGTTTATCTTGATCAACTATCAGTGCAAAGTGAGAAGCCGCCTTTCATCTGGTTTCCAATGGTGCTAACTAGAAAAAAAAAAAAAGGAAGCTAAAAAGTTTTCATTGAACAGAAATAAAGTAGTCAAGGTATTAAAGCACTGATAGTGAACCTAAAGAAGGCATTTGAAGAAGGAAGCCTTCCTAGGGAGAAGGTTCACTAAAGAATAACGACACCATAGGACACTGCGAACAAAGAGGGTTTTCTATAATCTTGATTATTTGCAGTGGAACAAAGTTTCCCTGCTTCAATAAGAGTTTTTGTCAATTCATCCTTATGCTGAAACTGTTCTCCTAAATCAATTGTATCAAAGATCTGGCATTGTTAAGGAAGATAATCCTTGAACTTTTATCATTATATAAAGGAAAGCTGGCAAAAAAAAAAGAAAGGAAGAAAGAAAGAAAGAAAGAAAGAAAGAAAGAAAGAAAGAAAGAAAGAAAGAAAGAAAGAGAGGGAAAGGAAATGAAAATAAAAAAAGAAAAGAAATGAAAAGAAAAGAAAAAAGAAAAGAAGAGAAAGAAAGAACACAGAGAAAAGAAAAGAGAGCATAATGCTCCATAAGCCTTCCTGCCTCAAAGAGAAGAGAACAAGTTTGATTTTGGGAGACCAGCTAACTCAAGTGGAAGAGCAGAGAGGCTGCACAGCCAAGGAGGGAGGAGAGAACAAGGAAGTTGTAAAACACTAGATGATTTATTTTACAACTCTTAATTAAATGAAAGAAGGAGGTGCATTGCGCTTATCTAACATGCTTTCCTTTTATGCTATGTCGTAATGTAAAGAACATTACCTTTGCAGTCAGTCAACAGACCTGGGTTTACATCCTGGCTCTACCACTTTCTGCCTGGGAAATTTAAGGCAGATTATTTAACCTCTCTGAGCCTCAGTTCCCATAGGGTTAAGTGGAGTTCCCAGTATGTTGCAGCCTATATCTGTCACGAACCTTCGGTTTAACTTTGGGCAACTCAACCTCTCTGGGCACCAGAAACTCCATCTGTAAAATCTCCCTGGCTCAAATCTAGAACTTTTCCCTGCATGTGTGCACAAAACATAAAGGACAGACACTTTTGGTGTTTTTTGTTCTGTAATGACTATCTAATCTAAAGATTAGGCAGTAATGTATTTCAAGTCCTAGCTCATAGTAGCCAGGCAATAAATGGCACAAAAGTTAGGCAGTAAATATTAGAACTACATATGAAATTCACTCAAGATCTGTTGGTGACATTGGCTTACTTAGTACTTGCTTTTGTAGAGAAAACTATATGCCAGAGAAGACAATATGTGAGGCAAAAATGTCTCATATTTAAATTGTTCTCCATTTCCTAAAGCATAATCATATCCTCACAGAGAAAGACACACATACATCATACTTCTTGTGTTCCAGAAAATAAGGCTGAGATCCAGAGAAAGTTAGTGATATTGACTAGAAATGATATGTTTTTAAATAGGGGAGTCAGGCCTGGAATCTGGATTCCTGAATTCTGTTCTCATGATCTCTCCATTATACCACACTGACACTGTCCAACTGGTCTGGCATACCTTTCTAGAAATCCTCTCTCAGGGTAAACTGTAAGAGCAAGAAATAAATCCTCAAAATAAGAGTTCATGATGTGTTGATATCCTTGGCTTATTGTGTCATTCTTTATATGTAAAAAAAGATAATGAGTTCTCTGTAACACTTAGAAACAGAGAGTACACACTTTTGCTAAACTGAGTGACCTATTGTAGCTATCAGGTGTTTTAAAAATATGTTTTTGTTGATTTCAGGGAGGAAGGGAGAAGGAGAGAGAGATAGAAACATCAATGATGAGAGAAAATCATCCATCAGCTACCCCCTGCATGCCTCCTACTGGG
Organism: Plecotus auritus; assembly: GCF_963455305.1. Classification (NCBI taxonomy): domain Eukaryota; kingdom Metazoa; phylum Chordata; class Mammalia; order Chiroptera; family Vespertilionidae; genus Plecotus; species Plecotus auritus. The sequence continues at coordinate 140,768,730 of NC_137772.1, read as the reverse complement.
GATGGAGCCTGACCAGAATCAAACTGTGATCTCCTGGTTCATGGGTCCATGCTCAACCACTGAGCCACACCTGCTGGGCCTCTATCAGTTTTGAGCTTTGAATGGATTTTAGGCTCTTGAAAGTTGAAAATTAGCAAAATGTTTTTCATTTTTCGGAAAGAAAAATTGAAGTTTTTAAGACCACAAATCAAATTTATCAACTCTAAATAGCTAAAGAAAAATATTTTGATTAAAATAATGAAAATTGGAATATCAACAAAATTATTAAATTTTCTTTGAAACATATCTACTTATAGTATATGATATTATTTAGAAGCATTGCACGTATAAGAGTCAAGCCCAAACTGACTTAGATTCCTTAATATAGCTTATTTTACCCAGCTAAATATTTTACAATTTAACACCTTTTCCTTTGCAATATTAAAATACTTTTAAAAAGTAACAGAAACATAAAGCATTATGTAAGTGTATGTACTTACTATCTATTTCAGTTCAGTCCAACCTACAATAATTTAAGTCAGCCTACGATGCTCATAGAGAGCCTGCTGTCCAGGGCATGATGCTGGCCCTAAGATAACTAAGGCGTCTGCCTTTGAGGAATTCTGCGTATGAGCTTTATGGTAATAAAAGTTTACAGTTGCTAACTTTTACTGATTTTTGCTGTGTATCAGCCACACTGCCAAGAGTTTTGCAATATGTTTTATTTAATACCTCCACCTAAATCCTTGGGAGATAGCATTTTATTAGCCCCATTTTATAGATGAAGGAACAATACCTTAGATTAAGAAATTTATCCACAGACACATGGCTCAGAAGTGGTTTAATTAATAATTCACTTGATATGCTAACATGGATATACAGACAGATACAAAACTACTTACATAAGTAAACACAAATACTTGCAACTTTTATTTTTTAAAATATGACTATATTTTTTCTTCTCTAATTGAGAGAAAGGTGTTTGTTGCTATTGTTGTTTCTCCTGCCAACTTATGCTTAAATAAGGATTAGTGATAGTAGTATCATCATTGTACAGAAAGGGCAAAGCATTCACAATCACAATGGAGAGCAAAAGTCTTTCCTAGCTATTAAATTAATTCTCAAATGCTCTGCCCCTAACACTTTTTTTTTAAAAAGGTAAATTATAGCCTATGTGATATTTAAACTTTAGTTTGTCTTCATAATAAAACACCTAATTTTCAACTATATTTGTGCTCTTCCTAGGAAATCGTGTTAATAACATGCTTTGAAGATATTCAGAACTGTTTATTATAAAAGGTTCCCACTCTAACCGGTTTGGCTCAGTGGACAGAGCGTCGGCCTGTGGACTGAGGGGTCCCAGGTTCGATTACGGTCAAGGGCATGTACCTTGGTTGTGGGCACATCCCCAGTGGAAGGTGTGCAGGAGGCAGCTGATCATTGTTTCTCTCCCATCGATGTTTCTGACTCTCTATCCCTCTCCCTTCCTCTCTGTAGAAAAATCAATAAAATATATATATAAAAAATTAATTAATTAATTAATTAAAGGATCCCAAGCACACTAGGGCCTTATGTATGAGGTCCTGTAAGAGGAGCACAAGTATAGGAGGGAATTTCAGGGGAAACATGAGGCTTTAAGAAGAATAGACTTTCTTTGCCCATTCTAATTAAAGTTTTAGGTAGAAAACTCTTGATGGAATTAGAAAAATATTAGAGATAATTCATGCATTTTAATAGTAGATTGACTGACTGTATTAGTTTCCTAAGTTGCCAAACAAAACTACCACTGACGATGTGGCTCAAACAACAGAAATTTATTTTCTCACAGTTCTGGAGGCTGGATGTCTAAGATCACAGTGTCCGCTGGGTTGGTTTCTCCTGAGACCTCTCTCCTTGGCTTGCAGATGGGCCCCTTCTTGCTGTGTCCTGACATGGTTGTCCCTCTGTGCACATGTGTCCTGGGTATCTTTTTGTGTGTTCGAATTTCTTACCAGGACAGCAGTGAGATTGAATTAGGGCTCATCCTATTAGCCTCATTTTAAGTAAATTATGTCTTTAAAGGCCCTCTCTCCAAATGCAGTCAGATGGTAGGTGCTGGGGACTAGAGCTTCAGCATGAATTTTGAGGGGACACAATTCAGCCTATAGCAGTGACCTTTAGCTGCAAAGAACTGAGAGTTCTTCCAGATCTAGAATTTTGTGCATCTTCTTCAAATTTTTCACTGTATATAAATTGGCCACAATCTAGGTTACTGATATGCTTTTCTTTATTTATTACAAATGTCATTCCTGCTTTTCTGTACTACCAAAAGAAGGGATCATAGAATATTGTTCTGGGTTCCCCTTGTAACTAATAGAGACACTTTCACAATGCTCAGAGCCCTTGATGTCTTGCAAATGAAGGGGGAGGATGTCCTCAAATTCCTTGCAGCAGGAACACTCTTAGGTGGCACCAACCTTGACTTGGAAATGGAGCAGTACATCTGCAACAGGAAAAGTGATGGCGTCTACATCATCTACATCATCTACATCATCAATCTGAAGAAACCTGGGAGGAGCTTCTGCGCCAGCTCCTGCCATTGCTGCCACTGAAAACCCTGCTGATGTCAATGCCATATCGTCCAGGAACACCGACCAGCAAGCTGTGCTGAGGTTTGCTGCTGCCACTGGAGCCACTCCCACTGCTGACACCTCACTCCTGGAACCTTCATGACCAGATCTAGGCATCCTTCCAGGAGCTGAGACTTGGGTGGCTACTGATCCCAAGGCTGAGCACCAGCCTCTCACAGATGCTTTACATTAACCTGCCAGCCATCACTCTGTATAACTCAGACTCCCTCTGCACTGTGTGGACATTGCTATCCTGTGCAACAATAGGGAGCTCCCCAGTGGGTCTGACACCATCCATGTGGGGCTGGGAAGCTCTGTGCATGTGTGAACACCCATGGGAGGTCATGCCTGACCTCTGCTTCTGCAGAGATTGAAAAGGAAGACCAGAGCACTGCCGAAAAGGCTGCGACCAAGGAGGAATTTAGGGTGAATGGACTGCTGCAGCTCCCGAGTTCACTGCCACTTAACTGAGGCATCAGACTCCTCTGCGGGTGCCCTGGTGCCTATTCAGCAGTTCCCTTCTGAAGAAGAGCACTCAGCCCTCCGCAAAAGACTCAACTGAAGCCTTCACTGCTCAGAGCACTGAAAGGGTAGGAGCAACACTGAATGTCTTGGACAGAAAAGGGAAATAAGGTTGCTGGAAAATAAACAGTTTTTTTAAAAATTGACATTCCTGAATTAGCTTCTTGAATTAGTACATTGTGTGTGTGTGTGTGTATGCGTGTGCGCACGCGCACGTTTGTAAACACACACACATATATTTATACTAGAGGCCCGATGCATGAAGATTCGTGCAAGAATGGGCCTTCCTTCCCCTGGCTGCCAACACCGCCTTTGCTCCCTACTGGAGCTGCCTTTCTGCCTTTGCTCCAGCCCAGAGCTGCCTTTCCACCTTCCCACGCTGCCCAGAGGCCCAGAGAGGCTGGGGCAGTGCAGAACGCCTGCGACATCACCATGGCAACAATGTAGGCGTCCTGCCCCACCCCCAGCCACTTGGTGCCTGCATATGCAAATTAACCTTCCATCTTTGTTGGATTAATTTGCATACTCACTCCTGATTGGCTGGTGGGCGTCACGAAGGTACGATCAATTTGCATCTTTCTCTTTTATTAGTGTAGATGCTTTTGGGTAATAGAGAGACAGCTGTGGTTATATCTACCTTTTATTCACTCACACATTTACAACCAAAAGTATGTATTTATTTATTGACCAATTAAATGTGACCAAATGAATAACCAAAATCACACATTTTCATCATGCTAAAAGCATTTTTAAAATGCATTTAATTAAGTTTCTCTTTTAGATGAACTTACAATTTCATAATGCATTCAACCTGGTTTTTAAATACATTTATATAGACTAAAATATCTGCAGTTGTACTATGAGTTAAAAGTCATTCCAAGTACATTCAAAAAGAGCCCTGTTGGCCCTAGCCGGTTTGGCTCAGTGTATAGAGTGTCAGCCTGCAGACTGAAGGGTCCTGGTTTGATTCAAGTTAAGGGCACATGGCTGAGTTGCGGCCTTGATCCCAAGTAGGGGGCATGCAGGGGTCAGCCGACCAATGATTCTCTCTCATCATTGATGCTTCTATCTCTCTCTTTCCTTCTCCCTTCCTCTCTAAAATCTAGAAAAATATATTTTTAAAAAACAGCCTGTTGTTGTGGGTTGTATTTTCCAAAACATGGCTACAACAACATTTTCAATCCCACAGACCCTTGCAACTTCCCAGTCAAGAGGTGGCGTCCATGTCTTTCCTCCCCCTTCTCTAACCTGGTGGGCCTTTATGACTGCCACAACAAATAGAACACAGCAGAAGGGACATTATGGGACTTCTGATGATAGCTCATAAAAAATGTTAGGGTCGCTGAAGGAGGAACGCACGAGGCCAACGTGGTAAGGGATTATAAATTTATTAGGTCATCTGGATACCAGATGGGCTGAGCCCCAAAATGGCACCAGTCCCCAAAGACAGGGTGTCACAGGTTTTTAAAGTACTCTAGGCGGGCTTTTTCTGGGCAGAGAATTCTCTGTGCAGGTCTGGATTCTGGGAAAGATCAGAGGGGAGAGAAAATGTGGTCTAATCAAGTGGAATGTCCATTGTGAAGTGACTTAAAGTTCAGTTTCCAGGGGAGGGGGTATCGATTCAATTATTTGATCAGATCTAACATTCCAACCTTTTATGGAATAGATATGAAGGTCATATCTTCCATAGTTACTTCCTGCTGAGATGGGACATCGAGATCATAGGAGGATGGACTTTGATAATAGTCGGCTGGAACACTGCACAGATTTCTCATGGTTGGAGCAAGGGGTTGCAGCAGCATGATTTCCTGAGAGACTGCTTGATGAAGGTTCAGAAGCGGTCCTGTTGAGTGACTTAGGTGGTAAAAGTTGGTCCTGAAGTTGCCACAGCATCACTTGTCTGGTTTTGCTGCTTTTCTGGGCCTGAAGCTAAAATACAACTGAGGCCTAGATGTTATCTTTAGGGAAGAAAAGATCAGAGATCTAAGTTGCCTGACTAGTGATATGAAAGGGGAGGATAGGTTACCCTGGGGCTGAAGTTCTTGTTTTCCCAGTTTTGCCCCTTGCTAGACATCCAGAGCTTTCTTGTAGGATCTGAGATAGGATTTCAAAATAGGATAGAGCAGTGGTTAAGCCCCCCTATGCCAGTCCCGGCAACTGCTGCGATGCCGAGGGTTATGAGGAGACAGATTGTCTGAATTGCCCTTTTGTGTCATATATGATGGGTTACAGGGAGAGGTAAAAACTGATTATTGGCAGCTACATCTACATTGGGTGAGAGATAGGTGAAAATACAGGTTCCTGTCCAATTGGTCGGGAGGTAGATGTATGTGCTTTCCCCATAGAGGAAGAAAAATCCCTGATCATGGAGACAAGCCAGAAGGTATAGAGAGAAGAGGCTAGAGGGTATGAGGTTTCTTTTCCCGGTTCCGTGCTCCAAGCTGAGGGGGTAGTTGCCATGGTGCTACCAATAAGGGGTGAGTGGTTGAGAGTCTATTGCAGTGAATGTGGGCGGGAACACTAGAATGGGCTATTATCCAAGGGAAAAGCGAAAGGGAAGGAAAGGAGCAGTTGAAGCCTGGGGCCTGGATGGTTGGATAAGAAGTAAAATGGGCTGGCTATAGGAAATAACCATTGGCTTCTGGGGAGACCTGGTAGTCAACCCATTGGGACCAATGGCCATTTGGTAGTTCTAGGTTAACTGTGGTGTTGCAAGCTGATAATGGGAGATGGCCTATTGTTATATTGCCCTGTGACCTTGTAAAGCAAAAAGGGGCTTGGGCAATTAGTGGGCTGTGCAGAGTGATAGGACCTGTGACCAGGAGGGAGGAAGGAAGTAGAATATAGATACGGAAAAGAAGGGAGGCTTGATTTGCCTACTAGATTGTAGGATAATTACCTAGAAGGGTGGCTACCTTTTCGAGAAATATAGTTCCCTTTTTCTTTTTTTTAATTGTTTAAGGTATTACAAATAGTAGTACATATGTCTCCTTTTTTCCCCCATTGATCTTCCCCTGACCTCCGCTACCCCCTGGCACATGCCCTCATTCCCCGCCCTCCCCCCATTGTCTTGCGTCCATTGGTTATGCTTATATGCATGCATACAAGTCTTCCAGTTGATCTCTTACCTCCCCTCCCCAAACCATCCCCAGCCTTCCCCGTGTAAACTGACAATCTATAAGATGCTTCTCTGCCTCTGTATCTATCTTTTTGTTCATCAGGTTATAATGTTCTTTATTATCCATAAATGAGTGAGATCATGAGGTATTTTTCTTTCACTGACTGGCTTATTTCACATAATGCTCTCCAGTCCATCCATGCTGCTGCAAATGGTAAGAATTCCTTCTTTTTTATAGCAGCATAGTATTCCATTGTATAGATGTACTAAAGTTTTCTAATCCTCTCATCTGCTGATGGGCATTTAGGCTGTTTCCAAATCTTAGCTATTGTAAATTATGCCACTATGAACATAGGGGTGCATATATCCTTTCTGATTGGTGTTTCTGTTTTCTTGGGATATAGTCCTAGAAGTAGTATTACTAGGTCAAATGGCAGTTCCATTTTTAAATTTTTGAGGAAACTCCATACTGTTCTCCACAGTAGATACACCAGTCCGCATTACCACCAGCAGTGCATGAGGGTTCCTTTTTCTCCGCACCCTCGCCAGCACTTGTCATTTGCTGATTTGTTGATGATAGCCACTCTGACAGGTGTGAGGTGGTACCTCACTGGTGTTTTGATTTGCATCTCTCGGATGATTAGTGACTTAGAGCATGTTTTCATATGTTTCTGGGCCTTCCGAATGTCCTCTTTCAAAAAGTGTCTATTTAGGTCCTTTGCCCATTTTTTGATTGGATTGTTTATCTTCCTTTTGTTAAGTTGTATGAGTTCTCTGTAAATGTTGGATATTAAACCCTTATTGGAGATAACATTGGCAAATATGTTCTCCCATGCAGTGGGCTTTCTTGTTGTTTTGATGATGGTTTCTTTTGCTGTGCAGAAGCTTTTTATTTTGATGTAGTCCCATTTGTTTATTTTCTCCTTAATCTCCATTGCCCTAGGATCTGTGTCTGTAAAGATATTGCTACAGCATATGTCTGCAATTTTGATGCCTATGGAGTCTTGTAGGATTTTTGTGATTTCCCATCTTACATTCAAGTCTTTTAGACATTTTGATTTGTTTTTGTGTATGGTGCAAGTTGGTGATGTAGTTTCATTTTTTGGCATGTATCTGACCAAATTTCCCAGCACCATTTATTAAAGAGACTGTTTTGACTCCATTGTATGCTCTTGGTTCCCTTGTCAAATATTAATTGAGTATAATGGCTTGGGTCAATTTCTGGGTTCTCTATTCTTTTCCATTGGTCTATATGTCTGTTCTTGTGCCAGTACCAGGCAGTTTTGAGAACAGTGGCTTGGTAATATATCTTGATGTCTGGTATTGTGATCCCTCCAACTTTGTTCTTCTTTCTCAGGATAGCTGTGGCTATTTGGGGTCTTTTTTTTATTCCAGATGAATTTTTGGAGAGTTTGTTCTAGAACTTTGAAATATGCCATTGGTGTTTTAATACGTACTGCATTGCATCTATAGATTGCTTTAGGTAGTATGGACATTTTAATGATGTTGATTCTACCAATCCATGAACATGGTATGTTCTTCCATTTGTTTATGTCTTCCTCTATCTCTTTTTTCAATGTCCTGTAGTTTTCCGAGTACAGGTCTTTTATGTCCTTACTTAAGTTTATTCCTAGGTATCTTAATTTCTTTGGTGCAATGGTAAATGGCATTGTGGTGTTTTTTTTTTTTTTTTCATTTCTCTTTCTGTGAGTTCATTATTGATGTATAAAAAGGCCATAGACTTCTGGGTGTTAATTTTGTATCCTACTACATTGCCAAATTCATTTATTAGGTCTAGTAATTTTTTTATGGAGACTTTCAGGTTTTCTATGTATAGTATCATGTCACCTGAGAATAAGGACAGTTTTACTTCTTCTTTTCCAATTTGGATGCCTTTTATTTCTTCTTCTCGTCTGATCGCTATGGCTAGTACTTCCAGCATTATGTTGAACAGGAGTGGTGAAAGTGGGCATCCTTGTCTTGTTCCTGTTCTTAGGGGAAATGGTTTTAGTTTTTGCCCATTGAGTATGATGTTGGCTGTGGGTTTGTCATATAGGGCTTTTATTATGTTGAGGTATGATCCCTCTATTCCCACTTTGCTGAAAGTTTTTATCAATAAAGGGTGTTGGATTTTGTCAAATGCTTTTTCTGCATCTATTGATATAATTATGTGATTTTTGTCTCTCAGTTTATGTGATGTATCACATTTATTGATTTATGGATATTGTACCATCCTTGCATCCCTGGAATAAATCTCACTTAGTCATGGTGTATGATCTTTCTAATGTATTGCTGAATCCGATTTGCTAGAATTTTGTTGAGGATTTTAGCATCCATGTTCATCAAGGATATTGGCCTGTAATTCTCTTTCATTGTGTTGTCTTTATCTGGTTTTGGTATTAGGGTGATGCTGGCTTCATATAATGAGCTTGGAAGTGTGCCTTCCTCGTGAATTTTTTGGAATAGTCTGAGGAGGATAGGTTTTAGTTCTTTTTTGAAAGCTTGGTAGAACTCCCCTGTAAAGACATCAGGACCAGGGTTTTTGTTTGTTGGAAGATTTTTGATCGCTGTTTCAATTTCTTTGGTAGTTATCAGCCTATTCAGGTTTTTTTATTCTTCTTGGTTGAGTTTTGGGAGCTTGTATTTTTCTAAGAATATGTCCATTTCATCTAGGTTGTCCATTTTGTTGGAATAGAGTTGTTCATAGTATTTTTACAAAATCGTTTGTATTTCTGTGGGATCGGTTGTTACTTCACCTCTTTCATTTCTGATTTTGTTTATTTGGGTCCTCTCTCTTTGCTTCTTGGTGAGCTTGGCTAGAAGTTCATCAATCTTGTTTATCCTTTCAAAGAACCAGCTCTTGGTTTTGTTGATCTTTTGTATTGTTTCTTTGGTCTCTATGTCGTTTATCTCCGCTCTGACCTTTATTATTTCCTTCCTTCTGCTTATGCTGGGCTTTTCTTGTTGCTCTCTTTCTGACTCTTTGAGTTGTAGGGTTAGGTAATTTATTACCATTGTTTCTTGTTTTATGAGGTAGGCTTGTAGAGCTATGAACTTCCCTCTCAAGACTGCTTTCACTGTGTCCCATAGATTTTGGATTGTTGTGTTTTCATTGTCATTTGTTGCCATGATGTTTTTTATTTCTTGATCTCTCTGGTACCAGTCATTGTTTAATAGCATGCTGTTTAGTCTCCATGTGTTTGATTTTTTTGGATTATTTTTATTGTAGTTGATTTCCAGTTTTATGCCACTGTGATCTGAAAAGATGCTTGATATGATTTCTATCTTCTTGAATTTGAAGAGACTTTTCCTGTGACCCAATATCTGGTCTATCTTTGAAAATGACCCAGGTGCACTTGAGAAGAATGTACATTCTGTTGCTTTGAGGTGAAATGTTCTGAAGATGTCAATTAATTCCATCAGGTCTAGTGAGTCATTTAGGATTGATGTTTCTTTGCTGATTTTTTGTTTAGAGGATTTGTCCAATGGTGATAATGGGGTTTTAAAATCTCCTACTATGATTGTATTGCTGTTGACCTCTCCCTTGATATCCTTCATGAGTATTTTATGTATTTGGGTCTCCTGTATTGGGTGCGTATATGTTTACCAGAGTTATTTCTTCTTCTTGGATTACTCCCTTTAGTATTATGAAGTGGCCTTCCTTATCTCTTGAAATGTCCTTCACTTTGAGATCTAATTTGTCAGATATAAGTATTGCTACCCCAGATTTTTTTTAATTTCCATTCGCCTGGAAGACCGTTTTCCATCCCTTCACCCTCAGTCTGTGTGCGTCTTTTTTTCTGAGGTGGGTTTCTTGTAGACAGCAGATATATGGGTCTTGTTTTCTTATCCAATCCGTTACCCTATGTCTTTTGATTGGGGCACTTAAACCATTTACATTTAAAGTTATTATTGATAGGTACTTATTTGTCGCCATTCTTATTCTTTACCCCTGTGTTCCTTCTTCGCTTCCTATTATTATTATTATTATTATTTTAACAACAGACCCTTTAGCAGTTCTTGCATTGCTGGTTTGGTGGTAATAAATTCTCTTAGTTCTTTTTTGTCTGTGAAGCTCTGGATTTCACTCTCAATTTTGATTGATAGCCTTGCTGGGTACAGTATTCTTGGATTCAGACCCTTCCTTTGCATGACTTTGTATATGTCATTCCATTCCCTTCTGGCCTGATGAGTTTCTGTTGAGATATCAGTTGCTAGTCTGATGGGGGTTCCTTTGTATGTAATTATCTGTCTCTCTCTGGCCACTTTTAAGATTCTTACTTTGTCATTGGTGTTTGCCAATTTAATTATAATGTGCCTTGGCGTCAGTCTTTTGGGGTTCATTTTGCTTGGAACTCTGTGAGCTTCTTGGATTTGTGTGGGTTTTTTTCTTCCCTATATCAGGGAAGTTTTCTGTCATTATTTCTTCAGACAGGTTTTCTATTCCTTGCTCAGTTTCCTCTCCTTTTGGCACCCCTATAATGCGGATGTTTTTTCATTTCATATTGTCCCAAAGTTCCCTTAGGCTCTCCTCCTGCTTTTTAATTTTTTTTTCTAGAAGCTGCTCTACTTGGGTATTTTTCCCACCTTGTCTTCTAGCTCACTGATGCAGTCCTCTGCTTCTTCTAGTCTACTCTTGATGCTTTCTATTGAGTTCTTTACAGCAGCGATGTCGTTTTTCATTTCTTTTTGGTTCTCTTTCATTTTCTCTTGTTTCTTATTCATATTGTCGAATTTGTCTTCCTTTCTTTTCAGCCACTTTATGACCATTTCTCTGAATTCTTTCTCTGACAGGTTGCTTGCCTCTATTTTGTTTACTTCCTTTTCTGTTGATGCCTGCTTTTCTTTCATATGCGGGCTATTTCTTTGTCTCCCCATGGTCTCTCTTCTCCGGATGTCTGGTTATGCAGTTCTCTCTCTCCTTATCCCAGGCAAAATCTGACCTTTCCGTGGTGGAGTGTAGAGCTCCTCTGAATCCGTGTGTTTGCGCCATTTGGGGACCGGTGTTCTGGAGCTCGCAGGTGTTCGTTGGTTGCCGCAGTTGTAGATTTTCAAGCTTCCTATAACATCTACTTTCCCCTTCAAGATGGTGAGGTCTCCACGTCCAAGCCCGTAGCTCTGGGAGGGGACCCAGCAGCAGTGGGGGCTGCCCGGTCAGGGGAGCCCCATCCAGTAGTCCCCCACATTCTCCTGGAGTATAGCTGTCCCTTAACTCACCAACAAATACTCCCCATGCGACCCTCAGCTGTTCTTTCTTTCTGCTCCAGAACAAAGCTCAGGACCTGTCTGTCTATTCCCCCGCCATTTTCCTTCCCTGCCAGCTTCCCTCTTTTTGGTGTTTGCCAATTTAATTATAATGTGCCTTGGTGTTGGTCTTTTGGGGTTCATTTTGTTTTGGACTCTGTTAGGTTCTTGGACTTATGTGAGTTTTTCCTTCGCTATATCAGGGAAGTTTTCTGTCATTATTTCTTCAGACAGGTTTTCTATTCCTTGCTCAGTTTCCTCTCCTTTTGGCACCCCTATAATGCGGATGTTGTTTCATTTCATATTGTCCCAAAGTTCCCTTAGGCTCTCCTCCTGTTTTTTAAGTTTTTTTTTGTGTTTTTTTTTTTTTCTAGATGCTGCTCTGCTTGGGTATTTTTGCCTACCTTGTCTTCTAGCTCACTGATGTGGTCCTCCGCTTCTTCTAGTCTACTGTTGATGCTTTCTATTGAGTTCTTTATTGCAATGATGTCATTTTTCATTTCTTCTTGGTTCTTCTTCATTTCCTCTTGGTTCTTACACATACTGTTGAATTTTTCTTCCAACCTTTTCAGTGACCTTATGACCATTTCTCTGAATTCTTTCTCTGACATATTGCTTGCCTCCATTTCGTTTACTTCCTTTTCTGGTAATGCCTCCTTTTCTTTCATATGCGGGCTGTTTCTTTGTATCCTCATGATCTCTCCTCTCTGGGTGTCTGGTTATGTAGCTCTCTCTCTTCTACATTGACTTAAAGGCACAAAATAAAACACAACAAGGCACAACGCACAAGGCACTGAACACAAATGTATTCATAATACTAATAACCCCAAATAAAGGTGACCACAAGAAAAAAGAGAATTAGGGGATAAAAAGAGAGAGAGAGAGTGCAAAAATGATATTGAGGAAAGGAAATAAAGTAAGAAAGAAAAGAAAAAAAAGAAAAAAGAAGGGGAAAAAAAAACTACTTATATGGGGAGAAAACTCAATAGAACAACAACTAATCCAAAAAAAATGCAAACGCCTAACACCCAGAGTTGCATGCAAACTACAAACAACAACTAATAACAAGTGAGGAGGGGAAAACAGAAGCAAAACAAAAAAACAAACAAAAAAACAATCACATAAACAAACAAAAAAACCCATCTAATCAACAATCAAACAAACAACAATAGGACAGAGAAAAAGAAGGGCAAAACCTAACAAAATAAAAAAACAACAACAACAAACAAAAACAAAAAAGTTAAGAGAGAAAAAAATTAGATAGCGAAGAAAGGGAAGAGAGAAGTGTGAATGGGCTTGGAGCAGGGGATCAGAAATTAGATATATAAGTAGGATGAATTTTTAACAGGGGGTAAAAAGAAGGAATAGGGAAAATCTAAAGCAGTAATAGGGTAAGAGAAACAGGACAACAAAAGGGGAAAAATGAGGAAGAGAGTGTTGGCATAAAGGTAAAGTTGAGATACGGTAAAATGATGCTAAAGGAAAAATGAAAACAGAATGTAGAACATTAATCCTAAAATAAAATAAAATAAAATAAAGAGAAAATAAAATGAAACTTTTAAAAAAGGTAAAATAATAATAGTAATAATACTGATTAAAATAAAATTATAATAATTAAAAAGGTAAAATCAAGTGAGAAAAAAAGAAAAAAATTTAGTTTCTTTGGTAAAAGATAAAAAATAAAAATGTGCAGTAGTGAAGGTCATTCACCTCTTCTACTGTTCTGTTTGGCACACCTGTTTCTTGTCAGATAGTAAGGACAGTATTGTATTGAAGTTCCCTGCATTCCACTGATCCTCTGTGTCGTAAACCACATTCCTGTTTTCAAATTGGCAGTATTTCTTTGTTTCTCAGCCTGCCTTTAGTTGTATTTACACAAGAGTCAATTTGTGATTCAATCCCTGGGTGGCAGTGTTTCTGTATTGACATCTGGGGCTATAAGTCCTCTTCACCCAGTATTTAGATTTTGTTTTCCCTGCTGTACTTAATACTGGTTGGCGGGAATGGACTTCCCCAGAACTGGTTTTCTGATCGTTTCTCCCCACTCTGAGCCCCAGGTTCCACAAAAACAACTTTCCCCTGCAGTCTCTGAGAGTGTTTTTAATTAGATGATCCTATGTACTGGGTTTAGTAATCAAAAGGAAGGATTTAAAGAAAAAAAAAGAGCCAGAGTAAGTGCATGAACTTGCAACCACCCCGGCACTGTGCATGACTCTGTGCACATCTCTACGCAGGTCTTTTTCCCCTGGCACAGTGCAGCCAGTTTACTGGTAAAACTTCAGTCTGCCTTTTTGTGCCCAGCCCAGCTATGGGTTGGTTTCTAGAGTTCCCTCCTGCCAGCAGCCCTGTGGACCCCTTTCCATATTCACCAACTATGCTGGCCCCAACAGCCGGGGATTTTGTGGGGCTCAGACTTTCTCTGAACCTCTAGATCCCACTGTGCACATTTCTCCCTCCAGCCTGGATCACAGACCTCACCTTTCTCTTGGCGAAATCTGACTTTTCTGTGAGAAGGTGCAGAGCTCATCTGAGTCCATGTATCTGGTCTCTGTGTGTTTTGGGTGTAGGGTGCCAGCAGGTATCCGATTCTTCCCGGTTGAAGGTAAGGCTAGGCTTCCTATCACAGCCACTCTCCCCTTCAAGATGGTGCAGTCTCTGTGGCCCAGCCAGTTGCCCTGGGAGAGATGTCAGCAGCAGTGGAGGCTGCCTGGTCAGGGGAGCTCGGTCAGGCAGTCCCCGATAGTCCCTTGTAATATAGCTGTCCCTCACTCACAAATGGACACTCCCCATATGTCCACACACTGGCCTTTCATTCTCTCACTCACACACTATCCTGCAGCTTGCCTTCCTGTCTGCAGCCATCTTCCTTGACTTCCCCTTTTCCTTTTTATAAGCTAGAGTGATTTTGGCTTGAATCCATCTCTTGATTGGTAAAGGGATGGTGGTATATGCTGAAGAGGAGAGGGAAAGGCAGAACCAGCAACTTTTGGCAGAGGCTGGATTGGTCTGGTTTAGGAGGGAGTTGGTAAGGTTGGAGTACTGGAATAGGATGAGAAAGAGAGTTAAACTCCACTTCCAGGGTTAGGATTGTCCCAAGGGGGAGGGGTATGTTTGGGACATAGAAAGAAGGAAATTTTGTCCCAGGGGTAATCAAAGCAGGATAGAGTAAGTTACAAGGACAGCACTAAGAATTTAGCAGACAGAAAGGATCAGGTGGGCATGATGATACAGCAGATGATATAATGTTGATGAGAAAAACAAAACAAAACACTGTCTGTGTGGAATATGCACATTCTCCCCATGTCTGGGTTTTTCTAGGTACTCCATTTCCCTCCCCAACCCAAAGATGTGCCTGTTAGATTCGTTGGTGTTTCTGAATTGTCTTCATCTGAGTGAGTGTGGGTGTGTGGGAGTGCACCCTGCGAAGGAAGGGCGTCCTCTCCAGGGCCTTATACCCTGAGCTGCTGGGAGAGGGTCTGGCCACCACTACTCATAACTGAAATAAATGCATTGGAAAATCATTCTCTTACTTGCTTATACACTGAGTGGCCAGATTAATACGATCTCTGAACGCATAATGATCTGTCCACTCAGTGTATATCCTATATAATAAAAGACTAATATGCAAATTGTCCCCTCGACCAGGAGTTCGACCAGCAGGCAGGCCAGCCAACCGCCCATGACCCTCCCCCCTGGCCAGGCTGGCCAGACCCCACCCATGCATGAATTCATGCACCAGGCCTCTAATAATATATATACTGAGTGGCCAGATTATTATGTGTTCAGAGATCATAATAATCTGGCCACTCAGTGTATTAATCTTTCTGAAATGTATGCATAGCTCACATGTATTTCCAAGAACACATAGATATTAAATGAGAACTTACTGTACATCTGTACAAATTAGATAAAGTAGGAATCGGCATGCAAGTCCTCCAAGTTAAAGGAGGCAGTGGGTTAGAAGCAATGATGGGGGGAGTCCTCCAAGTTAAAGGAGGCAGTGGGTTAGAAGCAATGATGGGGAGCTAGGAGAGGAGAGGAACATATGTGGCATGTGCCAATTTCCCCCATGCATATACTCCTACTGTGACCAATCAAGGTAAAGCTACCAGAGTGTGATCAATGGGCTTGTAACATTTTTGAAATGTTAGCAGTCTATCTTTTTCAGCCATTTGGGCCAGCTCCAGCATATACCATTACTGCCACAGAGATTTATAACTCAGGAGAGGTCATGGCCCAGGGATCATAGACACAGGCAAAGAGACTTCGTGAGAAGTAATCTTGATCCAGGCAAAGCATCTGGATGACATGTACAGTAAGCATGTCAAACTAGCAGCCCTCGGGCCTCATGTGGCCCACAACAAATATTTTTGTGGCCAGCCAATATAATGGTATGTAAGAAACATCTTAATAAAAATTTCGTAACTTAATTTTTACAATATCCTGTGATACAAAATTATTAATAACAAACTACAACATTCGCTAATGGTGGATTATTATTAGTGTGTTGCATTCATTTCCCTTATGTGCCTTACCCTCAGGTGCACCATTTCTCTCCACTAATACTAGCAGTGAATATTTTAGCAGCCGATTGCCACGTCATTAGTCCTGCATTGACTTGTTTGGTGTGTGCAACAGGAAATATTTCGCTTTCGGAGGACAAGAAATATAGACTTATTTGCGTTACACTTATTAATTTGTGCAGTTATTCAGTGTCTTAATGTTCAAGAAAAAATATTAATTTTTATTAAATTAGTGTTCTATTCTTTTATGTTAATGATTATTCATTTATTTCAGCCCTTTGTATTCAGCATGTCTCTATTGAAATAAACCTACGTCTCTATGAAAATTGAAGCTTTTGTGTTTTTTTGCGGCCCACCCTATAGTATAATAAAGAGGGAATATGCAAATTGACCATCACTCCGCCACAAATATGGCGGCACCCACAGTGGATGTGGGGGAGGGGGTTTCCGTAACACAAGATGGCTGCGCCCACAGTGGAGGTGGGGGGGGGTTCCGTAACAAAAGATGGCTGCACCCACAGTGGAGGCCAAGTTCCCGTAGCCTTAACGAGCAATCAGCAGGGATCTGAGGCTGCACCCAACCTGCCACCGTGGAACTTGACAAGGGACCTCAGGCCATGACCCCCACCCTGGCGCCAGGACAGGGGACCTCAGGCCACACCCCTTGCTCAGCAGGGCTTGATGGGGGACCTCAGGCCATGCCCCCCACCTGGCAGGGCTTGACAGGGGACCTCAGGTTGTGCCCCCCACCCCAGCACCGGGCCAGGGGACTTGAGGCCACACCCCCTTCCCTGGCACCAGGCCTGGGGACCTCAGACTGCACCCCCTGCCTGGCGGGGCTTGACAGGGGACCTAAGGCTGCACCCCCGTCCAGTAGGGATTGACAGGGGACCGCAAGGTGTGTTCCCTCCGGCCCAGTCCTCAGGCTGCTCCCCTCGCCCTGGGCCAGGGGACCTCAGACCATGCCCCCTGCCAATTGGGGCTTGATGGGGGACCTGAGGCTGAGCCCTCCTCCTGGTGGGGCTTGATGGGGGACCTGAGAATGCGTGCCCCCACCCGGTGGGGCTTGACAAGGGTGGAACTGGCTGGATCTCAATCTAGCCCAATGGGGGGGCGGGGCCTGGGTCTGGGTCTCGCACGATTTTGAGGCACATGTGGGTGGGTGGGGATTTGATTCTGGGTCCCGTGGTGTGACTCAGACTCTGACAAGAGGATGATTTTCATATACATTTTACTAATTTTCTTTCATCTCTGACACTTCTATTATAGAGAAAGGCAAATAGCAATATTAAAATACCAGAGGCCTGGTGCATGAAATTCGTGCACAGGGGGCGGGGGTCCCTCAGCCCAGCCTGCACCTTCTCCAATCTGGGACCCCTCAAGGGATATCCTATTGCTCGTTTAGGAATGGGATCGGGCCTAAATGGACAGTCAGACATCCCTCTCACAATCCAGGACTGCTGGCTCCTAACCGCTCACCTGCCGGCCTGCCTGATTGCCCCTAACCACTTCTGCCTGCCACCCTGATCATCCCCTAACCACACGGCTGCCATCCCAATTGACACCTAACTGCTCCCCTGCCGGCCCAATTGCCCCCAACTGCCCTCCCCTGCTGGCCCGGTCACCCCTAACTGCCCTCCCTTGCCAGCCTGGTCCCCCCTCAACTGCCCTCCCCTGCAGGCCTGGTCACCTCTAACTGCCCTCCTCTGCAGGCCTGGTCATCTCTAACTGCCCTCCCCTGCAGGCCTGGCCACCCCCAACTGCCCTCACCTGGAGGCCTGGTCACCCCCAACTGCCCTCCCCTTCAGGCCTGGTCCCCCCCAACTGCCCTCCCCTGCAGGCCTGGTCACCCCTAACTGCCCTCCTCTGCGGGCCTGGTCGCCCCTAACTATACTCCCTTGCAGGCCTGGTCGCCGCCAATTGCCCTCCCCTGCTGGCCCCATCACCCCCAACTGCCTTGCCTTGCCAGCCTGATTGCCCCCCCCCCCAACTTCCCTCCCCTGCAGACCTGGTCGCCCCTAACTGTACTCTCTTGTAGGCCTGGTTGCTGCCAATTGCCCTCCCCTGCTGGCCCCATCACCCCCAACTGCCCTGCCTTGCCAGCCTGGTTGCCCCCAACTGCCCTCCCCTGCAGGCCTGGTCACCCCCAACTGCCCTCCCCTGCAGGCCTGATTGCCCCCAACTGCCCTCACTTGCAGGCCTGGTCCCTCCCAACTGCCCTTCCCTGCTGGCCTGATTGCCCACAATTGCCCTCCCCTGCCGGCCATCTTTGACCACATGGGAGCAGGCATCTTGTGTATTGCAGTGATGGTCAATTTGCATATTACTCTTTTATTAGATAGGATTTCCTCTAATTAATCCACTTTTAAAGTGCAAAAATTTTGTGCACCGGGCCACTAGTATAAACATAAACCTTGTTTATTTGGCCTGTGTTAGCCTTTGAATTTGACGTGCTTGATGTACAGTATCTTTAGCAAAAAAAAAAAAAAAAAAAAAGCTGGCACTGTTTGTGAAAATCTCTGAGTTTTTGTCTTTAATCTCTGTGGGGGGAGGTGGAAGCAGGAGGGGCAAGTTTAAGTATCTGCCAGAGTGGAGAGCAAGGGGCCTAAGAAGTGTCACATGGCAATTTTTAATCTTCTTTCTCCTAGGTAGATATGCTGGGTTTCTGGGCTATGAGAAGGGCTTTGGCTCCTCCCTTTGATTAAACGCTTATTCTCAAGCCTCTGCCAGGGGTCCTCAAACTATGGCCCGCGGGCCACATGCAGCCCGCCGAGGACATTTATCCGGCCTGCTGGATGCTGCTGCCTGTCCTGCTTAGCAGCCGACTCGTCCCAGGCCCGCAGTGCGCATATAAATTTGTTCATAGTTTTTTTTTTAAACTATAGTCCGGCCCTCCAACTGTCTGAGGGACAGTGAACTGGCCCCCTGTTTAAAAAGTTTGAGGACCCCTGCGTCTAGACTGACAGGTATAGGACATGTGAAAGGAGTCCCTGAAGGAAAACATTTCTCCATCTGTAGTGAGCTGCCTGCTTCTAACCAGCTTTAGGAATAAGATAAATGAAATAATTTTCAAAAAAGTCTTCTAGCCTCCTCTCTCTTCCTTTCTCCCCCCGTCTCTCTCTCCTTGATAAATGTTCTGTCTTTCTCTAAGCAATCTTCATTCCAAGTAGCAACATTAACAAATATAGCATTATAAGAGTATTTTTGGCTTATATTCTAGAATTGGAGGTGTCAGTATTTAAATCTATGAATTTACATTATTTCATTTCCAGTAGAGATTTACAACAAAATGACATAATGATTTAATGATCACTTACTAAATCCTTTAAAAAAAAGGGAGGGGGTGTCCTTAACATGTCAATTCCTTTGTAAGAGTCTGTGGCCTTACTAGATGTACCAGTTAATAATGTGGACTTTTTTCAATAGATGGATTTACACATATGTTGATATACATGTGATTTGATATGTATGCTATTTTGTTGTATTGACAGCAAGCTTCAAAAGTTCATATGCCAAATTTGTTGACGGTGTTAACATCATAGATATTTTTACGCTTAAAAACGTCGAATTTTGTACCAAAAAAAGAGCATTTGCGGGAATTACTTTATTTTGAAGAAAAGTGCTGCTAAAAGTTATCGTTTACTTCGGAAAGCTTATGGTGAACATGCTCCATCTCAAGGTACTTGTGAACACTGGTTTAAATGATTTAAAAGTGACGATTTCAATGTGAAAGATAAAGAACGTCCAGGTCAACCGAAAAAGTTTGAAGACCAACAATTACAAGCATTATTGGATGAAGATGCGTGTCATACTCAAAAACAACTTGCAGAAAGATTAAACATTGCTCAGCAAACAATTTCCGATTATTTACAAGCAATGGGAAAGATTTTAAAGGAAGGAAAATGGGTGCCATATCAACTGAACAAAAGACAAATGGAAAATCAAAAAGTCATTAGTAGAATGTTGCTTCAACTTCAACACACGAAAGAAAGTCTTTTTTGCATCGAATTGTGACTGGCGATGAAAAGTAGATTTATTTTGAGAATCCCAAATGCACAAAATCATAAGATCAACCATCAACATCAACTGCAAGGCCAAATCGCTTCGGAAAGAAGATAATGCTCTGCATTTGGTGGGATCAGGAAGGTGTGGTGTATTATGAGCTTCTAAAACTAGGTGAAACCGTTAATACTGATCAATACTGACAACAAATAATCAACTTGAACCACGTTTTGATCGTGAAATGACCAGAATGTGCCAGAAAACACGGCAAAGTAATTTTGCTTCATGATGACGCACCATCACACATTTCAAAACCAGTTAAAGACACGTTAAAAGATCTTGCCTGGGAAGTATTAACCCACCCGCTGTATTCACCAGACCTTGCTCCTTCAGATTACCACTTGTTCCGATCGATGGCACACACACTTTCTGAGCAGCACTTGAAAATGTACGAAGAAGTGGAAAATTGGGTCTCTGAATGAATTGCCTCAAAACAAGAAAAGTTCTATTGTGACAGTATCCACAAATTACCTGAAAGATGGGGGAAATGTGTAGCTGGCGATGGACATTACTTTAAATAATGCACTTTTGATGTTTCTCTTGAAATTATTGTGTTTTCTTTGATTACAAAATCCGCCATTATTAACTGGTGCACCTATAGAGTACAGTTTTAGTAATATAATCCCATTGTTCACTTCTGTCAATTGATTATAAGGTAAGAGAAGCCCAGATAAGTTTTTCAGAATCAAAACAAATACAGTAGAAATAGTGTTTTCTAAAGATATACTGTATACCAGCCTTTCACCACAAAAATTGGTGACACAATTAGGTTTACGTAAAATTAATTATGTAAAATCATCAGAAGTCATGGAATTGAAACTAGTTTGTGATTGGGTTCTGTGTCTCCTGTGAAGGATGAAAAAGATAAAAAAACAAAAATTTAAAATATGAATTTAAAAGGCATCCTACCCAGGCCTACTGCCCATTTTCTTTCTCATTCCGTAACTCTTAACCCTGGGCTACTCCTGCTTTTTCATGCTATCAAGCCTGCCTCGACCTGACTGCAGAGTTCAGGTCTAAGCTTGTCTCTGATAACGTACCTGAGCCTCTCCTCTAAAGTTACCCCCAAGGCCCTAGGGCTTCAAGCTTTCTCTTTCTTATAAAGTCCGGAGCCTCTACCAAGGGAAATATGAGCTTAGAGCTGTGAGCCCAGGTTGATAACATTGCTGTCCTGTTCCTTATGAATCCACAGAACCTGGTGGCATGCTGTAGGCCTCTTTGAGAGCTATAGGTTTCTTTGTTTACCACACCATTGTTTACTATTTAGTCCTCTATTTCATTTTCCTGAAAAGTGACTGGCAAGTTAGGTTTGGTATCTTATTTCCCTGGGTTTTGTAAGAAGCTACCTCTAGAAAACAAACTAGAATTATGCCACTGTAAACCATTTCTTGCCCTTCCTCAAACCTTTAATCATGCTCCCAGCACTCTCTATTCCCTTTCAGCTTTATTTTTCCTTTCTAATGTTCATCACTGACTGCAGTGTCATGTATTCTACATATGTATTTGTCTATAGTCCCCCCCGCCACCCCACTAGAATGTGAATTGGAAGACACATCAGGGTTTTTGTCTATTTTGCTTACTGCTATATTCCTGGCACCCAGAGCCATGGCTGGTAAATAGTAGGCACTAGATAATTATTGAAAGTATGAATAAATAAAGGAGTAAATGAAATAATTCTACAGGATAGGGCTTAGAGCTGGCAATAGCATTCAGGGCTAGGGCTTTCTAGTGGCCAGCTTCACAAGAAATAAGATGAAAATAATTTCCATGCAAGGCTATTATATATTGGAAATATATGCTTCATTCATTCATCCATTTATTTAACAACAAAAATTTATTGAGAACCTTTTGTTAGAAGTTGGTGCAGAGTTCTGGGTTGGTAGGGTTTAGAAATGATGTGTGTTATTATAATCCACTTTATGGATATTTACTCACATGTTGGCTGAAGGAAAATGTGAATGAATGCTGAAATAAGTGTCCTTATACAGGTAGATGTAAAGTGGGAGTTGGAGTGTTTTAAGGAGGTTATGGAGAGGTGGATTTACAAAGGAGAAAGCATTTATGTAGTGAACCCCTTTCACGTCCTGTGTGGTTCAGGGTTCAGGTTCAGGGTTCGGGCTCTGGAGGAGGCCGCATGCAAATGAAAGAGTCTAGAAAATATTAATTTGGAAATATTGGGGGCCAGGCGGGAGCCTAACTCAAGGGGAAGGACTCCACTTTGCTCCAGCCTAGCGATCCCTTTTATTAAAGCTATGGGATCCACCCATAGCTCTGGGCAGGCAATTTCAGTAATAGCCAATCAGCAAGGATTTACATAAGATTAAAAGGTGGAGGTTGCTTTAGCTATCATTGTCTCAACTAGACAGTGGGTGGTTGGCTCTGACCTTTCAGAGCTTCAAGGTTGACCAGCCTTCCGGGTTCCTTGTCCACACCTCTCTGGTAGTGAAGACAATGGGCATTTATTTTACATACTGAAAAAGTTATTGGCAGAGTTCAGTATAGGGAACTGAATGTTTAAAACCACAGATGAGAACTTATGGGATTTCACAGGAATTGCTGTGACCAGAGATGAGGTTGGAAATGTAGGTTGGGATAGGAAAGTATATTAAAGATTAAGATTAGAAAGTATCTTAAGGATTTTAAATGTGTATCTTATGGGAAACCACATAAGTTTATTAAGCAGGAAGTGACATATATGTTATTTGTTTCAGAAACATGAACATTTTTGGTGCAGAATGTTGGGACTGAGGAAGGAGAGAGATTTCATACAGGGGTCTGTTAGGGAGCCATATCTTTGGTCCAAGTGGAGATGGTAAGGACTGGGGTAATAGCAATGGGAGTGAGGAAGTGATAAAGCAAGTAGGTATGTTGGAGGTGGAACCTATAGGATTTGATGAGAAGAATAAGGTAAAGGGAGGAATGGGTAATGGTGATGAAGTTTCTAATTTGGGAAACTTTTATATGGTTTTATCTCTAACTGATATAAGTAATATACAGGGCAAAGGGAACAGGCTTCATGGAAAGATGGGGAGAGAGACACCAGTTTGCTGTTAAACCTGCAATGCTTGAGTTGCCAGACACTATTAAGAAGGTGAGCTCTGAGATTAGTATAAAATGGGGCTGTGGATGAAGATTTGGGTGTCATTGTCAGACTGATTATTAAGCCAGGACAAGTGGAATAGGGAAACTGAGACAGATAGTTAAATAACCAAGCAGTTTACAGCCATCTAGTAAATTATAAAATCCTATCTTCCCTAATCAAGGACACTTAAGAATAAATGGTTTACACTTCTCCTACTCAACCAGAGGGTAAATAGCTTAA
Source organism: Plecotus auritus (assembly GCF_963455305.1). Classification (NCBI taxonomy): domain Eukaryota; kingdom Metazoa; phylum Chordata; class Mammalia; order Chiroptera; family Vespertilionidae; genus Plecotus; species Plecotus auritus. Next base: position 140,745,351 of record NC_137772.1, on the reverse strand, counting down.
ATAACGCTACTCAGGGAGTTAGATAGCAGGAACCCAATTAGTGTCATTTGTGCCAGCCACACTCAAGGACAAGCCAGGACAATAAATTTCATTTTGGTGCATCAGCTTAAAGCTGATGAATATTCTATTGAGATCCTCCACTAAGACCTCCCTTAAAAACCTCACCTTTAGAATATAGGTGAGAACCTTCAAGACAAAGACTCAGCATGGGCTCTCTCTGTAGCACACCCATACCTTTCTTCCCTCTCAGGCATGCATCTTTACTCTCCTCTTCTAAACTCTAACGATTCTCAGGAGACTTTTAACCACTGGAGCAATGAGCAAGCAGTAGCAGCTCATCCTGGGCTTACCCCCTGAACCTGTCTCCAAGGCCCCCTTTTCTCTGACTTTTCAGTGAGCTAACTGTAGCTCACTTCTTTCACTGTGACTTTTACTTCTCAGTGAGTCCACGCAGCCCAGTGTGGCCCACTTCTTTCCTATAATGTTTCTAGAGAGCCAACGCAGAGCACTGCCTAGACTTTCTTTGATTGCTCCTTTTACCCTATGCCCTTTGTTTGTTTCACTGTCCCCAGCTTTAAAAAACATACTCTCAAAATCATCTGGACTCATGTTGTGAAATCTTTCCTGCAGAAAGTCAAGAACCTACACACTACTGGCCTTCCTGAGGCAGACCCACTCAGGGCCTGGTCCCTTTCTGATGACAATTGCTGAGGCTATAGGATTTTATTATCTCTATCATATAGAGGATACAGAGCAAGAATAAAAGCACTCATAGGATGCAATCCTGAGGTATGTGAATATTTAAGAGAAACTGACAAAGATGGAGAATGAGTAGTCATTTTCACCAGAACCAAAACCAGAGGAGAGGGAAGAGAGAGGGAGTTATTTTGCAGAAGAAAGAACAGCTAACGAAAAAAAAAAAAAAAAGCTGCAGAAGTCAAGAGAATGAGGTTCAGTAATTAGGAACCTTAGGGGACCTTAACAAGAGCCTTTTCAGTTGGGTGCTTGTGGTGACAGCTGAGTTGCAGGGTCTGAAAGGTGAGAAAGCAGAATGAATGCTGTACATTTTATATGAATGTGTAGCAGCAACCCAATTGCACCCTCAGCCCCACCCCACACAACCTTTCTCACAGAAACAGATTCTCAGTCATGCAGGGCTTATGAGTTGAATTAACTTAGCACCTTGTATTTGCATGAGAACTCTATAATAGTACCCACAAACTTACACAATGTGACTGCCAGCCATTTACTTTTCTTTTTTTTTCTTTTTTTTTTTTTTAGCAACCTCACAGATATTTTCTTTATATGACTGAGAAACATCACTTACTGGCCAAAATGTATTTGAAGTGAGTGAGGTCCAGGAAGTCTTTATTTCTAAACTAATCAGGGCAGTCACACATCCTGAGGTGGCCTCAATTTAAGTTTGATTGCTTCTGTGCCGGTGACAGTATCCTCTGTCACCTATTTGATGAAAAAAAATTGCTGAGATCATTTTATAAGCAGAAATTTCCACAAGTAAAAGGTCAGAAATTACACACATATTTATGTATCTTTGTATATAAATGAATAGAAAAATATGAAGGGTGCACACCCACCTAACGGTTGGCACTGAGTAACTCTGAGTAGAGGAGAGGGATTAGGGGAGAGATAAAGGTAGGACTTCACTTTTCAGCAGCCAAATAGGTGTAGTACATTTCCCCAGGATGTAGTTCATTTGCATCTGAGTCACAGAGGGGCGCTTAATAGAAGTACATATTCCCAGGTCCCACTCTTGATCTACCAAACTGGATGCTTTGAGGCTGAGACCTAGGAGCTTGCATTTTTAAAGAGCACTATTGATGGTTCTTTGGTATAGCAACATTGGAGGATCATTGGTACATAGAACAGCACACTGACTTGGGAATCTGAGGGTCAGAGTTTTAGTCCCAATCCTTACCATTTGGGTGGCCTTGCACAAATAGCTTATCTTCTTGATCCTCACTTTCTCATATGAGAATTGAACATTCCCTCCAGGATTCTAGGATTCTGGGATTTGCTCTAGAATTCTGATTTGTATGACTACGAGTGTGACATAGCACTGTGAAAAAGAAAGTTTCCTTGAGATAAACCTTCTCATTATCATGTTTATACTTGTGCCTGGTCCTACCAATTAAGAAGATGCATATAAAGAGATCATGTTTATTGTTTCAAACTTTTAAAATTTAAGATTATCAAACCCTTAGGTGCTTATCTGTGACAGGAATTCCTGCTAATGGTTATGAGTGTCAGTCATGGGAAGAACCTTGCCAGGTTGGTAATATAGCAGTCATTAAAAGTTCCTCTGTTTCTTCTTAATTTGTAAATATTTAGATGTGATGAGTTTGTAAAGTGGCTGGGGTAGAGGATGAGGTTAGCGGAGGAGGCATGAGGAATAGAGGGAGTGTTATAAACATAAAAAGTTTAATTTCTTAGCACGGAGGTTGTTAAAATCCTAAGCTGCCTTTAGTGCAGGTGTGACTCCTTCCTCTACCTCATTTCTATGCTTTGTAACTAGATACCTGGGTCTCCTGCAAGCTCGCTTTGCCTCTGTCCTGGCATTTTGGATCAGTTCCCTGTCTGGGGCAACACAGTGATAGGTTAACTGGTGAGATGGCCTTTGAGTTACACCCTAATGAGAAAGCTGGGGCAAGCAGTTGGAGAATATCTGGATAGGAATTCTCCCTTCTGCTGACCTTGGCTCTGCTTTTAACCTGAAAAAAAAAAAAAAAAAAAAAAGGAAGAAAGATTACTGTACTATTGGTTTTTACTATACACAAATACATGAGAATTTCTTATAATTGTTTAAAATTACAATTGTTAAGGACATACAAATGTGGCTTCACTGTTATGGAGAATACTGACTTTGGCAAAGCCTAGTATATCATAACAACAATGAAAATAACCACATCCATGCACACACATGCACACAATACCCTGACATTTCCTAATTGTATGTAGAATATCAAAGTCCCAAGTTGTATCTTGCAAGACATTGTCCCTTCTTTGCTATGTTGCCTTTTTTTTTTCCAGCCAGAAAACAATTGCCCTCCCTTTTCCCCTTCTTCTCTTCATATCTTCCTTCCTCCTTTGAAAATTGACATGTCTAATATATTTGAGCCCCAATAGCACTTTTTTTCATAGATGATGGTGATTTAATACATGCAATGGGACAACATTTTTAAAAGTACAACTCTTTATGAACACTGTGGTGAGGGAGGCTGGAGTAAGGAGGATTCAGTTTTGAGTGGAGACTCTCCTTTTGTTTGGAAACATCACCTTAACAGGACTATTGATTATGTAAAGGCCAAGTCCAGAATATGTCTGATGGGAGAGATTTGTACAAAGACCAAACAATTGCTATGCTAAATTGGGGGGGGGGGGGGGGGGGCAAAACCAAAAACCTAAAACAGTATTCATTGGGTAAGCAGGCAATTCTGAGAGAGTGCTAAGCTAACTGACTACTTTCTCTGGGTTGTGGATGATAGGAACCAGTGACATTGAGGGATGATGAGAGACAAGAGTGGATGAGAGACAAGAGTGAAAGACCTTGATTGGCAGATGTCTAAGTCTCAGCTCTGAGGACCAATGGAAGAGGAGAGAGACTTACAGGTAAGGAACTTGTCATGGAAGGGCCTGGCCCATGAACTTGAGGAGCACTAATAAATATCTCATCTAAATTTCTTTCATTGTTCTCATCCCTTTATTTACATTTAAATTTTCAATTAAGCTTTATTAATCATTGAAGCCTGAATTGAACTTTGCTGAAGGAAGTTATGAGCTGGTTCTTTGACCACAGTTGTTTTGAGCTCATGATATGAGTATAGCTATTCTTCTTCTGAGGCCAATGTGAAGGTGATAACATACTTCTATGTGATATCATCAGTCCTTAAATTCTATAAGTTGGTCAGCAACAAAGATAGTGTCTTAAGAAAGAGCAAGAAATTAGCAGTGACACCCAAGATTGGCTTGTAGTGTGTGCATGCCTTCTGCAAGGTTCTCTGTAAAATTAAGAAAGAGGATCTGAAAGGGACATGGATATCTGGAATCATGCAAGATGGAGAGTTGAATAATTTGTATTTGGGTGTTAAAAGAAAGGAGAGCCTGGCTGGCATGGCTCAGTGGTTGACTGTCAACCTATGAACCAGGAGGTTTGATTCCTGGTCAGGCAAATGCCTGGGTTGTGGGCTCGATCCCCAGTAGCGGGTGTGCAGGAGGCAGCTGATCAATGATTCTCTCTCATCATTGATGTTTCTATCTCTCCCTTTCCCTTCCTCTCTGAAATCAATAAAATATATATTAAAAATATATTTAAAAAGAAAGGAAAGGGGAGTCTTGCAAACCTGAGCACTCTCAGGTTAGTCATAGTATGTTGCATTTTCAAAATTCCACACATTTAAGATTATCCATTTTGAATATCATCCTTATACATGCTATAAATTAATATTTTAAAAATGTCTTTATGTTTTGGGATATCCTGTTAAAAGTGATATCATATAATATTATATCCTATGTGATGTATGGGGGTTACATTTTATCCAGATATAAATGACCACTATTTGATTGCAAAGAAAAAAAATAGTAAAGTTGAACTTAGACTGAACTCATGGAGGTCATCTAACTTATAAAAGATGGAGTTTACTTGATTGACAGATCTCATAAAATTTTGATGGAAAAACAATCTGACTTTGTAATCAGTCACAGTGTTGGTTTCCACTATCACCCTAGAGTTCCCTCATTGATATAATGCCTGCTTTGCAATCTGTTTTGTCTTAGTCACTGATTTATTCTCCAAAAATTCTCTTCAATTTCAGAAATACAAAGCCACACTCAGTAACAGTGATTCATGACTAAAAAATTCACAATTTATAGTCATTCTAGAGGTCTGATTTTTTCCCCTCCTTCTTAAGCTTTTCAGTTTAAAGATAAGTAGAGACACTTCTGGGAAGATTAAATTAATTGTCTCAAATTATTGGCATCAAGCTAAATATCATCTCATTCACATTTGCCTCATTCCAACCCTAACAGTGAGGGTTTTATAGATAATATTCCTTAAGCATACATACTTTTCATCTTTGGGGAAAAATAATCTGTTATTGGTCAATAGTCCAGATCCTGGGATTAGAAGATGAAATGGGGTATTTATTGCAGCAGACACTGCACACCCTATGTCAGTGATTATATCAGGAGTCAGGGGCCTTAAAGGAAGATATAAATTGGTGCCATAGGCCTGGCGCCAGGCACAGACAGGGCCTGGTTCTCAGTCATGACCAGTGTTGTGCTGTCAAAGTGATTTCTGGATCCTGTGACCTATCCCCCGCCCTGAGATCACAGCCAGGATTGCTTAAACTTGCTATTAATTGGTCTTTTTGCTTTTGTGTTCCCTTACATTTCTGGCCTCCCTTTCTTCATTTTACCTTATCAGTAGTTAAAAGTAGAAAGTAGCTCTTAAGAATTCTTTCTGAGGGGGCACGATGAGATAGAATTAAAGAACAAGCTCCCAATGGCAGGAAACTTGAAAGAGCACCACCTCAGAAGATATGGACATCAGAAAGGGAATCTTAAAGGAGGAACAAGGTTTCAAGAAAGAAAATTTGGGAGCTGAAGGATTTCTCGAGGATATCATGATTAAAAGGGACAGACAGTATGGATGTTACCTGGGAAAGAAAACGTCAGAGCTGGAAAAAAAAAAATCAAAGAAAGTCAGGCTGAGAGAATTGGTGAGGAAGAGATAACAAAGAAAGTAAGAGGTTGGGAAAGAAAGCAGGAGTATGCTTGAGAACGAGCCATGTGCTAGCGACCATTTCAGAGTCTCCCCTAAGCACAAGTATACCCTCATTCTTTTCCCACATCTGAACTTGCTTTAATTCAACAGCCTTCAAAGCAGAGGTGTTTCCAATAAATAAACAAATATATAAAGATATGTATTATGAAAGTTCATAGAAGAATTCAATTATTAGATGTGAAAATCCAATTTCCTCCCCACTCCCCATTATCCAGTCTTGAAAACCCGGATAGGCCTCAGAAGATTACCTTTAAATCATTATTTAGAAAAACACCTGTCCTTTTCTCTTCTGCCATTACAGCGTTGCATGTCAGTGGACTAACATGCATTAGTTGCATTAGAATCTATTGGAGAGATGCTGGTGAGAAAACTTGCAGTAAAAGGGATGAAGATGCTTCTACTCTCCTCTGCTCTCATGGGACTTAGCTTACTAAAGTCACCACCAGCATTTTTCTTGAGCTGGATTTACTGTATATATTCCATTTTAAATTAAGTGCAAAAGATTTATTTACTTCAAGGATTTTCTAAGGCTCCTTTTAAATTTAATATCTAAATAGGGTTTTAGGATCTGAACTTCCATTGTGCAGTTAAAATGTAATCATGAAGAAGACTGTGAAGAAGGCTGTGGGGTGTGTCAGCAAAACATAGGGAAGTTTGTTATGAAAAAGAAAACTCAAAATCACAGAACATCTAAAATGAAATACAGTATGCTTTAGATTGTCTGTGTTTTGAGATTATTTCTGTTATGGAAATTACTCCTTAGTGTGGATAACTGCCAATTGACCAAATTTTGGTGTCTGAAACTCATAGATAAACAAGAAAACTATTAAATACTATAAAATCACTGACAGATGCCTTCTTAAATGACCGAACCTTCAAGACTTCTAAAATCACCCTTGATCTCATTTTAAAATCCAAGCAATAGCTTTTAAAAAATTGTTCTTTCAAAAGCTTCTCATTTTCTGTACTTATGATATGGTGGGTTAGAGTATTACATACACATTTTTGCAAAAATTAGATTACTCTGCCAAGATGAATATTGTGTAACCCCCTGAACTATTATAATGGCCCAGAAGTAAACTTACAAATAAAAAGAAAACAACCTTTTGCAAAAAGCATGATCAGCAAAGCAAACATTGCAATGTATTCTTTTCTTTAAAATCCTTACCCAAGGATAGGTTTTTATTGATTTTTAGAGAGAGAGGAAGGGGGAGGGAGGGAGAGAGGGAGAGAGAGAGAGAGAGAGAGAGAGAATCATTGATGTGAGGGAAACATTGATTGATTGCTTCCCATATGCACTCCAACCAGAGATTGAACCTGCAACCAAGGTATGTGACCTGACCAGGAATCGAACCCTGGACCTTTCAGTGTATGGGACAATGCTCCAACTAACTGAGGCACCGGCCAGGGCTGCAATGTATTATTATTATTATTATCAGTATTATTTTTTTTATTGTGTAAAGTTTTACATATGTCTCCTTTTCCCCCAATTGATCCCACACCCCACCAACCAAGCCCCCACTGCCCCAGTGTCTGTGTCCATTGGTTAGGCTAATATGCATGCATACGAGTCCTTTGGTTGCTCTCTAAACCTCCCTCTCTTACCATTTGTCTCTGGATCTATTCTTGTTCATCAAATTATGTTGATCATTATATCCCACATATGAGTGAGATCATGAGCTATTTATCTTTCTCCGACTGGCTTATTTTGCTTAGCACAATGCTCTCCAGTTCCATCCATGCTGTTGCAAATGGTAAAAGTTTCTTATTTTTTATAGCGGCATAGTATTCCATTGTGTAGATGTACCAAAGTTTTTTAATCTACTCATCTGCTGGTGGGCACTTAGGCTGTTTCCAAATCTTAGCTATTGTAAATTGTGCTGCTATGAACATAGGGGTGCATATATCCTTTCTAATTGGTGTTTCTGGTTTCTTGGGGTATAGTCCTAGAAGTGGTATTACTAGGTCAAATGGGAGTTCCATTTTTAAATTTTTGAGGAAACTCCATACTGTTCTCCACAGTGGCTGAACCAGTCTGCATTACCACGAGCAGTTCATGAGGGTTCCTTTTTCTCCACATCTTGGCCAGCACTTGTTGTTTGTTGATTTGTTGATGATAGCCATTCTGACAGGTGTGAGATGGTATCTCATTGTTGTTTTGATTTGCATCTCTTGGATGATTAGTGACTTTGAGCATGTTTTCATGTGTTTCTGGGCCTTCTGTATGTCCTCTTTCAAAAAGTGTCTATTTAGGTCCTTTGCCCATTTTTTGATTGGATTGTTTATCTTCCTTTTGTTAAGTTGTATGAGTTCTCTGTAAATGTTGGATATTAAACCCTTATTGGAGATAACATTGGCAAATATGTTCTCCCATGCAGTGGGCTTTCTTGTTGTTTTGTTGATGGTTTCTTTTGCTGTGCAGAAGCTTTTTATTTTGATGTAGTCCCATTTGTTTATTTTCTCCTTAATCTCCATTGCCCTAGGATCTGTGTCTGTAAAGATATTGCTATGACATATGTCTGCTATTTTGCTGCCTATGGAGTTTTGTAGGATTTTTATTATTAGTTTTTATGTACATAGCAGAATGACATTATGGGTAGGAGGTTTTCCATCTTTTCTTTTTTTTTAAATCCTCATCAGAGGATAATTTTTCCATTGATTTTTAGAAAGAGTGGAAGTAAGGAGGGGAAAGAGAGAGAGTTTGAGAGAGAGAGAGAGAGATTGCTTTCTGCACCTGGCCGGGGAAGGAACCTGCAACCTGGTTACATGCCCTTGACCTGGAATGGAACCCGAGACCCTTTGGTGTATGGGCCAACACTCTACACTAAGCAACACTGGCTAGGGCTGCAATGTATTCTTAATAGACATTTAACATATACTTATCTTAAATGAAATATAAAAAGAAAACAATTTTGCTTATATTTTGGGATAAGATCTAAAAAACAGCTCACCCACAGTTTTAAGTTGTTTTAGTTTGCTTATGGTAGAGAGGAATGCTATTACCTCACTATGTCCTCTTGACTGCTTTTGTTAACCACATTTTAAATAATCAGCAACAGCATCTGAAGTCTTTTAAAAGTTTCCTTGCTCATCCTTTCACTTGAGGTCCTTGTGTTGGTTAATTTGATGTGTCAACTTGACTGAGTCATGGGTACCCAGATATTTGGTTAGCACTATTCTGGATGTGAGGGTATTTTCTAGGTAAGATTAACATTTGAATGGATAGATGAGTAAAGCAGATTGTTCTCCTCAATGTGGGTGGGCCTCATCTAATCTGTGTAAGGTCTTAATAGAACAAAAAGTTTAAGTAAGATATAATTTGCTCTCTCTGACTGACTGTCTTTGAGCTGGGACATCAGTCTTCTCCTGCCCATGGAGTTGGACTCAGACTGGAACTTACACCATCAGCTCTCATGCTTCTCAGGCCTTCACACTCAGATCCAAACTATTCATTGCCTCTCCTGAGTCTCCAGTTTGCAGACTGCAGATCTTGGGACATCTCTACATTCTGAATTGCATCAGCTAGTTCCTTATAATAAACTAGAGGCCCAGTGCACGAATTCGTGCACAGGTGGGGTCCGGCCAGCCCAACACCAATTGGGGTGGATTGGGGCTCAGCCTTTAGGCAAGTTGGCCGGCCAGCCCACCCTCATTGGGGCTGCTCAGGGCCGGGCCGGCTGGGGGGTGGCCGTGGGCAATTGGCCAGCGGGTCCCTCCCCTGATTGGAGTGGGGGGGCTGACTAGGGGTGGAGCCAGCTGTAGGGAGGGGCTGTGGGTGGTGGTCAGGCAGCCCAGCCTCCAAATGTGTTGGGGGGGCTGATCAGGTGTCAGCAGCTGGCCCTGCCTCTGATTGGGGTGAGGGGGCTGATTTGGGGTGGGGCCAGGCAGGGGGAGGGGCTGCAGGAAGTTGGCCAGCCAGACCCACCCTCTATTGGGGTAGGGGGACGATCAGGGCCCTCAGCTGGGGGGAAGGGCTGTAGGAGGTTAGCTGGCTGGCCCCAATCCCCTTCGGGCCAGTTCGCTGGCTGCAGTGGGCGTCATAGTGACTGGTCATTCTGGTTGTGTTGTTCTGGTCACTGGCTTTTTATACATATAGGCTAGAGCAGGGGTGGGCAAACTTTTTGACTCGAGGGCCACAATGGGTTCTTAAACTGGACCGGAGGGCCAGAACAAAAGCATGGATGGAGTGTTTGTGTGAACTAATATAAATTCAAAGTAAAGGAGCAGAGGGGAGAGCAAGAGAACCGGATAGAACAGCCAGATCTGGCCTGCAGGCCGTTGTTTGCCTAAGGCTGGAGGCCCGGTGCACGAAATTTGTACACAGGGGGTGGGGGTGGGTCCCTCAGCCTGGCCTGAACCCTCTCCAATCCGGGAACCCTTGGGGGATGTCTGACTGCCTCTCACAATCCAGGACCACTGGCTCCTAACTGCTCGCCTGCCTGCCTGTCTGATTGCCCCTAACTGCTCCCCTGCTGGCCTGATCACCCCTAACCACCTCTGCCTCACCCACACCTGGGACTCAGGATTCCCTCCTCCAGCCAGTCACAGGCACCTGGGACCCGGGCTTCCCTCCCTCTGGCTGGCCGCAGGCACCCAGAACCCAGACCAGCTTCACCCGGGCCAGCCGCAGCTGCAGGGGACCAGGGGACCTTGGGGTTGGCAGCTTGTCCCTCTCCCAGGCCGCAGCCTGGCTGGTCCCCATTCCTCCCTCGCGAGCTCTTTAGTGCCTGGCTGGTCCCCATTTCTCTCTCCCCAGTGTTGAGTGTCTGAGCAGTTCTGGCGTGAGGGCATGAGGGCATGCGGGTGTGAGAGTGTGATGACCATTTGCATATTAGCTCTTTATTATATAGGATATATATGTATATGTATATGTATATGTATATGTATATGTATATGTATATGTATATGTATATGTATTCTGTTGGTTCTGTTTCTCTGGAGAACCCTGACTAATACAGCCACCTAGTTAGCCTTTTCATCAGACTGTCAACAGGAGCTATGTTTGGCTATAACTCCCTCCCTGCAAAGTTTCTTGAAAGAGAGTTCTGAGAGGGGTCAGAGAAGAAGAGCCATTCCCATTCATGGACTTAGAAACGGTCCCAAGGCAACCCCATTTAAATAGGTCACCTCTTCCTGAGGCTCATTTCATGTAGCTCTACACATCTATTTGCCTCTGGCTTGGAGTACCAAAAGCTTTTAGCATCTGGCAGCCACTTGTTCAGTTCCCAACTGCTGATGCTCAGCTGCTGGAGGACTCGCTCAGCCTCTGGAAGTAATTTTTGCTCTTGTTGTTTACAAAGCCCACCAGTCTGGCTGCTTCTTTCTACTTGAGCTGCTTCTCATTTTCCTTAAGGGTCTTTACTCTCATATGGATGGAGAGGCTTCTGGAGACCTTGAAATCCCATGACATTAAAAAAAAGTGCATATATGTCTTATTCTGTGAAACAGATCATATATTTTTTCCTGTAAGATTTTTAAAAGATCCAGGGACACCCCTCTACCCTAAAAAAGATCTTTGTCTCAGAGAGTTGGTATACTTGCTGATTCCTTAATGCATTTTGTTATTTTTCTACTCCAAGGAAGAGATATCAACTCAGTCACTAGCATTGTTTGCTTTGTAGAGCCCAAAGGAGGTCAGCAGTATCTTGCTTTCTGAACCAAACTTGCTCTCCTTAACCGAAAAAGTTGTATTTACTTCTTCCTAAGAAAGACATGTTAAACCTTCTCAGCCATTTCAGGTGAAGAGAAATTGTGCAAGGTTAAGCATGACTACATTTTCCCCCAAGGAAATGCTCTAAGCTTTCAGGGTGGGGCATACACAAGTTCACTGTTTATTGAAAATTTATGATACCTTGTCTTCAAGCATACAAGGTCTATTTTTCCCACTCCCTCCTACATGTTGCCCCTCCTCCTCCCACCTATATTCAGGGGCACTGAAGTTCAGTGTTGGGGTTTTCACTGATTTCAAACAAATTTTTATTGAGTTCCTCCATTCTTTTAATACCTGGATTTTTAGAGTTGGGAATTACAGTGACAGGACAAAGTCAGTGCCATCATTTTTCCCTCTCCACAGGAATAGTACTGTGTTTGCTGCAATTCCACCATCATATCTTGGAAGGTTTATTTATAGTCATACTCCTGTTGCCTAACAATAGGACTGGTTGTTGTCTGCATGGAGCTCAGTCCAGCAGGAGAAAGAGCTATGCAAATAAAGTGATAATCAACAGTGACAACAAGCAGAACAATAGTGTCTACAAAGTGCAATGGAACTGCAGCCTGAGGGACAGTTCACTGTTTCCACCTTTGCAGACGGGAGGGCGAGGGAAAGTTACTAAGAGGAGAGAATTTTCTTCTGGCTCCTGACATGAATATAATTTGGCAAGGGGGACCAAGGGGAAGGGAATAGAGGGAGATCTGGTAACTCTAAGACAGAAAAATCTAGAAAGGCGTTCTTTCTTAAACTAATGTTTAGAAAACATTTGCTGTTTAAACATTCCTATTAAGCAATATTTGTAAAATGCTTATTTAAGACCAAGAAATTCTGTACCAGTGTTTTTAAAACAGAGAAACAGCTGCATGCATTCAATACCTTATTCGTTTTAATTTTAAAAAATAATTTAAAAGAATTTTAAGGCATAATTTTTCTTTTGCTTTTAAATTGAATCCATTCTTTTTAGACAGAAGCTCTCTAATTTTATTATCTGTTTAACATTTATAGTGTTTTAAATAGTCTATTTAACATATATTTACTCTCTTAGGAAAGGATTTACTTAATGCTTTCTAGAAAACAGAATTGCTACTGTCAGCTAATATATGATTTGATTTATTACAAGAGTTTATAAGTTAGACTCATTAACACTCCTTACAAAGTGTTGTTCTGGGAAATATTTGATTTCTATTTTTAAAGTCATTAAAATTGTGATCAGAATTTCCTGAAACATCTAGTGTTCTATCCGAATAAAGTATCAGAACTCTACATTTTTTATGCACTTATAGATTAACTTTTAGACAGTGATTTGAGGAAATATATTTGAAAACATTTATGCACAATCATTTATCCCCCTTTATTTAAATGTGGCCTGATGCATGAATTCATGCACATTGAAAGGAAATTAATTAGAAGAAATATTTTAATATCGCTATTTGCCCTTTCTCTATAATATAGAAGTGTCAACCAAATTCATGATCGACAATGACAGATCGAAAGACACATGTGTGATTGGCACCAGCGAGAGCTTTATATGTATCGTGCATGTGCCAGTCAACTTAGCCATATATATGTGTGTATAATGTGTGTGTATGTGTGTGTGTGTATATATATATATATATATAAAACTTGCTTAATTAGACCTGCTTTTTGATTTAGCTAAACTTTTTCCAGCCCAGTGAAGCACCCCACCTTCTCTTTTAGGTAATTGTCAGCAACACAGCAATAAATATCAACATGAAGCAGATCATTATTGTAGACCATGCAGGGAGAACAAAGGGTAAAATATTTAACTGCAGCAGTGTTTGACTATATTCTGTGCAGTGACAACATCTGAAGTCATTTTTCAGGGCCACCATTTCTTACTTCTTTTCAGTCGGGTCAAGTTTCTAAGCTTTCTAAATCTTCATTTTCCACTAATGAAAAGAAAATAGGATTCCACTGAGCCTCCTATCTACCTATTCCTCACTTCTGTGAGGATCAAATGAGATGAGGCATGGGAAAATCCTTCACAGACATTTGGTTAAAGTATTAATGTTTCCACCTGGCTATAAAGCAAGTCATGTTCCTGGGCTGAAGAAACTGCAAGGAGGCTAGAGGAAGCCGGGCATTGCTACATGACGTCATTACCCAGATGGACATTTTGCATATTAGCCTTTTATATATATAGACTAGAGGCCCGGTGCATGAAATTTGTGCATGGGGGTGGGGAGGGGTGTCCCTCAGCCCAGCCTGCACCCTCTCCAATCTGGAACCCCTTGAGGGATGTCTGACCACCCGTTTAGGCCCGTCACAACGGGATTGGGCCTAAACGGGCAGTCAGGCATCCCTCTCACAATCCAGGACTGCTGGCTCCCAACCGCTCAGCTGCCTCTGCCTGATTGCCCCTAACTGCTTCTGCCTGCCAGCCTGATCACCCCCTAACCACTCTCCTGCCAGCCTGATCAACGCCTAACTGCTCCCTGGCCAGCCCGATTGCCCCTAACTGCCCTCCCCTGCCAGTCTGGTCACCCCTAACTGTCCTCCCCTGCAGGCCTGGTCACCCCAACTGCCCTCCCCTGCTGTCCTGGTCACCCCTAACTGCCCTCCCTTGCCAGTCTTGTCACCCCTAACTGCCCTCCCCTGCAGGCCTGATCCCCCCCAACTGTCCTCCCCTGCAGGCCTGGTCACCCCCAACTGCCCTCCCCTGCAGGCCTGGTCCACCCCAACTGCCCTCCCCTGCAGGCCTGGGTTCCCCCCAACTGTCCTCCACTGCAGGCCTGGTCACCCCCAACTGCCCTACCCTGCTGGCTTGATTGCCCACAACTGTTCTCCCCTACAGGCCTGGTCATCCCCAACTACCCTCCCCTGCAGGTCTGGCCCCCCCCAACTGACCTCCCCTGCAGGCCTGGTCCCCCCCAACTGCCCTCTCCTGCAGGCCTGGGTACACCCCAACTGCCCTCCTCTGCTGTCCTGGTCACCCCTAACTGCCCACAACTGCCCTCCCCTGCAGGCCATCTTGTGGCAGCCATCTTGTGGTGGCCATCTTGTGGCAGCCATCTTGTGGTGGCCATCTTATGTCCACATGGGGGCAGGATCTTTGACCACATGGGGGTAGCCATCTTGTGTGTTGGAGTGATGGTCAATTTGCATATTACTCTTTTATTAGATAGAACTAGTGGCCCAGTGCATGAAATTCATGCACATTAATAGGAAATTAATTAGAGGAAATATTTTAATATTGCTATTTGCCCTTTCTCTATAATAGAAGTGTCAGAGATGAAAGAAAATTAGTAAAATGTATATGAAAATCTCCCTCCTGTCAGAGTCTGGGGTGCGCTGCAGGACGTAGAGTCAAGTCCCCATCCACCACCTGCATAAGCTTCGAAAACGCAGGAGACCCAGACCCGGCCAGCCCCACCCCCATTGGGTGAGACCCAGACCTGGCTGGCCCCACCCCCATCAAGTCCCTCCAGGTGGGGGGTGCAGCCTCAGGGTCCACAGCCCGGCACTGGGGCGGGGGGCACAGCCTGAGGTCCCTGTCAAGCCCTGCCTAGCGAAGGGTGTGGCCTGAGGTCCCCATCAAGCCCCTGGGTGAGGGGTGCAGCCTGAGGTCCTTGTCAAGCCCTGTGGGGCAGGGGGTGCAGCCCAATGTCCCTTGCCCTGGCCAGGCACCATGCAGTCTCAGGTCTCTGCTGTTCGGTTGTGATGTTATGGTGTCCCGGCTAATTTGCATATTCTCTATTATATAGATAGATTATATAATTCTGATCCCTAGAGTTACTTTAGAAATACATTATGTTCCAAAAGCTTATTTCTCTTGATTTATTTGCCCAGTTAAGATAAAATTCAACTAAGAAATATAGAGGAAATGAGAGCTACTAACATTAGCCAGAGTAGGGAATGGATTCTAAAAGTGAATGTGTTATGTGCAGAGAACATCCAATAGTTGTAATATTATTATTTTTTATTAGGGTGATATATGGGAATGGAGGAAGGGAGGGGTGATTTTATGGTGACTAACATAAAATTATCAATCAATAATGATTTTCTGGCTGAATAAAAGGATTCATATATTTTTAAAATATGTTTTTCTCTTACTATTCTTTTGTAAATGTTTTTATTTAATATAGAGAGTGTGTAATGGAAAGGAAGAGAGAGAAACATCCATGAGAGACATCCAAACATCCTCCTGCATGCCCCCTACTGGGGATGGAGCCTGAAACTGGGGCATGTGCCCTGACAGGGAATCCAACCACCATCCCCTCCCCCAATCCACCCTGCCCCCCCACCGACCCCCATGCAAGGACAATGCTCAACCAATTGAACTACACCGGCCAGGGCTATTTCATGTTTCATTGAGCATTTTGAAATAAATATATCTTAAACAGCTCTGTTTTTCTAAGTCATTCACTCAGCATTTTTTCTAAGGATAAAAAACAATTTTTTATCCCACAGAATGTCTGAATATTCTACAGATATCTCAATGTCAGATTTACTCTCCTGAGTGGATTAAAATTCCAAAATGCTTTTCCCCTTTTCTCCTTTTATTTCCCTTTTTTCCCCTACCACCAGGGGGCACATATCTCATCTTCTCTTAGAAGTTATTAGAAAAATATGGGAAATGTGGGCTATTTCCAGTCTGTCCAGTTATCTACCCTGATCTCAAGGGGTAGGCTCTCTGCAATCTCATGGTTACCTTTGGCATGGGAAGATGTCTGTCTATTTTCAAAACATTGCTTTTTACTATTGTGAATTTATCCAGAACCATCTATAGTTATTTTTGTTGTTGTTAATCTTCACCAGAGGGTAGTTTTTCATTGATTTTTAGAGATAGTTAAGGGAGGGGAAGAGACACAGAGAGAAAAACATTGATCTGAGAGAGACACATCAATTGGTTGCCTCCTGCATGAGCCCCAACCAATGCTTGGAACCAAGCTTGCAAATGAGGCACGTGCCCTTGACCAGAATTGAACTGGGACTCTTTAGTCCACAGGCCAATGCTCTATCCACTGAGCCAAACCAGCTAGGGCAGTGGTCAGCAAACTCATTAGTCAACAGAGCCAAATATCAACAGTACAACGATTGAAATTTCTTTTGAGAGCCAAATTTTTTAAACTTAAACTATATAGGTAGGTACAATGTTATTAGCTTAATTAGGGTACTCCTAAGCTGGCTTTTGCTAAAAACTCAAGGGGCCAAAGAGCCGCATGTGGCTCGAGAGCTGGGGTTTGCCGACCACTGAGCCAGGGCTATAGTTTGTTTTTTATTATGACCTGAATCATCTCACCATACCAAACTAAAGACATGGCTTTACTATCTGTCCTATCAAATACTTTGGTAACATGTACTACACCACCTTTCGATAATTCTGCAGTTTGGTAAATAAGATGATGTTCACTCGGACCATAGAACTCCATGGTCCCACCACATCTTTACTTTTCTTTACTCTTTTCCCAGAAAATAAACAACCTGAAATTCTGGGAGGTCCCTGATTGACTTTAGCTCCAAAGAAAACAAGATGATTTGGGGGCAGGTTTGGTCAAACGGGATAGGTTTGGATTCTGTTTAATTGTTATTCTGGATATAAGTTTATTTAAAAACAAACTGATTTATTTTTCTAAATTGAACATTCCCCCTTACCTTAGAGTTAAGAGGGGTTACATACCTCAAAAGATGCCTATTATCTAGGCCTGTGTGGCCCATTAAGAGGCTAGAAGCTGGATAGCATGCATACCTTTTGGCTTCTTGGATCTTTCGTGAAACTTGTAAGACTTTGGTCTTTAGGGTTTAGTTCCTCAAACATTTCAGGCCCATCTACATGTGAGTTACTGCTTCCTCCAAGGATATTTCTCAGTCCCCAGAAATTCCCTCTCCTTCTGAAATCAGGACATTCTTTTTTCTGTTTCATCTCTGTGAGACTTACTTTTTCTAAAATAATCCAGGCTTGTTTTAATTAAATTCAAGAACAAAAGTCTCCAGAAGATAAAAATCTTGCTTTTCTTTTAGAAAGGGAGAAGAAAAATGATTCTAATTTTCCTGATGAGCCCTCAGAAAAAGTAAGTACTGTTTATTCTTCTGATTGTTCTGTCCCATTGGCTTAGTAACCATCCATACTTTAATGGTGTTAGAGACTCCTAAGTGGACATTTAACTATTCTGGTTTAAAAACCGAGCTCCAAGACCTAGCAGACACTGCCTGTGCCCAGCATGGTCAACCTCACCATTACCTTCCATTTAACATTATTGTCCACAGGATCCCTGGGGCCAGTCTCCTTGGAGCTGTTTGCAGACAAGATTCCAAAGACAGCAGAGAACGTTTGTGCTGTGAGCACTGGGGAAGGAGCATTTTGTTATAAAGGTTTCTGCTTTCTAAGAATTATTCTGGGATTTATGTGCCAGGATGGTGATTTCACATGCCATAAATGACACAGGCTGCATGTCCATCTGAGGGAGAAATTTGATTATGAGAATTTCATCCTGAAACATATGAGCCCTGGCATCTCGTCCATGGCAAATGCTGGACTCAGTACAAATGGTTCCCAGTTTTCCATCCGCACTGCCAAGATTGAGTGGTTGGATGGCAAGCACGTGGTCTTTTGGCCAAGTGAGAGACGACGTGGGTGTTGGGAAGCCATTGAGGCTTTGCGTCCAGAATGGCAAGACCGGCAGGAAGGTCACCATTGCTTACTGTGGACAACACGAATAAATTTGACTTGTGTTTTATCTTAACCACCAGACCATGCCTTCTGTGGCTCAGCAGAGCGCCTCTTCACCTCCATCTACTCAGAATGTCCTATAATCTTTGTGCTCTTGCTGCAGTTCTTTGGGTTTCATATTTTCCTTATTACCCTCCAAGTTTAGCTGGGTTGCAGAGTTAAGTTTATGATTATGAAATAAAAGTTAAACAACAATAACAAAATTAATTCCAAGAACTGGGATTTTGTGTGTAGTGGTCTCTTAGATGGCGACATTTTTATTTTTGGTTTGCCTGGCTAGAAGTTTATCAATTTTTAAAGAACCAGCTTGTATTTTATTAATTTTCTTTACTGTTTTCCTCTTTTCAATTTCATTGATTTTGCTATAATTTTGATTATTTCTCTCTTCTACTTGCCTTAAGCTTGCATTGCTCTTCTTTTCCCATTTTCCTGGAGTGAAAGGTTGGATTATTGGTTTTAGATGTTTCTCCTTATCTAGTACATACTTTTAGCATTATAAATTTCCATCTAAGCACTACTTTTGCTGGATCCCACAAGTTTTATCAGTTCTATTTTTATTTACATTTAGTTCAAAATATTTTTAAGTTTTTTGAGATTTCTTTTTTAGCCCATTAATTTCATTTTTTGAATAATTGTAAAGAAAATATTATTCAGAGTTTATTAAATACCAAATTGGATACTTATTAAATATCAACCACAATAAATAAATAAGCTAATAACTCAAAGTTTTGTATTTTGTATAGTATAATAAATCAATTTCTGTTTATACTGGTTTAATTACTGTGCAGAAAAAAAACATATCTCATATATTTTATTATAAATATGCTGTATTGAATCTAAGCCATTAAGATAAATAATTTAATTTTTGTTTTTGAGTAGGCTTCTAGCAGGCTAAGTATATTGCTATTTAAGAGGGATTTATGTATGGATTATTCATGTTAAACAGTGTCTAGCTCATTACAATGTTAGGACTTGTCTCCTCTTCAATACTATAACTATACACTACGTATCTCTATGTATGTATTACAAAATGTGGTCAGAGTTAAACAAAGGCCTCACTTGACTTAATCCACTCAAATAAATTATATCTAAGTATATATGATTTCAGAGAGAGGAAAGGAGGGAGAGAGATAGAAACATCAATGAGAGAGAATCATTTATTGGCTGCCTCCAGCACACCTCCAACATTGGGGATCGAGCCTGCAACTCAGGCATGTGCCCTGACTAGGAATCAAACCGTGAGCTCCTGGTTCATAGGTCAATACTCAACCACTGAGCTACCCAGGCTGGGCTATATCTAAATGCATATTTTTTAAAATTTCCCAGTACTTGTATCACTGAATTGAGCTGTTGACATAAGTCTGTGCCTGGCTCTGCTAGCACAGTAGCTGCAGCTTTCTCCTGCTCACTCTGCCTGCCCTCCGAGTACTTGCAGCGCAGCATTTTGAATCCAAGGATTGGGCTCCATGCTCTTTCTGACTTCAGGACCTTGTACTTCCTTCCCTGTGTGTCCCTTCTTCCTTTTACTGAACTTCAAATTACCTGGGCAGTGAACAATATTTCTTATCCTATTTTCAAGAATTACCTCCTGGTTCTGGTCTGTTTATCTAATATTTGACCTCTTACTTCTCTTGACCTCAGTTATTTGGGTGAGGAAAAGGCCCTTTTTATAAAATCAAGAAAAAAAGAATGGCATGAGAGGGGATGGGGCCCTGTTGACATTCCTTAGTTTTTCTTATGTTTATAGTTGAAAGAAAAGCATTCAAGCTTTGTTGGCGGCTTCTTTAAAGTAATAAATAAACCTTCTGGGAATAAAGATAACCTCTCAATTATTATGAAATGCTAACTCATAAGTATTTTCCATTACAATAAATTAAGGAGATTTTACTTTATTTATTTGTTTATTTTTAAATTACATTTATTGGGGTGACATTGGTTAATAGGATCATATAGGTTTAAAGTGTAGATCACCCAAAGTCAAAGAACTTTTTGAACTTGAATAATAAGACTCATTTCTAGAGTGAGGAGAAGAAATGTTCTTTTCTTTCCACAGCATGATTACAAAACATTTCTCCTGCCATCTAATGCTTTTCAAAATCATAGTGCAGGGAAGAATCTATCTACTTCCTCTGTTGAAAAGGAAGGAACTGAAGTCATTAATGGTTCTGATGAGATTAGGAAATTCATACTCTCCCAGCCCCAAAGAGAATATGTTAAAAGTTTTAACAGCTTAAAAGTCTCTCTCAATTTCTCTCTGTGTTCATTAAGAAAACACATGAGAAATTCCCATATGGAAAGTATGGATTTTTCTTTCCCCTAATCATATAAAGTAGCTTCTTATTTCTCCTCTCCTTTCTGTAGGAGTGAACTGGACTAAACCACAGGCTACTGTCTGTTCAGTACATTCCTTCCATCTCCACTGCCAGTTAATTGCCCTGTGCTCAAATACAAAGGTAATCAGCTCTTATGCTTCTAGCAATGCATTGACCCCTTCTCCTAAGTACCTATCCTAAGCTTGCCAAAGTTTCTAGGCACTTTTTCAAGGATTCACCATCTGTAATGAAGATGGGGGAGGCAGGAATCACTAAGAGCAAAGCCCACATCTGCTGGGAGAAACATTGCCAAGATAAGAGCAGCTTTGAAGGCTACACCCAGAGATCACGTTAGCAAGCCTGGCTAAGGCTTCTGCAGGATTGGGGGAGCTGTGCTTCCATATAACATTATATTGCAAACCTCAGGGTTGTATTTTAATGAATTTTTGTATTCCCTGTGGGACACCAAACAAAAATTTCTTTCAAAAGAATATTTAATTTACAGTGCTCACTTAGGCTGTGGAGTAAATATTATTTAGGATCTAGGAGAATCAGGGACAGTGACTTCCGCAAATGTCTTATGTAGAAATGAATGCCTGGATGGATTCAGCATAATCACACTATTGCCTTTTCTGAAAATGTTTTCCAAAGAAATGGGTAACCCTTTTGGCCAGTAATTTACTCTGTGATATATGTTTTCAAATAAAATCTAATTTTTGTTTTTCTGTTATATTATGTTTCATTTATTTTGGAATCATTTCTTTCCCTAATTTATGCAAGTCTAATTTATAATGTTTGCTGAATTTTTAGTTTTCTTTATGCTATATTTCCCCTATGTCCTTGAGCACTGCTTATAAAAAATTACGTATCAGAAGCTGATACAGACATTGGTAATATATGAAATTCATAAATATTCATGCTGATGCATGGAATTTAATTAAATATCTAAATTTTAAACTTTAGATTTTGTGGTAGTCTGTATAATTTTCTTGTTGTAGTCCTGCCTTCTCAATTATATTTTTTCTTAGACTAACATTAAATGTAGTTTCCTTTTTGAAGAATACATACTGGGAAATAAACCAAATGAGACAGACTGGAGCTGCACCTATTCACAGTAGATGGGAAATACATGCTGGCTGAGTGAGTAAGTGAAGGGATGTTGCTAAATAAAACCCTCCAGAAAATCAGAGTAAAAAAAAAAAGATTTATCAAATAATAATTGAGGACATAATATATTTAATGTAAGTAATCGAGAATAATTTTAAAAGGTCATTATTATAGCATATTACTATTTGTTTTTCACTATGCTAATGAAATATATGTACATAATAATTTTAATTTATTTTTAAAACATTGTCATGAATGATTAATAAATACTAAATTTACCGAGATCATACATAAGAAATAAGGCCACAATTTTCAACGGTGCATAGTTTCTACTAAAGTAATTTTAAAACTTCTGTTCTCGCTCAGTTTTTATTCAGCTCAAAAGCTCTTTGATATTGGTCTGAAATGTTGTTGAATCAAGAGACAGAAAGGATGAAAGTCTACTTTTGTTCACAGGTTTAAACCTTACATTTTTCCTCTGCCAAAATACATTTGTCAAAAATCTTTCTAGCCATATGTTTATAACAATTACCCCTGGCTATTTTGAGAATGGAGCTACTTTAATATCTTTACTCCATGTAGCCTGGGATATTTCTGTAGTATCTAGAGAGGCTTGACTGATACACTCAGGATATGGTAAAGGCTAATTTGAGAATTGTTACCTGAAAAAAATGTTATAGACGTTGAACAGGAAAATATTGTAAATGTCCATTTTTACTTTTATTTAGCTGCTGCTCCATGAATTAAAAACAACACATTTCTCTAAAGTTGAATCTTTAAGTTATTTTTTACTCCAATAAGCATTTTAATCTCTAAAATTAATTAATAAAAGAAAAATTATTGGGGCCAAATATTTTAGTTTTTTTCTACAACCTATTTTCATGTTTTTCAAAGTGGTTGTACTGATGTACAGTGCTAACTGGGTATGGTCTATATGTGATAGTAAGTAGCAATTTTCCCAGAGCGAGCATAGAAAAAAAATTGATCTTGTCTGAGGTTATGCACCACCTGGAATTCAGAGTATAATATACACACCCAGAAGACTATGTTCCCCAAAGCCTTTAAAACAGTTTCAGAAACCTGCCTTGTGTATTTATACCCACCTTATTCCAGAAAGTGCTAGTATTCAAAGATGACTAATTGTATCTATAACAATGATTCAGAACATACTTGACAAAGCTGGGTAGAATATACATCAAATTACCTTCCAAGAGGAAGATAGTAGAGGAAGCAAAAGCCACTTAAAAAGTCTTTTAATTCTAACTTCTATGTGGAGCTGATCCTACTTAAAGCTAAGATATAGGCAGAGTTAGTCTCCCGGCATTAATTTTTATATCCTTTTGGAAAGCAGTTTGGAAACTACATTGTATGTCATAAAAATGTGCACATTTTGACTCATTAATTTCACTTTTGAAAATCCTAAAATGTAAATCAAATCTTAATATTTAATGTTATGTATTAAATGTTCATCACAGTATTGTTTATAATAATCAAAACTTGGAAATAACCTAAATTTCCATCCAAAAAAAGAAACACTAGGTAAATAAAATTATATTTACTGATTAGGATAGCAATTTTGACATTAAAGTATGATTATTAATCACTATAAAATTAATATATATAATTTTAAGTGAAAAGGCAGTATATAAAATACCATACGTATTTTATGGAGATAATGGAAGCTCACAGGATTTGAGAATTTGAGAAGAGCCAACAGCCTAAAGCTAAAAATCAAAATGGGGCATGGCTTAGGCCAGTGGTCGGCAAACTTATTAGTCAACAGAGCCAAATATCAACAGTACAATGATTGAAATTTCTTTTGAGAGCCAATTTTTTTAAACTTAAACTTCTTCTAACGCCACTTCCTCAAAATAGACTTGCCCAGGCCATGGTATTTTGTGGAAGAGCCACACTCAAGGGGCCAAAGAGCCGAATGTGGCTCGCGACCCACAGTTTGCCGACCACGGGCTTAGGCAATCTTTGTATAAGAACCAAAAGGATCCCACATGCATGGAACTAGTGAGTGCCTACCAAATCTAAGCAAGAACATGCCAAAATTCCATTGCTCCAAAATGTGCAAACAGTCATTAAAGGTTCTCTCCACTCTCTCTGGCTGAGAAACAAAAAAAAAACAAGGCAGGTGATGATTCCAGCTAGCTGGAATGAAATCACATAGGATTCTCCTTGAACATGGTAAGAGAGTTCTAACTTTTTGTGAACCTTCTATTTTTCAGAACTGGTGTTTAAAGCTTTATCTATGTTAGTTTATTTAACTTACACAATGCCCTGTAAAGTAGATGATGTCATTCTCATTTTACAGAAGGGGAACATGAGTCCAAGAGAAGTCACATGATTTTGCCAACGGGCACATAGCTGCTTGTGGATTAAGGATTTGAACCCACATCTACAAAGCCCAGGTGCTATCTGATTTTTCTAGCGAGTCAGAGAGTGAAATGCTTCAGAAGTTTAAGTCCAACGAATTGCTATTACACCTCCACTCCAGGGAAAAGGGCAGATAAAATGAAATTCTGTATTTCACTCTCTTTGGAAAGCAATTGAGTTATCTTAAACCACAACATGATAAAGACCATATTCACCCAGCTACAGTCAGGATAATTGGAATGTGTCTAGGTTCAAAGCCAGACCTACAGTCAAGATAATGTCAACAGTGCTAATGATATCTGTAGAGAAAATCTTAGATGTTGCCTCCAGTCTTGGGAAATTTAGCATCTGGTGAGAACCAGATTGACTCATGTTGATAAAAGTACAAGTTTCAAGAGCTCACTGTCCAAATTCAAACCAAACCAACAAAGGCCAAACTGAGTAAACAAAACCAAAACAAATAGCTCTCATAAACAGCTGTGACATTGTTATGCAATGTAGTAATGTAGAGTGCATGGTCAAGCAATGAAACAATTAATGACCAGACACTTACACACATGGTTATCCTATCTAAAAAAGAGGGAATGTGCTAATTGACTCTCACGCTATCACAAAGATGGTGACGCCCACATCCAATAAGGAGGGGATATGCTAATTGACTGCCACGCCCTCAAAGATGGCTGCACCTACAGCCACAAGATGGCAGCGCCCAGTCCCCTCAGCCCTGCTGGGGCAGCAGGCACACAGCAAGGCCGGGCCCGCCCCCAGGCGGGTCTGGCTGCTCTGTGCACACCTGCCTCTAGAGTCCCCCAGTCCCCTCAGCCCCCCAGCCACCCAGGGCCAGCCTGAGGCATAAGCCAGCCCGAGGCACAGGTAACCAGGGCTGGGCCAAGGCTTGGACTGCCGACAGTGGCAGCAGCAGAGGTGTGATGGGGGCATTGCCTTCCCCTGATTGCTGGGTCCCCTCCCACCCCTGAGGGCTCCCAGACTGTGAGAGGGGGCAGGCTGGGCTGAGCGGCTTCTCCCTCCAGTGAATTTTCATGCACTTGGCCTCTAGTATTTATATAGAAGAAAAATATCACACATCATATACATGTTCTTGTAAGTATGTTTCATGTATGTTCATTTTATTTGGTAGTTTGCATTTTATCTTTATTACAGCTTTTGAAGTCAAGAGTGACCTCTTTTTTCTAAAATTATAGCCATTTTATCGTCAATTTCTGCTTTCAGATTTGTTTCAATCTTCTAATATCCATTGTCCCTGGCTCTCACAGAAAAAAAGCAATTTTTCTAAATTCATTATTGAAATCATGTATTTTTAAAATTCTAACCTCATCAAGCTTTGTTATTGGTAGATCCACTGAATATTTTCACTTTTAAAAATAGCAAATCTTCAACCAGATGCCTGATGCTTTGATAAAAGTTTCAGTTTACATACTTAGTAGAATGAGGCCAGCTCATCTTAAAGTAGGAGATAGGAATCAACCAAAGAGTTGGTCAGTTCTCTGAAAGCATCGAAATCTAATAAGAGCTTGAATTATGGCAACCACGGCCACTCTTCCAATTACTGAAAGGTAATCACCTTTAACAGACCTGCTGTAGTAAAACCACTGAGAAAGCCTTTCTGCCTTCCTTAAGACCGTAACAGCTGACGTACTTACAGTGTGATAAGCATACCTGACAAAATCTATTCTGGAGTCATTTCCAGTCATAACTGAAGTGTGCAATGGAAAGAATGGAGAAATCTCAATGTTTTATCTAGTATCCAGCACACTGAGAACCATTGTAATCATCCTCCCCCCCCCCTTTTTTTTTTGCTAGTCTCTTTCCTGCTACTAGTTCCACTGTTCACTCACAAAGCCACTCTCTTGCTGAGGATGGTAAATATTACTCTTGTATGTTCCTACATCAGCCCAACCTCTATTTAACTGGCCTCTGCTTTTCTCAACTTCTCACACCTAGATTCTTTGAGCCAACTTTGGACAATAGAAAATATCCCTATGCCATTTAATACTCTACTCTTTTCAGCCTTTGGGATTTAAAAAGTAAGTTACCAAGAAGCCAATCTGAAAAGACTACATATTGTGTGATTTTAAATATGTGACATTCTAGAAAAGGCAAAACTATGGAGATAGTAAAAAGATTAGTGGTTGCCAAGGATGTGGAAGGGGAGGGATGAATAGGCAGAGCACAGAGGAATTTTAGGGCAATGAAAATGCTCTGTTAAATACCATAATGATGGACACATGCCATTGCACAGTTGTCCAAACCCATATAATGTATAATAACAACCATGAACTCTAATGTAAAGTTTGGACTTTGGGTAATTATGACGTGTTAATATAGATTCATCAGTTGTAACAAATGTACCACTCTGGTGGGGAATGCTGATAATGGGAGAAGCTATGCATGTGTGGCAAGGTTATGTGGGAAATCTCTGTACCTAAAAAAACTGCTCTAAAAAAATAAAGTCCTTAAACTGTAGGTGTAATGATTCCACTGTAAGTTAGTTTATGGGTTGTTTTGCTATTCTACTTATGCAATCTTTTTACTCCTGACATGGATCAGAGCTTCCAATGCTTGATTTCTACCAAAAAAAAAAAAAAAAAAAAAAGTCACTCATACAAGGCAATTAGACTTACTGCATATTCAGTATTCAACCAACTGGGTCTCTGGAGCTGGTATTCAGCTTGTCCCTCCCTCACAGGTGAAGAGGGATTAGATAGTTCCTGGGTTAGAAGGCTTTGTGTAAGCAAATGCCTATCTACCTAAGTAAGGTAGGTTTCTAAATCTCTAACAGACTTTAGGATAGATTTGGATAGTGTATTATTTTTTCTACAAATTGTTTTTAAGAGACTTTGTCTAGATCTTAGAGTCCAATAATTCCTAGAAGACATCTGTATTTCATTTATTTTATAACTAGACGCCCTCAGCCTGGCCTGTGTCCTCTGGCAATCTGGGACCCCTGGGGGGATGTTGAATTGATGGTTTTGAAACCGGCAGTCTTACATCCCTCCAGGGATTTGGTAGTGCCTGAAGCGAAGACGGCCAGGGAGGAGCCTGAGCTCAGGCTGGGCGCTGCGCCGCTCCTGTTCATCTGCTGCCAACGCTGCTTGGTAAGGTTGCTGAGCGGTGCTCCCACTGTGGGAGTGCACTGACCACCAGAGGGCAGCTCCTGTGTTGAGTGTCTGCCCCCTGGTGGTCAGTGCCTGTCATAGTGACCAGTTGACTGGTTGGTTGGTCGTTCAGTTGTTTGGTCGCTTAGGCTTTTATATATATATAGGTGGACTGAGTTCAAGAAAAAGAGAATTAACAGACTTGATGACTACAGGTTTAGTTAAGGAAACTCATTTACTCATCCATGTGGTTATTGATTCAAGAAATGTTTACTGAGTACCTTCTTTAAGCCTGGCAAAATACAATATGCCTTGGACACAGTTAATAAAAGGTATATGGTTCATTTCCTCATAGAATTTATAATCTGCTAAGAGAAGCAGATACTAAGTGAGAAAACTAGTGTTGGAGGAGGTCATTGAGCTGATGTGACTATGGGCTAGGTCAGTGGTCTGCAAACTGCGGCTCGCGAGCCACATGTGGCTCTTTGGCCCCTTGAGTGTGGCTCTTCCACAAAATACCACATACAGGCACGCACGTACAGTGCGATTGAAACTTCATGGCCCATGTGCAGAAGTCGGTTTTCGGCCTGGGCAAGTCTATTTTGAAGAACTGGGGTTTGAAGAAGTGGGGGTGTCGGTCGCAGGTGGCTCGCGAGCCACGGTTTGCCGATCACTGAGCTAGGTTGATGAATTCCAATTTATCATTTTTTTATGGTTCATTATTTTATGTCCTGTCTGAGAAATGTTTGCTTAGCACAAGTTTGCAAAGATTTTCTCCTATCTTTTCTTATAACTTCAGTGTTAGCATTTAGATAGATCTATGACCCATATCAAATAAATATTTGTGTGTAACATGAGGGAAAGATCAAGGATAACTTTGTCTCTATATGGATATCCAGTTGTCTGTTGCAACATCATTTGTTCAGAGGACTAACTTTTCCCCATTGAATTACTTTTACATATTTGTTGAAAATTGATAGTTCATATGTAAATGGATTTATTTCTGACTTCACTATTTTGTTCTATTGAATTATTTATCCTTATACTAAGACCACATTGTCTTGATAACTGCAATTTTGTAAAGAGACTTAAAATCAGATAGTATAAGTCCTCCAACTTTGTTATTTTTTTAAAAATTATTTTGGCTATTTTGGACTCTTTCTATTTCCATAAAATTTTAGAATAAACTCATTAATTCTATTTAAAAAGCCTTCTGGGATTTTGATTGAAGTTGCATTTAATTTATATATTGATTTTGGGGATAATTGAATTTTAAAATATTGAGTTTTTAAATTTGTGAACATAGTAAATCTTCTTTTACTTTTCGGCAACGTTTGTAGTTTTTAATGAACATGCCTTGCATATATATTTTTTAAGCTATTGTATTTAGTATTGCATGTCTTAAAAAATATTTTCTAAATCGTTGTTGATAATAAGTTGTTTTGATAATTATCAGAAGCCAAATAGTTTGCAAGTTTCCAGTATCATGGTACATTTTAATATCATAAACAAATATGGCTGCTTTTTGTCCATCTAATAAGCATATCCATCTCTAAGGTGTAGAAATTAAATCCACTTCCACTGTTGACAATGTACATATGAAATAAAATTAATCTCTGGTTCATGATATTTCATCTGTTAAGGCTAGTTATTTCAAAATTTCTTCTCTTAGTTCTTTTGATTTTACAACCCCTTCGATTAATAAAACTTTTTGAGCACAAATATATCTTTAAAATATTTATAAATTATATACAGTACACATAAATTATCTACTAATTTAATATCTAAATGGCACAAGATATAGACACTTTAAAAGGTCAAAATAAAGAGTAAACCACATTTTGAAATGTATTATTAATAGTGGTGGCTTTATGTTATTATTAGCTAATTTCTTTTTAAAGAATATTTTTATTGATTTTTAGGAGGAAGGGAAAGCGAGAGAGTGAGAGTGAGAGAGAAAAATATTTATGTGAGTGTGAAACATCTGTTAGCTGCCTCCTGTTTGCTCACCCTAAAGGAATAAGCCCACAACCATGGACATTCACTCTGACTAGGAATCAAATTGGCAACCTTTTGGTAGATGGGATCATGCCAAAACAACTGAGCCACATCGGCCAAGGCTCATTAGCTAATTTCTTAAAGCATGAAATACATGTAGAAACAGTTTCTTCATTAACAACTGTGGATGTAAATCCCTTGTTTAAATAGTCTTCTTGATCATTTGAAATTCTTTGGCTGACTTCTTTTCAGACTGGATTATGGTGTCCTTGTCTTTTTTTATCTTGTGTCATAAATAATGAACAACTTGTTCTGGGAGTAGAGTGTAAGTTCTGCTGTTCATTTTGTAATTTGCTTGTGCTTGCATCAGTAGCCGTATTTTTAATTTGTAATTTATTTGCCTAGATATTTTAAAGCAACTTTTTCATTTTGTTAAATTAGGCTTAGCTAAATCTACATATTTTATTCTGTGAATGTAATGAGCCTACTTAAACTGCAATGAGCTGAAAGATAACAAGTGAATGAGGGGCCATGTTGCAGAATTCTCTCCAATTCTTTCACTGGGTTTCTTGCCTGACAAATATAGCAAGTGATGATGCCAGTTCAACCCTATATTAAATGTTAATTAAACTTAACATGTTAATTGTTTTAAATACAAGTAAACATAAGTAGAAATTGTAATTTTTTCCTCCTATGCTTCTATGAATCATCTTGGAATTCTCTGATATATGCATTCCCATCCCCTTGGGAGACCAATGGTTTAGGCCAGTGGTAGGCAAACTGTGGCTTACGAGCCACATGCGGCTCTTTGGCCCCTTGAGTATGGCTCTTCCACAAAATACCACGTAGGGACGCACACGTACAGTGCGACTGAAACTTCGTGGCCCATGCGCAGAAGTCGGTTTTCGGTTCTCAAAAGAAATTTCAATCTTTGTACTGTTGATATTTGGCTCTGTTGACTAATGAGTTTGCCGACGACTGGTTTAGGCTATGTTGTTACCTAGTCCACATCATTGTATTTGATTTCTCTGTCAGTCAAAATGTTACACACAAAAATTAAATTAGAAATAAAAATATAATAAAATGTCTTCTATAGTTCTCTATCCCAACCAGCTGAATCATAATATCTGCCATTGGTCATAAAATAAAGGTGAATTTGGAGGTTCTTTACAATTCTACAAGTTTGGGAACAGCAATGTAAAATACGTTCTTCTGAGGTCATATACAATTTTGGTACCTTGTGATTCCACCAATTATTTCACAGGGAATCTTTGGTAAAGCACAAACTTATTTAAATATGTCCAACAATTTCCTAAATATTTCTAGGTATATATATCCTTTCTTCTGTCCTATCTCAGCTTTATGTTGTTTTATACAATTTTGTGGTAAAAAAATTCAAAACAATTACATGGCATAGCTTTTGGTTTCAATGTCTTTGCCATCTTAATGGGAAGCTAATGGGTTTATATGTGAAGTAACTATAGAACAACAAAAGACAAAATGTAGGTAGTGTCCAAACAGCTTCCCACTTCTATATTCAAAGTAAACATAAAAGCCTCCTAAGTATGACTAGAAAAGAATTTAGGATGAAAATACGTTGGTGGGAAGCAAATGGGCCACCTCAACCAAGTTCTTTCTATCTGGGACATCTCTGCTCACATATTGGAGTACTTGGTTTTGTTATAATGCAGACAAATACTTCCTTAGTGTGACAACACAGAACATGAGTATGATGGAAGATCAGGGAAGGAAGAAATGAATAAGGATCAAAACCAATCATGGAATTAGGAGAGGACAGATGACTAAGCAATGCTGATTTGCCCCATGACATACCATTCTTACTTTAACTGGATCTTTTTTGATGCTGAACAATCTTCTATTCATTTGTTGATGATTTCCTGGAACACAGATTGGCCAAGTATGGCCCATGGACCAACAGCAGTGTGTATGTTTTTGTAGGTCCTAAGAGCTGAGAAAAATAATGGTTCAAGTCTGTGAAAATTATAGAGTTGAAATTTCAGTCTCCATAAGTAAAATTTAATTGGAGCAAGCCACATTCACTTGTTTTCATATTGTCTATGGCTACTTTCACACTGCAGCTGCAGACATGAGTAATTGTAGCGGAGACTCTATGATCCACCAACCCTAAAATGCCTACTTTTTGGGCCCCTCTCTATAAAATTAGCTATCCATATTTTAGTTGGTTGCCTGATCTTTCGTTCTGGCTTGAACAAACCTTATTTTCTTAGAAGAGACAGGAAAAGAACTAATATTTATGGAGTGCCTATTTATTATTTCATCTACTCCTAATAACAACCCTACTAACACTCCATTTCATAGATTTAGGAACTGAAGTTCAAAGAGTTTAAGCAATTTAAAAGATTGTGTTGGTGGTAGTTTTTGAAGCTAAGTCTCAAATACATGCTATAATGTATTATGTTATTTCCCACACTCTCCTTTGCCCAAGAAAATAGATTTGTTACAGGAATCAAAAAAAGAATTGTGATGTCTGGCTGGCGTGGCTCAGTGGTTGAGTGTCGACCTATGAATCAGGTGGTCACGATTCGACTCCCAGTCAGGGCTTATGGCATTGTGGGCTTGATCCCCAGTGTGGGACGTGCAGGAGGCAGCTGATCAATGATTCTCTCTCATCTTTGATGTTTCTATCTCTATATCCCTTTCCCTTCCTCTCTTAAATCATTATATTGTATGTATATGTACACTGAGTGGCCAGATTATTATGATCTCTGATTGCATAATAATCTGGCCACTCAGTGTATATATCTATATATATATATAAAATCCCAATATGCAAAGTGTCCCCTCAGGAGTTCGATAGACCAGAAGTTCGATCACTTGTTATGATGTGCGCTGACCATCAGGGGGTGGTGCAGAACGAAGGAAGGCCCTGGCCGGCAGCTGGGGAAGGGAGGCCTCAGCCAGCAGCCATAAGCCTCTAGGGACCCTACCTGTGCACAAATTTTGGTGCATTGGGCCTCTAGTGTGTGTGTGTGTGTGTGTGTGTGTGTGTGTATGTGTATATATATATATATATATATATATATATATATATATATATATATATGTAAGAATTGTGGGATTGTGGGAAGAAAGGCAGCAGTTTGATGAGCAGTTGCTCACCAGTGTTGCTCACCTGGTATTCCACCAAGCTATCTCAGCAAGACTGAACCTGAATTTATGACAGAAAGACTAGCTTCAGTTACTTTTCACTAGGTCATGGATACTTTATAGACCTTCTTTCTTCTAAGGATAAAGACTCTTAACAATAAGTTATAAGAACCTTCTCATGCTATTTAAATAAATCTTTATTACATAAAGAATATGACCTTAAACTGTAGTCAATAAATCTTCCTGATTTTTCAATACACAATTACAGTAGCTTAATTTAAAAGTCATACACACTCTCTCTCTTTTTTTAATATCTACACATAATATAGCAGCAGCAGCTGCAGCAGTAGGAATCTATTGAAACAAATTATATTTGTCATTGACTGATCTCCAAAAGCATATTTCCTTTAGAAATTCATCTTTGAAAATTCACTGAAAAATGTATAGTGCTTTAACTAAACCAAACCGCAATATAGCTTAAACATTCATTTCAACTGTCTTTCCAATTGATCTAAATTATCACAGTCAAATAGGCATTCAGAGAAATGAGCTAATACTTAAGATACTAAAAATAAATGTTGGCTATGTTGTAACCTATTCATTTTTTTTTTTGCAAGTTGATGTAATCCAAATTTGATTTGGAAGGAATAAAATGTTTCTCTGTATTTCTGTCAATAGATTCCTTATTCCTACCATGATTTTCCTGAAATTTTTAGGTCAACTTTCTCTTCTATAATTTTTCCACCCCAGAAAACAGAAATGTGCAAGCGCTTACATGCCCCACCTCTATCCCATTGTATCATTCAAGAGCAAGCCAACTATGATGGGAATAGCCATATTGAGACATGGGCTCTGGTGCATTTGAAAATTAGGACAAAAGCTATGAATCCAGAGACACTAAAGGCAAGTTGCTCAAGGTCAGGTGGTAATCAAAGTGGCAGACATGAAGACTAAAGATGGAAATTCTGAAGAAGTAGGTTTATTCCCTGTATAGGGTCCCCAAAGAGATGTTATAAAGATATGTCTTTTTATCAGTGTAGTAATGTCTAAAGGAGCAAAATAGAAACAACAAACTAACAAATCTAGTGTATGAATATATATATATGCATGCCAAGAGACCAGAATGCTGGAATGACCAGAACAACTGGAATGACTGGACACTATGATGTGCACTGTGGCAGCCAACCAGCCTGATCAGAGTCCTGATCGGTCCTCCAAACCACCTGCAGCCCCTCCCCCAGCTGGCCCCACCCCCTATTGCACCCCCAACCTGATCGGTGGCATGGCTGGCCAACCTCCTGCTCCCCTTCCCCACCGCTGCCTGGCCCTATCGGCCCCCCTTGGGGCAGGCCAGCTGGACCCCACCCTTGCATGAATTCGTGCACTGGGCCTCTAGTATAACCATAAAAAGCCAACATTAAGGGGGCATTTTAATAACTGTGCTCTATAACACAATAAAGTTTCCTATGTTCATTAAAATGGTAATTTTAAGTCTATGCTCAATAGACCATCAAACCCAATAGAAAAACATTTATAAAATGATATAATCACAGTAGGGTTCTTGGATTATAAGAATGCTACTAAATTGGGTAATTTATCCAGAAAGAGGGAGAGGGAAAGAGAGAAAGTGGTAAGGAAAGATTAAACAATGCTTGGAACTTTGTTCAAATACTGTCAGCAAAGAGGCAATGAATGAGACAATGAATGTTTTCTACTTTCATGAAGTTGAGCAATATACTTAAAGAATTTCATTATCATACTGCTAGGCTTTTTTTTCTTCTTGTAATAGTGTTTGAAGGAGCATTCTCATCATTTTATTAGTTGGGGAGATGGATAGATATATTTCTGAATTACTATAAAGGTGTTACCTCAGATGTAAACACTTCCCTTCACATCTTACCTAATAAATCAAGAAGTTGAGAAGCAACCTTTGAGTCACTTCAGATTCTGTGATTGTGATCTTTCAATGAAAAACAAAATCTCACTTAAGAATAAAAAAAAATCACAGCTATTAAAAAGTGAGAAACTAAAAAATGAATTCCAAAGAATAAGACATTTACCTCATTGATTTTTAAAAGCACAAAGTTGATGTCAAGCCTGTTAAAATTATAAAGTTTAAATTTTGTTCTTGGACTTTACCATGCTTTTATAATTTTATTAAATTGTGTAAAATAAAATAATAGAGATAACTGAAAGTAAAAATATATGTTTTAATAATATTATATTTTGTACCATTTGAATGCGAATTAGAGTATGGGTCCTCTTCTCATAAAAAAAAAATCATCAAAGTTGATACCATTACTGATTATGACAAACTATAGAAATAAAAGTTTTTATTGATTTTTTAATTACATTGTATTAATGCTCTTTTTTATACGTAGTTGTGGAAAAGATAATGATACTGTCATTATCAATCATAGTGCCTATGAAAAAGAGTGGCTGATTTTTTATAAGCAGACTGGAGGCCTGGTGCATGAAATTTGTGCATGGGGATGGGGAGGGGAGGGGGAGTCCTTCAGCCCAGCCTGCACCCTCTCACAATCTGGGACCTTTTGGGGCATGTCTCCTGCCTGCCTGATTGCCCCTAACCACTGTACCTGCCTGCCTCATTGCCCCTAACCTCTCTCCTGCCTGCCTAATCACCCCTAACCACTCGCCTGCCTGCCTTATCTCCCCTAACTGCCTCTGCCTGCCTGCTCATCGCCCCTAACCACTCGCCTGCCTGCCTGATGGCACTGGTTTCTTGTTGTTCCACCATTTTGGTCGCAGGGCTTTTATTATATAGGATACTGATAAAAGGAGAGAGGGTGGCAGACCTCTTTGGAAGACTCAATTAGTTAACCCTGTCCCCAGTCTCACCTTTCAGGAGTATGGCTGACATTTATACAGACTAGAATTGTCCTCTACTGGCTAACATGTATGGGCACAGGTATTTCTGGTGGGAGTAGGCTTATTTAGTGGTTTTTAGGGCATGGGGTAGTGAGGAAACAGCATCTATGTTAGGTTAGACTCATTTATAGTCTTGGGACAGTGGACAGCTTAAGCAAAAGATAGAATGGAGTTGCCCAATCTCTTTGTTGTTTCTGATATAATAAACTTGTAAAATTTCTTTATATTGTGTCTCTTTCTCAGCACTTATCTTAAAATAAGAATATGCATGACAAAAAGACACATGGAACTTGTCACTCTGTGTTGCTCTAGGGCTAGATGATGGTATGTTCTCACACTGTAGAGTTTTATGATCTAATAGCATTGTGTAAAATCCAGTGAAGGAACATTTTAGGAAAGTATATCTTCGAATCACAATGGTTTTATGAACTCATTTTTAGATTCTATACTCACAAAATTATCTTACATTTATATTTGTTTCTTTACCTTGATAAGCACCACAGCAATGGTGGTAAAGTTTTTAAAATGCTTTTTTTTTCTGATTTAATTTTTTTTAAATTACATTTGTATGTTCTTTAAAAAGTTAAATAGGTCTAAAAGACATGCTGTACCTGCTCCATTTACTGGTTCCTCTGCTCCCACCACCGTTTAATTTTTACATGCCAGAAATCTCTAAATAGCGTTCTTAAATTAACATGTTTTGGTTTTTCAGTTGTAGGCAATTCACAATATGAAGGATAAGATTAGGTCTCTTTCATCCCCAAGGCACTTCCAAATGCCACTTCCCCTCCACCTCCCAAAACACACATTCTACATCTTTCTATCCTTGCAATATGGGTAATCTTTAGTGTTTACATTATTATTGCTGCATAAACACTTTTACAGGTGAGCCATCTCTTGTATTATGATGAAGTTTCTCTCTGGTGATCTTTATTATCTGTGGATTTGGTAATTGTCTCATTTCCAATTGTTTACTTTTCCTTGTATCTCTTACCTAATGACCTCTAAGTCATTCAAGTTAATAAACAGACATTTTTATAAGACTAAGAAGAATGTGTTGACATTATTTTATCAACACATTCTTCTTAGTCTTATCTATGTTGAAGCCTTCTGTCCTCCTCCTGCTCAAATCATATTAGGGGATCTCTAAGTCTGCTACCAAACTGCCATCCTGGGATATTTCTCCCATCACCATCGATATTCTAATTGCTTCTTTTCTTATTCTATCCTATTTCCTTGATCCCACATCCTTTTTATACTTGGTTCACATTCTGAGTTTACATCTGGACATAAAGCAATAAAATCAGCCAAAATAATATTGATTCAAGTTTTGAGATATTTTAAATGTTTAATAATAACCCAAACTGTATGTATCATGTATCAAGTTAATTACAACAATTAAAATCAGTCTTTAAGATGATTGCTGACCTCCCATACTTTGATTTGGTTAATGTGAGTGACCCACACACTGCAGATTATGTTTCTTATACTTTGATTGTTGATTCTAGGTTAATGGAAGAAACCCCCCGCCCCCCGCCCCCCACACACACACATACACATCCTTACCTTTCAATTCAACTTTTAAATTTCCTTATATTTTTTTTCAGTGATACTAGCTACAACTCACACAATACTAAGGATACAGAGTTCTTTTCCTTGTTTCTTACTAATAAGAGTATAAAAGGAAGTCCACCCTAGACACTTACATGATTTTTATTTTATTTTTCTTCATATCTTCAAGTAGCTGCCAAATTTTGGATCTTCTTTCTTTTTTAAAAAATATATTTTTATTGATTTCAGAGAAGAAGGGAGGGGAGAGAGATATAAACATCAATGATGACAGAATCATTGATCAGCTGCCTTCTGCACATCCCACACTGGGGAATGAGCCCACAACCTGGGCATATTCCCTGACGAGGAATCAAACCATGACCTCCTGGTTCATAGGTTGATGCTCAACCACTGAGCCACACTGGCTGGGCGGTTCTTTTTTTATAACATCTACAGAGACTTATCCTTTGCTTTTCTTTCCTGCCCTTAGTAGGATATACTTGAGTACATTTTGAGACAGAAACTTGGAAATACCCTGACTCATCCTATATATTAAAGAGGTAATATGCAAATTGACCCTCATACCTTTGCACAAGATGGCCGCCCCATGTGGTCAAAGATGGCCACCACAAGATGGCTGGCAGGGGAGGGTAATTGTGGGTGATCAGGCTGGGAGGGGAGGGCAGTTGTGGGGGGGGGACCAGGCCTGCAGGGGAGGGCAGTTGGGGGCAACCGGGCCAGCAGGGGAGCAGTTAGGCATCGATCAGGCTGGCAGGGGAGTGGTTAGGGGGTGATCAGGCTGGCAGGCAGGTGAGCAGTTGGAAGTCAGCAGTCCCAGATTGTGAGAGGGATGTCTGACTGCTGGTTTAGGCCCTATCCCTAAACCGGCAGTCGGACATCCCCCGAGGGGTCCCAGATTGGAGAGGGTGCAGGTTGGGCTGAGAGACACACCCCCCCACCCCAGTGCATGAATTTTGTGCACTGGGCCTCTTGTATCCATATAAAAAAGTAAATGTATAAAATTGATAACAATTATTGACTAATCTTCACTTTTTTCAAGTGTGGTCCCTTAGTTCATGTACATGACCAGGCTAATCAAACCTGGGTGATTTATTTAATCATTCTGTGGGCCATTTGTTGTTTTCTTCTCCAAACATTCAGCAAATATAAAGAAATGAGTAGTGCCTTGTCTTAAACACACTTTTAACCAGTATTATTTTTAATATAGCCCTTATGTCACTTTCAGAGGTAACTACTGCCAATAGTGCTTAAGTATTATAGGTCTAATCCCCCTACGTCCTATGAACAAATGACCAAGGGTTTCCAAGGGAGTGATAAAAGGAACTGAAAAAGAAAATCAATGTATCTTGTGTACCTTTTATGTATCATGCATTATGGTAGAAACATTCTTATTTCACACCTATTAGAATGAAAACTATGTGGACAGGGGTTTTGTTTTGTTCACTGCTATATTTTAGGTATTTGGGATAGTGTTGAACACAAATAGGCTCTGGATGAAAGAATGGATTGATGAATATTGTATCTTGTTTAAAATCTTGAAAGTAGCCTTTTGTGATGTTATAAACAGTTTAAGTACTTTGCTTTCTTTCTCATAGCTAATAGTAATAATTTACAGGTGCTATTTAAATCCACACCTATATAACACCACATTTATGCTTTTTATTAAATTGGGCTTAATTTAAAATAAATTAAGCTCTTTCCTGTTTAGAATCATGGTTTTCACGTGGTAATCATACACACACACACAAAAAAAAAACACAAACAAGAAAATGTCAAATGTGCACACAAAAAATAAAAGTTTCCTTACATAATTTTAAGTACTTTCATTTATTAGTTTAAAAGCCTTGCACAGAACTTAACACTTATTTAAAATTTTCTTTTAGCACAATCTACCCTATTGTCTTCTTGTGAGTCTTAGGAGAGTTGCCAAAGGGTGTGGTTCACAGTGGCTAGATTTTCAGAAATCACTCATGTTGTTTACTTCAGCTTTCATTGTAATTAAACAATGACCTGCTTTAGATATTATCACTTGACAAAGCAGCATACAAAATACTATATCTGCATCTGATAAAATTCAGAATTCAAAAAAAAATCTATCACTTTATTCCAGAAATTCCTGGTACAACTCATTTCAAGATCTCAATGTAGCTTAAATAAGCTCAAAGATATGGGTACATGCAAATTTACTCCTTTTGATATTTAATGTGATGAACAGATCCTGTTTCCCTAAATGAAGTCCTGTTCAAGATTCCATTCCTAGTTTACTTCTGATTTTTTTTTCAATTACACACAAAATCTCACTTTTGAAGGAAGTGCAATGGTATCCTATAAAGAGCAATGGGCTTGGCAAAGCAGATCTGTATCTGAGTCAGAGCCTGGCTAATTCAATAGCTGTGAGAACTTAGCAAGTCATGCAATTTCTCTGATTCTAAGTTGATCCATATGTAAAATGTGGACCAAAATTCATGTTAACTGTCTCTTGGGGCTAATGTGAGCATTAGATGATAGAATGTATATGATATATGATATAGCTGCCTTATATATTGTTAAAACATTAAACAAATGCTTTTTATTAGTAATAGTATAATAGTTAATATTTGGATTCATGGCAAATTTCTTGGTGAGCTGTCCTCAAGCCTTAATGAATGGTATAGTTTTACACTTTCATTGTAATCCACAATAATCAGCTCCCTTCTTTCCCTTTTTCATCTTTTCTTTCTTCTTCTGAAAACATATTTGAGAGTAGTGGCAAGCAAAATAGGTACATTATGATTAACAAACAGATATGAAAAGTTGGGATAATGAAAAATGAATTCTAAATAAATGCTACGAGTTCATATGGATAATACCAAAACTGAGTATAAATTTTGGATTGTAGAAATTGATGTTAATAGCATAAGTGCTGTGTGTTAGAATGAATAGAGGCACTAATAGTTTCTGCACAGGATTCCAATTCATCTAAGAAAAAGAAATCTACTCATGTTTCTTTGACTGTGCCTTCACACATTCAGTTAATATATAATGAACACTTACGATGTGTCATACACTATGCAAGGTACTGAGTGAGCAGTAATGAACCAAGTAGACATGCATTGACCTCAAGTCAATTGAGGTGAGGAATACAGATATGAATAAAACATACTTAATGCTTAAAATATATATTCTTAAAAATTGTAATACATACTTTGAAGGAGAAAAACTGGATTATATGAAAGGGGACAAATTATTTTAATTTGTGGAGAAGGTCAGAAACATGCTCTTCAAGGAACTATTTGGTGTATTTTAAACATTTATAACTAGCTAAAAATGATTTATTTGCTCTTTTGTTCATTTATTAATCCATTCATTCATTTAACTAATACTTAGGGATCTTTCTTTATAGGCATAGAAGTAAAAAAATAATAATATTAAAGGGATTGGGGTATGGGTGAAAAAAAGAAGGGATTAGGATGTATAAATTGCCAGTTATAAAAACTGTCACAGAGATATAAAGTACAGCATAGGAAATATATCAATAATATTGTAATAACTATGTATGATGTCAGATGAGTACTAGATTTATCAGGGTGACCACTTCGTAAGTTACACAAATGTCTAATCACCATGTTGTATATCTGAAACTAATATTATATATGTCAACTGTAATTAAAAAGTTAAAAATAAAAAATATAAAAATAATAGCTAACTTTTAGAGAGTAGTACATATCATTCATTGTTGTAAGAACTTGATGCATATGAACTTCTTTCATCCTTGTAATATTTCTATGAGAAAAGAAATATTATTTTACCCATTTTGCAGATGAAGAAACTGTGGAACAATAAAGTAAATGACTTAGGTCAGCACTTTGTGAATGGCAATGAAAGGATTGCACTCCACAGTCTGACTCTACATCACACACCTTTAGGTATTACCTTATTATCTTCACTGAGCTCAACAACAAAGAAACAAAAATATGGGGAAATAACAACAACAAAAAGAGCAAGGCAATGTTCTCAGTCCTAAAATAAAGGTATGCAGATGGAGTTGTGGGGACACAGGAGAAAACCCACCTCTGACTAAGTAAAAGGGCATGCTTCCCAGGGAAGTATTTGTTTGACGTAAGTCTTGAAGTGTGAGAAGAGCTAGCCTAAAATCTACTTGCTATTCCAGGATGAATAAATAATACATTCTTTGAAATGTGGGAGCTGAAAAGGTGAAAGAAGCCGGGGAAATCTGCAGGCCTAGAACTATAAAAATAGATGGCTTCTTTAGAGGAACTGTATTTGAGTATGGCTTTCATTACAGGAAGAGGTTAGAATTCAGGCTGGGGAGATACATCAGGGACAGACCATAAAGGGTCTTTAAATACAGGCTAAGAAGTTTGTGCTGAACCTCGAATGCCATGTAGGAAGCTGCTCTAAACATAAAGCTCCTCAAAATGATATAAAATGAGTTTTAGAATGATCACACCACTAGCAGCAGCAGCGGGGATATATTGCAAAGGGTGAGGTCACAGGTTGGGAGAAGGCTGTGGTAATAATTGAATTGCAAACAATAAGAGCCCAAAATAAGGCTGTGGAAATTAAGAGGAAGATATGAATTTAAAACCTATTTAGAAGAGCAAATGTAAAGGATTTGGAAATCCACTTGGATGTGAGTTTTGAATGAGAAAACTGTAGTTTAGGATAGTTTTCCATATTTCTCACCAGAGATACTGAGTGTATAATACCAACTACCATATTATAGAAATAAAGAACTAGGATAGATCTGAAAACAAAGATGATGCATTTAAATCTGAACACAAGGAGTTTGAGATCTTTATGAGATAGCAGATATCTGGTAGGAAGTTGAATATGATCATGAGTCACTAATGACAGAGATACATTCTGAGAAATGTGGCATTAAGGAGATGCTGTCATTGTGCAAACATCATAAAGTGCACATACATACCTTAATGGTACAGCCCACGGCACACCTAGGCTGTATGTTATAGCCTATTGCTCCTTGGCTACAAACCTGGATAGCATGTCACTGTTCTGAATACTGTAGGCACTTGTGACACAATGATAATTATTTGTGTATATAAGCATAGAAAAGGTACAGTCAAAATACAGTTATAAAAGATAAAAAAATGATACACCTATATAGGCCACTTACCATGAATGGAGTTGCAGGACTGGAAGTAGTTGTGGGGGAGTCAGTGAATGAGTGGTGAGTGAATGTAAAGGCCTTGGGCATTACTGTACACTGCTATGGACTTTATACACACTGTATACCTAGGCTACACTGAATTTACAAATCAACAGGGATTAAATCAAGAACTAAAGAAAATTATGCGATTAAGAGATGCAATAAATGAGGTGTATGAGGCTGATGCTGCTGTAAACACAGCATAGTGTTTTACAGCACACTTTTTTTTAGTAAGTAGAAAGAGTACACTCTAAAGTAATAGTAAAAAGTATAGTATAGTAAATACATAAACTGGGAACAAAATCATTTATAAAGCATTATCATGCATTATCAAGCATTATGCACTCTACATAATTGTACGTGCTATACTTTTATATAACTGGCAGCTCAGTAGGTTTGTTTACACCAGCATCACCACAAGCATGTGAGTAATGCACTGTGCTACAACATTCTGAGGGCTGCATGTCACTAGCCAATACAAATTTTTCAGCTCCATTATAATATTATGGGACCGCCATCATCTATGCAGTCAGTAGTTGACCACAAAGTCATTATTCGGCACATGTCTACCAGCATGTGGATCTGAAACTTAGAAATGGGCTCTGGACTAAAACTATTGACTTGCTACTTAAAGTCAAGAAAATGATTAAGGGAAACTGTATATAGTAACAAGAAAAGAAAAGCTACACATTCAGCTCAAGGGAACACTGGCATCTAGGGAGCAAATGAAAAAGAGAAGGCTTTGTAAAAACTGAGAGTGTGACTAGAGAGGAGAAAAACAGGAGAGGTAGGTGTCCTAGACGGGAGAAGAGGATTTCATAGAAGAAGGTGTGACCAATAGTGTAGACTGTGTTTCAAGGTTAATTTAGTTAAAGACACTATGGAATTTGGCAATATGGAGGTCATTTCTCACTTATTCACTCAAC
Organism: Plecotus auritus; assembly: GCF_963455305.1. NCBI lineage: Eukaryota > Metazoa > Chordata > Mammalia > Chiroptera > Vespertilionidae > Plecotus > Plecotus auritus. The sequence continues at coordinate 140,702,546 of NC_137772.1, read as the reverse complement.
CATTATTTGATGAGAGATCACTATGTCAAGTGCAATAAAAGACACTGAGGATACAATATTAGCTGAACAGATAATTGCCTCTGTATTCATAATGCTTGATCTCATAGTGAGTATTTATCAAGTAATTTCTCAAGTAACCATCCAGAATCAAGAGACATCTGTCTGAATAGTGGAAATTGCCAGAAGGGTGGTGCCCAGTGAAGGGCATCTTTGAATTGCCTTTCAATATGAGCTGGTCCAGAGAGTACAAAGCAATTTGTGATGGTTCAAGTTCAAGTAAAACTTTTCCTGTCATCTTTCCTCTTTCCTATCAATGCCTACATCTTCCCTCTCAGGCACAAATAGGAAACAAGAAGGTCTGAATCAGGCTGCAGTTTGGGGAGAGAATGGTTAATGCTAAATTCACATTTGGAGTTTTTATTAATATTTTGGACAAGACATTCTAATTATTGAATAGAGACTGAATTTGAGACATAAACTTACAACAAAGCCATCTATTATTTAATATTAAGCAGAAAAGTTATTGGATTGGCCAAGGTTTTTCTTAAAGGGGAGGAGAAAATTACCCCAAATGAATTTTAAAGTTATCTGTGGGAGACTAAAGTAACATTACCTTTGCTAATACGTCAGGAGTAATGAACTAGGGAAGATTGCATCAGATTGAAGAGTGATAAGAGAAGAGGGCAAAAATAAATGGGCAGTTCCTTTCCAAAAATACTTAAAAGAGAGAAAGTATAGATAGAGAGAGAGGCCATGGCAAGTTTTCTTTTTTAAAATACTGGATAAATCTGAGCTCAATTACAGCAGTTGTCTCTTATCCACAAGGGACCCATTCTAGGATTTCCAGTGGATGCCTGAAACCAAAGATAGCACCAAACCCTATACATGCTATGTTTTTTCTATATAAGAATACTTACGATAAAGTTTAATTTGGTCACATTAAGAAAATAACAACAACAATAATAAAGTAGAACATTATAACAATACTAGAGGCCCGGTGCACAAAATTCATGCACGGGTGGGGCTGTCTCTCAGCCCAGCTTGCACCCTCTCCAATCTGGGACCCCTCGAGGGATGTCCGACTGCCCGTTCAGGCCCAATTCCATGGTGGGATTGGGCCTAAGCGGGCAGTCAGACATCCCTCTCACAATCCAGGACTGCTGGCTCCCAACTGCTTGCCTACCTGCCAGCCTGTTTACCCCTAACCGCTTCTGCCTGCCAGCCTGATCGACACCTAACTGCTCCCGTGCCAGCCTGATTGACACCTAACTGCTCCCCTATTGATCCGATTGCCCCCAACTGCCCTCCCCTGCTGGCCCGATTGCCCCCAACTGCCCTCCCCTGCAGGCCTGGTCACCCCCAACTGCCCTTCCCTGCAGGCCTGGTCGCCCCTAACTGTCCTCCCATGCTGGCCTGGTCGCCCCCAACTGCCCTTTTTTGCAGGTCTGGTCCCCCCCCCCAACAGTCCTCCCCTGCAGGCCTGGTCGCTCCCAACTGCCCTCCCCTGTAGGCCTGGTCCCCCCTCCAACTGCCCTCCCCTGCTGGCCTGGTTGTCCCCAACTGCCCTCCCCTGCAGGCCTGGCCCCTTCCCAACTGCCCTGACCTGCTGGCTTGGTCGCTCCCAACTGCCCTCCCTTTCAGGCCTGGTCCCTCCCAACTGCCCTCCCCTGTCGGCCATCTTGTGGTGACCATCTTGTGTCCATATAGGAGCGGCCATATTTGACCACATGGGGGTGGCCATCTTGTGTGTCAGAGTGATGGTCAATTTGCATATTACCTCTTTATTATATAGGATACTATAATAAAAGTTTTGCAAATGTGGTCTCAATCAAAATGTCCTACTGTACTCACTCTTCTTATGATGATCTGAGATGATAAAATGTCATGGGATGAGATGAAGTGAGGTGAGTGAGACATTATTAAGTAAAATAAGGGTTACTTGTACACAAGAACAGCGATACCAAGACAGTTGATCTGATAACCAAGATGGCTACTAAGTGACTAAGGGACTAGTCTATATACAGTGTGGGTGCACTTTGGACAAAGGCATGATTCCCGAGGGGGCACAGAGCTGGATGGCACAAGAATTCATCATGTTACCCAAAACTGTGCTATTTAAAACTTATAAATTGTTTATTTCTGGAATTTTTCATTTAATGCCTTTGGACCATGGTTGACCACGGGTAACTGAAACCAAAGAAAGTGAAATGTGGACATGGGGGCACTACAGTATGTGAAGGGAAGAAACTAAAGAAATATTAATGAAGAGAGTGAATGATTCTTGAATGTGTACTAATTCTTAGGTTACTTAGAACATGTAGTTAAACAAAACCCCTTGTTTCTTGATCATGAATATTAGCAGCATAATTAAGAAACTGCGTGGTTTCTTTACTTTATATATTATCTTTCTTTCCAAAGTCCTCAAGTTTATTCTTTGACATCTGCAAGTCAAAAAATTCACCCATTTCTGGTGAAATTAATTTACTAATACTTGAAATGTATTTGGATTCTTGGAAGATTGAATGAATATGCAAGCTTCAGGACAGTGTTTTATTCACTTTTAAAATGTAAACTTTATTCACTCCTGAATCTCAGCAGCCATAACAGTAGCTAATACATAGTATATGCTAAAACATATTTGGTGAATGAAAAACTTAAGAACAGTAGCAGAAACCTAAAATATTGAGTGAACAAGAATGAGTAAAAAGTTCCACATAGAAAACAGTTGTGACAGGTCACAGCCAGTTTGAATCAGTTTTAAAAATTAGAGATCAGTAGCCTGAAAAAGAATTTGATCTTCAAATGAGCATTACTTTTGTATTCATTCAATATATTTAAGGTGAAGGATTACTTACTGAATTTTAATTTATTAAAAATGAAACTGAAGAGTAGGTTCACTTATATTTTGCTTTTACCAAAAACTCTGTAAAATAGTTAGGATGGTTAATAAAAGAGAATGGGAGCATGTGTGTGTTGATTACTGTCATTAAATCAATGGTAGGACCAACAATAAAATCCAAGTTTCCAGATTAAAAGATTTTATAGAAGATAAATTTCTGGAGCTATAACATTCCTTCAAATATTTTTAAAGAGAAGTTTATCAACATTTCAAAAGCACTATCTCATAGTTTAGCCTAATAGTGTCTCCATTAAATAGAGGAAATGATTTAAACTCCATCATTTTAGCCCTGTGCATATTCATTAACGTAGTCATATGGGAGTATTTTGTTCTTGTTGTTTTAATGCACACAATTTAACAAATGAGTGTTTTCATGAACCTTATGAGTATAGACATTGGAAATTACGAGCTGAATTCAACAAAGAAATCATGATTTACAAACTTTTTATTACAATTTCTCTCTCTGTATTTTTAGCATGTAAATGACATCCTTATTTATTATAGTCAGCTATTTTTAAAACCTAACTACCAGTTTTAACAATAATTATTATATTTATAGAAAACTGAATAAGTAGATGCAATTTGTTATTCTCAAAGTTGCAGCTTTACTATAAATAAAGGTGGTAATTATCATAGGAAAACTATCATATATTTTGCATATTAATGAACAGAGCACATGAGTGACAACACTTATTTCTTAAAATTTAGGATGTGAAAGTAGCTGGTTAGGATGTTCAGCTTCATATTTAACAAGCCTTTTAATAAGGTCACTTTGCCCTGGCCAGTGTGGCTCCATTGGTTGAGTGTCTTCCTGTGCACCTAAAGGTCACCTGTTCGATTCCTGGTTTAGGGCACCAGTCCCCGGTTAGGGTGTGTATGGGAGGCAACCATTTAATGTTTCTCTCTCTCTCTCTCTCTCTCTCTCTCTCTCTCTCTCTCTCTCTCTCTCTCTCTCTCTCTCTTCCTCTTTCTCTCTAAAATAAAAAAAGATCACCCCAATGATTACTGTATACTAAGCAATGATTAAACAAGAATAGGAAATGTAAATGACGCATTTCTAATTAGTAGATGCCATTGTTAAATTATTTTCCATAGCACTATTTCCTTGGGTAAGGTTTTAAGTGCAGAGATCTATTCTAGGATACTATCTCTGGAGAAGATACTATCAGTATCTACATATTTCTTCCCTTCAGTCATTTGACTAGTCTTTTAAGGTACACTATTCATAGTCTGGATAGTGTATATACTAAAGCTAATTTGAAGAATATCTCAGGGTTTAGAGATTATTTAAGCTCATATGTGCTTTGGTTGACATTTTCAAGATTCCTTCTCTTTCTTCTACTTTGTCAGTGTTTCCCTCTCTTCTCCTACTGCTTCCTGAAATCATCTTCCAAATAAACTACTTACACTAAAATACTTGCTTTTGGATCTACTTTGAAGTAAACTTACCTAAGACAAAGGTATTCATAATTGGAACTTACATGATAACATATGTAAACCAACAACATTCAAATCTATAGGCATCAATTGAAAAGAATAATAATGATGATGATAAAATTACTGCCATTTTATTGAATGCTTCTTAGGTAATTAGGTACCAATTCCTAGTCTAAATATTTTTACATATTAATGTAAACTTCCCAACATCTTTCCTTTTGAGGTAATGTTATTATGATCCCCATTTTATGGGTGAAAATACTGAGGCTTAAAAATAGTAAGTCACTTTACTGAGGTTCCATAACTAGTATTTGTTGGAGTTAGGACTTGAAGCCAATACTCTGAACTCTCACTCAATCACTCATCAGAAAGTCCCCCCAAATTGCAAACTCCTTAAAAATTTAGGTCTCCTTAGACTATCTATACTAATAAAAGGGGAATATGCTAATTAGGGCAAACATCTTCCAGACATCCATCCAGACATCCATCCGAACAAAGTAACAGCGGCTGCGAGGCCCGGGGCTCATGGAAGGAGTGGGCCTAAGCTGTCAGTAGGACATCCCCTGAAGGCTCCCGGACTGTGAAAGGGGTCAGGATGGGCTGAGGGACCCCCCTCCAGTGCACGAATTTTTGTGCACTGGGCCTCTAGTATGTTTATATATCTCCTTGTAAAATATAAGTATTATTTTTGTATTTTATTTGTTTTGAATCTTAATTAATATTGGTTTATGTTACTTAAAGTTTCATGATAAATAGAAATAAAAGTTTTGTTTTCTTTAAAAAGTAATTGGACTTTGAATATGGACAATAGTAACTATTATAAAGTATTCTTTACCCTGGCCAAGTAGCTCAGTTGGCTGGCATGTCATCCAGTACACCAAAAGGTTTGGGGTCAATTCCTGGTTAGGGCAAATATGGGAAGCAACTAATCAATGTTTCTCTCTCTTCCTCCCTTTTTCTCTAAAATCAATAAAAAAAAATATCCTTGATTGAGTCTTAAAAAAAAATAATTACTCAACAGGACAATTGAAACTTAAGGCATGGTATGCTCATGAGTCATTCACCACTTGCAAAGTTACTTTTCCCAAGAAGGCTTGAGTCCAATAGGTTGAAGTCATAAAGTAATAAATCTTTTGAAGAAGAATCTTATTTCTGGTTTGTTTTAAAAGGAGGAAGTTTTTATTTTTCTACAAAAAATGGAGCCTATGGCTTATGCTAACAAATTCTGGGTCAAACTTATATTTGTTGAATAACAAAGAGCTTGGCCTACTTAGCCATCATTAGTTTAAAATTAACCAGACAAGATTGCATAATCTTAGGAATCCTGCTATAATGGACATCCTATCTAATAAAAGAGTAATATGCAAATTGACTGTACCTCCACTATATCCACAAGCCTCACCCACCAGCCAATCAGGAGTGAGTATGCAAATTAACCCAACCACGATGGCTGTGGCCACAGAGAGAGCAGGAGGCTTGGGTTTCTGCAGCAATGGAGGAAGCCAAGCTTTCTGCCTGCCCTGGCTGGCCTAGGCCTCCACTCAAGGCTACAAAGTTTCAATTATAGAAGATAAATAAATCCCAACAAAAATGGCTACAGCCACGGAGCAAGTAGGAGGCTTGGCTCTGCTCAAAGCTACAAAGTTTCAATTATAGAAGATAAACAAATCCCAGATACCAGGGCCTCCAATTGGGTCGCCAGGGGGCATGACCAGCCTGCAAACCACCACAGGCCCCTCACCCAGGCTGCCCCACGACCCAAGGGAACCCCCACCCTGATCCGGGACATCCTTCAGGGCAAACCAGCGGCCCCCACCCGTGCACCAGGCCTCCTATCTAATCCTCCTATCTAATAAAAGAATAATATGCAAATTGACCATCACTCCAATACACAAGATGACTGCCCCCATGTGGACACAAGATGGACGCCACAAGATGGCCAGCAGGGGAGGACAGTTGGGAGGGACCAGGCCTGCAAGGGAGGGCAGTTGGAGGCGATCAAGCCTGCAGGGGAAGGCAGTTAGGGGTGACCAAGCCAGCAGAGGAGGGAAGTTGGGGGCGACTGGGCCTGCAGGGAAGGGCAGTTGGGGGGGACCCATGCCTGCAGGAGAGAGCAGTTGGGGGGGACCAGGCCTGCAGGAGAGGGCAGTTATGGGTGACCAGGTTGGCAGGGGAGGGCAGTTAGGGGCAAACAGGCTGGCAAGGGAGCAGTTAGGCATCAATCGGGCTGTCAGGGGAGTGGTTAGGGGGTGATCAGGCTGGCAGGCAGAAGCGGTTAGGGGCAATCAGGAAGGCAGGCAGGTGAGCAGTTGGAGCCAGCAGTCCTGGATTGTGAGAGGGATGTCCGACTGCCCGTTTAGGCCCAATCCAGGTAGGATTGGGCCTAAACGGGCAGTCGGACATCTCTCGAGGGGTCCCAGATTGGAGAGGGTGCAGGCTGGGCTGAGGGACACACACCCCCATGCACGAATTTTGTGCACTGGGCCTCTAGTCTATATATATAAAAGCCTAAGTGACCATTACGACCCAACGACTGCAACAACTGGTCGCTATGACATGCACTGACCACCAAGGGGCAAATGCTCAATGCAGGCGCTGCCCCTTGGTGGTCAGTGTATATCCCACAGCCAACCTCCCATGGTTGGCGGCCGGCCAACCTCCCGTGGTCCCTCCCAGTGCTGGCCCCACTGGGCTGGCCAGGCTGAGGGACCCCACCCGTGCACCAGGCCTCTAGCAGAAATATAAGTAAGCTTTTCAAGATTTGAAACATCCACTAGCTTCTGAAGATTCAGTTGTACTTAGCAAATATATAAATCTTTGGTACATACTAAAAAAAATGAAAACAATTACTAATCACTTGTATTTATTTTGATAATATTATCATTGTGGTGAAAAAATATTAAGTACCATTTCAAAGAGCTTAAACACTAATATCTGGCAAATATTTGATTAAGGTTCTCTTTTTTATGGGGCGATTTTCTTTTCATGACTCTGGAAAGTTTTTTTTCTTTTCTTTCTCTTTCCTTTTTTCTTCTTTTCTTTCTTCTTTCCCTCATTATTTTGCTCTTCTTCCTTTCCCCTTTCTTACTTCTTTTGGAAATAAAAGACACAATATTGTTTTACTTATGGTCAGTTTAGATATACCTGTTTCCCCAGATATGCACAAATTCTGAGAAAAAACAGAAGACAACTTTTTATTTTCTTATTATAATTATGCAAGTAACTATTGTAAATACAGAGTTAACAATTAAAAATCCAAAGATGTAGAGTTTATTTTCCAAGTGAAAGAATAAGTATCAGGAAAATAGCATACTTAGAGAAAAAGTACTATACTTTCACAATTATCTGCATGAAACTCTGCCAAATACATTTTATTTAATGATTCTAATTTATTTGCAAAAAATTTTTATCTATACTAATAAAAGGGTAATATGCTAATTAGACCAGGAGACCTTCCAGGAGACCTTCCAGACATCCTTCCAGACAAAGCCATGGTGGTGGGGCTGAGGCAGGGGCGGTTAGGGGCAATCAGGCCAGGTGGGGATGGCAGTTGGGGGTGATCAGGGCAGAGGAGGGGCAGTTGCGGGTGAGCAGGCCAGCAGGATCACGTAGTTGGGGGTGATCAGGCTGGTGGGGGGGGCAGTTTGGGGCGAGCAGGCTGGTAGCAGGGGGCAGTTGGGTGCAAGCAGGCTGGCAGGGGGGGCAGTTGGGGGCAATCAGGCCAGCAGGGGGTGACAGTTGGGGGCGATCAGGCCAGCAGGAGGGGGGAGTTAGGGGTGATAAGGCTGGAAGGGGGGGCAGTTGGGGGCAATCAGGCCAGCAGGCAGAATGGTTAGGGGTGATCTGGCAGGCAGGCAGGTGAGCAGTTAGGAGCCAGCGGTCCCAGATTGTGAGAGGGATGTCCGACTGCCAGTTTAGACCTGATCTCTATGGCATCAGGCCTAAACCAGCAGTCAGACATCCCCTGAGGGGTCCCAGGTTGGAGAGGGTGCAGGCCGGGCTGAGGGACACCCCCTTCCCCCTGTGCACAAATTTCGTGTACCGGGCCACTATTCTTCTATAAAATGATTGAGCAAATACGTATCTCTAGTCTTCAGAAATAATGGCTCTTTTGTCATACTTTGCTTTGCATTATAGGTAGGTAATGCCATAATAGCAGTATACACATAGTAATCTAGGACCCCAGAGTGTGAACATAGAATCTCAATCTCATAGAAGTAAGGAGGAAGAGGAACAGAGAGGGAGAAATGCTCTGGCAAATTTTATCAGAACATAAAGTTAACAGGCAAAAAATATTCAGCGTGATGTATCCAGTTATGCTAAAATAATACATTAAATCTCAAATTTGTATCTAGTGATATGTTTTATAGAGTCTTTAACTATAATTTCAAATGTGTTGAAAGTAGAGAAGCCAAATATTTCCTTTAGCATTTTATCAATGTGCAAGTTTATGTGTTTTTAAATGCATATGTTCTTGATTATCTGTGAAATAAATTTGGTTTCATTCATGGGCCTGAATTCCTACAGTGTGTGCAAATAATACATCAAGGTAAGTTCTTACCAAGAAGAGAGGTGATCATCCATGAACCGACAGAAGAAAGTGCATGATCACAATGCACTTCTTTCTTTTCCTTTTAAATATATTTTTATTGATTTCAGAGAGGAAGAGAGAAGGAGAGAGAGGTAACATCAATGATGAGAGAGAATCATTGATTGCCTGCCTCCTGCAGGTCCCCTACTGGGGATCAAGCTTGAATCCAGGCATGTGCTCTGACCGGGAATCAAACCCTGACCTCCTCATTCATAGGTTGATGCTCAAGTACTGAGCCACACTGGCCAGGCACAATATATTTCTTGGATCTAAACTCCTTGAAGGTAGGCATCGTATTTTATGCACCTAATGTATCTATCCCCATAGCATTTAGTACAAACACTGATTGTATTAACTGTCAATGAATGCTTGTTAGATGATTGGTCAATACTTCACTTTATATATTTGGAGGGCACACTTCAATTTATTTTACACCAGGTCATTTAATCTATGTTCCTTCATTTTGATATTGAAGGACATATTGTACTAGGCCAGTGGTCAGCAAACTCATTAGTCAACAGAGCCAAATATCAACAGTACAATGATTGAAATTTCTTTTGAGAGCCAAATTTTTTAAACTTAAACTATATAGGTAAGTACATTGTTATTAACTTAATTAGGGTACTCCTAAGCTGGCCTTTGCTAAAAACTCAAGGGGCCAAAGAGCCGCATGTGGCTCGCGAGCCGCAGTTTACAGACCATGGTACTAGCTACTGCCCCACCTCACTTCTTTTATGTAGTTTCTTCAAGTCCTGTGATGACAGAGAGATTGTAGTATGTCTAAATTATAAGAAACTTTGTAAATACTATCATACCTCTGGAATTGTGGGATTATGGCTTTGTATAGCTCTAAAATTAGCTCAATAAAGGACATGTGATGGAGCCTTAGAAGCTATACATTCTTTCTCTAATTGCAACTCACTGTAGCCTCTTGTTTCAGTAATTCTCTACCCCCATCACCATGGAAGGTGTTAACAGAAGAAATGGGAGGAGCAAATCATCAATGTGACATTCACCCTTAGTTCTAGAAACACTCATCTTTTTATGAAATTCTTCAATTATTTTGACATAAAATACCTTCCCTTGGGCATTACTGGGGCTTGGGACTTCCTTTAACCTCTTAGCACCAAAGGCTTTGTTTTGCTTTCCCCACACAAGCAGTACAATTATATTATACAAATACCTATCTATGTAAACCCTATATGCCAAGTTTAGGGGAAATTTGATGGCCAATTATTTGAAAACTAGAGGCCTGGTGCATGAAAATTCATGCACTTGGGTGGGGGGGTGCTCTCAGCCTGGCCTGTGCCCTCTCACAGTCCCGGAGCCCTCAGGGGATGTCCAACTGCGGGCCTAAGCTGAGTTAGACATCCTTAGTGCTGTCATGGAAGTGGGAGAGGCTCCTGCCACTGCTGCTGTGCTTGCCAGCCACCACCACTGTGCTTGCCAGCCCTCAGCCTGACTTGTGGTTGAGCCGCACTCCCCCTATGGGAACGTGCTGACCACCAGGGGCAGCTCCGGCCCTGCCCCCCATAGCCCCTCCACCGCTGGTCACTGTTGCCACCTCCCCCCCCCATCGCCATCCCCTCCCTCTGCCCGCTGGCAGCCGCCTTGGCTGGCCTGGCGCCACCTGCTTGCCAGCCCCGCCCCCTGCCAACTGGTCATTCTGCTGTTCAGTAGATTTGCTTATTAGGCTTCTATTATATAGGATAATAGAAAATGTGTGTGATTGCTGTGTGATCAATATAATAAATAAAAAAATTCAGGATAATAGACAATTGAAAAATAGCTCTTAGTGTGGCAGAAGAGAAAATAAATAATTTTGACAAAAGCAGATTTGAAAATCCTTGCCAATTAAGTTAGGAATCAAGAATTGCTTTTCTAATACCTATCTGCACCCATTCAAAAATCCTATTCATTTTCTACAACACTGACACCCCCAAATAACTAATTAAATGGTCAGCCCATAAATGAAGTGGCCATTTTATTTAGAATTTATAAGAAAAATATTAATAGCATTCAGTATTTCATTATAGGGCTCTCTCATTCTAAAATAAACTTCCAAACCTCTTCTCCTTTCCTTCTGAAAGCACTTGCAATTTGGACCAACTGTGGGCATTTTACTAAATAGGTTTTCAATGAATGCACCAGCTTCAGTAACAAAAATACATTTGATTGCCTCTTTCCTGGTATTGCATCATGGTTCTGCAGAGCTGATTTGAAGACTACTCTCTAGCCGAGTTCAGAGGAACAAGAGTAAGACAAGAAGCCAGAGTAAAGCCTGCTGTAGGTGATAATGACCTGGATGGAAAAGTAACACACTCATATCCAGCCTTTTATGGCAGCTAGTGGGTGAGTTGCTCTGAAGGGACAAAGTCTTGCTTGGAGCCACCTGTTTCCGAAGATCTTTCCCCTGCTCTTTGGCTTGTCAGGTTTCCTGAGGCCAGCCAGGGGTCAGGAGGTAGGAGAAGCCCATCTATAATGCTCAGGCAATCTCTGGTCACAGGTGACAGATAGGTCATGCAAGAAACAGGAAATATATAAAATATGCTCAATCAAATTATTTTAAAGTTTTTGTCAGTTCATTCATTCATCCATTCATTCATTCTCATTTTAATGGAAAAGCAAAACAAAACAAAACAAAAACAAGAAACCACAGCTTAACTATACTTAGGCTTCTACAGAATCCAGGTTCTTAATTTTCCTCAAAATAGAAATGCCTCTTATATTACATATCATTTGATCCATGGGAATAAAGGTAGTTGCTCATTTATTTTCATTCCTGCCTGTTCCCCACTTGGTTTAAAAGGGAAAAAAATACCTTTGTCCCCTTTGAACTAAAGGCAGGTACACGTCTGACATAGAATAACTTCTGCAAAAGGACTGATTAAATCTCTCTTTCTTCTCAAGATGAAAAGGATCTTTAAAAACAAACTGAGGTTTTATATCTGTAGGTATTAAATTCTCCCCTTGCATTTGCTTTAGTTCAATGTTGCATTTGTGTGGTTTATTACACCTTTCATGTAGCAGATCTAAAAACCTTTGTGAAGTGGGAGATAATGGCATAGTGTGCTATAGGTTTTAAAGGTCCTGTTTTCTAAGCCCGCAAGCAGCCCTTTGCAGAGAGAAGCTCCGTGCTAAGGTGAAAAGTTTCTTTTTCTGGCTGCAGTTTAATTATCCGTTCACTTTAAGAATTGCTTCTTACAAATAAAATGTTTGAAAGTTATTTTTTCCTCTCTGTCAGGCTTAAGCATAAGTTGACAAATTTAAGGGTAATAAGAACCACCTGGAGTATTTGCTAAAGTGTTGATTCCTGGGATCCTCAGCTAATGCACGGACTTAGTAGACTTGGGGGTGGGACCCAGGAACCTGCTTTGTAAATGAACATTCAGTTGACTCTGTTGCAGGAAGTCATTTTGAGAAACACTGGCTTGAATTTCCTATTTCTGGGAAAAAAACAAATATGAGGACATTCACAGCTTTCTTTGCAAAATATTTTCAAGTTCTGATGAGGTTTTCTTTTTTTTTTTTAATTCCAAAACGTATTTAACAGAACAGTAAGTCATTTTTTAAATAATAAAAAATTGATTAAAAAAATCTATTTTCCTTGCCTTCCAATGGAAACTATGAATACTATGTAAAAACATGTAATCGAAAAGCAAATTAATTCACTGGTTTGGTTACAAAGCAGTACAGAGATTTCATAAAACCTGGTTATATATCATGACATCCATTTCTTAAAAAGTGTCTTGGTGAAGATAAACATATAGATTATAGTGAAGATTAGTTCAATAAGTAAGATTCTGTTGAATGTTCCAACTTGTTGGCTGACAGGCCGGCAGACACTACATGCGGAGATGGCAAATTGCCTACCACTCTAGTATTAATGTTGACATGCTCACCAAGAAACCTAACACAGGCCTAGATCCTTTTCTATTTCAGTTCACTTGAGGGTTGATGATGGGAAAGATGATAGTGGGCCCTTTCTGACAACACCTGGAGACCAGGCACACCTGGAGACCCTTTGTTGAAACCCAGGAATGGAAATGAGAATAGAAAACATCCCAGGTATTCTGGTGGACCACACAGTGATGCTGCTCAAACCTGATTGACCAGCTGCCGGTAATGTTGCCAGCTTGAGGAATTGGCAGCCTGTCCACAACACCTGGAGAAATGGTGTATGTATGCCTACTGTAGTTCCATGTTACACAAACAGACTCCTAGAGAAGTTAATTTGGATTTATACATGCTCAGCTGGTTCCTGCTGTTGAAATCCTCAGGAATTTTCAACAATGTGGAATCTAACATTGCTAAAAAAAATTAACTCTTTATTTTTTTAAATATATTTTTATTTATTTCAGAGAGGAAGGGAGAGAGAGAGAGAGATAGAAACATCAATGATGAGAGAGAATCATTGATCAGCTGCCTCCTGCACACCCCACACTGAGGATTGATCCTGCAACCCGTACATGTGCCCTGACCAGTAGTTGAACGGTGACTTCCTGGTTCATAGGTCTACACTCAACCACTGAGCCACTCCAGTTGGGCTAACTCTTTATTTTTTAATCAATTACCATTGCAGTGTAAATATTATAGGCAGCATAGCAAGGTGATTGGGAAAGTAGGCTGTGAATCTAGAATGTCTAGATTAATAGATTGGCTCCACCATTTTCTACCTGTTAGCCATTGAGCATATTAATGCAACATTCTGTGCATCAACTTTATTAAGGTATTAAATGCAAATAGGAGATATTGTACCTATGATATGAAGTATTATAGAATTCTTAGGAGGGTTCAATTAATTAATATGCATGAAGCACTTATCATAGTGCCTGACACAAAATAGGTGCTCAATAAGTGTTAGTTTTATTATTGTTGTTGTTGAGATTCATAGAAAAAAACAGGTGGGAAAATGTCATTCCTAATTTGAAAGTTTTGAAAGTTAATTTGAAACTATCTTGAACTAGTCTTAACATATAATAAAATGTACAAATATTAAGTATACACTTCAATAAGTATTGACAAATGTATATGCCTGTGTGATTGGTAGTCCAATTAATACTATATAGATCATTTCCATCATCCCAGAAAGTCCCCTAATGTACAATCTTTCACCTCCCACCAACACCCCAGGAAACACTCTGATTTCTAAAACCATAGCTTTCTTTTGTATGAATAAAGCTATGGTTTTAGAAATCAGAATTTCATATAATGGAATCACACAAATGGAATTTCATATAAATGGAATCATACAAAAGGTACTCTTTTGCGTCTTTTTTTTTTTTTCTTCACTTCACATGATGGTTTTGAAATTCATCTTTGTTGTGTGTATCAGTAGTTTGTTCCTTTCTATTGATAAGTATTTAGTTTTCTTAATATACTATAATTAATTTGTCTAACCATTTGTTGATGAACATATAGATTGTTTCATATAAATCACTAGAAATCAAATTGCTCACACATTCTGTATGTCTTTTTGAGGATCTATGTTTTCAGTTATTTTAAGTAATAGCCTAGAAATGGGATTGCTGGGACATAGGGTACGTGTATATATTTTTAAATTTATCTTTATTGTTGAAAGTATTACAGGTGTCCCCTTTTTCCCCCCATTGACCCTTTCTAGCCTGCACCTGTCCCCCACTCCAAGCCTTCACCACACTATTGTCTTTGTCCATGGGTTATGCATGTCCTATATAATAAAAGCCTAATATGCAAATTGTCCCCTCAGGCGGTCATTAGACCAGGAGTTCAAATGCTCGCTATGATGTGCGCTGACCACCAAGAGGCAGCGCAGAACATGGTGGGTGTCAGTGACACAGTGCTGGCAGCAGGTAGCAGTGGAGGTGTTGCTGGCCCTGATGGGCCTCAATGGGGGCAGGACCGCGGCGGGATGGTGGAGCAGGTGAGTGGGCAGCACCAGGTCAAGACAGTGACCAGCAATGGTGGTAGGGGGTGGGGGGCTGACCCTGATCAATCACCCCACAGGCGGGATGGTGGAGCAGGTGAGAGGGTGGCGCCAGGCCAAGGCAGGGTTCCAGGCAGGGCTGCGGGGCTGGGGGCTTGAGCTGGGGCCCAATCTCCACAGGCTACCCCGAGGGACTCCACCCTTGCATGAATTTGTGCACCGGGCCTCTAGTATACATATAAGTTCTTTGATTAATTTCTTCCCACCCACCCCTGCCTTCCCTCTGTCTTGAACTTGTAGAGACTTGTTTTGTGTTCTAACACATGGTCTTTCTTTGAGAATAACCCATGTGCACTTGAGAAGAATGTATATTCTGCAGCTTTGAGGTGAAATGTTCTGCAGATGTCAATTAAATTCATCTGATCTAGTGTGTCATTTAGAGTCTGTTTCTTTGTTGATACTTTTCTGGAAGATCTATCCAGTGAAGTCAGTGGGGTGTTAAAGTCCCCTACTATGACTGTATTGCTGTCAATATCTCCTTAAAGTGCTCCAGAAGTTTATTTATATATTTAGGTGCTCCTATATTGGGTGCATATATGTTTACCAGGATTATATCCTCTTGTTGGATCAATCCCTTTAGTATTATGTAGTTACCTTTGTTGTCTCTTGTGATGGCCTTCATTTTGAAGTCTATTTTGTTAGGTAAGAGTATTGCTACCCCAGCTTTTTTTTTCATTTTCGTTTGCATGGACAATTTTTTTTTTTTAATACCTTGACTCTTATCCTGTGTGAGTCTTTTGTTCTGAGGTGGGTCTCTTGTAGACAGCATATAGTTGGGTCACGTTTTCTTATCCATTCAACTACCCTATGCCTTTTGATTGTAGCATTTAACACATTTACATTTAAGGTTATTTATAAGAAACTCAAAGTGTTTTCAAAAGTGGCTATTGTATTTTATACTCCTACCAACAATGTATGAGAGATCTATTTATTCCACATCCTCAAAAACTGTTATTATTATTATTTTTAATTTTAGTCTTTCTAATTAGTGTGAAGTGATATCTTATGGTTTTAATTTGCAGTTTCCTAAAAACTAATGATGAGTATCTTCTCATGTATGTTTTGGAAATT
This sequence comes from Plecotus auritus, assembly GCF_963455305.1. NCBI lineage: Eukaryota > Metazoa > Chordata > Mammalia > Chiroptera > Vespertilionidae > Plecotus > Plecotus auritus. The sequence goes on along the minus strand of NC_137772.1, from coordinate 140,686,583 downwards.
TCCATGTCTTTTTTAAGGTCTGCTAGGACTTTGGCATATTTTTTATTGGTTTGTATATTTATTATTGAGTTGGCAGAGTTCTTTATTTAATCTGAATATATAAAATGAATTACTATCTCAGCTTATTTATTGTCTTAACTAGAAGCCCAGCGTGCAAAATTGCACGGCCCCGCCCACGCCCTCCCTGAACCGCCGCTGCTGCTGCGGGCCTCGCAAGCTCATTTGTGCCTGGCTAGACCCCATTCCTCTCTGCCCAGTGTTGAGTGTCTGAGCCGTTGGCTGCTCTGAACTGTTTGGCTCTTTCCTATAGTAACAGCTTTTACGTTCTGCCTCAATTCCTCTCCCAGCTAGTGTCCTTCCCTCACACGTCACCTCCCCCTGCCGCAGGCCACTGTACCCCTGCCCCTTCCCCCGTGGCAGGAGCACCTCCTGCTCGTCACTTGGGGACCCATGCCATGCTCCCCACCCCCACCCATCCAGCACCCATCCCCTGTGCCCTCTTTGCAGCGTGGCCCCTGGAGAGCCAGTGCCGCAAAACTCCCCTGAGTCCCGGAGTCCCACCCCACGGGGCAGGCGCCATGGGACTCCCTCGATGCACCTCCTGGTCAAGTCCCTTCCAGCGCCCACGGGAACGCAGCATCAAGTCCCCGCCCACCCGTGTGGCCTCACAGTGCACACAGTCCTGCCCACTCTGCGCACACAGCCTCCTGCTGATCGGTCATTACGGTGTGATGGCATGACAACCACAGGCTTTTTATAATATAGGATGTCTCTTTAGAAACACAAATTTAACCACAATAGAATATAATTTATTATTTTTTCTTTTATGGTGAGAGCATATTATCTTTTTTTAAAAAATATATATTTTATTGATTTTTTCAGAGAGGAAGGGAGAGGGATAGAGAGCTAGAAACATCAATGAGAGAGAAACATCAATCAGCTGCCTCCTCCACACCTCCCAATGGGGATGTGCCCACAACCAAGGTACATGCCCTTGACCGCAATCGAACCCGGGACCCTTCAGTCCGCAGGCCGACACTCTATCCACTGAGCCAAACCGGTTTTGGCAAGAGAGCATATTATCTCTTAAAAATATCTTTACCCAACCCAATATTGAAAAGATATGTACCTATGTCTTCTTCCACAAGTTTTACAGTGTTAGTGTTATATTTAGGCCAATAAAATATCTGTATTTAATTTTTATGTATCATAGAAGTTGAGTTTTGTTTTTTTTTGCTTTTTATGTATATTCAATTGTTGCAGCATAATTTACTGAAAAAATTATTCTCTCATTGAATAAATTTGCTACTTTGTATGTGGTTGACCATATAAATGTTTGTCTATTTTGAGACTCAATTCTTCCATTTATCTGTTTGTCTGTCTTCACACTGCTACCACATTTTCTTGACAAATATAGCTTTATAGAATGCTTTGAAACGAGGTAGCATAGATCCTTCAATTTTGTTACTTTTTCAAAAAAATTTTAGAAAAATTTTTGAAAATAAGGACTACATAAAGTATTTTACATTCTCCTAATAATTGTAGAGTTTGTCAATTTCTCCACAAAAGCCGGGTGGGATTTTAATTGATATTTCATTCTACCTATAATTAAAGAATAATTGACATCTTAACAGCACTGAGCCTTCCAAACCATGAACATAGGGTAATGCTCCATTTATTTAGGTTTTCTTTAAGTTGTCTCAGCAATGATTTATAGTTTTAATGTACAGAACTTACACATCTTTTGTTTGATGAATTCCCAACTATTTTATGTTTTTGTTGCTATTGTAAAATATATTTTACATTTTTATTTTCCATTTGATCTTTATGTATTTTTCTATATTTCTTTTATACACCGTGACTTTGCTAATTTGACTTTTTTAATTCTAATGGATTTTTACTGGATTTCTTAGGGTTATCTACATAAATGATGTCTGCCTATAAGGACAGTTAAATATCTTCCTTTTCAATCGAGATGCTTTTGACTTATTTTCCTTGATTTAACCCAGGCTAGGGTCTCCAGTACAATGTTAAATGGAAATGGTGAGATCAAACATCTTTGTCTTTTCCAGTCTCAGAGGAATTAATCACTGTTAAGTAGAATATTAAGGTACTACTGTTATACATATGGATGCCCTTTATCAAGTGGAAGAAATTCTCTTATTTTCCTAGTTTGCCAAAGATTCTTAACATAAATGGCTGCTGTACTATATCAAATAACTATTTGTGTTTATTGAAATGATGTGATGTTTTTCTTCAATATTTCCTGAAATGAATTCTACTCAGTCATGATATAGTCTTTTATTTATATTCTGGTAGATTTAATTTGTTAATTTGTAAGGAATATTATGTCTTTGTTCATAGGAGATATCTATCATAATAAAAGCAGAATATGCTAATTAGACTGGACGACCTTCCGGACAAAGCTGGGGTTGTGAGGGAGGCCTGGGTCCTGGGTGCCTGCCAGCGGCCAGAGGGAAGTCCGGGTCCCGGGTGCCAGAGGGAAGCCGGTGCTGGCAGCTGGGGGAAGGAAGGCCTACTCTTGCATGAATTTCATGCATCATGCTTCTAGTTGGTCTATAATTTTCTTTTCTGGTAATGTCTTTGCCAGATTTGATGACTTCATAAGGCAAGTTGGAAACCATTTACCTCCTCTATTTTTTAAAACATTTTGCAAAATTAACATTTCTTTCTTAGATGTTTGATAGACTTTATCAGTGAAGTCATCTGAGCCTTGAGTTTTATTTTTGAGAGTTGTTCAGTTACATCCACTTATTTATTCAATGGGTATAGGACTACTCAGATTTTTCATTTTTACTTGTGTCAGTGTAGAAAATTATATTATTCAAAGAATATGTCCATTTTATTTGTTATCTATAATAATAAAAGGCTAATATGCAAATTGTCCCCTCCAGAGTTTGACCAGGACACCGGGAGTTCGATTGCTCACTATGATGTGTGCTGACCACCGGGGGTAGTGCGGAACACGGCAGGTGACAAGCGGCATCAGCGGGGCACTGAGGGAACAAGGGAAGGAGGTGGCAGGGAGGCTGGGAGGCGGGGAACTGCACGGTGGCGGTGCGCAGACGGCGAGGGAAGATGGAGGGAAGAAGGTGGGGAGGCAGGGAACCTGATCAGCCCTGATGGCTGGCCAGGCCTAGGGACCCTACCCGTGCATGCATTTTGTGCACCAGGCCTTTAGTTAAATATATTGGCATAAAGATGCTTATAACATCTATTATTATTTATTATCTACAGGATCTATATGATGTTGCCCTCTAGCATTCTTTTCAAGTCTTCTATATCCTTACTAATTTTTTTGGCTAGATATTCTAATCTATTTGAGAAGGGTATTGAAGTTTCCACCTACCATTGTGCATTTGTCTATTCCCCATTAGTTCTGTCCATTTTTGTCTCATGTATTTTTAAAGTCTGTAATTATGATGAGTACACTTTTAGAATTATGTTTTCCTGATAAGAAAATACTATCTATATATAAAAGCCTAAGTGACAGACGACTAGAATGACTGGAACTACCAATCACTGACACGCACTGACCACCAGAGGGCAGACACTCAGTGCAGGAGCTGCCCCCTGGTGGTCAGTGTGCTCCCACAGTTGGAGCGTGCTCAGCTGACCGACCTGTCCAGCAGCCCACCAGCCTGGTGGCAGGCACTCACTCCCTCAGTAGTCCTGCAGGTTCAATCTCCAGAAACCAGGCCAGGCACCAACAGATCAGTGCCACTGGCACAATCCTGACAGTGCTGCTGGCCTCCTGGAAGTCGGCTTGGGCACTGCAGCTGCTTCTCCTCCTAGACACTTCACAAGGAAGAAACAATATAAAGTGGCGGCCATATCTCTCACAACAACCAGTGCGAATGTCAGCGGGACAGATATGGACCCTGGTCCAACAAGGGTGTCCCACCACCCCGCCTGAGGGCCAATCAAGTCCCTGACAACCCCAACCCTCTTGGGACCCCACCCATGAACGAATTTGTGCACTGAGCCTCTATATCATCTATACATATAAAGAGCCAGGACTGTAACATCCAAAATGACCAAAGGGACAACCGAAGGCCAGGATGCGCACGCAGCAGGCTCAGGTGGGTGGGGACTGGCAAGCAGGCTGAACTGCTGACCTCTCAGAGAGGGAGAGAGGTGGGGCTGATCAGCAGCTGCCACGGCTGCTGGCAAGGCCTGGAGAGAGAAGCAGGGTCTGATCCGGAGCCTCCATGGCAGCTGCTGATCAGCCCTTGCCTCTCTCTCATTCTGGGCCTCACCAGCAGCTGTGCCTCTCTCTCCAAGAGGTCAGCAGTTCAGCCCACTTGCCAGCATCCTGGGGCAGCTGCTAATCAGCCCCGCCTCTCTGTTCAGGCCTGGATATAGGCCCGGAGATGCTGACTGGCATAGAAACCGACCAATCAGAACCAAATCTGGGTGAACTGCGAGGAGCCAATGACTGCCTATGAGATGGAGCTTTTGATGCTGACTGGCATAGAAACTGACCAATCATGGGTGAACTGTGAAGGCAGAACCTAAGGTGGGGGCTGAGGAGGGGTTTTAAGGGCAACAGCTGTTTGGTGTAAGGTGTAAGAAAGCAGTTCAATTTTTTAATGACCCTTTTGGCAGTATAGTGCATATGGCTGGCTATCAGTCCCAATAAAGGGATTATGTATTTTTGTCTGCCAAGAGCATCTCCTCCTGCTGAAGAAGGTTTTCCCCTCCCCCCCCCCATTTAAGCAATCCTATTCTATATAATCTATCTATACTAATAAAAGGGTGATATGCTAATTAGACCGGGTCGACAGGCCATCTTCCAGACGTCCAGCTTCCTTCTGGACAAAGTCATGGTGGTGTGGGCCAAGGCAGAGGCAGTTAGAGGTGATTAGGCTGGCAGGGGAGGGTCATTGGGGGCGAGATCAGGTCGACAGGGGAGGGCCAATGGGGGTGAGATCAGTTGGGGGCAATATCAGGCCTTCAGGGGAGGGGAGTTGGGGGTGATCTGGCAGGCAGAGGCAGTTAGGGGTGATCAGGCAGGCAGGCAGAGGAGTTAGGGGCAATCAGGCAGGTAGGTAGTGGCAGTTAGGGGCGATCAGGCAGGCAGGCAGGTGAGCGGTTAGTAGCCAGTGGTCCCAGATTGCGAGAGCGATATCCGTCAGGGCGCACGGTGCAGCCTGAGGTCCACCGTTAAGCTCTGCCAGGCAGGCGGCATGGCCTGAAATCCCCTGGCCTGGCGCCAGGGTGGGGGGCATGGCCTGAGGTCCCCTGGCCTGGCACCAGAGCTGGGGGCATGGCCTGAGGTCCCCCAGTGCCAGGGTGGGGGGGCGTGGCCTGAGGTCCCCCAACACAGGGCGGGGGGAGCAGCCTGAGGTCCTCTGTCAAGCCTTGCTGGGCAGGGGGCATGGCCACAGGTCCCCCAGCCCCATGCCGGGGCAGGGGCCGTGGCTTGAGATCCCTCGTCAAGCCCTGCCAGGTGGGGGGTTGCATCCTGAGGTTCCCCAGACTGACGCCAGGGCAGGGGGAGCAGCCTGATGTCCCCTGTCAAGCCCCACTGGGCAGGGGGGCGCAGGCTCAGGTCCACTGCCCTGGCCCAGCACCATGCAGCCTCAGGTCCCTGCTGATTCCTCCTTAAGGCTCGTTACGGGAACTTGGCCTCCACTGTGGGTTAAGCCATCTTGTGTTATGGAAACCCCTACCTCTGCTGTGGGCGCTGCCATTTTGTGATGGTGTGATGGTCAATTTGCATGTTCCCTCTTTATTAGATAGGATAATCTCATCTCACTATGTTTTTCAGTCTTAGAAATTAGATAGAAAGTTTATTTTCATTCTTTTACTTTCAACTTGTATAGGTTTTTATATCTAAAATGCATCTTTTTCAAATCGTATCTAAATGAGTCAAACTTTTAACTAGTCTGACAATTACTTAATCAGTTACTTTCTAGGATTCTATTCTAGCTCTTCTGATAGATTTTTAGCTATACCTCTTGGTATTGTTTGTTAGTGGTTGCTTTAGAAATTACAATATATATACCTTTAACTTATCAAAGTCTATTTGAATTAATATTATTACATTACATATAATGTAAAAACCACAGAACAGTATAATTCCAATTGCCTTTCCTCCATTCTTTGTGACATTGGTATCATATCTATCACATTATAGGGTTTTTAATATATGTAGATGTCACATAATTACTTCTACATGTATTATAGACACCTTAACATATTGATATTAAATTTTACTTTAAATAATTAATAAAATATTAAAGAATTTTTAAAGGGAAAAGTGAGTTCTGTATAGTTACCAACATATTTACTATTTCCATTATTCTTCATGGCAGTGGTGCTCTTCAATACTCTTTTTTTTATAAAAATCTGGATTTTTTTTTCTTTATTGATTAAGGTATTACATATGTGTTCTTATACCCCCATTGCCTCCCCCTACCACCCCCACTAATGCCCGCAATACTCTTAAGGTGGTAGTTTCGCTCCTTAAAGACACATCTCTTGTATGCAGAGAAATGCTGCTTTGCAAGGTTGAGATGCTATCTTTGGTCCAGGTTCCTCAAGGTAAAGCTTCAAACAGAGATTGCAGTTTGAGTGACTTACTAGCGGAGTGTTCTTAGGGGAAAAGCTATGATTGAAACTGGATAGAGCGGGGGACTAAAGCTAAGCCTGACTCTGGTTTCAGATGGAGTTTAATATCAACTTGATTCTGGGGAGAATATCTGGAGTACAAATTGTATCACAGAAATAGTTCTATATTGATCAAGGGTGCTGATCTTTTGTATATTGTTTCAGTAAATTATTGGCTAAAGTCTTCCCTCCTGCTCCCAGGAATGGAGGAGTGCATAGCCTTGTGGGTCAGGCGGCTCCTGTTAGCTGAAGACTATTCTCTAGTGATGGATGGGCAGATGTAATTTGTTCTTGGCAAGATCTGGCCAGGGCACTGAGACATTCACTACAGGGCTATCTGTTAGGATTCAGTGCACCTCTTAAACCAACAGCTGCTATTTATTGACATGTCCCCAATAGGTATAATAAATAGGTTCAGAAACTAAGGGGTACAAATGAAAGTGGCCCTAATTACTCCCCCTTCCAGTAAATCACTTGGGGGAATTTGTGTTTCCTCTCCCCACAAGTTTAGGCTCAGTGGATCTTAGAGGTCTTGGTTAGTAGTGGGGATGAGGTGCTTCCACCAAGTGATACAGTAAGAGTTTGCTAAATTTAAAAATGCAGCGGCATTATGAGTTCCCTGCGCCTGTATAAGAGCAGGATCAGGAAGGAGATACACTGGCAGGAATAATTGGTCCTGCTCTTCATTAGGAGGTATGACTGCTGCTAAATATGGGGGTTGGGTAGAATGTTTCAGCAGAAAAGTGAACCTCTGGGGCATGTTTTGCTATCTTCATACCCCATTTTAGTTGTATATGGTCATGTAAATCAATCAGGCAATGATAACCAGGGGTTCAGCTCCCTTAGGAATGGGGATCTGGGTCACCACACTAAACAAGCTATTAGACTACAGAAGTGCTATCTTAGGGTTATGAAAAGCCAGAAGATTATGAATATCAGTTTTGTCTTGGAGCTCAGCATTTGTTTTGCAGTATCGGGGACACTATTCATTCCAATAATACTTTCCTTATAAGTTATCCCAGGAATTAGGATCATAGTATGCTGGAGATGCTGTAACTCGTTGGAGTGAACTCAATGTGGAAGCAGATGCATCAGAGTAATGCGAGCAGTGGGCTGTAATCATCTTTGGTGACTCAGAGTCCCCGCCTCACATCTCTTTACTGGGCTGGTCTTCTATCCCCCAGCTGATGTACCTTTGGCTGCTAAAAGCTTACAGCTGCCTCTCTTTTTTGAAGAATTGCCCCCATTAGGGTCTGATGGGAGCCAACTGCCTCAGAGCATTAGCCCATAGACAGTGATTGATATGGAAGTTTAAAAATTTTTCTTTTTGTTCCTCAATGGGGAACAATGCTGCAGGGAAATTTAGTCCCCGTTTCTCTTCAGAATAGACTGAGACTGTATCCATGCATCTGAATTCCTGCCCCAGATTCTGCCTCTAGGGCATCTGAGCTAAGACTGGGTGAAAATCCACTTAACTTTTTTGGCCTCTAGAGATTCCTTGATTTTTTGCCAGCCAACTAAATACATTATGAGAGATTTTAAAAATATTTAATTCATCAGAAGGGTTAGTGTCAGTTTCTTATTCTCCATTCTGTCAGAAAGTAGGTCAGTTTTATCTCTGTCCCTGTTTTATCCAGACCATTTCTCAGTCATAATATTTACTGAGCACTCACTATATACCAGGCAGTATTCCCAGGATTTTCATATATTACCTATTTGAATTAACCCTGTAAGTTAGGCATAAATACTTTACTCATTTTACAGAAAAATAAATTAATACAGAAATTAAACAACTTACACAAGCGCACAGCTGGTAAGTGACCGAACCAGGATTAAATTTAGCAGTGTGGCTTCAAGATTCATAATACTCTACTACTTCTAAGCTGGAGTTTCCCAGCTAAGTTCTTCTATATTTGTTTTACATGGTACTTAAGTGCCTGGAGAAGTACTTGGAGAGTGGTTTTCCTATCACCAACACCTATGGTTTATAATACACAAGTTAATGTTGAGCTATACATCGAGGGAGAAGGTTCTGTGGCTTAGCTGGATTTTTTGCTATCTAAACTTTGCTTACCCAAGGGTGCTCTGTAGAACTTCATCATAATAAATTCTGTTTGTAGAAGTTTAGATCTGCAATGGGAGGAAACACTGAACCAGGACAATAATATTAACAAAATAATTATTGAAGAGAAAAGCTGACATTTTCATAATATTTTGCATTACATTACCACTAATAGGTTTTCTTGAATACCTATTTTCTGCCACTAATTTTCAAACATTATCTGTAAAATTCTTTACAACTCTTTAAAAAGGCATTTTTAGTCACTGAAGAAACATGTGTTGAGTGAATGATGAAATATTAAATAACATCTTACTAGCCAATATGCCCCCCAAAATAAAGAATCACAAGGAGTTTACTGTATGTCAGAGCTGTGTGAATACTACATTGGAGAAAGTTTTTCTGATAAGGAAGAAAGAAACATAAGTACTATAGAATTCAGTAACATAGACGGAGAAAAGAAATTTCATCAAAGAAAATTGATAATATTACAATCAGACTTTTATTCTCATCATTCTCATGAAATTGTTCTTTTAATAAATGTCTCTCTTGAGACCCAGGTTGCATTGTCTAATGTTCAAACTTCAGACCTGATTGTACTCAGCAGCATTTCATGCAGTTGATGATTTAATCTTCCTTGAAACATTTCTTGGCATCCAGAACACTGCTCTCCTGGTTCATCGCCAACCTCCCTGGTCACTCCTTAGTTTTCTTTGTGGAATCTTCCTTGATTTCCCACCTACACATGCTGAAGTACTGAGGCCTCGGCCCGTACTCCTTCTCATCCCTTCGTATTCATTCACGTGGTCATCTCAGCCAGCCTATATTCATATGCCCAGCCTGGCCCTTCTGTTTGCATTCAAGATTCATATACCCAACCGCTACTTAATATTTCCTCTAGGGTCTCATTGCAATACTCAATTTCAAGTCTAGAGAACTGCAACAGCCTCTTGTTTCCACCCTTATTGTCTATTCTCCATATGGAAGCTAGAATGACCTTTAGAGTCAACTAACACTTATCTTTCTTAAACTATTCCCAAAAATTCAAGAGATGGCTGACTGGGGTTGCTTAGTGGTGGAACGTCAACCTATGAACCAAGAGGTTACCAACTGGATCCCATCAGGGCACATGTCCAGGGCTGCCAGCTAAATCCCCTGTAGGGGGCATGCAGGAGGCAGCCTATCAATGATTCTCTCTCATCATTGATGTTTCTATCTTTCTTTCCCTCTTTCCTCCTCTCAGAAATCAATAAAAACATATTTTTTTAAAACAATGAAAGCCCTCCCCATGAATAATAGGCTCTATTTGATTTGAGTGCTACTCCATCCTATGCCCCCATCTCTCTATTCTTATCTCACTCTTCACCTTGCTTGTTCCCTCTAGGTACTCTGGACCTTGGAGTATGACAAGCATACTGACCTTTGCCTTCATGGTTTACTTTACTGGGAAGATCTCCCCTCACATATCCACACACTGTCTCCCCTCTTTTTTTGCTTCTCTTTGAATGCCAACTCCCTGGCATCCATATAAAATAGCATTGCTTCTCCATCACTCTGTATCTCCCTGCCTTATTTTTGTTCTTCTTAACTTTTTCTACCACACATGGTGTTTTTTTACTTATTGTCTCTTTGAAATGTGAGCTTTATAAGAACATGGCTTAATTTTATTCACTGCATATTCCCATTGCCTAGATTAGTGCCCGGTACATAGTAGATACTTAATAAATATTTATCAAAGCAGTGGATGTATGAAAGCATTTATATTATTAAAAATAATGTATTACAAAGATATGTTGCTTTACAATGAGCTTTCAGACAAACTTTGTCTATAAAAACTGTTCAAAAATCTGTGATCCTCTTCTCTATGATTTTCCCATTGACCTTTGAAATATCTGTATTCCTGAGATTGAAGAGAGTTGAGGAGGCTTCTTTTCCTTTGGCCAATATTTTACTAAGGAGATGGAAAGAATAAGTAGGAATTATTTTCTTCTCTCCTGAGAGCAAAATGAAATTTTTATAGTGCCTAATTATTTGGCATGCAGCGGGTGGCCCTTCAAAGGGGATGGGCATTCTTAAAAATGAAGCCTGGAGAAGCTACCTTTGACATTGCTTTACCTGGAGTCTGACTTTAGTCCATAACACCCAGTGACCTCTGCTTCCAATCCATTAAATAAGAGAAAATAGTGCTGCCAATGTGGCTCAGTGGTTGAGCACTGACCCATGAACCAGGAGATCATGTTTTGATTCCCAGTCAGGGCTCGTGCCCAGGTTGCAGGCTCAATCCCCAGTGAGGGGCATGCAGAAGGCAGCCAATAAATGATTCTCTCTCATCATTGAAGCTTCTATCTTTCACTTCCTCTCCTTTCCTCTCTGAAATCAATCAAAAAATATTTTAAAAAGAACAAACACAAAAAAACATACAAGATGACTGATGAAACAATACAACTAAGGTACATCAGTCACTCCTGATTGAAAAACTACTACAGTTATCTTGGGACCAGAGAACATTTGGGATGTTTAAAATTACTCACATTAAATATCATTGGCTAAAAACAAACAAACAAACAAACAAAAAAACCCAGACTATTTGTAATTTATTGTGTAGAGTTTAGCTATTCAACAGTTTATTTTATTCATGCTGGGTACATCATTACTCACAAATAATATTTTTTTTTGTTTAAAACTCAAATACTACTTAAATTAGTACGTCCAAGTACAATTTTCCCTAAGGAATATAAGACAGTAATCCAAGAGTGTGCAGGCAGGAATGGAAGCTCTCTCAAGTGAGTTCTGCTGGCACCTTCTTTCTGCAAGACAGGCTTATGGATTTAATATCTGGATATGTTTGGTTACACAAGCATTGCTGTCTTGCTATAAACTAAACTGCTCATTCAAGAGCTTGGCTCAATATATATGTTTTTAATAGACCATTAAAAAGATAGTGATTTCAACTAGATTATTATCATGTGAATTTATCATTGTGATGGCAGAAGTCGAAGAAAAATCTAATAAAAACAAATTAAAAAATGGCTTTGATTCCTATTGAATCTGCCTGAGGTGTTAAGTAATTTCTTAAAGACTTGTCCACACCCTCATCATATAAAGTTGATCATCTGTCACAATTTTAAAAGAAAAGTAGATTGAGGACAAATGTTAATTACATAATGTCAGTTTTATAATAAAGACAAAAATATTTGACATTGGAATAGGGTTATTTAAACAATTTAATTGAGAAATGATCTGGAGCTGTCCTTAGTACAGACATATACACATTTGTTCTGTTCCTTTAACTAGCCGGAACATTGTTCCTTAATTCCAAAAAGCATTCCTAGTCATTTTCATAACAGTACTGAGAAAAAACAAACAGTACATTTCTAGGGGATTATAGCACTAGTCAGATAGTCTTAATCACTTGAAGAGCATTACTAGGTGCAAGGATTAAGGCCAAAATATGCTAATTATGCACAGAGGCACTGTCTATCTTTTAGGAAGGCATCTGAACAAGATGGAACAGTTTCGCCACGTATGTTCTATCTTCTAAGCATTTTAAGGATTTGTAGTTATCAAATAATTGAAATTTTAGAAAGCATTTTTGGTTGCTTGTAGAAGAGGCTATAGTCAAAATACCATCTCATGATAACAGTTTAGGAAGTGATATCTTCTTCATTGTTCTTTACCAGGTTAGAGCCACTGTCCAGAGAATGGCAGAAAGCACAACATTTTACACTTGATGGCTGATAGTGAAGGTATCCGTAGCTATAAACACTTTGATAAGGTGAGAAGGAGAAATTTGGCTTCTAGTGTCCTCCCAGGGCAAGCAACCCTGTCCAAATCCCAGAGCCAGGAGTAATTCAGCTGATAGTGTAGTTCACCTCCAGGCTGTTGGGGATTCCCAGGTTTGTGCAGGCTCTAGAGAAGTGGGTATCTAGCTACTCCCACTCCCTGAGAAAAATAGATGTCTCTTTAGTGACCCTGTCAAGACCCAGGAAAACCGAGTCTTCCTCCCAGGCTTCATGCTTCTCCTTGTCATCAATATCTGGAAAAGGAAAAATAATACCTATACTTGTATAGGCTATTAAACACCTATTCAATATTTGTTAAGTGAGTTACTTAATATCACATGTGTTGGTCTGTGAGCCAGGGCAATGATCATGGTCTCCCTGCTCTTGGTTAAGTAACTTTCCTATATAAGCTGTGTGTCATTGATGCCATGATATTGTGCTCAAGGTTAGGGTGGTTAAACTATATCTACTTGACATGTTGTGGTCTTTCTCTGTACATGTGTTCACATATATCTATTTGTGACTATCCAATTGACTTGCAGAATCATCTCTGAAAACAGGCGTAGATCTTCTGCCTCAGTTTCTCTATAAATAAAATGAGTATAAATGACATTTGTTTATAAAGGCTTTTGAACTCATAAAAGTATAAAATGTCATTACTTTTAATATTAGGTTTTCTGATAGTTCAAAATACAGTAACACTCTGTACTCCTCTAGTGTCTTTCATCTGACATGTGAAAGTGTTTCATACACTTCTACTAATTATTCAAGCTTCCCAACACCATTGTAAGTAGGGGCAGTATTATTATCTCTTTTTAAAAAAATATGTTTTTTATTGATTTCAGAGAGAGGAAAGAAGAGAGAGATAGAAACATCAATAATGAGAGACAATCATTGATTGGCTGCCTCCTGCATGCTCCTCACTAGGAATTGAGCCTGCATGCCCTGCACGGGGGATCAAGCTGCAACCCGAACATGTGCCCTGACTGGGAATTGAACCATGACTTCCTGGTTCATAGATCGACACTCAACCAACTCAGCCACGCTGGCCGGACAGTCATCTTGTTTTGTACTCTTGTAGTATAAATTCTTGAATAATTCTTTCCATATATTCTCATTATTATTACTATACTAGAAAATTCGTGCACTGGGGTGGGTCCCTCAGCCAGGCCTGCCCCCTCTCACAGTCTGGGAGCCCTCAGGGGATGTCCTACTGATGGCTTAGGGGAGCGGGCCTAAGCCACAGTCTGGCTTCCCTCTGCGGGAGGTGACTGGCCCATCATGGGAAGGCATTTTCCCCATTACCCCCATGCTGCTGCTACTGCCTCTGCCTCTGGCCTCCCTCTGCGGGAGGCGACCTGGCCGATCAGGGGAAGGCGATATCCCCATCATGCTGCTGCTGCTGCCATTGCTGGCCACCAAGGCTTGCCTGAGCCTTGGTTGCAAGGGCTGAGGATCAGGCAGCCACTGCGGCTTTGTCCAGAAGATGTCCGGTCTATTTAGCATATTACCCTTTTATTAATATAGATGTAGGCTTTTCTGGTCCCTATGCAAATCCTTTATTTGCTCATTCTTCTGAACATACTTATTTTCCTTCCCTGTATACTTTCTTTAAAAATTTTCTCTTCCTTTTGCATCCACCACTTGGTTCATTCTATATTCCTCTTTCATGTGTTGGCCACTTGCTTTAATTTTATCTCGCTGTCTATATAGCCTAATTTGCTTTCTGTTTGTGTTCTTGGTGAGGAAATGCTCTTTTGGAGAGTAGAAAAGATAGGTATTTTAAAAAGGGTAATTTAAAAGACCCTCTACTCTAGTATACAAAATAAATAATTCTACAATGTTTCTTATTTCTCTAAATTAATGCAATTGAAAGCAGTACAACTTCCTTTACAAATAGCTGAACAATTGCATGACATTTTAATGATATTGTTTAAGAACACATTCTCAAGCCAGACTTCCTGGGTTCCTCACTCTGCCACAGCTCTTAGAAGCCAGGTAACTCTTCCTTGGAGAGTCAATGCTATGTGCCTGTTCACTGTTCACTGTTCACTGTGTTCTAAGTCTGCTTTCTCCTTTTTCATGCTCCTGACACTGAGTCTCCACCCTATCTCAACCACTAAATTTCACAGTCATAAGTTAGATTTTGTTATTAACCATCTATAATATGAATTACCAAATTTAACCTCCCTAGAGTTCTCTGACTTTATAGTTTACTCCTGAGGGTTCTGACTTCATTATTAATTTCACAAGTTCCTACGATCCATCACTCCCTCATGTACTTTTTACTCTCCTTCTCCAGTGTAATTCTGTGGTCCATTGTCAAGCCCTTGAGCCTCTCTGGCTCCATCATGATCACCTGGCCAATCAGATTTTCAGCCCACTCTATACCTCTGCCCTCACAGAAGAATGTGTCTGAGGAAAAGTCCACAGTCAGACTGACTGGTTTCACTTCACCATAACTGTGAACCTGGCCCTGAACCTGGGCCCACATACCCTGCCTTTTCTCCTCATACTGTGGATGAGCAATCCCTACTAAGAGATAAGGCCATCTCTAACTTGTGCATAAGGCCCACTCCCTTCTCACCAACTCAGCAACTTTGTTTCAACCATTGTTCTCTCTTTCTCTGGAACCATCTATGTCTCCTGTCATTCATATGAATAGAAATCTCTCTCATCTTAAAAAAAAATCTCAAGCTCTTCTCATTCCCTTAATCTTAGTTTCCATCCCTATGTAGCAAAATCCTACCAAAGAATTGTCCATATTCACTCTCTTAAATTGCTTTATTCGCATTCCCTTTGGAACACTTTGCAGTTAGGTTTTTAATCCTATAACTTAATCAAAAGTGCTTTGGTTTAGGGCACCAAGGACATTCATAATTCTAAATTCAGTGATCAGTTCTGGCTTTACCTTACTTGAGTACTCGGCTGCATTTGACAGAGTGCATTCCCACATCCTGCTTGAGATGCCTTCCTCAAATAGCTTCCAGGACAACATCATCCCTTGGATTTCCTAACCACTTCTTATTATTTATCCTGTTTTCCTGTATTTTAAATGTTGGCAGGAATCAGGGCTCAATCCTTAGAAAAAAATTTTTCTGGCTAGACTTCCTTATCCAGTATCATGACTTTTAAGACCATTTGTAACACTGATGGCTCCCAGTTTAATATCTTGAATACAGTTCTCTTTCCTTTTTCAAACTCTTCAATCCAATATCTCTACTTGATGGAAGTACTGAACTGGCAGTTTAAACTTAACCTTTCCAAAACTGAACTATCAATCTCCCCCTAAAATTTGTTCCCCCCAAACCCCTTTCCCACTTCAGTAAATGGTAGTTTTATTCTTTCAATTGCTCATACTCAAAACCTTTGTCAAAATATAATTGTTGTAAAAGATAGGAACATGAATCTCATACAAATAGAAAGTTATTTGTGCCAAAAATTTATTTATGTGTCAAAAATTTATTAGCTCACATATGAGGGAACCAGCAGGGTGGTAAAGCTGATTCAAAAAATCAAAGGCTCAAAAGTGGTAAAGTTGACTCTAAGTAGAAACAGATATTATATAGTCAGGAAAGCAAGCAAGAAAGTTTGCTAAATTAGGGCCAAAAGTGGTTAATAATCATCAGGACAATAAATTGTTGAGGTTATCTTTCTCTGCTAGATGGAAAATAGTTGAATCTTACTGGCAAAAGTTTATAAGTGAACATGTAACTTGGTGATATTGAAGTTATTATATAACAGTAAATAATAAGTTAACATTGGTGCATGCCCTATAGAATTAAATGATCCTTGTCAGGGCCTATGAGGCAAAAGTCTAGTATGAAAGAACTCACAGTTTTCTCTTTGTCTTATTTCCAAATTTTGCATAATATTTCTTAACACTTTCAGCCATCCATGATTTCAGTCTTATATTCACACTTTACATCATCAAATCTTGTTGACTCTAACTTCAAATTACAGTTAGCATCTTCTCGCTTCTCTCTACCTTTACTAGTACTGCTGTCATCCTGGCCCCAACCATCACCATTTCTTGCTTAGATTGTTGACCATTCTTCCTGACTGGTTTCCCTTATACTTCTGTAATCTAGTTTCAATAAAGCAAACAGAGTGATCCTAAAAAACTAAAGTCAGACCATGGTACTTCTCTTCTTAAAATCTCTAATAAGTTTTCGTCTTTCACTTTCCTCCCCTTCCCTCAAATTAAAAAAAAAAAAAAAAAAGTTCTTGCAATGGCCTCTCTCCAAGCTAATTTTTGTTTTTAGATCTTCTCTGACAACACTGGTCAGTTGTAATGTTTGGCCCACAGGGCCCTTCTCACTGTTTTTTTGAGCACATGTAGCATATTTATACTTCAAGGTCTTTTGGATTTGTTCCTCCTGCTTGGAATATTCTTTTTCCCAGATATACTGCTTGCTAAGTCCCCACCTCCACCAGGTCTTTCTCAAATATCACCTCCTGAGAGAGATCTTCTCTGACTACCCCATTAAAATTCCAACCCATTCCCCCTACATTTCTGCTCTTGTCACTCCCCTTACCCTTTCCCTGCTTTGTTTTTCTTTATTAGGTTTATTTTCCTCTGAGATATATATATATATATATATATATATATATATATATATATATATATATATATATATATCAAGAGAAAGTATTTTGGTTTGTTTTGATCAGCAACATGTTCCAAAAACCTAGCACATGGAAGTCATTCTAATAGTTCTGAATGAGTAAATGAGTGGGTGGAGTATTAACTTTTCATCAATTTCTAGTACCATTTTTTTCCCTACATGGTCCTTGTTAACTTTTAGTTATTTATTTCTAAGTTCCATCCTAATATTGTTTCTAATTATATAAAATTAAAACCAATTATTGTCTGCAAGCAAGACACTGGGTTGGTCCTATGGAGAACACAGGGAAATCAGACACAGGATTTCCAGGATAGCTGGGGATATACGACTAGCAGATAAAATGTTAAATGCTAAGAAAAGATATAAGTAACATTTCAAACCAAAAGACTGATGAAATGTCAGGAGGCAGAAATACTTGACTACTAAAATAATTTGATTTCTGAGCCTCACAGTTATATAGACAGTAATATATTTTCCAAAATAAAAAGGAATATATTTAAATATATAAAATAATTAAGAAATTTGCAATAGATTATTAAATGACATTTTAAAAAATCCTTACCTGAGGATATTTTTTCATTTATTTTTTTATTTTAGAGAGACATCAATGTGAGAGAGAATAATTGGATTGCCTCTCCTACATGCCCCAACTGGGAGATGGAACCAGAAATCCAGTTATGTGCCCTGCCCGGGAATTGAACCCTCCAACCTTTTTGATATATGGGACAACAATCCAACCAACTGAGCCACCTGGCCTAGGTTACATTGTTTTTGTAAAATCCAAATGATAAACTCATCTGAGATGCAAATATTGTATAAACAAACAGTTTTATGTTCCTAGCTTTTGAGCAATTCCAAAAAAACCTTTTTTAGGGTGGGAGTTGGCTATTTTGTTTCTAGTCTTTTCTTCAATGCTGTTATCTTTATGCTGTCCAGGATTTGTCCTTGTACTGAATTCCACATTCTGCTCTTTTGCAAGTCTTTTTCTCCCTCCTCCCCCTACACACACACACACACACACACACACACACACACACACACACACACACACACACATCTCCTGATTGTGTTTATTAGAATGACCATTCTTCTATAGCTCTGATCATAGAACTAGATATTTATTCGTTAAGACAGGTGTGTTTTAGTTTTAAACCCAGGCTTCTGCCAGCAGTTTACCATTTTTGGTTTCTCAATCTTGTCACAAAAAGAAATATTTAAAATATATCTGCGCTGCCCCTCTCACCATCACCTATGCACCTCAAAATTGTATTTTGATAAGTTAGATCCCATTACAACCAATGGGGCTCTGAAAAGAATGTGCTTTGCTTAAGGAAAATGTTTATATTTCATTCCCTGACTTCTTCCAAAAAAGGTTTTAAACTACTTGTAAATGGAGAACAATGAAAGCAGCTTTATCGGCACAGCATGTTTAATTTCTTTTGAAAGTAACATTGCTAATCTTGCTGCAGTATTTTAGTTGATACTACAGAGAAAATGCCATTTGTACTGAGAAGCTGCCAAATATAGCCAAAGTCGAAAGATAAATATAATGTACTTATCAAGGGTGTATCCTCCTCTGATTTTGAAATTCTTCTTACCCTTAGGGCAGGCACCAAGATGTCTACATTTGATATAATACTAACTTTATGGGCAATGTTAAATGAATAGGAAATAATGAATTCTCAGACTGGCTGTGGCAGCTAAAGGACATATTCTCTGTGAAAACTGATCATAGACAACAATGTAGGACAAACTTCCTTTTTCAATGACCAAATCTCTAATACTAGTTTCTCCAATAGACATCATTGATCTTTAAACATAGTCAAGAAATTAAGGGTTTTTTATAAAAACCTAATAATTTTCTTAATCTCTAGCAAAAACTGAATTTAAATATTATATATTCAGTGTGCTCAACATTTTCTCATTATTTCTATGTTATAGAACTTCTCTGTATAAATGTAGGTCAAATGAAAATCATGTTTCCTTTGCTTTCTCTAAAGTCATTTTTAATTTCTTTTCCTTTTTATCTGTGCTATTTCTGCTTCCCTTGATGCTTAATGTTCCAAAGTAGTTGAAGAATGTCAAAATACATTGCCCTATATATATATACTAATAGATAGATATATTACTAACAGTCATCAAAGTTCTTTCAAATCTAGAAAGAATTAATAAAATCTTAAAAATATTGTATTATTATTAGTTTCAAATAAGCCCCACATATTAATAATAATGGTTAATTTTTATTACTTATGTTGTTTTCTAAAACATGTTAAATGTTTGTTTTAGGAAATTTACTCCTTTGCAGGTTTAATGAAGTTCTTGAACCTTCTGTGTAATATTGATTCCTGAGTCATAATCACAGCCTTGTTCATAGTCTTTCATTAATAATAAGTATTACTAGTAATAGTAATCACAGCAAACGTTTATTAGGTACACGAAGCTTTGCTACATCTTTTAAGTGCATGTATTATTTAATCATTGGGAAGCATTAACATTAAATTCTTGATAGATGAGAAAGAAAAATAAAGTTTGGGGAGATTATTAAATTTGCTCTGGGTAATGCAGTGAAAGTAAGTTACATTGCCAATAAAAGTGAGAGAATCTATAATAATAAAAGGATAATATGCTAATTAGGCCAGATGTCTTCCAGACATTATTCTGGACGTCCTTCCTGACGAAGCCAGAGCCAGTGGGAAGCCAGCCCAAGTCCCGGGTGCCTGTGGGCGGCCTGAGGGAAGCAGACTGGGTCCTGGGTGCCGGAGGGAAGCCGGGGGCTGCCGAGGGAAGGAAGGCCTACTCTTGAATGAATTTTCATGCGCCAGGCTCTAGTATGGATATAAACATAAATCTGCCAGACATTACTTGAGCAAAAAACTTTGTTGTATGATCTTACTTATTTTTTTTTACAAATCCTAGGAGATAAGTACATATCATACCAATTTTATAGATGAGGAAACTGAGACAGTTAGTACTTTACTGAAGATTACACAGCCACCAAGTGACTAATTTATATTTATTGAATGACTCAGTCAACAAGTATTTTTTTTAATGTCTACTCTGCCTGGCATTGTGCTAGGCCCTGGACTTATGAAGATGACAAAGACACATTTATTGTCCTGTGGGGATTTATTGCAAATGGAGAAACAAAATAGAGAGTTTTAGTATGGTGCTTAACCCCTAGAGGCCCTAGGGGAGCCCCCTGGACAGCAGGGCTCTATTTCAGATAGCAGCACTAGAAAAAGGAATGATGCTTACATTGAATGTTGAAGAATGAGTAAAATTATCTAGGTGAAGGGAGGGGAGAAAGGAGGAATGTTCTAGGAAGAAGGGCAACAAGCATGCTCAAAGTCTGGAGATGAAAGAAGGCTTGACAATATCTAGGAGTCTCAGGTGTAGCCAGCAGAATAAAATGAGAGGCAGAGAGTAGGACGTTGTGAGTCAGGGAAATAGCAGGCGTGAGACTATGGAGCAACTGGGATGCTATTCTAAATTTTTGGAGTATTTATTCTGAAGGCAATAGGAAGCTACAAAAGAAACGTTACCAGATAAGATCAGAAAGATCTGGCAGGTGTGTGGATTGAACTGGAGATAAAAGAAGGAAGAGAAAGTATGAAGCCACTGTGGTAAATGTCACAAAATGATAAATCTTAAACTAAATCATGGACTGCCAGAATTGAAGAGTGAGGGGAGAGACTAAAGATATTAAGGTAGTAGAACTGACAATATTGGGGAAATTACAGGTTAAGGAGGCTGAGAGAAAAGGAAGAT
The DNA here is from genome assembly GCF_963455305.1 of Plecotus auritus. Taxonomy (NCBI): domain Eukaryota; kingdom Metazoa; phylum Chordata; class Mammalia; order Chiroptera; family Vespertilionidae; genus Plecotus; species Plecotus auritus. The sequence goes on along the minus strand of NC_137772.1, from coordinate 140,665,710 downwards.
TTTCAGATAACTTCCAAGTTTCTGTGAGCTTCTTGTGGTTTTTAGATTTTGTGTAAAAAATGTGTCTATTTGATATAACTAAATCAGCTGCATATACCCTTCTAACTAGCCTATTTGTCATTAATATTTTCAATTAATAGATTGTGCAGATTTGGGGGGTGGGTGTCTGAATTGTATTTACTAAAGAAGTAGGGTTGTTCAGATGCCAAATAAACTGTTCCAATATCTAAACTAAGTGAATTTGCCAAGAGGTTATTCCTTAATTCTTATCATTAAAATTTTTATTTACTTTTAAAATTGCAAAGTTTCTGGGTCTGAATCTTCTGTCCATCCTTGGCTGCCATAGTGATTGAGCACCATATGTTTATACTGTGAAGGTGGAAAGAAACATTTTTTATTAGGTTGATTAAAAGGAGCACTTGAAAGATGCCAATTTAGTTAAATGTTTTTCTTTAGTCAACCTTTTTCTTATGCATTTTGATGTGACGATTATGTAATCTGGAAAAAAAATGAGTGTATCTTTACAAATTGTGGATTTGTTTGGAGATCAAAGGTTAGAGACTTGGAATCCCATAAAAGTCCTTTATTCTATCCTAAACACTAAGGGTCTGTTGAGATGGACTATCTGGGGACTGTAGTAGGGCTTCTAACTCCATGTCAGACACCATGTTGTGTTCTAGGTTAGTGTAGAAGTTATGACCTATTTGGAGGGTTAGAGAAAGGAGATTTCAACATGCAGATATTAGTATCTGATGTACTTGGTTTCTGAAAATTACTCATTAGTCAGTCCCTCTGAGAGTCAAATCTGGTAAAATTCCAGAAGATAAGTCCTGCCCCTTATGCAGAATTGTGGGGAGACTTATTTGTTGCCCATCTCAACATGGAACAGAGCAGTTGAGTAGGAAATGTGGCAGACAGACTACATGAGAAAAAAGACTGGAGATTGACCTTCAAGTCTATATGGTAAAGAAGAAATCCAATGAGTGGAACAAGAAAGAAACTTAAAAATTAGCGATGTCACCCTAACTGGTTTGGCTCAGTGGATAGAGCATCGGCCTGCGGACGGAAGGGTCCCAGGTTTGATTCCAGTCAAGGGCATGTACCTTGGTTGTGGGCACATCCCCAGTAGGGGGTATGCAGGAGGCAGCTGATTGATGTTTCTCTCTCATCGATGTTTCTAACTATCTCTCCCTCTCCCTTCCTCTCTGTAAAAAATCAATAAAATATATTTTTAAAAAAATAAATAAATTTTAAAAATAAATGAAGAAAAGGGGAAGGGGGAAAAGTCCTGAGGACAATCTTTAAGTGATTGAGTAGTTTCTAGGAAGAAATCCAGTTCTGCCCAGCTGGTGTGGCTCAGTGGTTGAGCATCGACCAGTGAACCAGGAGATCACAGTTTGATTCCCCATCAGGGCATATGCCTGGGTTTTGGGCTCAAGCCCCAGTAGGGGGAGTGCAGGAGGCAGCTGATCAATGATTCTTTTTCATCATTGATGTTTCTATCTCTTTTCCTCTCCATTCCTCTCTGAAATCAGTAAAAATATATTAAGAATAAAAAAGAAATCCAGTTTAAACCAGAAGTGACTGAGTTATCTTGTCTTAAAGAAATTCAAGTTTATAGTATCAAATAGAGTTAAGGCTTGAGAGCTAAGTGTAGTTATAGAAAACAAGTGAGGGTGAATTGTGAGTATGACTGCAGAGTTACTGTCAGGGTGTAGGCTCTTGGCTGAAGGTTGGATTCAGGGCTCCACATTGTGCAAGGTAATGGAAAGAGTATGGGCTTTAAAACAGACAGATGGGATTCCTCCACTTGGTGACCTTGGGGAAAGTATTTTACTTTACTGAGCTGTAGTATTCCCCCTACTAAAATGGGATTAAAAAACAAACATATTTTTGTAGAAGTACATGCTTTGCCACGGTAAAGAATCAGACTGTTGCTATGGAATGAAAAAAACAAAACACTGGACTGAATAAGACATCATTGGCCTGTGTCAGATAGCTCTGTTGCACATTCAGTAGATGACTGTCTCCTTTTTGTAATGATCTGGGAAGAATTAGGTAAAATGGAAATTATCTCTTTTCTTCAAAGTGTGAGAGAATCTATGAATAAATTAGCATTGACTTTAAAGGTTTCTAGTGAAGAAATCTTTTCTATGAATGACCAGTGGAGGCTTTATACTTTCTCATTAGTCATTTTTGATAATTTATATTTCACAAGAAGAGTATCCATTTTATTGTGCTTTTAAATTTATTTGTAAGCATGTGTAGACAATTTTCTCTGAAACATTTAATATTTATTTTCAACTGTTTTCATAGTTCCTAGTTTATTTTTAATTTTTTTTCTCTATTGGATTTGAAGAGTTTTTTTTTTTAATTTACTTCAGAAAGAGCAGCTGTGTTTTAATAAAAAAATTCTCTCCTTTTGTTTTTTTTTATTTGTTTTTATTTTAATTACGTTCATCTTCTTGCTTTCCTTGGTCCTTTCTTCTCTCTTAAATTGGATATTATTTTTATTTATTTTCTCCAATTTGAAATGATTAACTTTTAAGAATATAAATTATTCATGAGAACTACTTATCATTTGCATTCTTATTAATAAAGTATTTAGGGCCATGAAATTAACCATAACTATATAGTTTATTGTATTCCTTAGATTTTATATGGTATTTAAAAATGTTTTATTGATTTTTTTTCTTTTTAGAGAGAGAGGAAGGGGCAGGGATATAGAGATAGAAACATTGATCGGCTGCCTCCCGCATGCCCCCTACTAGGTATTGAGCCTGCAACCAAGGCAGGTGCCCTGATTAGTAATAGAACTGGAAATTGAACCAGAGACCTCTTGATTCATGGGTGATGCTCAACCACTGAGAAACACCTGCCAGGCTGATATATGGCATTTTTATCTTTATTCTCTTCAAAGTAGTTTGTTATTGACAAAATATTTCGAGATTTTTATTCTCTAAGCAATTTAATTTGAAAAATATTGTAGTCATATATGTGTAAAATTTCTATTTCATAAAATATGTAACTTTTTGCTACCAGGTATTTAATCAGTGTTTATAATTTTTTTCAAGACACTTCATATTCAGGTGTATTTTTATTGCTAAACACCATAATGTTTGAAAATATAGCTGTTAGTTCTGTTTTATTAATAACAGCTATTCATTATGTTCTGATTGATGTCTTTTATTTGCTTTTTATGGACTGACAATGTATTGTTAAAATCCTGTATTATTACAGTCTTAATAGTTATTTCTTTTTTAATTTCTAGTAGTATTTTTTTTATGTATTTTGATACTACATTATTCACCTGTAATAGTTAACCTGTCATGTATTCGGTTTAGATGTTGCCTTTTATCAATAAAAAATGACCTTATCGGGGGGGCAATGGTAAGATATGTACACATATAATACCTTAATAAAAAAATAATTAAAAAAATAAAATAAATAAAGTTTCATTAGAACACCAACACAAACAAAACAAACAAACAAAAAAAATGACCTTATCTTGCCCTAACCGGTTTGGCTCAGTGAATAGAGCATCGCGGCCTGCGTACTGAAGGGTCCCAGGTTCAATTCCGGTCAAAGGCATGTACCTTGGTTGCAGGCACATCTCTCATCAATGTTTCTAACTCTCTATCCCTCTCCCTTCCTCTCTGTAAAAAAAAAAATCAATAAAAGATATCTTTAAAAAAAAGACTCACTGTAATAAAAAAAAGACCTTATCATTTAAAATTTTTATTTTTAATTACAGTTTACATTTAATATTATTTTGTATTAGTTTCAGATGTACCACTTGGTGGTTAGATAATCATATAATTTACAAAGTGATTTCCCTGATTTTTCAAGTACCCACCTGGTACCATACATAGTTACTACAATATTAATGTCTATATTCCCTATACTATACTTTACATCCCCATGACTATTTTGTAACTCCCAATTTGTATTTCTTAATCCCTTCACCTTTTTCACCCAACCCCCCCAATGACCTGTTTATTGGCAATCATCAATATGTTCTCTATATCTGAGTCTGTTTCTATTTTGTTTGCTCATTTATGTTTTCCTTTAGATTCTTCAAAAAAGTGAAATCATATGGTATTTGTTTTTCTATAACTGACTTATTTCACTTAGCATAATACCCTCTAGGTCCATTCATGCAGTTACAAGTGGTAAGATTTCATTTTTTGTGGCCCAGTAATATTCCATTATGTACTATATGTACCACAGCTTTTTTTATCCACTGGTCTATCAATGGGCACTTGGCTTGCTTCCATATCTTGGCTATTGTAAATAACTCTGCAATGAACATAGGGGTCTATATATATTTTTGAATTAGTGTTTTGGATTTCTTTGGATATACACCTAGAAGTAGAACCTCTGGGTCATAAAGTATTTCTATTTTAATTTTTGAGGAGTATCCACACTGTTTTCCTTAGTTGTTGTACTAATTTGCATTCTCACCAACAATCTTTGGGTGTTTGAGGGTTCCTTTTTCTCCACATCCTTGGTAACACTTGTTGTTTGTTGATTTTCTAATGAGAGCCATTCTGAAAAATCTGAGATAATATCTCACTGTTGGCTTTAATTTTAATTTCTCTGAGGATTAGTGATGTTGGGCATCTTTTCATTTGTCTTTCTATTGGCCATCTGTATGTTCTCTTTGTAGAAATGAAAAATGACCTTATTTTAACACTACCATATGTTTGAGGTTGGCTAATGCTAATATTCTTATTTTGCTTTGTTTGTAGAGTTTAATTTTTTACTGCTATGCTCTTGCACATTTTTAATCATCTTTCCAAGTTATACTAGGAGCGTTTTTCTTTTATTTTAATGAAATTTCTGCTTGAATAATCTCACTCATTTTTTAAATAAAGAACAAAAATGGTAGCATGAGTGCAGGCTTATTAAATGTTTCCCCTGATTTTCACATGCTGTGTTATTAAACATGCCATATTTGACTCTACCTAGACCTTTATCCTAATTTCAGCACTTTTCCTACTGTTTTCCTTTAAACAATCTAGTTCTTTTTTTATTTTGATTGATTATGAGATTAATGTTGGGGGAAAGAGTTGTTAAATGAAAACCATTTACTAATAGCCTTCTCAGCCTTGAAATAAAATAGCTTTAATGACCAGAATTCTTGTTGTTTTCTTTTCATCCATGTATGAAAAATGATCATTTTGGAAGCTAAAGAACACTTAGTCCATAGAAATAAAAATAGCTAAGCATCCATGAAAGAAGGGAAGTGCTCTAGACAAACAAAAGGATTAGAATGGGAGTTAACTGCTTCTTCTATTCCATCTGCTTTCCAAATGTGAATCACTTCTTGAGGTCAGCATATCATAGAAAATTCAGGCAAGGGCAGAGCCTCATTCTTGATTGAAAAACTTTTATTGCACTTGTCAGCAATAGCTGCAATCATACCAACCACTGAAAAATATTTTATTTTTCTTATTCCAAGATTGTGCTTGTCTAAGGAGCTTTCTTTCTTTTAAAATTGAGATCAACAGTAATATAATTCCTAAGTTTCAAATCAATAACTTTGTCTTTCCTTTTTCCAACTAAATTGAAAGAAAAATTATAAAGATCTTCTCTAACCAGTTTACTTATGGGGAATTTTCTTCTCTGTACACACTATATGCTTTGGTTTAGTTCCTAATGGGTTTCACGTCCACTGTGAGAAGTTTCTTCAAGGGAACCGGAGGTTAAAGTTCTCTAACATGAAAACAAGAAAGCATTGACTCATTCTAATATTTCATTTCTTTCCACTTTATGGATTTTTGTTTTTGACCTTTAGTCTCTCATGGCAGACTAGTCTTATCTCACCCAGAAGACAATTAAAGAGGGATGATTTTCTTAAGCAGTCACAAAGAATATGGTTTTTAAAGAAAATACCCACAGATTTTTAATATGGCTAGTTTTACTTATTTTGTTCTGCTGCTACTGATTAAAAATGACCTTTTTAAATCTCTGTCCTAAGATTTATTTCTCTGTCTTCTGTGGCTTTTTTTGTTACGTTTTCTTATATTTAATTTAAGTATCTTCTAATTACCTAAAGTTGATTATTTTTTAGGGATCCATCAGAGCTGAACAATGGATAAAGAAAAACATTCCTATCATTAGCAAAGTGCTATGTGTACACAGGGGTCACAAAATAATAGAGTGAACTTCAAAGAATAGACACAGGTCACACATATAATGAGATAGTGGCAAGAAAACAATTAATTTAAAACATTAGACTGGAAATTAATAACATATAGCTAAAACATTCTGAAGACCTAGAGAAAGTACTCCTGACACAGAAGTATTGTGCGTCTCATATCAATGATAAAAAGATCTTATGTCCTTTATCTGCTTTGTTAACTATTAATATCCACTTGTTTCAGATTGCTCTGTTAATAGGAATGTAGTGTTAATTAGGCCAGGCTCACAGGTATAATTCCTATGTGAGTTGATTAGACAGTGTGGTGTGTTGGGTCAGCCTTAGGCACAGACATCTTTCTAAAGGCCTGGCTTGCAGGACAATGACTATATTTATCAGGCAGATGACTCTGGAGAAATCTGTTAAATTCTCTGAGCCCGAGCCTCCGGTGGCTTATCCATAACATAGGGGTAATCGTCTCTTGCCTTTCTATCTCAAAGAGGTGTGAAGAAACAGGAAGATAATGTAGCTCTTTTTAAAACTGAACACTAGGACACAGTGAAGGTTATGATTAGTGCTATTCTAGTCATACATTGCAATCGCCACTGCTTTGCAAACCACCCCTCTAATGTATAAAGATGATAAATTGTCTGCATTTCCTAGGACTGCCTGGTTTGCACTAGTGAAAATCCCATATTCCTGGGAAACATCTCTCTTCCAAGCAAACTGGATTGTTACTCTATAACATGGAGGCCATAGTTCATGGCATGTACCTAATTCTCAGGTTAGAAGCAGTTTTCTTCGTGAATGGCATGTTTGTTAATTTGTTGATCATAAATTTTGGAGTATCCACAGTGTGACAGCACTTTTCAAGACAATTACTAGTTAAATGGTAAACAAAACAAATTGGGTTGTCTGACCTCGGGAAAAAGGCGATTCTATGCAGAGAGAGAGAAATTAAAACAAGCAAACCTACAAGTGAGAATACAACTGTAGCCCTGTCTAGTGTGGCTCAGTTGGTTGATTATAGTCCTGTGCACTGAAAGGTCACCAGTTTGATTTCTGGTCAGGGCACATGCACAGTTTGCAAGTTCAGTCCTCAGCTATGGAGCTTACATGAGACAACAGATCAATGGTTCTCTCTCTTATTGATATCTCTCTCTCTCTCTCCCTCTCTCTCTCTCAAAAGTCAATAAAAACATATTTTTTTAAAAGAATACATATTCTATTAATCTATAAAAAATATACAACTGTTAGTTGGGAGAAATATGCTGACAAAAAAAGAGCAAGCTTCTATGAAAGAGAATGGAAAAGACCAACTTCAGACTATGAAAAGGAAGGGGACTATGTGAATTAAAACTGAGTCCTGAGGATTTTAAAAAGCCAGCAGGAGAATACTGGGATGTATATGTGTGTAGTAGTGGAGGGGACAAGGCCAGGTGGAAGGAATTATCATTCCACCTGGATTATCATTTCCAGTTTTGCATCCTCGATAGAGCACAAACCTGGCACAAAGTAGGTAGGACAATTTGTTGAATTAATGAATGTATCCCAGAGCACAACTCTTAACAGTTAGTAATTAATTCTATGGTTTCAGTCCCTCTCACTCTGGTGTACAGTTACCTTCCTACCATTCCTAACATCACACTGCGAAGGTGAGCCTCTGACTCAACTATCTCCTGAGTACTGTGTATCATCCTGGAACGTGGCACCCTATCCAAAGCCATCTCTGTTGGTGGCCTACTCCAGAGATTGGCTGCCTATGCCCAATGTCCCAGAGGCCTTTAAGATCAAACTATGACCAGTCATAAGTCTTGGGGGTTTTGCTGACTTTTATATTTTTATTTTAAGGAATTAAAAGGTTTAAAGTGCTATGAACCATGTTGCTCTCCTGGGATTATTTTAACTCACATTTGCCTTCTACACTAAAAATTTTAGCTTTTCTGCTTACAAGCAATGCTTTTTAAATTAAAGAAAAAGTTGCGAGTCACTGTTCTTATTTATTTTAAAGTTATTTTCCCTTTATCACACCATGTTCAATCACCACATGGCCTTCAATGCCAGGTTTATTTCATGAGGCCTCAGAGGAGCTCTTTAGGGAGTGCCATTTCTTTTTTCTCTGAGTTTTCTGGACATTTTCTTTGTTTCTCCTTTTGCTACTTTGTAAAAACCTCATGATACAGCTATTTACACATATGACTAAGCTAGTCTTGAAATACCTTAAGAACATGATCAATATTTATTGTCCTTTGTATTGTAGTTTCTCCTCTCCATATTCTCTCTTAGTGCTGCTTATACCATGCCTGTGATGGTCCTAAATCAATAAATATTTTTTAAATAAAAAAATGCTTTTTGATGACACAAAACAAAAATGAAAATATTTTGAGAATAATTAAAAGCAGGGAATTTAGGTTTGGAAAAAAAGGGGAGACCCTAATAGACCTTGTCGCAGTGTGGCCTCCAGCCATATAAGGATAATTGAGGCCAAAGACACTGTGGTCACGGATCAATCAGCACTCTCATTTATTAAAGGAGAAGGAAGCTGATGAGTCTTATGTAAGAGGAATTGTCATAATCAAATTGTTCCAGTATGTTCTGGATTATTCTTGTTTGAAGTCATCTGTCTTGGAGTTAAAACTGGTAAAATCCTATATTAAAAGAAAGAGGAAGGGTTATTGCAACCTATGTGGAGGTGTTCCCCTTCAGACTGCCCCCCAAATATACTTGCACCTGAAAAAGCTGAGTTACTCTGTGCTCTCAAGTGTCACAAACAGGTAATTGGAAGGGTAGATTTAGCAGAATCATGGGCTCTATAATCATGGATGTCAGCACATGGGTTACTTTATTTAAGCTGACTGCTCATGTAATCAAACCAATGACTATGATCCAATGTGATGACTATATCTAGTAGAATGGAAAAGTATATTTTAATTTGCATTTATAGATTGGATGAAATAATGGAATAATCTTTTTGTGGAATACTAACTGATAGGTGAATAGGGAAGCCTCTTTGAGAGCTTCAGGCCCCCAAATCTCTCTTTTGCCATAGAGTTAGAGACTTCTTACTATTTTTATGGAGGACTTTTCCTTTCTATAATATATATTTCTCTAATTTTTTATTTAAAAAAAAGATGCATACAGCCCTAGCCAGATTGGGTCAGTGGATAGAGCGTTGGCCCGCGGACCAAAGGGTCCCGGGTTCAATTCTGGTTAAGGGCACGTACCTCGGTTGTAGGCGCCTTCCCGGCCCGGGCCCTGGTCAGGGCTCATACATGAGGCAACCAACCGATGTGTTTCTCTCACATCAATGTTTCTGTCTGTCTTTCCCTCTCTCTTCCACTCTCCCCGCCCCCCCCCAAAAAAAAAATCAATGGAAAAAATGCCTCAGATGAGGATTAACAAACAAACAAATAAAAAAGATGTTTACAATTCTGGAAATAGATAATCATATTTTACATGTTTTGAATGTCAGATTAGACATTGAGCAATCAATATTCATGAATTACTATTATAAACAAAAAACAGAGATTTTTAGAGAGGAACTCATGTCATTAGAGAGTAATTTTTTTTATTAACACATGATTCTCAATTTTATTAAACACCTAGTATGCCTTCCTTCTTTTGTGGATCCTACATTTAGAAAAAATCTGTACATGAGCAGATATGAAGTGTTTTTCTGTTTATTATTAATTTTACATGTACGAATCAGAACACTTCTGCCAAACATGTGATACTACAGTTCACAAGAAATTGTTATAACTCCAGCCAACAGTCACAGGAGACATGTTATTTATCAATAAGTATTTGTTGAATTAGATGTCTGCATAGAAAAGTAATAAAGTTGCTGAAAATTTGTTGATAGAAATCATGTTAAAGTTTCCTAAAGTAAAGAACCATTTATCCAAGCAGTTATTTAAATTTAAACAATCAATACTCACTTCACGTTAATACTGTTTCAGAGTCCACAAACTGTCAGCAGCCAGTTGCATTTTTCTACAAACTAGACACAATATTTATTTCATTTATTTTTTTCACTTAGCTATGTCATACCTTGTGATAATTCATGTTTACTTATACATGTACATAGTGTCTTTGTAAGCAGATTTATTTGTTCATTTGACCATTTATCCTTCCATCCATCCAAAAATCCTTCAGCGTGAGCCAGGCATTAGGCATAGAGGAGTCAGTAGAAGAATACACAGCCTTCTTCTCAAGGGATTCAGAATTTAGAACTTACAGTCCCTATAATAGAGTAAATCACCAGATGGACACCATGGAAATAAAAGCATTGCAGATATGGGCTTGCATGAGGTTAACAACTTTAACATGAGAACATTTTATTAGTAAATAAGTAAATACCTTTCCTTCTCAAGACTTGTTCCTATAAGTAGTTAAGATAAAAATGAGATTAAACAAAAATATTGAATATCCCCTAACTTGGGCCTATTGTAGACTGGCTCATTTAAAAAAAAATAAAAAGGAATATACTGGTGAATATTAAACAGATTAGTTTAATAAACTACCTTGCACTTTCGTAAATAATTAACATTTCTCTTCAGACTTTCAGAAAGAAAAGCAAAAGTTCCTTTTGCAGTTGTAAGAAACCAGCTTTTAGCTGGGGAAGTATCTTTTTAAAGTAAAACATTGCTTGTAGTTGAATGAGGAGGGGGTAACAGTAACATGTACCTAATGTGGGTTGATCAAAAAGACTTGTACTTTCAGTCCAAACTCATTAACTATGCACTTGGGTCCAGAAGAGCAACACAAGTGTCAGAGTTTAACTGAGGGCAAGAAAGGAATACCAAGTTTCTAGATGCTTGAAGCCATTTAAGATATGTTCTAAGAACAAATGTAATTTCAGGTCATGGTTGAAAACATAGGAATGGCATTCTTTCATTCAGTACTTTCCTTAATTGTCTTCTCAATTTTATGAATTTGCTTCATTCATTTGCTCTATTATGCCAGAGTAACTTTTGTGTTCAGGGATACACCACACACACACACACACACACACACACACACACACACACACACACACACAAAAATGTATGTAAACATACAATTATATGTATATTTAAATATATTAAAACATTTAAATGACCTCCTATCTTAACCAGATCTCCCCAAATTTCACCAGCATAACCTGATGTAGACCTGGAAATTAATTAATAACAGCTGAAACACATTTTGCAAGGTATTATGCTTCATGTGCAACCTGAACTTTTCTCACTGAACTCTCACAACTAACTACTCTGTGTGGTTTGAGGCAGTATAGCATCCTTTACAGCTAAAGAAACTAAGACCAGCCCAAGGTTTTATATGACTATGCTATGGTTTTTTGTTGTTGTTAATCCTTACCTGAGGATACTTTTTTTCATAGATTTTTAGAGAGAGTGGAAGGGAGGGGGAGAGACAGAGAGAAACATCAATGTGAGAGACACATTGATTGGTTGCCTCCTGCATGTGCCCTGATCAGGGTTTGGGGTTTGGGACCTGCAACTGAGGTACGTGCCCTTGACCAGAATTGAACCTGGGACCTTCAGCCCGTGGGCCGATGCTCTAACCACTGAATCAGACTGTGCTATATTTTGAAAACCATTGCCATTGCTCACTTTATCTGACAATAATTGAAGGACAAACTTCTGTTTGTTTTATAAATTAAAGCTGTGTCTGATACGTTGGTACTTTGGACTGCTTCCTTTACATGTCAAGAGAATAGGTGCTACCCCTTCTGGCTAGAATACTATTTCCTCCTAGTCCTTCACCTGGCTAAAGTTCTTACTAATTTTTCAAATCTCAGCTCAGGATTACTTTTCTGAAAACATCTATGAACCAAACTGGGTCAATTTCTTCCTTAACACCCTGCATATAGCTCTATTTTATGCACTTTAAACTAAAAAATTGAAGAATGACTTGTTCACAGTTGTATGATCAGCTCCTAATATGGACCTGCCAGAGAATAAATATCTGATGAATGAATGCATGAATGAGTTCCCTACATATCAAAATTTTCTGAATTAGGTTTGAGTTACGTGTTGGTCATGCACAGGGATAAAGGGATAAACATATATTGAAAAAAGAGAAGGCATAGCTGATCCAGAAGCAGACAATCATACCTATAGATAAAAGGAGCTCTGTTCAGAAATCAGAAAGAGGACAATAAGTGAAAAGAACTGGACATCTAATTGCTGAGATTATGAAGGATTAGAGGAAGGTGAAGTAAAACTGAAGATATTTCTCACAGCAAGTTGCTAATCTCAAAATTTCTTTTTCTGATACACCTAGGTGTTTTGGGAACTAATATCAATCATAGAATTCAGTTATGTTTTTAATCATGATGCACCCACAAGTGGGTTGAATATTATTTTTTTAGCAGCATGTAAATGTTCTATAAATATGCTAAACATTAGTTTAGGAACTAGTTATTTTCTCACTTCAATAGAGAGGAAAATTATCCTATTCATAGGGTAATATTCCTTGTCCACAGAGCTAGAGCACAGGTCTTGCTAACACACAGTTTATTTCAGGACAATAAGAAGAAAGCCACAAACACATATTTTAAATTATTAGATTCTTGCAAAATCTCTTCCCAGCTGTTTAGGAAGAAATATTATTCAAGCTTTTATACAAATAGAGGCCCGGTGCATGGATTCGTACACTGGTGGGGTCCCTCAGCCTGGCTTGTGGGGATCGGCCAAAACAGGCTCTCCAACACCTCCTGAGGGGTCTTGGATTGTGAAAGGGTGGTTCTTGGGTGACACACCCCTGAATCAGGCTCTCTCCTCTCTGGTTCTGGGTGCGTCACCAGAGAATTGCAGCTGCCAAGTCACCACAGCTCAGCAGCTCCTGCATTGAGTGTCTGCCTCCTGGTGGTCAGTGTGCATCATCGCTACTGGTCAGCCGGTTGAACGGTTGGCTGGTTGGCCAGTCACTTAGGCTTTTACTGGTGTATACATATATATAGATGATATCATGGGAAGATGCCAGCCTGGGCTCAACCTTTCCCATCTTCCCACTTGACCTCACTTGGTGATGAAAAGTTTGGGCAAGGTGATCTCTAAAGTTACATTCGCTTCTAAAATCTACGCACCATCGTGCTTCTTGACATTTCTTCCTCCAAATAACTAAAGTCATGCCTTTTAGTTACTTTTCTGGTCATCTATGTACTCTAAGATAAGCAAACACTCTGTCATCATTTAGTAGGAATTCTTGTTACCAGTTCCTATGTGAGAATGGTAAAAGCAGGCTTTGGAGATGAATAAATAGAATATTCATTGGAGTTTGCCCATTACCAACTATGTGAACTCAAGTAAGTTTCTTAACTTCTGTAAGCATCACTAGCCTCATCTGTAAATTGGGGTTAATGACAGAATCATGCTCAGAGAGTTGTGGTAAGTATTAAATGAGATAATACATGTAAAGTGCTATACATTTATTAACTGATATATACTGTTTTATTATTTTTGTTAGTTTTGTAGGAAAATGTTCAAAGTTTCAGATATTTGAATATTCATATGTGAATTTTATTTATTTACATGCTTTCCAATTATCCTAGAGTAAAACAATAGGTTACTTAAAAAATAAAGTTTAGTCAGTTACTCTTGGAGCCACGTATGTGGTCTAGTTGCTATATAACCCCTACAATGTTAATTTCTTATGCTGAGACCCCAATTAACTTTAGTTGAATTCCTGTGAAGTATGAATCTCTGCTAATTCTGGATAGAACAATTGGATATGTCACAAAATGTGTCATTGAATAAATCATGTTTTCTTCCAGCTGATTCAAAGACCTGGCAGCATACTATTATAAAAATGGGAAAGCATGTTTTTACTTTGCTTGTAAGGTGATTCCAAGATCTTGGCCATTTGTTTTGAATGGGAAACTGCAGACATGCTCATTAATTAATGTGTGAATTTTCTTGCTTTGCTAAATTATCTTTACTATAATTGATGATTTTCTCATTGTGTCTGTAGCTTTGTTGTGCCTTCCACTTTTTTTCCACTGGAGATGGTGCTTTTTTTAATTAGTGATCTTATTCCACAAATGAGACTCTTCTAGGAGCCAATTATCTATAGTTTGGATAAAGAGAGCCAATTATCTTGAGATAATTTCATAGATAGCATTAGTTTCATGGATTGTTTATTTAGGGTGAGGATTTCCTAAATAGGGTACAAGATATGAAATACTGTACAAAGTAGATAACTGAAGTCACTTGGTTGCTACTTAGTATTCTTATCTAAGTACGCCAGGGGTTGGAACAAATGTTATGGCAATTTCTTTTGCATATCAGATGGCTTATGTATTTATTTATTATTCATAACTACAACCCTGACTAGTTAAGTTATATACATTTTGATTTCATAGATGTTTGTACTAAAGCTTAAAGAAGATGACCAATCAAGCAGGCGTGAACTCAGGTCAATTTTATACCAGAATATGTGGTGTTTCCAATATATGACAATGGCAAGTAATTTGTAAGTAATATGTACTCATATATAGGCATCATACTAGATACCAATTTTGAAAATAACTCTATAAAATAGGTATTATTTTTCCTCAAAGAAAAAAATGAAAGAAAATGCTGTGCAAAGGGAGGTTTTAAAGCAGGGGTAGGCAAACTTTTTGACTGGAGGGCCACAATGGGTTCTTAAACTGGACCGGAGGGCCGGAACAAAAGCTTGGATGGAGTGTTTGTGTGAACTAATATAAATTCAAAGTAAAGGAGCGGAGGAGAGAGCAAGAGAACCCTCCGCTCTTTCGGCTCCGTGGGCTCGATAGAACAGCCGAAGGGGCCGGATCCAGCCCGCGGGCCGTAGTTTGCCCACGGCTGTTTTAAAGTGAATCAAATGAAGCTGGTTCAGGGAAGAGGCCTTTCATATATTCACTAGATAGCTGCCATTCATTCATTGGTAATTATATGATACAGCCCTACTCTGCCAAGCATTATAATCTTATTGAGGAGAGATATTAATAAAATAAAATTAAAATTCTGTAATTATATATATTTACTGTGATCCATGTTTTAATGGGAAAATATAGGAACCTGTAAAATTATAATAAGGGGATATGAGCTCATATTTGCTACAAGAGACCAAATTTAAAATTATGAAAACCGCCGAAACCAGTTTGGCTCAGTGGATAGAGCGTCGGCCTGCGGACTGAGGCGTTCCGGGTTCGATTCCGGTCAAGGGCATGTACCTTGGTTGCGGGCACATCCCCAGTGCGGGGTGTGCAGGAGGCAGCTGATCGATGTTTCGCTCTCATCGATGTTTCTAGCTTTCTATCCCTCTCCTTTCCTCTCTGTAAAATACCAATAAAATATATTTAAAAAAAATAAATAAATAAAATAAAATAAAATTATGAAAACCAAAAAGAATTGTACCTATTATGCACATTTGAAAATTCAAATTTGCAATAATCACGCAATGATGATATAGAAAAATGCATATAACTGAACTTAAAATTTTAATAATTATAGTTACACATAAATAATTCCCTAACTCCACTTATGGCTTTATTAGAATGGTGGTATTACAGGAATTTACTTTTTAATATATTTTTTTTTCTTTTCCATTTAAAAAATGTATTTGGTAATATGATTTTTTTTTTTGAAGTGAAAGCAAACCTAACCAGTTTGGCTCAGTGGATAGAGCATCAGCCTGCAGACTGAAGGGTCCCAGGTTTGATTCTGGTCAAGGGCATGTACCTTGGTTGTGGGTACATCCCCAGTAGGGGGTGTGCAGGAGGCAGCTGATTGATGTTTCTCTCTCATTGATGTTTCTAACTCTCTATCCCTCTCCCTTCCTCTCTGTAAAAAATCAATAAAATATATTTTAAAAAATAAAATAAAAAAATAAGGTGAAAGCAAAATGATTTCACATATCAAAATATTTTATAAGCATTCTTACTGAATCTTGGGAAACGTGGTGTGTGTGCTGTGTAGTATGATTTTTCCCCTTCACTTTGACTAAATGAACTTTGCACTCCTGATCTTCAGTGTGGGAGGCAAGGAATCACAGCTGCAACTCAGCTGCTATCATCTCCTTTCCTGGTTTCTGGCTCATAGATTTGATTAAAAGGAAAATTGAAAATGTATCCAACCTTGATTTAATGCCTATGAGATTAGGGCAACGTTATGGAACTAAAACTTCTAAGTTACTAGCTCATTTCTGCTTTTGCTAAGTAATAAGAATGAAAAATGGAAATAAAAATTATTTTGTGGATCATATTTTGCAATCCTGTTAACCCAGGATCAGAAGCAATTTTGTATTAGGAAACATTTTTAGTAATAAATCTTTAATTATGTTGGTGTATATAATGTATATTTATACATATATGTATTTTATGTGTATACATACACACACAGAGCTATCCTATCTAATAAAAGAGTAATATGCAAATTAACCATCACTCCGCTATACCCACAAGCCATGCCCACCAGCCACACTCACCAGCCAATCAGGAGGGAATATGCAAATAAACCCAACCAAGATGGCTGCAGCCACAGAGAGCAGGAAGGAGGCTTGGGTTTTCCTGGCAATGGAGGAAGCCAAGCTTTCCGCCTGCCCTTGCTGGCCCAGGCCTCCACTCAATGCTACAAAGTTTCAATTATAGAAGATAAATAAAGCCCAACAGAAATGGCAGCAGCCACGGAGCTGGAGAGAGCAGGGAGCTAGGGTTGCCTGTGGTGATGGAGGAAGCCAAGCTTCTGCAGCCCTGGCCAGCCCAGGCCTCTGCTTAAGGCTACAAAGTTTCAATTATAGAAGATAAATAAATCCCAACAGAAATGGCTGCCACCACGGAGCAAGCAGAAGGCTTGGCTCTGCTCCAGGCTACAAAGTTTCAATTGTAGAAGATAAATAAATTCCAGATACCAGGGCCTCTGCTTGGGTCACCAGGGGGCGTGGCCGGCCTGCAAACCACCACAGGCCTCTCGCCCAGGCCACCCCACACCCCAAGGGAACCCCCACCCTGATCTGGGACACGCTTCAGGGCAAACCAGCTGGCCCCAACCCATGCACCAGGCCTCTATCCTATCTAATAAAAGAGTAATATGCAGATTGACCATCACTCCAACACACAAGATGGCTGCCTCCATGTGGTCAAAGATCCTGCCCCCATGTGGACACAAGATGGCCACCACAAGATGGCCAGCAGGGGAGGGCAGTTGGGAGGAACCAGGCCTGCAAGGGAGGGCAGTTGGGGGTGATCAAGCCTGCTGGGGAGGGAAGTTAGGGGTGACCCAGCCGGCAGAGGAGGGAAGTTGGAGGTGACTGGGTCTGCAGGGAAGGGCAGTTGGGGGGGACCCAGGCCTGCAGGGGAGAGCAGTTGGGGGTACCAGGCCTGCAGGGGAGGGCAGTTAGGGGTGACCAGGCCTGGAGGGGAAGGCAGTTAGGGGCAAACAGGCTGGCAGGGGAGCAGTTAGGCATCAATCAGGCTGTCAGGGGAGTGGTTAGGCATCAATCAGGCTGGCAGGGGAGTAGTTAAGGGGGTGATCAGGCTGGCAGGCAGAAGTGGTTAGGGGCAATCAGGAAGGCAAGCAGGCAAGCAGTTGGGAGCCAGCAGTCCTGGATTGTGGCCACCACAAGATGGCCAGCAGGGGAGGGCACTGGGATCGGGCCCACTGGGATTGGGCCTAAACAGGCAGTCGGACATCCCTCGAGGAGTCCCAGATTGGAGAGGGTGCAGGCTGGGCTGAGGGACCACCCCCCCTGTGAACAAATTTCATGCACCGGGCCTCTAGTATATTTATACACACATACATCTGTATTCATAGTAAGCATTATGTATTTTTATCCTTTTTCCTGAAGGGCATAACTTTTACATAAGTACATATTTTATAACTTTTCTTATTAGAAAAATAATACTTGTGATATGTTTACTATAGGAATTTTAATTGTGTAGATATGACAAAAAGGAAACTAATAGTGGTCCATAATCCCATCACACAAAGATATGGTATGCCCAAATAGGTAGCTGCATAAAGAACTACATATGGCTAGAAAATAAACAATATTCCCCACCTTTATTTCCCTCCCTCTTTCCATATAAACCCAATCAATCCTCAAATCGACTTCTAAGATAGCTTAAAGTAAGAGCTGGATTGTTTTAAGTAATATGCAGTGACAATGGATCTTTAGTAGAAATCATATAGCTATTCACTATCTAATTTAGGGATATATTTTCTTCTCTCTATGCTAATGCAGGGTATAATTTAAGTTAAAAATATAAGTAAATTAAAGGTTATTTGTTCTTGAATATTCTATGACTACCTTGAAATGAACATGAATTCACTAAAATATTGCAAAATGAAGATAGCAAGTAAATGATAGCACTTTCAGAATATTAACAATTTTGGGCGGTGGATACACAGTGCAATATACAGATGTTGTAACATAGAAACCCACACCTGAAACCTATATGTTCATGTTGACCAGTGCCAACCCAATAAATTTAATTTAACAAAAAAAATGTAAACATTATTGAAGTTGTAATTTTAAAGGGTTTATGAATGCTGGCTTCATTTGTCTCCAAGTCTACATTCTCTTCTGTCTCTTTCATATTTAACTGGTCAGCATTACTGACTGAAAAATGATTCTTACTTTTCTGTTATTGTTGTTTTTTTCTATTACTGTACATATAAATCTATAGTAAATTGCTTAATCTGCAAAAGTAACATTGAGGGGGGAAATCTACGTTAAGTTTTGTATGTGTATGGCGTTAAAGCATTGAAAATTGGCTAGCAGGCTCTCCATCCCATTTTGTTTACACATTTCAGATGGGGTTAATATATAGGGCCAGTGCAAATGAGTGTTATATAGCCAAGTAATGATAGCCCAAGGCAAGAGAAACAGGGGCTGACATCCTGACATTTATTTTCAAAATAGCTGAACATTTTCCAGGCACATTTTGTCAGGCTCTACTGACAAAAGTTCTTCTGTTAGCCATCTACAATGAAATTCTTCTCAACATGACATAATTGAGGATCCACCTTAAGACACTGAAAAATAAAGACCTTTTCAAATTCAGATTGACTTTTTGTCTCTTGCAGTTTTTACTTTCTGAAGACATTGAGAGAGAAATGATTGTAGTTATGAATTTTTGAGTATAAAAAGGCCTTTTAGTGTCTGCTGCTGCACAGATTGTGCTTAAGATATTTTAAAATTTTAAATAAAAATAACTATGTAAAAATTGGTTATTTTATTGATTTTTAAGGAGTCTTACAACATTTTGATATTTTATACTGAAAAATAAAGTATCAGCTGACAGTGAGGGTTATTTTTTAAAGAGTCACTAGTTTTAGGCCTAAGTAACTGACCTTTCAGCTTAGCACAGCTGTTAAGTGTTTAGATGGTGAACTAGAATAAAGGTTTTTCTGGAGGCGATAACTTGGGGAATATGTGAGGATATCATAACAGAACCATCAGGTAAAGTATTCCACAGAAGGTCAAGGGCCTGTGTACTAGGCTGAGGGTCACAGAGAATCAGAGAAGGGCTTGGCATTAAGAAAATCACATGAATCACATTATCATATTGTGAGGAGGGTGGGCTGAAGGTCAGTGAGCTTGGGAAAAGATAAATCAAGCACAATTGAAGTACTCTGGGTGAGAAAAATAACCAAGAGCCTTAACAATCGTTTAGGAAAGAAATAGGCAAGACTGAGGGCTCTTTAACACTTTAAAATAAAAATAATGAGAAAGAGAGTTTAAGGGAACTTAAATGTTAAAAATGAATAATATCTGACCCAAATAAGTAAGGTATATTGTGTAGAATATAGAATGCAGACCCAATCTATATTGTCATCTTTTTTATTTTTTTTTTTAGTTTTTTAAATTTGATTTTTAGAGAGAGGGGAAGGGAGAGGGAGAGAGAGAAACATCAACACGAGAGTGAACATCAATCGGCTGCCTCCTGCACAGATTGACCCTGCAACCCTGGCATGTGCTCTGATCAGGAGTAGAACCGGCAACTCTTCAGTGCACAGGACGCTGATGAGGGCATACATTGTCATCTTGTTAAAAAATCACATGGCAAAAGCCCTTTCTGATACTTCCCATTCTTTTGATTTACCTATAACTTCTTACATTCTTGAAATTTAGACCAGAATTTGGAAGACATAGTCCATCAACTTGGAACAAGATGGAGAAATTAATTTTATGTATATACTAGGACCTTTCCTAACATACTATTTGACCATTTACTTTCAATATAATTTTAAGTATTTAATTTATATTATTTAGTGAGCCATATGGCTTCATCAGAGAAAACAATACAAAATAAAAATATAATTTAACAACACCTAATTTTATTTTTCTGAATTGATAGTGGCAATTTATTATCTGAGTGCATTTTACGTTAAGAGATACCTATAACTGATTCCAAACATTTGTATCCCTTTGAATTACTTTCTTTTCCTAAGAAAGAGCAAATGTGATCTAGATTATGTCTTTGGAGATATCTATCTTTGGGCTCCTCCTTTCTAATATCTAGCACAGAGCAATGTCGCTGGGAAAGCATCATGCTTGACAGCTTTCAGAGTGACATCATCCCTCCTCTGAGAACCTTTATAAAAAAATGTCCTTGAAGACAACTAGATGTGAGCTCAGAAAAAGAACAGAGACTGAGCTGATTAAATAATGAAGCAAGGTCATCCTTTGCTTCCTTAGAAAATGTTTTTATTACTTTGAAAGGAACTTTGGAGTTGAGTCAAAAAAGGAATGGCAGCCCCTCCCAACCTAGAAGCTGTGTTTAGATTACTAAAAGGATTTGTCTGGTGTTAGTGAAATTAAAATGGGGACTATGTAGTGCCATTTTAATTTCAAATCTGTATAAGATTCTGTGTGTAAGCCATACATTAATATTTATTGCCATATCCGTTAAGGTCTTTTTCTATTACATATTATCAGAGTAATAAGGCATTAAAAAGTAATCTAGCCTCAATAACCATGGAAGAATCACATGCAGATTTTAGTATGAAACATTTTAATCATGTCTGAATTCTCAAATGTTATTTGCAACATTCTTCCCTTATATAGTAAAAAAAAGGAGAAATCTCCTTTGAAAATTACATTACAATAGAACACTATATAAATTATTGCAATAGAATATTGTATAACTGCACATTTCTAACTGCTACTTTTGATATTGTTATAGTTAATTTTTTTAGACAGACATAGAAAATAATAGAAATGTACTATTTTGTGTCTCCTATGTTTATGCGAAAAATGGATTTACTATTCCAGTTAATTAGAAACTAAAATCTATATTATTGGGGGTGGGGATGGGGAAGTCAGCTATACCTAACTGGGGAGCTCAGTTGGTCAGAGCATGGTCCCAATATGCCAAGATTTGGGTTTGATCGATAGTCAGGATACATAACAGAATCAACCAATGAGTGCATAAATAAGTGGAACAATAAATCAATGTTTTTCTCCCTCTCTCTCTCTCTCTTTCTCTGCCTCTCTAAAATGAATTAAAAAAATTAAAAACCAGCTACTTTTAGAACTGTTTAATTTTTCTCTTTTTCCTTTTTGTGTTCAAATAATTATTGCCATTTTCTCAATTACTCTCATATCTTACATTTGCTTTTAAATTAGCTTTAGATACATTCCAAAACAACTCTACACTCAGTAATCATTAACAAATGTTATCCCAGCCTGACCCTTTGGTCAGACAGTCACCAAGAGATAAATGTTTTATGGGGCTTCACCTTTAAGAGATTACCTCTGCCCTCTAGGCAGCTATCAATCTGCAGCCCTTCTATTCCTACAAACTTAAGTCTTTCTCTGTATTCCCAAATCAAATGATTTATTTTGACTTAAAGATTTTTCAAACTTTGGTATCACCCTAGACCTGATAGGGTAATTCTCTGTTGGACACCACAAATCTCCTAACCATAAATGTTTCTCAATACAGCAACAAGCTGGAAAAGGATATGTACTAGGAATTATTCTTATTTGCACAAATATCCCAGACACATTTTGTGAACCTCAATTACATATGAACTGGTCTCTTCCACTAAATTTAGTTCCTAGAGGGCACAGGTTGTGTGTTTTCAACATTTTCTTCAGTATGTCCATGGTAGTGCTTTATACAAATTAGATGATCAACACAACCTGGCTCTCCTTGTCACTCTGGTGATGGTTTTCCTCTCAGCCTTAGTTATTTATCAGATGATTGCATGGTTATCTAACTGGTTTCCTGGCTTCTAGCCTTTTTAAAAATCCAATTTATCTCACATAGCATTATTAATTGGAGAGCTACATCCTGTTATTCTGCTGCTCAAAAGCCCTCTATTCCTGGTAGGATTTTACCCAACTTTTCACTTCTTTTCTTAGACTTAAGTATATTGCTTAAAATTTTTACTATGAGCTTGTAGTTTTACTTAAATTTAATTAGGAATAAAAGCTATGTTTATTTTGAAAAGATAAAAATATTCAAAAGCATAAAACATTTCTGGTTTCAAAATGAATATCAGTCTCTATACTTGAATCTGTTGCCGCAAATGATCAAAGTTTATATCAGTCACTTTGAGGACAGATATATACATAAATACACATAAAAATATGCATGTAAAAACAAATAGATGGGTTTTTAATGCATCTATATGCTCCCCATTTTCTTATATTTTATATGTGAACATTTATTTATTTTTATTTAAATAATTCTTTATTGATAGGCATTTTCAATTTTCTCTAATTTTAGCAATAAAGTAACAATAATGTGTAAAATATGATATCCTTTATTATTTATTTTTTTAATCTTTATTGTTGAAAGTATTACATATGTCCCCCTTTTTACCCTATTGACCCCTTCTAGCTCACCCCACCCCCAACCCCAGGCCTTCACCACCCTATTGTCTGTGCCCATAAGTTATGCATATATGCCTACAAGTTCTTTGGCTGATTTCTTCCCACCCACTCACCTTCCCTCGCCTTCCCTCTGAGATTCCATAGTCTGTTCCATGCTTCTATGTCTCTGGATCTATTTTGTTCATCAATTTATTTTGTTCATTAGATTCCACATATGAGTGAGATCATGTGATACTTGTCTTCTCTGACTGGCTTATTTCTCTTAGCATGATACTCTCCAGGTCCGGTTGTAAATGGTAAGAGTTCTTTCTTTTTAAAGCTGCGTAGTATTCAATTGTGTAAATGTACCACAGCTTTTTTATCCACTCACCTACTGATGGGCACTTGGGTTGTTTCTAGAGCTTAGCTATTGTAAATTGCACTGCTATGAACATAGGGGTGCACATATTCTTTCTGATTGGTGTTTCTTATTACTTATGATATATTCCTAGAAGTGGGATCACTGGGTCAAATGGGAGTTTCATATTTACCTTTAAGAGGAAATTCTGTACTGTTTCCTATGGTGGCTGCACCCGTCTGCATTTCCACCAGCAGTGTACTAAGGTTCCCTTTTCTCTACATCCTCGCCAACACTTGTCACTTGTTGATTTGTTGATGGTAGCCATTCTGACAGGTGTTAGATGATACCTCATTATCGTTTTGATTTGCATCTCTCAGATGATTAGTGACTTTGAGCATTTTTTTTTTCATATGTCTCTTGGCCTTCTATATGTCCAGTTTGGAGAACTGTCTATTTAGGTCCTTTGCCCACTTTTTACTTGGATTGTCTTCCTTTTGTTAAGTTGTATGAATTTCCTATATATTTTGGAGATTAACCCCTTATTGGATGTATCATTGGCAAATATTTTCTCTCATGCAGTGGGTTCTATTGTCATCTTGTTGATAGTTTCTTTGGCAGTGTAGAAGCTTTTTATTTTTATGTAATCTCATTTGTTTATTTTATCCTTAGTTTCCATTGTCCTAGGAGATGTATCAGTAAACATATTGCTATGAGAGATGTCTAAGATTTTGCTGCCTATGGTTTCTTCTAAGATTTTTATGGTTTCACGACTTACGTTTAAGTCTTTTATCCATTTTGAACTTATTCTTGTGTATGGTTTAAATTGGTGGTCTAGTTTCATTTTTTGCATGCACCTGTCCAATTTTACCAACACCAATTACTGAAGAGACTATCTTGACTGCATTGTATGCTTTGCCTCCTTTGTCAAATATTAATTGAGCACAATGGCTTGGTTCAGTTTCTGGGTTCTCTGTTCTGTTCCATTGATCTATATGCCTGTTCTTGTGCTAGTACCAGGCTGTTTTGACCACAGTAATTTTGTAGTATAACTTTATATATGGTATTGTGATTTCTCCAACTTTGTTCTTCTTTCTCAAGATTGCTTCAGCTATTCTGTGTCTCTTTAGGTTCCATATAAATTTTTGGAGTGTTTGTTCTAGATCTGTGAAATATGCTGTTGGTATTGTAATAGGAATTGCATTGAATATATAGATTCCTTTGGGTATATGGACATTTTAATGACGTTGATTCTACAAATTCATGAACATGGTATATTCTCCCATTTGTTTATATTTTCCTCTCTTTTACCTCCTTGGCTTATTCCTAAGTATCTTAATTTTTTTATTGCAATGGTAAATGGGATTATTTTTGTAGTTTCTCTATCTGAGAGTTCATTATTGGTGTATAAGGAAGCCCACCTCAGAACAAAGGACTTACACAGACTGAAAGTGAAGGGATGGAAGAAATCTTCCAGGCAAATGGAAATGGAAAATAAAGGGGTAGCAATAATCATATCTGACAAAATAGACTTCAAAGAGGGGGCCATAACAAGAGATAATGAAGGCCACTTTATAATACTGAAGGGATCTGTACAACAAGAGGATATAACTCGGATAAACATATAAAGGAGCATCAAAATATGTAAAAAATCTTCAGGAGGATATCAAGGGAGAGATTGACAGCCATACAATAATGTCAGAGGAGTCGTTAATACCTCTCTGACATCAGTGGATAGATCTTCTAGACAAAAAATCAACAAGGAAACATCTATCCTAAACAACACACTAGATCAGATGGAATTAATAGACATTTTCAGAACATTTCACCCCAAAGTTACAGAATATACATTCTTCTCAAGTGCACATATGACTTTTTCAAAGATATACCACATGTTAGGACACAAACTAAGTCTGTACAAGTTCAAGAAGATTGAAATCATATCAAGCATTTTCTCAGATCGCAATGCCATGAAATTTTAAATCAACTACAATAAAAACACTCAAAAACATTCAAACACATGGAGGCTAAATAGCATGCTATTAAACAATGAATGAATTACCGAAGCGATCAAAGAAGAAATAAAAAACATCCTGGAAACACATAAAAATGAACACACAGCAACTCCAAAACTATGAGATACAGTGAAAGCAATCCTGAGAGGGAAGTTCCTAGCACTACAGGCCTACCTCAGAAAACAAGAAAAACCTTTAATAAGTTATCTAATCCTACAACTTAAAGGATTAGAAAGAGAACAATAAGAAAAGCCCAGAGTAAGTATAAGAAAGGAAATAATAAAGATCAGAGCTAAAATAAATGACATAGAGAATTAAAAAATAATACAAAAGCTCAATGAAACTAAGAGCTGGTTCTTTGAAAAGATAAACAAGATTGATGAACCTCTAGCCAGGCTCACCAACAAGCAAAGAGAGAGGACCCAAATAAACAAAATTAGAAACGAAGGAGGTGAAGTAACAACTGACTCCACAAAAAATACAAAGGATTGTAAAAAAAAAAAAAATACTATGAATGACTTTATTCCAACAAACTGGACAACCTGGACAAATTGGACATATTCCTAGAAAAATACAATCTTCCAAAACTCAATCAGAATGAATAAGAAAACCTGAATAGGCTTATAACTACTGATGAAATTGAAGCAGTAATAAAACAAAAACAAAAACAAAAACAAAAAACAACCTTCCAGCAAAACAAAGGCCCTGGTACAGATGGCTTCACAGGGGAGTTTTACCAAACATTCAAAGAAGAACTAACACCTATCCTTTTCAAACTATTTCAAAAAATTCTAAAGAGAAGTAACACTTTCATGCTCTTTCTAGAAGGCCAGGATAACCCTAATCCCAAAACCAGGTAAAGACACTACAAAGTAAGAGAATTAC
Source organism: Plecotus auritus (assembly GCF_963455305.1). Lineage (NCBI taxonomy): Eukaryota > Metazoa > Chordata > Mammalia > Chiroptera > Vespertilionidae > Plecotus > Plecotus auritus. Next base: position 140,639,516 of record NC_137772.1, on the reverse strand, counting down.
AGGCCAATATTCCTGATGAACATAAATGCTAAAATCCTCAAGAAAATATTAGCAAATTGGATCCAGCAACACATTAAAAAGGTCATACGCCATGACCAAATAAGATTTATTCCAGGGATACAAGGTTGGTACAATATTCACAAATCAATAAATGTGATACATCAGATTAACAGATTGTAAGACAAAAATCACATGATCATATCAACTGATGCAAAAAATGCATTTGACAAAACCCAACACCTTTTTTTTTAATAAAAATTCTCAGCAAAGTGGGAATAGAGAGATCATACATCAACATAATAAAAGCCTTATATGAAAACCTACAGCCAATATCATACTCAGTGGGCAAAAGCTAAAACCATTTCCCCTAAAGATAAGAATAAGAAACGGTTGCCCACTTTCATCACTCTTGTTCAATATAGTACTGAAAGTCCTAGCTATAGTGATCAGACAAGAAATAAAAGGCATCCAAATTGGAAAGGAGGAAGTAAAACTGTCATTATTAGCAGATGACATGATATTGTACATAGGAAATCCTAATGAATCCATCAAAAAACTGCTAGATTTAATAAATGAGTTGGCAATGTAACAGATACAAAATTAACACCCAGAAATTTATAACATTTTTTTATATACCAACTAGAGGCCCAGTGCATGAATTCGTGCACAGGTGAGGTCCAGCTTGGGCAGATTGGGGCCTGTCAAGAGGAGATGGTGAGAGGTTGGCTGGCTGGCCTGCCCCAATCACGGCCTGATCAGGGACACGCTGGCTTGGGGGAGGAGCTGCGAGCAATTGGGGTGGGAGGTTGATTGGGGGTCAGTGGCCAGGGGAGGGGCCATGGAAGGTTGGCTGTTCAGCCCTACCCCCGATTGGTCTGAGGGGAGCCGATAGGGAGCGGAGCTGGCTGGGGAAAGGGGCCGCAGGCCAATCAGGGTGGTGGGGGATGAACAGGGGTGGGGCCAGCTGTGGGGAGGGGCTGTGGGCAGTGGGACAGCTGGCCCCACCACCGAATGTGGTGGTGGGGCCAATCGGGGCCAGTGGCCTGGGGGAGGGACCATGGGTCATTGGATGGCCATCCCGCCCCCTATTGGGGAGGGGGGGCAATCAGGGGTGGTGCCAGCCGGGGGAAGGGGCTGTGGCCCATCGGGGTCGTGGGGGCCCATTGTGGGCGGGGCTGGCTGGGGGGAGGGGCTGCAGGAGTTTGGACGATCAGCCCCACCCCCTGATTGGGCTGAGTTTGCTGGCTGCAGTGGGCGTCATAGCTACCAGTCATTCTGGTCATTATGGCATTCTGGTTGCTGGCATTTTATATATATATAGATAAAGAACTCTCAGAAAGAAGAACTAAAAAACAATCCCTTCCATTTATTTTAAATAAATGGTTTTATATACATACTAGGAGCCCAGTGCACGAATTTGTGCACCTTGAAAGGAACTGTGGGCCACAAGGCTGTGGTGGGCACAGGGGAGGATCTCGGCCCCTCTGCACCCTCATCCAGTCCCTCCCACTGTGGTGCCTGGTCCCCTGTCTGCCAGCAGCCCCGCTCCTGCCACCTGTTCTCACGCCTGACGGTGCTGGCCTCACTCGCACCCACTGATGGTGTGGAGTAATTGGGGCCAGTGCCGGCAGCGGGTGTGAGTGGTGGCTGCTGCCCTGATCACCCCTCACGAGCAGGGGGAGGTGGAGAATCCCTCAGGGGTGACCAGGGCTGGCAGCCACTGGTTGCCCCAGCTGATGGCACCAAGTGATTGGGGCCAGCACTGGGTGCCAGCAGCAGGTGCAACTGGGGCCGGCACCAGCAGCAGGTGCAAGCGCCAGGCGAGAACATGGTGCGCGGGAGCAAAGAATTTTCAGTAACCACCAGAGGCTCGCCCAGATGACAGTGACCAGAGCCCCACCTTGGTCTGGCGCCCCTGCTCACCTGCTCCACCATCCCGCTGCTGCCAACACCCACCATGTTCCATGCACACCCCCTGGTGGTCAACACACATCATAGCAACCAGTTGTTCAGTTGTTTGGTTGTTCTGCTGTTTGGTCTATTTGCATATTAGGGTTTTATATATATAGATACCTTATCCTATATAATAAAAGGCTAATATGCAAATCGACTGAACAGCGGAACGACTGGTCGTTATGACGCACACTGACCACCAGGGGACAGACGCTCAGTGCAGGAGCTGCCCCATGGTGGTCAGTGTGCTCCCTCAGGGGGAGCTCTGCTCAGCCAGAAGCCAGGCTCATGGCTGGTGAGTGCAGAGGCAGTGCCAGGATCCTCTCCCGCCTCCATGTCAGTGCTAAGGATATCTGACTGCTGGCTTAAGCCATCAGTCAGACATCCCCCGAGGGCTCCCAGACTGTGAGAGGGAGCAGTCCAGGCTGAGTGAACATCCCCCCCGCCACCGAGTGCAGAATTTCATGCACTGGGCCTCTAGTCTACACTAATAAAAGAGAAACATGCAAATTGACCATCACTTGGTGACACTCACCAGCCAATCAGGAGTGAGTATGCAAATTAACCCGGCAAAGATGGCAGTGGCCCCGACTCCCAGCCGTTCCAGGCCTCTGGGCAGCACACATGCAGGTGCAGAGTGGCCAGGTGGGGCGGGACGCCTGCTATGAGGGGAAGGGCAGAGGGTGGAGGGAGCTACAGGAGTGGCACTCTGGCTGGAGCAAAGACTGAAGGCTGAGGCTAGAGCGAAGGCCTGGGTCCTGGGTGCTGGAGGAAAACTGGTGCCGGCAGCCAGGGGATGGAAGGCCTATTGCACGAATATTCATGCAATGGGCCTCTAGAATCTATGATAAGAGACAGAGGTCTAGAATAACATATACCAAAATGCTGACAGTAACTCTTTCAGTGCAATGAAATAATTTAGTGTATTTGCATTTGTACATTTTTCTGAAATGAGTTTAAAGCTTTCTTCAGATCTCCAAGTCATAGCTGATCACACAAATATTAAAATCTACTCTTCTTGGCTAACTTTAATTTCTAGACAATTTTTCTCCTGTCTTTATTTAGAAACAAATTACACTGATCACAACCTCCTTGCTGTTGCTGTTACCCAATCATCGTCCTTTCAATGTTCTCTTTCCTTCTCTCACTTGAAGTCATTATTATATGACTCCTCTTCCTTTTTTCCAAAAAAAAAAATATTTTATTGATTTCATAGAGGAAGGGAGAGGGAGAGAGAGAAACATCAATGATGAGAAAGAATCATTGATTGGCTGCCTCATGCATGCCCCACCCTGGGGATTGAGCCTGAAATTCAGGCATGTGCCATTACCAGGAATTGAACTGTGACCTCCCAGTTCATAGGTCAATGCTCAGTCACTGAGCCACGCTAGCAGGGCTGACTGCTCTTTCAAGATCCAGACCATATACCCACTTCTTCCCCTTCACAAATCACTCCCAAACTTCTTTCTCCTAATTCTAACAGCACTAATGATCTGATTAGGTGTTGATCTCTTAATGCCATTTTGGTTTTGTTTTGTTTTATGACAATACTAGAGGCCCAGTGCACGAAATTTGTGCACAGGGGTGTGTGTCCCTCAGCCCAGCCTGCACCCTCTCCAATCTGGGATCCCTCTCACAATCCAGGACTGCTGGCTCACAACTGCACGCCTGCCTGCCTTCCTGATTGCCCCTAACTGCTTCTGCCTGCCAGCCTGATCACCCCCTAACCACTCCCTGGCCAGCCTGATTGATGCCTAACTGCTCCCCTGCCAGCCTGATTACCCCTAACTGCCCTCCCCTGCAGGCCTGGTCACCCCTAACTGCCCTCCCCTGCAGGCCTGGTCCCTCACAACTGCTCTCCTCTGCAGGCCCAGTCACCCCCAACTTCCCTCCTCTGCTGGCCTGGTCAACCCTAAATGCCCTCCCCTGCAGGCCTGGTTCCTCCCAACTGCCCTCCCCTGCTGGCCATCTTGTGGTGGCCATCTTGTGTCCACATGGGGGCAGCCATCTTTGACCACATGGGGGCAGCCATCTTGTGCATTGGAGTGATGGTCAATTTGCATATTACTCTTTTATTAGATAGGATGTGACATCTTTCCCTCTGGATGGTAAGCCAACCAAATACAGGAGTTATGTATTAATCAGATCTCTATCTGTGCTCCTTTTAGCCTAATCAGTAACATTTGATATACTAAAGGCCCGGTGCATGAAATTCATGCAGTTGGGGGGGGGTGTCCCTCAGTCCAGCCTGCACCCTCTTGCAGTCCAGGAGTCCTCCATCAGTCGGACATCCTTAGCGTTGCTGCGGAGGCGGGAGAGGCTCCCGCCACTACTGCTGTGCTCATCAGCCATGAGCCCAGCTTCTGGCTGAGTGGCGCCCCCCCTATGAAAGCACATTGACCACCAGGGGGCAGCTCCTGCTTTGAGCATCTGCCCCCTGGGGGTCAGTGCAATCATAGCGACTGGTCTTTCCACTGTTCAGTCAATTTGCATAGTAGCCTTTTATTATGTAGGATGAGCTGAGCTCACCTACCTGATAAAGGGGAAAAACTAGGAGACATATGAAATGCTCAAAATGAGACAGTAACATTTATTCTCAAATTACTGAAAAGAATAAATGATAAATTCATGTTCCATTTTTTATTTTACCCAGCACCCATAAAGTTGCTGGGGAAAGGTGTGTCTCTGATAATCTGGGGATTTTATATAGATATGCATATTTAAATAAGCAATGAGATTTTAAGATAAATTGTTTTAAACACATTTAAAAAAAAACATATGTTTAAACTAAATGATTAAAGATAACAGGAAAGTTTAAAGATCAGGAACTTCAAATGTATCCTTTCTAAATTCAAAGGGAAAGTAAGTCCTCTCTCTCTCTGTCTCTCTCATTGCTGCTATATAATAAGAATAAACTTTTACATGAAAGAATAAGTGTTTATAATTACTGTACAACACATTATAGGTAAACCAACTAACTGGTCAGTGAATCATTGAGTTCCACTTTACATCCGAGACCTGATCAAATTTAGTAGTTAAGAACATGGGCTTTGGTTCTAGGTAATTCTGGGTTTGAATTTTGAATCAACCACTTAATTGCTCTCAACTTGGGCAAGTTAGCTATAGCTCAGAACCTCATCTTCCTCATTTATAAAATGGGTTAATATATTGCCTCATAGTGTAATTATAAAGATTACAAATTATAAAATATGGTCCTAGAACTTATCACAGTGCCAGGAACATGGTAAGAATGCAAGAAATGCTATCTATCCTTTTTGTGTGTGGGTGCCAGACACTTCACATTTGATATCTTGTTTTCTTTTTGTTTTTAGTCTTTATTGCTGAAAGTATTACATATATCCCCTTTTTTTGCCAATGGACCTCTTCTAGTCCAGGCCTTCACCACCCTATTGTCTATGTCCATACATTATGCATATATGCATACAAGTTCTTTGGTTTATCTCTTCCCACTACTGCACCAGTGCGGAGTGTAATCTTTGGGTAGTGCACTCTTCCCTCTAAGTTTGACCACTATGTGCCTCTCCAGACTCTTACCTTTGAGTGTCTGAACCTTTATCTAACTACTCACCAAACCATTTCAAGCCCTATTTACCATTATGCCCACGGGCTCCTCTGCCTGGAACAGTCTTACCCTCCCCTCCCCTTTGACAGTCTTACCCTTCAATTCTCACTTCATGAGATTCTTTCAAATCTTCCTACCTTAATTATGACCCTTTGAAGAGACCGAAACTTATTATCTTTGTTTTCCTGGTAGCTGGCACAAGTAAATTTTAAATAAATGATGATTAAATTAAATTGAAAACCTTGTGATTCTACAAGGCATTATAGAGTTCAGAATCACTCCTGAATTCCCCATATGCACTAGCACCAGAACCAACCTAACACTGGATGGATGGACCTTGAGAATATCATGTTAAGCAAAATAAGTCAGTCAGAGAAAGCTAAAAACCATGTGATTTCACTCATGTGTGGGATATAAAACTGAAATTCATAGACACAGACAACAATATGGTGGTTACCAGAGGGAAGGAGGTAGGGAGTAATAAAGAGTAAAGGGGGGCAATATATTGTGACGGAATATGATTTAACTTTGGGTGGTGGGCACACAATGCAATATATAGATCATGTATCATAGAAATGTACAATTGAAACCTATGTAATCTTATTAACCAATGTCACTCCAATAAATTTAATTAAAAATAAAATGAAATGGAAAAAATAAAAGAATAGAAGCAGCACTTTTGAGTAAAATATATTTAGGTGTGTATCCTCTGTACCTATATAATCTTAGGCAGGTTATTTAAACCACCTGATTTCAAACTTCTGACTTTACAAACAGATCATTTAAAGCTAACTTATACAGTTGACAGATGGAGTTAAAGAGACAATGTAAAGTGTCGATATAAATGTCCAAACCTTATAGAGAATTTTTGCAAGAATTTATTTGTGCCAAACTGAGGACATATGCTGGGGAGCAAGATCTCAAATGTTCTAGGGAGTGTAAATTTCACAGTTTCTTTAATGCATTTTAAATGAAGGGGAGAAGTAAGAAAGATTACAGGAGGGTGGCAGAAAGCAAGGCAGTATTAGATTACAGTACTGTTAACAAAATTATGTGCTTTCTCAAGGGTGGTTATGCTTATTTCAAAGGTGTGTTAACCTGGATGCACAAAAATAAAGGGCAGGGCTTGCTTAAGGCAAAGATAAAACTTTTACTAAAAAAGTTACATGCCTGGAATGTGACCTACCTAACCAGTTAGGAATTTAGGATCAGATCACCCTGTGAGATTACTTTCTGTAGAACCCCTTTCTGTCCAAAAAAGCAGCGCAGAGCTTGGGGCATTATTAGTATTTAACAAAATAATTGTTGTGCTATTGCTATCATGGTTGTTACCATTGTTGTTGTTAGATCCTTTTTATCATTATGATCTTCAGTATCTTCATCACTAAACCCTTTCATTATCAGGAGCCAGAAAATCCATTGTGAAAGGACCAGAAATGAAAAAATGTTAGCATAAGCCATGAACTATACCATCCCCACTATATAGGGATTTAAGACCCAGTGAGAAATGCTAAATAAAGGACACAAAGGACTTGAGAGAAGAGGTATGCTTTGTCTCTCCAACTGTGAGAGCAATCACAAAAGAACAGGAGGTTGGAAAAAGAAACACATAATGGAAGATTAGTTATCTCTCTTTAAAAAAAAATTAAAAACATGTTTTTATTGATTTTTAGAGAGAGAGAAATGAAGAGGGATAGAGAGATAGAAACAGCAATGAGAGAGAAACATCATCCATTGGCTGCCTCTTGCATGCTCCCTAATGGGCATTGAGCTCGCAACCTGGGCATATGCCCTGACTGGAATGGAACCAGTGACCTTCTGGTTCATGAGTTGACACTCAACCACTGAGCCACACTGGCCTGGCTAGTTATCTCTTTCAATGGGAGTGATTGTTACTTGGAAGCAACTAGTAAAGATTAGAGTAGAGTAACACTTTGGAAGGTTCTATATAGTGTTAAAATAATCAGAATCCACTGAAATGATGAATCAGTAATCTAAAAAGATGACTGCATTTTTTTTTCTGTTGCTGCATACCATTTGCACTAACTCAGTAGCTTAAAGCAATACCCACTTTTTATTTCACAGTTTTGTAAGATAAGCACTTAGCATAGAATGACTGGGATCTCTGCTTCAGAATCACACAAGCTGACGTGTCAAGATGGCGGCTGAGCTGGGTGCATATCTACAGGGTCTGGGAAAGAGTATGATTTCAAGCTCATATAGGGTGTTGGCAGAATTCAATTCCTTGCAGCTATAAAACTGAAGTCTCATTTTCTTGCTGGCTGTCATCTGACGTTTACTCCCTGCTTCTAGAAGCCACCACATTTCTTCTCACATGGCCCCCTCCAACTTCAAAGGAAGCGACAGAGCAGTGAGTCCTTCTCATACTTCAAGTCTTCCTGACTTCTTACTCTGCCACCAGTCTGAGAAAAAAGCCCTTCTTCAAAGAGTCACTGGGAAAATCTCCCTATGTTTCTGGTCAACTGAAGAGTTACCTTGATTACATCTGCAAGATCCCTTTTGCCATGTGAAAAAGCAACCACAGGAGTAACACTAACAGCCTATGGTCCTGGTGGCCACCTAGAATTCTGTTTACTACAAAGATCCTGGCAATGCTGTACAGCATAATAAAGAAAGTTCCTAAATGCATAAAGACCACTCAGGAGCTATTTAAGCAGTTTAAGCTGAGGTGTTAAAGGTCTAGTTAGTTAATAATAGCAGCTTGCTATGCAATAGACCCTGTTTATGGTTTCAACTTATAGAATCTTCACAAAATCCTTATGATATAGGTGCTATATTATAAGGATACAGTTGAAGAAATTGTAGCTTAATGAAATTAGGAAATGTCCTGAATGTCACACAGCTAGTAGTTTGTAGATCTGGAAAAACTGACTCCAGAGCCCAGGCTCTCAACTGTAATCCCATCTATTTTCCCTGAGTTGAAAGGCTGGGGACCACATGGCCACGGTGAAGAGAATCTGACAAATGGCCCCTGAGTTCTGTTGGAATCATCTTCATCTTACAAATTTCCATTTTGTGCATTGAACACAGACTATATGTGAAGTACTTTGCTGGGTACTTTAGATGAAATATACCCTATCTCATTAAATTCTTACAATACTAAAACCTTCCCAATATTAGAAATAAGAAAACTTAGGCCTCAGTTAAACATTTCTTGTTTCAGGTCTCAGAGGTGTGAGTAGCAGATGAAGACTTTGAACTCTGGTTTGCCTAACTTTGAAGGCTTTTTATTACGCTATATGACTAATGTTAGGCTCAGTATGTTTAAAGCTCTGCGAAGCAGAAACATGTAGTAGCTACAAGCATGGAGGCCGATGCCTTCCTGCCTGTGTGTGAAGACCAGTTCTGCTACTTACTTGTCTCTCTGGCCTCCATTTTCATTTCCTAATGTAAAAGGAGAATATTTCCTGGTTTATGGAGACTATAGCAAAAATTAATGAATTATTACAGGAAAACTCTTGGAACAGTGCCTAGTATATAGTAAAAACTCAAAAACTGTAAGCTATGAGAAAGGTCTGGGAGAAATGTGTGATATAGACAACTATAAATTAGTTTTACCTGTCCTTTGTGTTATTTGCATCATTAAAAGCTGATGATACCAGGGAATAGGGATTGGCTAAGTGATATAGGGTAACAATATTGCTCAGTGGGGCTAGCTAATTAAGCTAGTGATGAGGAGAAACTTAATTTTGAAAACCTGGAGGGCATATTGGAGTAGCAGAAAGTAAGGAGGAAGATCTGCATGTAGGTTATTTGTGAAAAGAATGATAGAATGCTTGGGACAAATTAGGTAGACTTTCCTGTTTGGGGAAGATAGTGAATTATCATAATTCAGATCAGATTGTCAAAGTTGAAGCAATGAATATATTGAAAGCAACTTATATCTTTGTATACATTTATTTATCCATTGATAAACATTCACAGAAGACCTCCAAAGTGCAAGGTGTTATAAAATACACTAAGATGAATCATAAATCTCCCTCTCATGAATTGATAAACTAATAAAGGGATTTAGATATGCAAACTCTTACAATTTATAGTAAAAACTTGCATGAGTCACAAGTGAGTCATGGATGAAATTGTAATAACATTTAGAGGAGGGAAAGATTGCTTCCAACTGAGAGAAATTGGAAAAGGTTTGTAGAGATGATGGCAAATTGAAAGAAGAGAAATTGATGAGGTGTTTGAAATAGGAATTAAAAGGTGCAAGGGGCATATGCCTTGGCCCTACAGATGTGAGAGTAAACATGGACCTTCACTAGAGAAACAACAGGTTCAAATAGGAGAGAGTTGTTTGGGGATAAAGTTAATAGAAATTGACAACTAAATGGATTTTGACATAATGAGGAAGGAGAATTAAAAATTTCTTAGCATCTTGGTATCAATAACTAGAGAGTTGTTAAAATTAACAGAAATACTGACTACAGAGGGAATACATTAGTAGGGAAGGTGATGGACTTTTATTTTGGACAAATTCTATTTTACCTATTGGGCAGGAAAAATTGTCTAGAATGTAATATGGCCTGGCTGAATTGATGTTGTTGTGGAACACTATAGCTGCTGCCCCAGAGAGGCATGCAGGGAGGAATGCCTCAAGATGAGAGATGACACCATAGAATGTACACCAAAAAGGAACCCTAACATAAACTATGGACTTGGGGTGATAGTGTGTGTCAATATAGGTTCATCAATTGTAATAAATATACCACTGGGGATATTGATATGCATGTATAAGATATCTCTGTATCTTTCTCTCAATTTTGCTGGGAACTTGAAACTAACTACCCTTTAAAAGAGTCTTGGTGAGAAACCAAGATGGCGGCATAGGTAAGCACCTTAAACTGCTGCCTCACACGACAATTTCAAAACTACAACTAAAAGACAGAACGGACATCTTCAGAACCATAGGAAGGCTGGCTGAGTGGAAATTCTACAACTAGAAGGAAAGAGGAAAGCTCACGGAGAATCAGAGGAGCAGCAAAAGGCTGAGGTACGGAGACGCGCGCAGAGAGCAAGGGCGACTGAGTGCCTGGCTGACTTTCTCTGGCGGGAGGGGGAAGGAAGCCCCCAACTGCACTGAAACCCAGTTCCGACTGCACTGAAACCCAGTTCCAGGTGAAACCCCATGGACCCAGGCTCATACAGGGGGAGTCTGGACTGTCAGGTAGAGAGAAAGGCACACAGAGACTCGGAGACCTGGGGGAGCCACGACGGGTCTGGAGGTGCATGCACGCGCGCACGTGAGTGCTCACAGAGAAAGCTGAATGCAGAGGTTGCCGCAGGCATTCCCTAGAGGAAGGGAGTCGGAAGCTCCTGACTGCACTGAACCCCAGTTCTGGGCCAGCCCCTGGGGACCCACGCTCTTACAGGGGGAATCTGGACTGTCAGGCAGAAACTCAGGGGAGTCACGGAAGGCAGAGGTCTGGAGACTCGCGTGCAAGGGCAGGGCTGACGGGAAGCCAAGACTGTCTGCTCTGCCCTGAGACTCTGCCCCATCCAAGCTGAACACAGAGGCTTTTGCAATTTTGCAAGTCTAATCCTATAAGGCTGTCTCCAGCACCGAACTTCTCCCAGCGTAGACACAGCTGATCCTCACAGCCAACTGGCCTGGAGGTCTATTCCTCCCAGTGATACCAACAACAATCAAGACTTAACTACAAGGCTGTACACACAGTCCACAAAGGGGTGCACCAAGAGTGTCCACCTCAGGTTAACTGGGGAGGCCGACCCACTGGGCCCTATAGGAAACCTAGCACACAAAGCTACCCTACCAACTCAGGGAAGCAGTGAAAATGCGGAGGCAAAGAAACAGATCACAAATGAAAGAAATGGAGGAAAACAAACGACTGGATATAGAATTCAAAACCACAGTTATAAGGCTTTTCAAGAATATCCTAGAAAAGGCCGATAAATTTAGCGAGACCCTTGAGGATATGAAAAAGGACCAACTAGAAATTAAACATACACTGACTGAAATAAAAAATATTATACTGAGACCTAACAGCAGACTAGAGGAACACAAGAATCAAATCAAAGATTTGAAAAACAAAGAAGCAAAAAACACTCAACTGGAAAAGCAAAAAGAAAAAAAATCCAAAAAGTTGAAGATAGTGTAAGAAGCCTCTGGGACAACTTCAAATGTACCAACATCAGAATTATGGGGGTGCCAGAAGAAGACAGAGAGCAAGATACTGAAAACCTATTTGAAGAAATAATGACAGAAAACTTCCCCTACCTGATGAAAGAAATAGACTTACAAGTCCAGGAAGTGCACAGAACCCCAAACAAGAGGAATCCAAAGAGGACCACAACAAGACACATCATAATTAAAATGCCAAGGGCAAAAGACAAAGAGAGAATATTAAAAGCAGCAAGAGAAAAACAGTTAATTACCTACAAAGGAGCACCCATACGATTGTCAGCTGATTTCTCAACAGAAACTATGCAGGCCAGATAGGAGTGGCAAGAAATATTCAAAGTGATGAAAAGCAAGAACCTACAACCAAGATTACTCTACCCAGCAAAGTTATCATTCAGAATGGAAGGTCAGATAAAGAGTTTCACAGATAAGAAAAAGCTAAAGGAGTTCATCACCACCAAACCAATAGTATATGAAATGCTGAAAGGTATTCTTTAAGAAGAGGAAGAAGAAAAAAGTAAAGATAAAAATTATGAACAACAAATACATATCTATCAACAAGTAAACCTAAAAATCAAGTGAATTAAAAATCTGAGGAACAAAATAAACTGGTGAATATAATAGAATTAGGGGCATGCATAGAAAGGGAGTGGACTGATAATTCTCAGGGGGAAAGGCGTATGGGGGGTGCAGGAAGAGACTGGACAAAAATCGTACACCTATGGATGAGGTCAGTGGTGGGGAGGTAAGGGCAGAGGGTGGGGTGGGAACCGGGTGGAGGCGAGCTATGGGTGGGGGGGGGAGGAGGAGAAACAATTGTAATAATCTGAACAATAAAGATTTATTCAATTTTTAAAAAAAGAAAGAAAAAGTCTTTTTTTAAAGAAACAATTATTAATTAAAAAAATAAGAGCAGTTCTATCATCTGACTTCTAAAGCAGTTCTAGACTAGTGATTTTCATCAGTGTAAAATAAAAGTTCTTCAGATGTTTCAACATATGCAGATCAAGCAATGTGATACACTGCATTAACAAAATAAAGGGTAAAAAATTATATGATCATACCGACAGACACAAAAGGTATTTGACAAAATACAACATTTATTTCTTTTTTGGTGTGTGTTTTTTTAAATATATATTTTTATTGATTTCAGAAAGAAAGGGAGAGGGTGAGAGACAGAAACATCAATGATAAGAGAGAATCATTGATTGACTGCCTCCTGAATACCCACTACCAAGGATAGAGCCTATAACCCGGGCATGTGCCCTGCCTGGGAATTGAACCGTGTCTTCCTGTTTCAAGTTCTATGCTCAACCATGGAGCCACACCAGCCAGGTTTCATTTGTGACTAAAACACTCAATAAAATGGGTATAGAAGGAAAGAACTTAACATAAAAAGGTCATATATGACAAACCGTCACTAGTATTATACTTAATGGTGAAAAACAAAAGCTTTTCCTTTAAGATCAGGAGCAGAATGCTCACTGTTACTATTGTGATCCAACATACTACTGTAAGTCTTAACCAGAGCAATTAGGCAAGAAAAAGAAATAAAAGGTATCCAGATTTGGGAATAAAAAAGTAAAATTGTGACTTCTTGCAGATGACAATATTCTATATATAGGAAACCCTAAAGACTCTACCACATGACTATTAGAAACTATAACAAATTCAGTAAAGGTACAGGACATTGTACAAAAATCCATTGAGTTCTTTTTTAAAAATATATATATATTATTGATTTTTACAGAGAGGAAGGGAGAGGGGTAGAGAGTTAGAAACATCGATGAGAGAGAAACATCCATCAGCTGCCTCCAGCACACGCCCTACTGGGGATGTGCCTGCAACCAAGGTACACGTCCTTGACCGGAATCGAACCTGGAACCCTGCAGTCTGCAGGCCAAGGTTCTATCCACTGAGCCAAACCAGTTAGGGTTCCATTGAGTTCTTACATAATAATAATGAAGTATCATAAAAAGAAATTTAAAAAAATTCATTTGCAATTACAACAAAAAGGTTAAAGTACCGAGGAATGTACTTAACAAAGGAAGTGAAGGACCTATGCACTGAAAACTGTATGACACTGTTGAAAGAAACTGGAGGAGACACAAAGAAATGGAAACGTTCATGTTCACAGATTAGAAGAATCAACATGGTTAAAATGGTCATATGCAGTGGTCGGGAAACTGCAGCTTGCAAGCCACATGCGCTCGCGAGCCGCGGTTTGCTGTTCTGTTGACTAATGAGTTTGCCGACCACTGGGATAGGGGCTTAATCACAAGGAACAACAGCCTGTAATTATTGGAATCAAGAGTCTAGGTCAGTGGTCGGCAAACTCATTAGTCAACAGAGCGGCAAACCGCGGCTTGCGAGCCACATGTGGCTCACGAGCCGCAGTTTCCTGACCACTGACTTAAAGCAACCTACAGATATATCACAATTCCCATCAAAATACTAGTGGCATTTTTCAAAGAAATAAAACAAAAAATTAACAAATTTGTATGGAACACAAAAGACCCCGAATAGCCAAAACAATCCTGAGAAAAAATAATACACTTCCTGACTTCAAATTATACTATATAATCAAAACAGTATGGTATTGGCAGAAAAATAGAGACACAAACCAATGGAACAGAATTGAGAGCCCAGAAATAAACCCACATGTATATGGACAACTAGTTTTTTACAAAGAAGCCAAAACATACAATGAAGTAAGGAAAGGGGCTTTAATACTGGTAAAAGGCGCTAGGAAAATTGGAAAGCCACATGCAAAAGAATCAAACTAGGTTGTTTTTTGACACCATACACAAAAATTAACTAAAAATGGATTAAAGAATTAAATATAACATCTGAAACAATGAAATATGTAGAAGAAAAGTAGGTATTAAACTTATAGAACTTGGTCTCAGGAAAGCTTTTATGAACCTGACCCCAAAGGCAAGGTAAGTAAAAACAAAAATAAATGAATAAGACTACATCAGACTAAAAAGTGTTTGCATAGTAAAACAAAAAGGCAACCATCTGAAAGGAAGAATATATTTCCAAACAGTACCTCTGATAAGGGGCTAATATCCAAAATATATAAAGACCTCATACACCTCAACAATAACAACAAAAAATAAAACATCCAATTAAAAATTGGGACGAGCACCTAAACAGAAACTTTTCCCAAGAAGACATACAAATGGCCAATAGATATATGAAATGATGATCAATTTCATTAGTTATAAGGGAAATGCAAATCAAAACCACAATGAGATATGGCCTCACACCTATTAGAATGGCTACTATCAATTCGACAAGAGATAACAAGTATTGGAGAGGAAGTAGAGGAAAAGGAACCCTCAGACACTCCTGGTGGGAATGTAAACTGGTATAGCCACTGTGAAGGAGGTTCCTTAAAAAAGAAAGTATAAAGCTACCATATGACCCAGCAATGCCTCTTCTGAGTATCTAGTCAAAACTTGAAAACATCCTATCTAATAAAAGAGTAATATGCAAATTTACCACACCTCCGCTATACCCACAAGCCACGCCCACCAGCTACACCCACAAGCCACGCCCACCAGCTACACCCACAAGCCACAGCCACCAGCTATGCACGCAAGCCAATCAGGAGCGAATATGAAAATAAACCCAACCAAGATGGCTTCAGCCACAGAGAGCAGGAGAGAGGCTTGGGTTTCCCTGGCAATGGAGGAAGCCAAGCTTTCCGCCTGCACTTGCCGGCCCAGGCCTCCACTCATTGCTACAAAATTTCAATTATAGAAGATAAATAAAGCCCAACAGAAATGGCGGCAGCCACGGAGCTGGAGAGAGCAGCAGGCTAGGGTTGCCCGCGGTGATGGAGGAAGCCAAGCTTCTGTAGCCCTGGCCAGCTTTGGCCTGGCTTAAGGCTACAAAGTTTCAATTATAGAAGATACATAATCCCAACAGAAATGGCTGCCACCACGGAGGGAGCAGAAGGCTTGGCTCCACTCCAGGCTACAAAGTTTCAATTGTACAAGATAAATAAATTCCAGATCCCAAGGCCTCTGCTTGGGTCGCCGGGGGGCGTGGCTGGCCTGCAAACCACCACAGGCCCCTCGCCCAGGCCGCCCCACACCCCAAGGGAACCCCCACCCTGATCTGGGACACCCTTCAGGGCAAACCAGCTGGCCCCAACCCATGCACCAGGCCTCTATCCTATCTAATAAAAGAGTAATATGCAGATTGACCATCACTCCAGCACATAAGATGGCTTCCCCCATGTGGTCAAAGATCCTGCCCCCATGTGGACACAAGATGGCCACCACAAGATGGCCAGCAGGGGAGGGCAGTTGGGAGGAACCAGGCCTGCAAGGGAGGGCAGTTGTGGGTGATCAGGCCAGCAGGGGAAGGCAGTTGGGAGGGACCAGGCCTTCAAGGGAGGGCAGTTGGGGGCAATCAAGCCTGCTGGGGAGGGCAGTTAGGGGTGACCCGGCCAGCAGAGGAGGGAAGTTGGGGGTGACTGGGTCTGCAGGGAAGGGCAGTTGGGGGGGACCCAGGCCTGCAGGCGAGAGCAGTTGGGGGATACCATGCCTGCAGGGGAGGGCAGTTAGGGGTGACCAGGCCTGCAGGGAAGGCAGTTAGGGCAAACAGGCTGGCAGGGGAGCAGTTAGGCATCAATCAGGCTGTCAGGGGAGTGGTTAGGGGGTGATCAGGCTGGCAGGCAGAAGCAGTTAGGGACAATCAGGAATGCAAGCAGGCGAGCAGTTGGGAGCCAGCAGTCCTGGATTGAGAGAGGGATGTCCTACTGCCCGTTTAGGCTCAATCCCTGTGAGATCGAGGCTAAACGGGCAGTTGGACATCCCTTGAGGGGTCCCAGATTGGAGAGGGTTCAGGCTGGGCTGAGGAACACCCCCCCCCCCCCCCGTGCACACATTTCGTTCACCGGGCCTCAAGTCTCTCTATATAAAACCCTACTATGCAAATATACCGAATGGTGGAACAACCAAACAACCGAACAACCAGTCACTATGACGTGCACTGACCACCAGAGGTCACATGCAAAACATGGTGGGCATTAGCCCCACTCGCATCCGCTGCTAGTGCAGGCCCCAATTGCTCTGCTGTCAGTTGGGTGGGATCAATGGTGGCAGCGGCAGCAGCAGTGGTGGCAGCAGCGGAGCAGGAGCGGGGCTGCCGGCTGACAGGGGGCTGAGGGCCGTGGTGGGAGTGGCCAGGCGGGAGTGTGGAGGATGGGCTGAGACCCGCCCTTGTGCCCACCTCACAGCCCACAGTTCCTTTCAAGGTGCACGAATTCATGCACTGGGCCCCTAGTTTATTTATAAAGATATATGTACAGTTATGTTCATTGCAGCATTCTTCACAGTAGCCAAAACATGGAAAAAACCTAAGTGCCCTTCCATGAATAATTGGATAAAGATATGGTACATATACACAATGGAATACTACTCAGCCATAAAGAAGGATGAAATACTGCTATTTGTGACAAGGATGGATCTTGAGTGTATTATGCTAAGCAAAATAAGTTAGACTGAAAAAGGACAAGAACATATATAACAGAAAGCAACAAATAAACAAAACAAAACAACTCATAGATACAAACTCAAGGGCACAGTATTGTGCTTATCAAAGGGGGTTATAGGGAACTCAAGAAGTTAAACATTTTAGCTTCAGTTATATATTTAATAGGCTTGGTAATTAATGCATGTGGAAAGCTATTGTTACAGGAGCCTTTGTGCCCCAGGAGGACTGCAAGCGATCAAAAAGATATCTTCAGGGATTGGAGGAGGGAGGTTAATTGGGGGGAGGGGGTATTGGGGGACATCTGTAATACTGTCAACAATTAAAAAAAAAAAAAAAAGGTATCTTAGCCACTGTGCTCCAGGGAGAGAACTTCTGCTGCCCAGGATGAAAATAAAAAAAATCACAGGTCAGTAGAGGCAGGGATGCTCAGAAAATCACCAGACTGCAACTTTTATCTGATTAACCTTTTCCCTGAATTCCAAACCCCTTACTTATGCTTTTCTTCTTCTTGTAAAAATGGTCGGCTTGCGATGAGATGTAAGATGGTCTTTTTAGAGTTCATAACCTGCCTTCTTCTCAGATTGCCAGCCCATAAGGATTTAAAGCACCCATAAGGATTTAATCCTTGTCTCTAATGATTGGGTCAGGTAGTGACAAGTATCACAAACGTGGACTTTTTCCATTCCAGGGGCAGGATAAAGTTGGTAAAGGAGACCACATAGATCAAGATGGAAGGAGACTAGACTTTGGGTGATGAGCACACAATGAAACATATATATTCTGTAGCATAGAATTGTACACTTGAAACTTACATAATGTATTGACCAATGTCACCCCCAATAAACTTAATTAAAAAATAAAAGCTCTTCACTTACATGGCAGTGACTCAGAGGCATGGCGACTACAGAATTTATGAGAGTGAAAGGGAAAGCTACTAATCGTTACACTGGAAGAGCTGGTTTAAACCAGGACTACCCTGAAGCATCTGGGCAGTATGTTCACTCTCTAAGAGGCCATGGGAGGACTGTGGGGCTAGCGGAGGCTGAGGCAGTCCCACCTGCAGGGCTTCCAATCCTCTGTCTCCATCAGGACAGCTAGCAGCTCTGTTTTCCTCTGTTTTGTGTGGGTTACTGTTCTGCAGAAAACCTAATTTGAAAGGGGTTTGATTGCCATAAAAGGCTGAAAACCAGTGGCTTAGGCAAAAGTTTAAGGTTCAAAAACAAAAAGGTTTAAATGGAGGATATATTTTTCAGGAAAAAGAAAAGAAAAAAGACTTTTTTTTTTCATTACCCTTTATCTCAGAAGGCAGGTGTGTTAAAATGTTATGAAAAAACATGTGCTTTTTAAATTACAGCTATATTTTTAAACAAACCATTTGTTGGTGATGCAATTGCAAAAGGCATCTAAACTTAGCATGTCTATATTTAATTTATAGAATTGCATGTTTTAAAAGAATGAGTAGATTCTTCCAGACTATGTTTAAAATCCACTTGTAAGTTGTGACTTTGCAAAGCCAGTTTTTATCCTGGATCACATTTAAAAAAATAATGCTGTGAAAATGAATATTCTTAACAATGGCAACAAATGTGGTGTGAGAATCAGTTGCTGAAGAGCCTAAGCTTTCCTTTTATAATTCACTAGTGTTGACAGGAAGAAATATCCTGACAGGAAGAAATAACTTGTGAATGCCAGCAAAAAAAAAAAAAAAAAAAAAAAAAAAAAGAGCTTTCAAATATCCATAATATTGAATAAGAACTAAAAATTCAATGAAAATAATCACTAGAAAACTACAAGTTATGATCTAGAAAATTATTTCATTCTGATTTATTTACTTATTTCCAACTTCAAGTGTTTTCCTTGTTTTAAATTTCATTGAAAATTTGAAATTCACCAGAAAAATTAACTTTAAATTTATATGAATTTTTTTAGTTTTAGATTAATTATGTAGGTGGTAGCATGACAATTGAAGTGCTACAAATGGTTTAATTAAATACTTTGCAGTTCAATTTGTAATTTTGGTTTCAGAATAAACTCAAAATTTGGGAATAATATTCTGCATATTTTTCTTCCTCCTCCTTCTCACTTTATTTCAACCTCTTCTTTTTTAAACATTTACTAGCTCAGTATATGTTTAAGAATTAAACTTGAAAAATGTTTCTTTCTCAAGTTTAACTTTGGTTTTCAAGGGAGGCAAAAAGACAAGTACCATTCCCCTACATTGAGATGTTTTTAATAACAGAACTTCCTATCTAGATTTATTTGGTAAAGTGACTTCTTTTTCTCATAACTCTAATCCAGGAATCAATATCATCTCGGAAGTGTTCAATTGATTCTTCAGGCAAGAGGTACCATTCACAACGTTACATTCATTCACAATATAAGACTTTATTATGTTGAGACACTATTTTGAAGTTTTAGTGTTTAGACCCAGTTCTCACCCTCAAGATACACTGTCCTGTGGGGAGACAGAGAACTGGAGAAGCAAATAGGCAATGGTAAATGTCATGATGGGATTAGGCACAAGGTTCTATGGAAAAACTAACAGGGAACTCCTGACTAGGCATCAGGAAATCAAGGGAAATTGGGAGAGGATGTCTGAGATGTGTCCTAAAAACTAATTAAAGTTCTTCATAAAAATCTACGTAAGTAGGGATTCAAGTATTTTAGCAAGTTCAACCTCATGTACACTCATTCCCACCTCATTGTAAAGTCCCTTGGACAATTATCCCATAATTATCCCATGCTAGAATCTGCCACACTGAGACACCAACATTCTGATTCAGAGTAAAGAGAAGGGAGAATGGATCAGGGAAGTCTGGGATTGGGTGAAATACCCAAGTAAGGTCATGACTTTGGAGGTCAGAGGTCAAAATAAAGAGCTATAACTCTCAATCTACACACTTACATATGCAAAACTTTTACATGTAAATTTTTAAATTTAAACCTACTGAATTAAAACTCCAAAGCTTAATATATCAGAATGGTGAAAATTAGATCTGTCATTTTTTGAGGTGCTTCATTCTTTGTTGGACAAAGTCCTTACATAAAGATCTTACATAACCCAAGGTTGTGGAGAATCCTCTGGTTATTGGATATCAGGTCCCTGTCACTTACCACGAGGACATCTGTTTTCTGGTCCCCACAGGTTGGGCAACTCCGCTGCTTGGACACAATCATATTCATCTTTGGACAGACTAAGAATATTGGTACCTGGGATTGTCTCTCTAAATGCACCATATTCCCTTTGAAACCTTTCCCCTGTTTGATATGATATAAGGTTGTAAAGAAGGACCTATTTCTTTCTTCCTTTCTTCCTCTCTTTCTCTCTCTCTCTCTCTCTTTCTTTCTTTCTTTCTTTCTTTCTTTCTTTCTTTCTTTCTTCATTTTTCTTTTTTTTTTAATTGACTTTAGAGAGAGAGAAAGGGAGAGGAATAGAGAGATACTAGTAGAAACATCAATGAGAGAAACATCAATCAGCTGCCTTCTGCATACCCCTACTGGGGATCAAACCAGAAACCCAGGCATGTGCCTTGACTGGGAATCGAACTGCTGACCTCTTGGTTCATGGGTCAATGCCCAACCACTGAGCCACAACGGCCTGGCTGGGGACTATTTCTTACTGGCTTCTCAGACCTCTCTCCCTTCCTCAGTCAATCCTAGAGTTCTCATAGCTTCCCCAATGCCCTTTCCACTTTATTCTCCCTTCCTGGTATAGTCCTTATATAGTCCTTATAGAGATCTTATCACTATTATAAAAACCCATGGCTGTGATGCTGTCATGACCAAATACCAAAAGGCACCTGCTGAATGTCATGTGATTTCTTCATGGGAACAAGTAAGTGTTGCTCTATTAAATTCTCATCTTCCAAGAAAGGCCAATTTAAGTGCTCCTGAGAAGGAAAGGTTAGGGCAGGAAACTATTCTTATCTCCGTCCACAGGGCTGTGTGCGCAGCGAGGTGTGCGGGTGGGCAGGGACTTGATGCTGGTCCCACAGAATGCCAGGTTTGGGTCTCACACGATTTCACGCAGTGGGCCTCTAGTTTTAAATGAAAACAGAGAAAACTCTTAACATTTGGCTGCTTCTGCTTTGGCTCTGATCAAATCCTTGTAGCCATAATTGCAAAGCTGGTGGCCTGCTAGAAATGAAGGTGGTTGGGGAAGATGTAGGCAGAACATGCACAATTTAACCTTTTAATAAATTATCCTTCCATTATGGATATGGTCCATGTGAAGGAGTAAAGAAAGGAGATTAGTCTTAGCTAGCTACATTGGAAAAGTGCCACAGTACCCTGGACACTGTGGTCATCTACACAGTGCCCGTCATCTTGCCTGCATCTTTTAGCAGGTTATCAAAGCTTGGTCTGCTGCTTGTTGAAAATAGTCTTTTGGGGGGATTTCATGTTTTCTGTACTTCAAGTTTTCAATGCTTTTGTCTCTTTCAAATTGGTAGTCACAGGGCTTTTGGTTTTCCAGTTTGGAGTCTTCCTCAAAGTTATTCCATGTGTTCTCCAGATGCCCTACAATTGCAAACCAGAGCTGGATTCTCCAAATGCCCCTGGGTTCAAAGTGTACACCTCATGTCCCTACTGCCAAGGACAACTGACTTTTTTTTTTCCAGCAGAATTCTTGTCATTATTGACTCTCATGA
Source organism: Plecotus auritus (assembly GCF_963455305.1). Lineage (NCBI taxonomy): Eukaryota > Metazoa > Chordata > Mammalia > Chiroptera > Vespertilionidae > Plecotus > Plecotus auritus. The sequence continues at coordinate 140,617,660 of NC_137772.1, read as the reverse complement.
TTATTAATAGAATTTTCCATTCTATAGCAATTAAGATTTAAAAGCCTTTTCACTCATTATCCCATTTGATTCTCGGGAGAATCCTGAAAACTAGGACAAATGTTATCATCTATGCCCCCTAACTATGGCTTTGATTACAGCCCTCAAAAACAGTAGGCTGAGTGAAGAATTGTTGATTGAAATTTGCAAAAACAAATTCCAAATAAGCAGAATGAACAGTACTCAAGGCACTTATGTCTTATTTCAGCTAAGGACAAATCACTGAACAGTATCTGAGAACATTGCTGGAATTGTCATAGGGATTTGAAAGACATTGGCTATTCTCTTTACTCTGAATCAGATTATATCCCTTTGACACCAGTTAAAATCTTCATGAAGTTGTTCTCTGTAACAAAAGGATCACTATGAGCTTTTTTCTTTGTTTCTTTTTTTTTCTCTCTCTTCCTTCTACTTCCCCTCTCCCTCTCTTCTTTCTTCTCTTCTTCATTTGTTTGTTCCTTCCTTTATTTTTTCCTACTTACCTCCCTCCCTTCCTTCCTCTTTAACTCCCACCCCTCAAACATGTGAAAAACATCAATTTCTACTCTCAAAGTTTTAAAAAACCTGAGCAATAATGATTTTGCAAGAACACAAAGGTTGGTATTAACTCAATCAAATGCATAGTTATATATAGTATATATAATTATATTATGATTTACTAAGGTGAAAGAAAATTTTATTGATTGAGCACCTATTATGTGTCAGACACTGCTGAATTTTACATATGTTTTGTTATTTAAACTTCACAACCATCCTTTGAAATAGATATTGATGTAGCTCAAAAGTAGTTGAACGAATTTGCTAAGACCTTATAATTAAAAAACAAGAGGCAGAATTCAAAATCTGTTCTTCAGGGCCTCCAAAGTCAACACCTTATCATTACAGGAGTATGAAAATGATAAATTGAAAGTGATAAAATTTAAATTTGTATCAGAATCATACAACTTATAACCTCAGACTAGAAAGTGACTTCAGATGTCTTCTTAATGCAAACTGCTGCTCCTATAAAATTATCTGCAAGGTGGTTGCCTAATCTCTACTAGGACAAATCTAGTAAGAGGCTGGATTATTTTCTTGAGAAATTCATTCTTCTTTTGAGCCAAATTATGTCTTTCTTTTTTTTTCTCTATCCCATTCTTTGATCCTGGTTATCTCCTATGTCTAGAGTGATCATATGTCCTACTTTGCTCAGGTTAGTCTTGGTTTATATAAATTTGTTGTGCCAGAATAATTATTAATAGTCTCATTTAACTCTAAGAAATGCCCCATTTTGGGTAACAAATTGTATGTCTACCATCTATGAGGCCACACAAAAATATTTGAGGCGAGTCATCAAGTCTCTCATCACTCATCTCCTCTGCAGGCTAAATATTCTTGATTTTTACCACAAATATGTAGTTGTAAATTTCCCTCAATCCCCTTATGGCCACAGTCCCCTGGACATTTTCAAATTTAGAAGTTCCTAACTTAGTCTTCATGGACCCTTGGGAAGTCCATGCATAGCATTTGAAATTCTATGTGAAATACTGCATAGAAGAGTATCATATGCATTTCTTAGTGTTGCTGTAACATTACCATGAACTAGGTAACTAAAAACAGCAGAAGTATATTCTTTTACAGTGCAGAAGGCCAGAAGTCTGAACTCAAAGTGTCAGCAGAGTTGGTTCCTTCTGTAGACTCTAAAGGAGAATCCATTTTGTGCTTCTTTTATAACTTGTGGTGGCTTCCAACACCTTTGGTATTTCTTGGCTTGTGGTAACATACTTCCAATCTCTGCCTGCATCTTTACATGATGTTCTTCCCTGTGTCTCTGTGTCGTCTTCTGTTTTATCTCTAAATCCAGGATTACCTCATCTTCATTTAGTTTATTAATTACATATGCCAGGTACTCTATTTCCAAATAAGGTCATATTCACAGGTATGAGAAATTAGGACTTAGACATTTATTTATTTATTTTTTTTGGTGGGGACACAATTAAACACACTACTAGAATATGTGTATTGTTCTAAAAAGTAGGCCATTAGATTTTTTCATACCAAAGAATCTGTGATTTCCCCAAAAGTTGAATAACCTGCTCCAGTTTTCCATCCTGAATACAATATTTCTGACATTGTTAAGGACAGTTTTTACTGAAGTCATAATGCCTGACAAACGGTGGGCCTTTAATAAATATTTGTTTAACAAATGATTGACTGGTTTGATTATTTCAGAGAACAGTCTCCCTCTTTGAGAGTTTGCTCCTTTTTTTTTTTTTTTTTTTTTTACAGCAGTCAATGGACATGTTGTTTTTTGAAGGGCAAATATTACTGATAGTCAAAATTGTAGCCTTGATTTATGATTATAGCTACTTGGAGTCACATACATTTCAGATAGAATAATAGAAGAATCCTCTTGTAAAAAGAACTCCTTATTTTCCTTCTCTTATTTTGTAGTTTGGGTGGAAATTGATAGGGGCTAGGTTCCTATTCACAAAACAAATCAGTTCTGATTAAAATGCCAGAGTTCCATGAGAATCTGACATCTATTTTATTTTTTTCCCATCAGTCTTTGGTACCTCTGAGTATAGGACATGGATGCTCGGGTTTCCTGTATTACTATGTTGTTGTTGTTTTGATTTTCTTTTCCCTATGAGAAAAAGAAATTAATGTTGCTTTCTCCAATCCATGGCAAAAAATCTTATGAAGACATCACTCCGTTTGATGGGACTTGTGCAACTGACTTTTTCACTAATTGTCCACACTCACCCTAATTTTTCCTTGGGGAAAAATTCACACTTCAAAACCTCAGCCTGCAGTCCACTTAGATGCCAGAATTGTTTCTTCCTAAAATCTAGCACCAGCCTTTCATGCTATATTTATCCTGTGATGTATTTCACAGCTGGAACACTACCTTTCAGAATGATGGGCTAAGTCCAGCAATCTGCAGACTTTTCCCCATGATTAATTATACTCAGGTGCCAACAACCTAGGATAGAACCAGTTTTGATAGTCATTCAACTGACAGTTATGCCCCAATTAATTTTACGCTTCATTAGACATCTGCCCTTAGGTTAGATTCCTAATGATTTTCTTCCAATGTCCAAGATTCCTCTTGGACTAAATGTGACTGAACAGGGAACTGATTTTAGTAATTCAATTCTATTGTGTTTTTCTTTTGAATTTTAACAGTTTATGCCTTTACACAAATTGGACTCCAGAAAAATATTTTAGTCTGCCCTCTGCCCCCACCCCCCACTACTGAAGATCAAGAAAGGTAGAAATAAGGCTGTACCAGGTATTAATTATTATAATCTCAGTTATTATCAAGGGATTCTTACTGAGTTTCTGGTATTTATGTAAACAACATTTCTTGTCTTGATGGAACACCCAAATGAGATGAATGTAAAATTTCTTAATGTTTATATCCTCCTGCCAAGGTACCCGTTGTTTGTTTGGATGTATGGCTACAATTCAACAATCTTATGAATTCCATTTAATCCTAGTATCTGACAGATGAAATAAATATTGAATGCCAGAGTAGATGGTAGGGTTTCCAGAGTCTTACCTGAACTCACTTTCAAGTAAAAGGATTGTTTCCCCATGGGTCATTCTTTTAAGTGGAATGTTCGTGTTCAAACTGATTTCCCCCATAGGTTAACTTTAGGATCCTCTTCCCCCCTGTGAATACTTAGTGTCCCTCCTACATTTGCACAATCCTCGACTTGATTATCTATTCTTGTCTTAACCTCTGAAATTAAAAGGTTAATTAAATATGACTGAGTTGTTTCAAAACATTCTGCCAAGTTAAAAATACTCTTTTATGTTCTGAAAAGTCCCTGAAGCTACATTACAAATTTGTCTTATTTGTCCTTTGTTAGACTCACTTTAAGCCCCAACTTGACAAAGGTTACCAGAACTTTTAAAAAATAATAATCCTGACTAATTTAGCAAGTTAGAGAAAATGATACTAAAAAGAAGTTACTTGAGCCCTCGCCGGTTTGGCTCAGTGGATATAGCATCAGCCAACAAACTGAAGGATCCCAGGTTTGATTCCGATTAGGGGCATGTACCAGGAGGCAACCAATCGAAGTTTCTCTCTTATTAGAAAAATAAGGACTGCCAATTTAGGAAAATTTTTACCCAATTGATGAGGGAGTTTATAGAAATAGGATTTCCAATAAATATGCAGGAGGGGTTTATTTCTGCCAGCTGTGTAGTTCAATGAAAACAGCCTGAAACTTTGTAAGGTAAATGCTAGGTCCCTCCAGGGATGGGACACAAAAGTAACAGATAAAAACCATCAGCAAAATGCAAAGTCTTATAGAGCTTGTGAGTTAATCTTGCTTTTCCACATTCTTCCTTCTTCCTTGTCTTTCTTCCTTCTAATTTTTTTCTTCCTTTAATGTTTTTCTTTAAAAACAATTAAAAGTAATAACATTATGACTGAATATATTCATAGTTATTAAAGGAAAACTAATTTAGATAAAATTTTTAATATAATTTATTTTATAAATAGCATACTAATTCATAGAATACATATGCCCTAATATTTTTCAACTATCCTTGTATTGGTGAACATTCATATATTTTGCTGTGGAAAAAAAAAAAAAAAAAAGCTTCAGTATTTGTACATGTATTCTTTTATACTAGTTGTTTTGGGTGAAGGTTTTTGGAGGTAATTCTTTGACCTAATTGTAAGCTTATTTTAATTTTTATTAGTTACTGCCTAAATATTCCCATACAGATTATGGAAGTCCTTATAGTCTTTTCACATAAGTAATAGATTCTATATGGTTTAAGAGGCATAAAGAATAGATCTAGAAAAGCCAATTTATCTAGAAGTTCTGAAGAAGAAATAGAGAAGATATAAGAGAACAAACAATAAAGGATATAATAAACATATCCTCATAATTCCAAAGGAAAAAAGAAAACTAAAATTACATCTGATTTCTTGGCTGTGATGTAGGTTGCTAGCAAACAACGTCTCCAAGGTGCTAAAGGAAAATTATTTAAATACTTTACACAGCCAAACTTTCATTCCAGTGTAAGAGTAAATTTTTCTTGCCCTCATTTCCTTGGGTGGGTCAGTGTCTACCCTACTTCCATGTGAGCAGGAAAACCACAAAAGGCAGAGATAGGGATGAATAATAAGATAGTGAATGCTTGAGTATTTCCTGCTGCCCCTTTTCCTCCCAGACAAGGGCTAGATGATTATATCTAAAGAAAAGGAATGAGGAAAGTGAGAACAGGGTTTAAAATAAGCTTAATATCCTCAAAGGAGTAGTAAGGGCAGACACCGGGAATATAACGAAGGAAACAAATATTGATAAAAAGGACCAGTTGGAAATTATGTATTTAAAAAATATAACAGTCAAAAGAATTCCATATGTATGGTGTATATCAAAATGTATAAAGGTGGAAGTGAATATATAGGCTACAAGAATTGATGGAAGAAACTATCCAAATAACATTAAGAAATCACAGAAATGAAAAATGTAAGAAAAACGCAAGAGATTAAAAAAATCATACTTGAGCCCTAACCAGTTTGGCTCAGTGGATAGAGCGTCGGCCTGCAGACTGAAAAGGTCCCGGGTTCGATTCCGGTCAAGGGCATGTACCTTGGTTGCAGGCACATCCCCAGTAGGAGGTGTGTGGGAGGCAGCTGATCGATGTTTCTCTCTCATTGATGTTTCTAACTCTCTATCGCTCTCCCTTCCTCTCTGTAAAAAATCAATAAAATATATTTAAAAAAAAAATCGTACTTGAATAGCAAGAGTCACAGAAGAAAAAAAAAGTAAAAATAGTAGGGAATGAATATTTAAAGAAACAATGACTAAGAATTTCCCTGTATTTTTTCTAAAACTTAACCTAGAGTGTGTTTCTTCAGCTCTCCTAATGAGTTTGTAAACCATTTAAAACTCTGTAATTAATACTTCTGGGCAAAACTAACTAAAGAGGATTTTAGTCTTTATAACTGAATCCTGGCTAATATGTTAATTACCAGGAGAATACAAAATAATATGTAGCTTTAAAATCAGCAGACCCCTAACTGGTTTGGCTCAGTGGATAGAGCGTCGGCCTGAGGACTCAAGGGTCCCAGGTTCGATTCCAGCCAAGGGCATGTACCGTGGTTGCGGGCACATCCCCAGTAGGGAGTGTGCAGGAGGCAGCTGATCGATGTTTCTCTCTCATCGATGTTTCTAACTCTCTACCCTTCTCCCTTCCTCTCTGTAAAAAAATCAATAAAATATATTTAAAAAAATAAAATAAAATCAACAGAAAAAAAGTTAATCTATCCAATAGGAGGCAGAAAGGTATAAAATAAATAAAAAAGAGAGAACATGGAATTAGATGGGAGAAATGCAACAACTCTTGATATAATAGTACTTATGATAAGTATGGTACAATACCATGATGAAGAGCTGTGTAACAGTATTTAGCAAAACTAAATGTGCATATACCTTGTCATCTGGCAATCCTACTCCTTGGAATATATCCCAAAGGAATTATAGCATTGGATGACAGATGAGCATGTATAAGTATATATATTACAGTATTGTATTTGGTTCTAAAGATATGTTGTGGTTGAAGTTTGACACTTGGAAGAAAACAACTAGGTTTTCAAAGAGCCACATGGATGGATCTTCAAATAAGAGTAGAATGCAAAAAGAACTAGATCAATAATACAATGCCTATATTGATATAAGTTAAAAAGAACTCATGGATCACAGTAGACAAAGAAAACTAAATATATAGCAGTCAGAAATCATAAAGTAGCAGGATTTGCAGTAGCACATTATTTTCATTATCTATTCATGAGCAACAAACTATCCCATACTTAGTGACTTAAAATAACAACCATTAGCACCTCACAATTTTATGGGTCAGGAATTCAGACAAGACTTGACTGGATGATTCTTGTATTGCACATGACATTAACTGGTGTGACCAACTGGTATTTATTAGAAGGGCTGGTCTGCAGCACACAGATGGCTTCACTCACTCACATGCCTGGTACCTTGGTAGAGGCTGAAAGACTGGACCCAACTGGGACTGTCAATTGGAGTGCCTATGTGTGGTGTGACTTCTCCAGAAAGGTGGTCTCAGGTAGGCGGACTTTTTACCTGGTATCTCAGGGCTCCCACTGAGGGCATTCTAAAAGTAGGAAGTAGAAACTGTCAGTTTCTGAAGGCCTGGGCTTTGAAACTAGCTCAGTGTCAATTTTGCCATATTCTCTTAGTGAAAGCATTCACAGAGTACACCAGATTCAAAGTAAGGGACATGAATTTGTCCCTTGATGGGAGGGAATAGCCAAGAACGTGCAGCCATATTTAACCTGCCATCCCTGAACAGAACTAAGACATACAGTGTTAATTAGGGAAGAAAGAGAAGATCTGTAACAAAAACTTTCACAGCCTATGTTTTATCAATAGTTCATAAATCTTTAGTGCCATACATCAGACACAATAGGGTGGAAGCCAATAAGATGAAGGGAAAAGTACTGAAGTTAAGGACAAAGGGTGAAATAAAATAATATAAAGTGAGAGGAGGCTTGTGTGTACCAATGATGATGTGTACTGGGGACTACAGAGTGTCCATAGAGGGGTGGGGGTTAAGAAATAAAGGTATAATAATTTCTTCTTTATATCAAGTTAGAGGGCTATCTCTTTGGACTGTATCACTTTAGCACTCACTAATTTAATTGCATTTAAAATTATGTCCTTTTATGAGTTGAAGAACTTAAATTTGTTGTTATCAGATGTTTTCTTCATTTCTTTGAAAAGATGTACTCTATCATTTCATTCAGGTTGTTGTTTTTTTTAATTTGAATCACTTAGAAGAGAAAGGAAGTATGGGGAAATGTGTGTAGTGTGTGTGGGAGCTGGCACAGCATTTATTATTTCTTCCTTCTTAATTGTAGACTTGGCATTAAAATCTGCCAAGGTTTTCTCAGGATGAGGCTCTGCCAGCTGTTGAGAGGCAAGAAAACTCTTCTATTTCCAATTTAATTTTTACAGAATATTTTGGCCTTTGGTGACTAAAACTCTCCTCTCTTCCCTAGCTCTAAAGAGGTAGCTCTTATACTTTAAAAATAAATTTTAAGCTCCAAGTGTCAAATGTGAACAAATTTATCAAACTAAATACATTAATTTCAGTTGTTTGCATTGTTCATATCTAAGAAAGAAAATATCATAACTTAGTTTATAAATTTGAACATTTTAAAGACAGATCATCTTTGAATCTGAACTTAAAAATCAGCAACACTGTGAGTATCTGACCATAATTTGTTCATCAATAATTTATCAGTTATCAGAATTGCCGGCTGAGTCCCTTGAGCACTTGGAAGTAGGGAAATGAGACTGCCTGCTCAGAATGAAGCAGTTAGGCCCACATCCTGGGGCACAAGATATCCAATCATGACTCAGGGGCAGCGCAAGTTCCAGCTGCAGAGGCCGGCCAAGAGCAAGACACTGCCGTGGCAGAGGCCTGGGAGCAGAACCATGCGGAGGCTGAGGAAGGGAGGTCATGGTATTACCCCTAAGAAGGCTCACATTGTGCAGCAGCAAAAGCTCAAGAAGGACCTGGAGGTCAGGTTCCAGAAAAAGACTGAACATGATGTGCTGATGAAAGCCAGCACCAGCCTGCCTAAGAAGCTGGCATTGCTGAAAGCCTTCACCAAGAAGTAGGCAGCCTCTTCCTCCTCCACCGACACCTTCCTAAGGACACAGCCCCTGCCTCCATCCTCAGACCTCTGCAGGCTACTCCATGGGCAGCACCGAGGACAGAAGGAGCCCTGCTCCCCAGCGCCTTGGATTGCAGCTAGAAATTTGGTGTGTAGGGTGTAGCCTGGCCTGTGAGCAGGTGATCAGCACATCCATAGTGCATGGGTCAGCTCCCCAGGGTGCCTCAGCAATGGCCCTGAGGACATGTTCTCCAACTTTCTCTACTCATCTCCCCCCTTAATCTGTGTCCACTGGTTTCACCTGGAGCAATAAACCTGGCTTTGTCATTTCAACAACAAAAAGATACTTTAAAGAGTATCTTTTCTAAAGCTTCTATACTTGCTAAATTTGACTGTAATCAGACTAAAGATGTTAATATAGTGAAAAGACTATCAGAGAGGAGTTAATCATCTGTGAAGACATATTAAAAGGAAAGAAGCTTGCAAAGGCACACCACATCATAAAACAGAAAATCACCAAAAAGTAATGACATGAAAAAAATGTCTTAAGCATGTGTACAATTAGCTAATAAACACTATGATTATAAAGTCTACAAATCTTAATCATGTAAAAGTCATTGAATCATAAATGTTTAGATTTGAGAACGTCAGGGACATCTGGTCTACCTTCTCCTCAATAATTCCCTTTCAGAAACATCCAAGATATTTTTGAAAACCTTTAGTGTTTGTTCTCTGCCTACTAAATCAATGTGCCCATTGATTTTCTTTATTTTTGGTCCACTGTAAATGTAGCACACATAAAACCAATATTTACTCACTAGTTAGAGGAATTGTTTCCTAACATACATGGTTCATGTAAACTGATAGTAGAAAACAGGGATGCTTCTCAGACTCTTAGCTGGAGTTTTAGATTTGGATGGGCATTCTCTGGTACTGACTCTGATTCTTCATTGCTCCTTTCCCAGGCTACTTAGTGTGGCAGACTGAGTGCAGGAAGGCACTGACATTGATGAAGAGTAAAGTATCCATCACCCTGGAGGATATATCTGCCTACTCATCATTTGTTTGCCACCAACTCTAAGGAGCATGATGCTACATGTTTTGCATAATCATGTCATTTAATTTCCACAACATGCCTTCAAGGTAGGATTTATGATCAGATAGCCCTGGAAATGTTAAAAAAAAAAATTGTCCATGATCATAGTGTAGAGCTTGTATTTGCACACACAGTTACCTGGCTCCAAATATCAAGGATGCACTTAGCTGCCATGACAACATTCTCTTACCCAGACTCCTTTCAGTGAAGCCTGGCTCCCCTCTCATAGCCCACCTGCATGCCTCCCACATGGTCTCCTAGTTCTCTTCTTGTAAAGCCCATTACAATTCATGTTAATTTTTAAAAATCCATGCATTTACTAGTATCACTTATCCATTACTGAAAAATTAGAAAATACAGATCAACTAAAAAATAAATGCAAAACAAAATAAAAATATAAAAAAGTAAAACCTTGTAACCTAGTGTAACTTAAATTTTTTATTTTTTTTATTTTGAGTGTTTTTTTTATTTTTCTTTCTTTTATTTATTTATTTTATTGTCTAAAGTTTTAGATATGTCTCCATTTTCCCCAAGTGACCCCCTCCCTCATTCTTTCCCAGCCCGGGCAAGCCCCCACCGCCCCAGTGTCTGTGTCCATTGGTTATGCTAATATGCATGCATATAAGTCCTTTGGTTGCTCTCTAACCCCCCTCCCTTACCATTTGTCTCTAAATCAATCTATTCTTGTTCATCATGGATGGAACTGGAGAGCATTATACTAAGTGAAATAAGCCAGTCGGAGGAAGGTAAATATCACATGATCTCACTCATATGTGGGATATAATGATCAAAATTTTTAATTTTTATTGTCTCTTTAAAGTTTTCCATCATACAACACTTTTCAGCCTCTTAAAATGTATTCATAGTATTACTTAATATTTTATAAACAAAACATTGCTCTAGAACAGTGCTGATAAAATACACATTTCTAAATTTGGAAGTTCAATGTGTTAAATAAATATAATATGAGCCTCAATGCAAGCCACATATGTACTTTAAATGTCCTGGTACCCTCAATAACACAGTAAAAGGAAACAGGTAAAAATAATTAATCTTAATAGCATAGTTTATTTATAACCCAACATATCCAAAATATTATGTTAATATTTAATCAAGTGAAAATTAATGATATATGTTACATTCTTTTTTGTAATGTCTTCTAAATTTAGAGTATATTTTACATTTACAGCACATCTTACTTTGAACTTAACACATTTCAGGTGCCCAGCAGCTAAGCAGCTACATGTAACTAGTGTCTATTAGTTTGAAAGGTAGAACTCTAGACATTAACCACTGTGGTGATAATAATAATTAGCCTTACAGATTTAAGACTTAAGTACAGATTTTATTTTATAATTTTTTTTTATTGATTTCTGAGAGGAAGGGAGAGGGAGAGAAAGATAGAAACATCAATGATGAGAGAGAATCATTGATTGGCTGCCTCCTGCACGCCCTCCACTGGGGATTGAGCCCACAACCCGGGCATGTGCCCTTGACCGGAATGGAACCGGGGACCCTTCAATCCGCAGGCCGATGCTCTATTCACTAAGCCAAACCTGCTAGGGCTTAAGTACAGATTATTAATCTAAACTTTTTAAAAATCTAGGTTTAATATAATATTATGCTCTGTATTTCTGTTGGTGTGTATTTATGAGCAAATTGGCTTTAGTTAGAAATCCAAGTTAAGGTCAAGCAGAAAGATAACTAATTAGTCTCAATAAAAAAATTAACCTGGGTCATCAATTACTGATTACATCATGACAAGTATATCATAATATTTTATATTTTGTTCTTTGATTGATTGGTATTATAAACTTTGGTCTTTTAGCATTATGCTCTAATTTGCCCACCTGGTTTTGAATAAATTTCCAACAGAACACTGAAAAACTTTAGTAGACTGATTAATTATTTGTATGACATTACAATTTTTTGTTAGGAAACCACAGGTTAGTGATGTCTATAATAAAGATATGAGGCAGACATAAAAGAGAAAACTTGGAGATATGCCAATATCCAGATTTCATTTAATTTTATTCCATCACAAAAAGACAAAGGACTGGGAATTTTTGTTGGAAGGAAATGGTGAAGTGAACACTCTCATTTATTAGAGGAGATCTTATAATGTCATTGATAGGATTTATAATTCTTTTACTGTTCATCTATGCAAGTGATAGGACATTTCTTGGGGCAACTTGGAGTGCATTTAATTCATCATTGTATTCTCTTTACAAGATATATTAGGGAATGAGTGAATAACAATAGTAATTAATATGTAGATATATCTTTTGTTATAAAAGACTAGAGGCCCGGTGCGTGAAATTCGTGCACGGTGGTGGTGGGGGTTTCCCTCAGCCTGGCCTGCACCCTCTCCAATCTGGGACTCCTTGGGGGATGTCCAACTGCTGGTTTAGGCCCGATTTGCGGGATCAGGCCTAAATCGGCAGTCAGATATCCCTCTCGCATTCCGGGACCGCTGGCTCCTAACCATTCGCCTGCTTGCCTGCCTGATTGCCCTTAACCCCTCTGCCTGCCTACCTGATCGCCCCTAACCCCTCTTCCTGCTGGCCTGATCACCCCTAACTGCCCCCTACCAGCGTGATTGCCCCTACCTTGCCCCCCTGCCAGCCTGATCGCCCCTACCTTGCCCCCTGCTGGCCTGATCACCCCTAACCACCTCTGCCTCAGCCCCCAGCCTAAGCCACAGTCTAGCCTCCCTCTGCCGGAGGCAACCTGGCCAATCAGGGGAAGGCACTGCCCCTATCACCCCACTGCTGCTGCCACTGGCGGCCACCATGGCTGCCTGAGTCTTGGGCCTCGCAGCTGGGTGCAGCTGCCTGAGCCTTGGGCCGGCCCTGGGCAGTGGTAGCTGCCATCCATGGCTTGCCTGAGCCTCAGACAGCTGGCCTGGCTTTGTCCAGAAGGATGTCTGGATGGTTGTCTGGAAGACCTTTGCCCTAATTAGCATATTGCCCTTTTATTAGTATAGATAATGAACAGAAATTTCACATGTTAAAATATGACCTGACTTTCTATAATGAAAATAGAAAAACAAAGAAAAAGAGACACATACTACATACACACTCACACACAGGGAGTAAAAATAGGAGACTAATGCTCCAAAAGATTCCTTTCCTGAAAGCACTTATTCCCCAGAGAGAAGAGAAAACCTAAGTTCAATTGAGAAATATTTTTATTTTTTATTTGTTTACTTGTTTATTGTATGACCCTAATTTTAATTTAAAATATTTATGTTAAATATTAATAAAGACAACAAGATACTAAGAGTAATATATCTAATAATACATATGGGTTATTTTAAATCTTTTATCAGATTGTGTGAGAAGTCAGTGTTCTTATATATCAATCAAGTCCATACATGACTTAGATTGAATTGGTTGACTTAATCAGTCCTTTATTACCATTAAACAAGTTTCAAGGTTTTTTTAATCAGCTAAAATATTTAATTGAAAAATATCCAAAATGAATGCTTTATTGTACTTCTTCTTAAAAATCCAGCAATCCTTTCAGAGCCTTGAATTTACCTACTCAGATTATTAAAATGTTGTTTTATGTTTGATGAAACCAAAACAATAAAGCACCAACGTTAATGAGAGCATTTTCCTTAGTAGAGAAGTTCAGGCATATTTATTTACTATTTACCTTGCAGTTTTTCTATAAGAAAGATATCTCAGCCTATTTAGCTCATTAAGAAAAATTCGATTTGCTTTTTATCCTGCATACATTGAGATTGTTTCTCCCACTTCAGAAGATGTCTACTGGCTGAATAAAGCTGATGAATCTTTCAGTTTTATGTTTTACTAGAGGCCCAGTGCATGAAATTTGTGCACTGGGGGAGAGGGGGGTGAAGGGTGTCCCTCAGCCCAGCCTGCACCCTCTCTAATCTGGGACCCCCTTGGGGGATGTCCGACTGCCGGTTTAGGCCCCATCCCGGTGGGATGGGGCCTAAACCGGCAGTCGGACATCCCTCTCACAATCCAGGACTGCTGGCTCCCAACCGCTCACCTGCCTGCCTGCCTGATTGCCCCTAACCACTTCTGCCTGCCAGCCTGATCACCCCCTAACCACTTCCCTGCCAGCCTGATCAAGACTAACTGCCCTCCCCTGCTGGCCCGATTGACCCCAACTGTTCTCCCCTGCCGACCTGGTTGCCCCCAACTGCCCTCTCCTGCCAGCCTGATTGCCCCCAACTGCCCTCCCTTGCAGGCCTAGTCCCCTCCAAGTGACATTTCCTGCTGGCCTGGTCGCCCCTAACTGCCCTCCCCTGCCAGCCCAGTTGCCCCCAACTGCCTTCCCCTGCTAGCCTGTTCACCCCTGACTGCACTCCCCTGCTGGCCTGGACCCCTCCAACTGATCTATCCTGATGGCGTGGTCACCCCCAACTGCCCTCCCCTGAAGGCCCGGTTGCTCCCAGCTGCCCTCCCCTGCAGGCCCGGTCACCCTCAACTGCCCTCCCCTGCAGGCCTGGTCCCCCCAACTGCCCTCCATCCCCTGCAGGCCCATTCACCTCCAACTGCCCTCCCCTGCTGGCCTGGTCCCCCCCCAACTGCCCTCCTTCCCCTGCAGGCCCGGTCGCCCCCAACTGCCCTCCCCTGCTGGCCTGGTCCCCCCCAACTGCCCTCCTTCCCCTGCTGACCTGGTTGCCCCCAACTGCCCTCTCCTGCCAGCCTGATTGCCCCCAACTGCCCTCCCCTGCTGGCCTGGTCGCCCCTAACTGCCCTCCCCTACTGGCCTGATTGCCCACAACTGCCCTATTCTGCCGGCCATCTTGTGGCAGCCATCTTATGACCACATGGCGTGGCCATCTTGTGTGAGGGTGTGATGGTCAATTTGCATATTATCTCTTTATTATATAGGATAGTTACAGTTTATGATTACAGGAAGAAAAAGAAACAGAAGACTACACAATACACTGATCTTGCAGAACTCAAATGGAAAACAGCAGAACTCTGCAAGATGAGCACAGGAAAATATTGAGAATAAAATGCTAAAATAAATTATAATAAATTTAAAAACGAATATAAATATTTTGAAAACTGCTTTTCTTGTGCTGCTAAGGAGAGAAATTTGCATTTAGTAATTTTTTCATTCTCTCTTTTTATTACTCATTTGCTCTATGAGCTACATGACTACAGAGATTTCTGAGTAACCACAAATTGCAGTCTTTTATGAATAATTAGAGGCCCAGTGTACAAAATTCATGCACGGGGGGTGTGTCCCTCAGCCCAGCCTGCACCCTCTCAAATCTGAGACCCCTCGAGGGATGTCCAACTGCCCGTTTAAGCCTGATCCTGGTGGGATCAGGCCTAAACGGGCAGTCGGACATCCCTCTCACAATCCAGGACTGCTGGCTCCCAACTGCTTGCCTGCTTGCCTTCCTGATTGCCCCTAACCGCTTCTGCCTGCCAGCCTGATCACCCCCTAACCACTCCCTTGACAGCCTGATTGATGCCTAACTGCTCCCCTGCCTGCCTGATTGCCCCTAACTGCTCTCCCCTGTAGGACTGGTCACCCCTAACTGCCCTCCCCTGCAGGCTTGATCACCACTTGCAGGCCTGGTCCCTCCTAACTGCCCTCCCCTGCTGGCCTGATCGCCCACAACTGCCCTCCCTTGCAGACCTGTCCCTCTCAACTGACCTCCCCTGCTGGCCATCTTGTGGTGGCCATCTTGTGTCCACATGGGGGCAGCCATCTTGTGTGTTGGAGTGATGGTCAATTTGCATATTACTCTTTTATTAGATAGGATTCTGCCAAAAATATTTCTCCAAGTTATACATAAGAAAAGTTTTAAATTTGAATACACAGTAAACCATGATTCTTAGAATTGTGTTTTGTGGAGCATTACTTAAAACTCAAAAATAAAGGATTCCTTGGTAAAACTTTTGGGAAATTCTGCAAATATTTCTCTCTTGGAGATTTACAGTGGGCTTTTTTATATTAAGGTTCTGATAAATCCTGCAGTGAAGACTTTGTATAACAACCTAATATTTTCCAAATTTATTTCAACAGGAAGCCTTTAAAAATTTAGCATCTTGTTGAACTGTTAAAAGAAAAAAAATATTTGGAGAAATGATAATGTGGAGACCCATAATATTTGCACTGGTTACAGCTCCAAATCTTTGAGGATTTCCAAATTCATAAAACCCAGAAATTAAAAAACTAAGAAACAGGTGTGTGGTGATTCATAAGGCTAGCTAAATACCTTGCTTATCAAAACCAGCATCACAGCCCATGAGATTGAAATTCATGCTGGATGCTTTTACTAAAATATCTTCACTTCTCCAGATTTTTATGTCTCAGAACCACCATGTGTTGGTATGTCTTTATTCTTATTAGTTGAATAAATGATGGAATTTTTTGTGGTCACTAAGTAATTGAAACTTCAAATAATAAATTTATGTTGCTAACAATTAGAGGTGCAGTATAGTCACTTAATAGCTGTTTGACCTGGTTATTTAACATCTCGTTGCCTCAGTTCCCACAACTATTAGTTGGGATGGTAGTAGTTCCTACTGCATAGAGTTCTTATAAAATTCTTAGAACAGTGCTTGTAGGATGGTAAGCACTATTTAAATGTTACTAAATTAAACAAAGTATTTTCTTCATCAGTGTTATGCCTGAATATAGATGTCATGGATTTGGATTTTGTAAACTGTGGATAACAATTCTGTTTCCCCATGTGAGGTACAAAAATGGGAAGGAAGAGAAAGAGAAACAAAGAATATGTGCCTCACCTTCCATGCAAATGCATCAATTGCTCCACATCCATAGATATGAGAGGGTTTTTATATTTTTGTCATTTGTTGGGTTTGGTTTGTTTGCTTAAATGTGGTCTTAGAACTAGCGTGAGAGAAAGCTGAAATTTCTATGTGCCACCAAACGATTGGAATCAGAATCAGAATCTATGCGGGTGTGGCTCAGAAATGTGCATGTATAACAGGCATTTCTGGAGATTCTCAAATGTACTGAGGTTTAAGAACCTCTACCAGACACAGTTCAAACTTGTTAACTGTGCAGGCCTCATCAGGGTCAGCTTCCTCTCCAGGTGTCCTCAAACTTTTTAAACAGGGGGCCAGTTCACTGCCCCTCAGACTGTTGGAGGGCTGGACTATAGTTTAAAAAAAAAACCTATGAACAAATTCCTATGCGCACTGCGGGCCCAGGATGAGTCGGCTGCTAAGAAGGACAGGCAGCGGCACCTGGCGGGCCGGATAAATGTCCTCGGCGGGCCGCATGTGGCCCGCGGGCCGTAGTTTGAGAACGCCTGCGTCCATCAGTTTGTCCCTGCAAATCAATGACTTAATTAATTAAGGAATTTTTACTTCTGGTAATGAGAAGTCTATGATAGACAGTCAACAGAGCTGTTCTGTCTCAGGGCTGCAGGATCCTTCCATCTTTCTCTCAGCCACCCTTAACACTTGCTCGTTACCTATGGTCACAGGGCATTGTTCCTCTGGGCATCGTGATTACATTCCAGGTGGGAAGAACAGGAGGAAAAGAGCAAAAGGCTTGTTCCAGCTGAGTCTGCTCCCCTTTTAAGGAGTTTGCCTGGAAACCTTGCTCCACAACACTTTTAACTCATTAAGCAGGCCTGAGTGAGTTGCATTGCCATTCTTAACCCTTATTTGAAGGGAAGGCTAGGAAATGACCGGTTTTAACTTGGCACATTTGGAATACTCTATATTTTAGGCTTAAAGAAATTATGTTTTCTCAAGTCTTCATGCTTCTGTGTATATGGTTTACTTGAACAACACTGCCCTTTCCCACTTAACTATTACATTTTCTTCTATATCTTCAACATCAGTTCAAGTTATCCATTCCTCTGTGAAAGGTTCCCATTCCTCTGTGAAAGGTTCCCATTCCACCCCAGGTAACCTTTCCTTCCTCATTTCATATCCATAACACTCTATTATAGCTCTATCATGTATACTAACTCAGTAGATAAAGATGACTTTTTAAAAATAAAGATTTTTAATTTACTTGATAGAGAGAGAAGAAGGGGGAGAGAGAGAGAGAAATATTAGAAAGAAACATTGATTGGTTGCCTTCCTTACACACCCCAACCCCACAACCTGGGCATGTGTCCTGACCTGGAATAGAACTGGTGATCTTTCAGTGCATGGGAGGATGCTCAACCAACTGAACCACACCAGCCAGGGCCGGGGAGCACTTTGAAGGTCAAGATAGATGGTTTCTGTCCAGAAGCCAACTATAGCAGTTGACTTCCAGTAATGGCTTAATAAATGTTTGTTGAACAAATGAATATACAAAAAAATTTGAATAAACAACTGAACTTATGAATGAAGAGTAGAGCATTAATGTATTGGGTAAAATAGTGACTTCTACTCATCATTCAAAGAACTGCCTGCCATATGTTCGGGAAACTATCCTATATAATAAAGAGGTAATATGCAAATTGACCGTCACTCCAACACACAAGATGGCCACCCCCATGTGGTCAAAGATGGCCACCCCCATGTGGACACAAGATGGCCACCACAAGATGGCTGGCAGGGGAGGGCAGTTGGGGGCAATCAGGCCAGCAGGGGAGGGCCCAGGCCTGCAGAGGAGGGCAGTTAGGGGGGACCAGGCCTATAGGAGAGGGCAGTTGTGGGGGTGACCAGGCCAGCAGGGGAAGGCAGTTAGGGGTGACCAAGCCAACAGGGGAGGGCAGTTAGGGGCAATCAGGCAGGCAGGGGAGCAGTTAGGCATCAATCAGGCTGGCAGGGGAGTGGTTAGGGGGTGATCAGCTTGGCAGGCAGAAGTGGTTAGGGGCAATCAGGAAGGCAGGCAGGTGAGCAGCCAGCAGTCCTGGATTGTGAGAGGGATGTCTGACTGCCCGTTTAGGCCCAATCCCACTGGACATCCCTCAAGGGGTCCCAGATTTGGGGAGGGTGCAGGCTGGGCTGAGGGACACATACAACCCCCCCACCCCCCCGTGCACAAATTTGTATTTTGAAATTAAATGAAAGAAAGGAGAAATGCACTAAAGAAATGGCATACAATAAGCATATTAGCTCTTCATGTTTGTCATCTTCATCTCTAATGCTGCACCCCATGAAGGACTTGGTTCAAAGTAGGTTTTCAGTAAATGCTGAATGAATGAACATTGAATTAAAAGGATAAGAGAATAACCAGAGTTAGCAGGCTGCTTTCATCTGTTAAATTCCAGTAGTATATTATTAATGTCATTGCTCTGAGTAAATAATTTTAGAATGCAATAGATTAGTAATTAACAGTAACAATAATTATTGCTCAAAATGACACTATATAGAAAGCTGGTATTTGTAAATGTTCTTTCAAGATATGTGGGGTGACTGCATTGAGCATTCAAGCTTAAGCTTTAAATTTTTTATAACCACACATATGCCCTATGACTCTAGAATTGTAAGACATAAGTTTATAGCTACATACTACTAGGATCTAATTATGAAAATCATTGCTGTCACACAGGATTATATTTTGGGACAATTTTTTTCTGTCAATAAAAAGAATTTTATCTAATTCATGTATAACCCAGATATTTATTTTGCAAACATGAAAGTGCTAGATCTTAATTTGCTCTGCTAAATCTGGGTTAGAGCAGGAGAAGGCTGAGATGTAACCTTTTTTTGTAAGAAAATAGTGAGGGAATCTTGGCTTTATGTGTAGGAAAAACATGCTCTTTCTCTCTTTTTTTTAATCCTCACCTAAGAATGTTTGTTTGTTTGTTTGTTATTCCAGGGATGGAGAAAGGGCAAGAAAGAGAAATATCAATGTGAAAGAGAAACATCTATCAGTTACCTTCCATTTGCACCCTGACCAGGGATTGAACCCACAACCTAGGCATGTGCCCTGACTAGTAATCAAACCTGAAACTTTTTGGTGTACAGGACAATGCTCCAACCAACTGAGACACCCAACCAGGGCAACATGCTCTCTCTTTTAACATATCCAGGACCAAAACCTGGGGAATCCAGCTCTTAGAGTGCTCAGTCCACTGTTAAAATCTAGGAGGAGGGTAGCTGAAGAAAAAAATACCCATTTTTCATGCCCAGGAGATAAGAGGAAAAAGAAAAGGAAAATCAGAAATAGGGTATCAGTGCTCCCTCCCTTCCTGAATAGGACAAGAAGAAAAGCAGGTTCTAGAAGTTGAGGGAAAGAGCAAGGCTAGGTGCCTTCCCTGTGGAACTCTGGGAAGGAACCACCGCGGTGATGGCCTCGATGTAACCTGAAATGGTGGATGCCACTTTCCTGAGGATTAGCATTTCTGAGCCACCCTCGGTTCTGTTTATCACAGTCACTGAATCAAGAACCACCAGCAGCAGAGGCCACAGAGGCAACAGAGCTGGTGAACAGCCAGGCCAGTGTGCCACATGGACCAGAGACTCAGCTGCCAGCTTTAGGTTTACATAAGGCAATAAAATAGAAAGGTAGGAAAATATAAAAGCACAGGGAACTTTTCCAGATTTAAGTTTCACCAGAAGTATTCCTAGTCAGGACATTTTTTTGTATATGAGTCATTTATTCATAGCAAAGCAAGCTATTAGTCTTTCTGAGAATGATTTGGCTGAATTTGGAATAAATATTGAAGACAAAACATCAATACTGCCATGGATTGAAACTTATTTATTTCACTTAATAAGGAGAGGGCACCATTACTTTACATTTGTCATGTAGATCATAATGAAATATAAAGCAGTTTTTTGTTTGTTTTGTTTTGCTTTCTAGAAGTGGCTAAGGGGAGATCAGGCAGGAGAAGAATAGGAAGCAATTTTGGTGGGAAACACCTATCTATCACATATTTGAAAACACTTTATGTGAAGGATATATGACACCTTAGTCTGTAGTTAATAATCTAGCTAACAAAATTTGTTTAAGAATACCAACCCTAAAAGGGAGTGTGAACACAGAAGCTTAAATGGTTTATCAAATATTAAATGTAAGGGGTGAGAAGTTTGAAGGAGAGTTCAGTATCAGAGAAGGCTCTAAGAAAGGTAGCAGGATTGATACAATTCTTAAAGATTACATAGCAGCTTGATTAAAAGAAAAATATAGAAAAGTGTGATGATATAGATGCGGACATGTCTGTCCAAGTAGTATGTGAAAAAGCAAAAAGATAAAAAATAAAAGAGGAAACAGAATCTTCTGGGGAGTCCCATCCAGTGATGTGGTTAGGAGGGGTAAGAGGTATTAGCAGGTAGGTAGATGCAGAGCAAGCTGGCCCTTAAAAGCCAGAAAACGTAGTTTATTCTTTTGGGTGAGAAACAATGAAGATTCACTGTAGGTTCTTGAGCAAGGGAGTGGCACCAGGAATAGAGATTCAGGCATATTTATGACCAGGTAGAGGGGTAGAAGACTAGCAAGAAAGTGAAGAGGGTACTATTGAATTCATTGTACAGATGGGGCAGAAGCAATAAAAAGGAAGGGAGAAAATTAGAGCTAAAAAATTGATAGTTAATCCTTGTTTCCCCAGGACCATTTAGTAGATATCTGCTGTCCCGCTGTAGCTATTGACAGCACTCCTTTCACATAGATGAATTGCACTCCTTTCACATAGATGAATTACAGCATTATTTTACATATTGGGGAGCAGCTCCTAACCAGGCAGCTGTGATCATGAAACTGCCTTTCTGTGCCTCTGGCAAATATAGGGAATATGGACATCCAGAATGGGGAAGAATTTCACTTTGGACCTGAGTAGAGGGAGGCGTAGCAGTATTTGGAAGTATAAATACCCAATAGACAGTTGAGATAAAAGATAAACCAAGAAGATGCACATCCCAGAAACCGATTTCGCAGTCATCTGCATTCTTCCTTTGAAAAAGCCAGTTTGTACCAAGCCCCACATTTTGATTTGAAATATGAGAAGATGAATAGAACAAGGGAATTAGCAATATCCAACCCAATCTACCAGAAGTCCATGCAATATCAAAGATCAGGAGACATGAAAGACTACCATTCAGTGGAAGGTTTTAATAAGAGTTTGACTAAAGGGGTCTCATGTTCTCCAACATAACTTTCCATCCCATTTCCCACTATTTTCCTTCACAAAGATTTAAATCCAGACTATTGCCTGCATACTAATTTAGTCACTGCCTGAAATTAGTGCTGGATTCCTCTCTCCTATTTGCCCTTGTGCCTGTTACCTCATGCCCACCCCCATTTCCCACCTCTCCCTTCCCACAAGCCATTCCTGAGAGCTTCTACACTGTCCATTTTCTACTAGTGCTTTCTTTAATGCCTATTAATTTCTAACTTTCCTATGAAGCTTTCTTTATAATACCAACACACTGCACTCTGTAGCATATGACCTCATGGCAGTTAATGTCTTTACTGCTAATTTGATTCCTGTTTAATCACTTATTTGAATCATGGCACCCATTTTTCTGTGGTCTTGTATGTTTTGTAACTATCCAATCACTGTTATTTAACTTATGATACACATATCTAATCTCCTCAAGGTTATGTGCCCTTTTAAAGTGGGGCTACCATATTTCTCTTGATTTGGGACTATTCTATATTTCTCAGAAACACAATATAACAAAACCTTTTAATGCTCATTATGTTGATGAGTGAGTTCAAATTTTAAGACTATTACTAATGAATTTTTAGAATATTACTTCAACTTTTACTACAAACTATGTCAATTACACCCCTTTCCAAATTTATTTGAATCATCATAATAGTGAGAGATTCTTCATGTTTTGAAGACAGTTGATGTAAAACATGATTACTTTCACTTGTTCTAAAGACATTTTTCACTGGACATATAAGAGTATGAGTACATTTAAAAATGCTATTTATGTAATCTGCTATTTAGTGTCATATAATACAGTGTAATGTAGTATACAGAAAACATTCTACTTTTAACGTTAAAGTTGTATATTCTACCAAATTAATGAGGATACAAACTGTTTCACATTTCCAAGGTGGCAATGGCAGAGTTCAGGGAGTGATTTCCCCCCTATTCCTTGTGGAGTATCGATGAGTTTTAATTACTTAGTCATTGGACAACTCAATATCTTTGTCTCTCTCCTGAGTCTACCATTGCTACAGGCGCATTAACACCTCATAAGTTGTTAAATAAAATGTCACCTCTTTATAATAAAGGTGTGAAAAAGGATTGCTTCCACTTTTACAGGCAAACTCTAAGGTGAGTGGTTATAATAAATTGAGGGGCATAATTTGGACCAGGCTATGTAAGAGACAAGTGATTGAGAAAATTATTACATAGGATTCCATTGAATTTTCAAAGGTATCTCTAATTCTGAACGTAGGTGTTTCTTGCATCATCAGTTTAATATGAACTTCAGGATATAAACTTGTCATGGGAGACAACCAGTGTAGATTGATCAAGAAGTTAATCTTCATGACTTTCATCAACACAATTTCTGTTAAGACAAGGTGTAATTTGTTGAACATCCATCCATCTTTCCTCCAGAAATATGAGTAATGGTCTTACACTTTTAATTTGCACTTAGTCTATATGTTTAAAAACATGTACAAATAGCTAGGAAGTGAATGACTAGACATATGTATGTTTGAAATTCAAATAGTGTCATGGGAAAATATTTTTACTATAGTAAGTACATCTCTGATGTCTTCAGGGGAAATTGAAGAGTATTTTATTGACTAAGATCAAACGATCTGTAATTACCACCCAGAGGCACAAAGTAAAATTGTAGCAAGTAGAGCCAGCATTAGGTTGCATCACATAGGCAGGCACTATTCAGGTATATGCCCAGGCATTTCCTTGGAGAGTTCACATAGGTTTACCAGAAAGCCCATCCCACCTGGCATTAGTTGCTCTTCTCTACCATGTCTGAGTTTTTTATTTTTATATTTGAGGTCCTCAACAAACATCAAATAACTAGAAAGCAGAAACAAGCAATTCTGGTTAATTCAAATGCATAGTTCTTTTTTTCTTTCCAACTTTTAATAAGATATTTGAAAAATTTTTCAATTTATTATCAATGTATCTGAATGCACATGAATCTTTTTGGCATGATTCTTGTGGTCTGAAATTTTATTCTCCTGCATGTAAATCATCAATATGTCCCTATTGCAAGTTGAATAAAATGCACAAGTCAATGGAATAGAATAGAGAACCCAGAAATTGACCCAAATCACTATGCTCAATTAATATTTGACAAAGGAGGCATGAACATACAATGGAGTCAAGACAGTCTCTTCAACAAATGGTGTTGGGAAAATTGGACAGATACATGCAAAAAAATGAAGCTAGATCACCAACATACACCATACACAAAAATAAACTCAAAATGGATAAAGGACTTAAACATAAGTCGGGAAACCATAAAAATACTAGAGGAATCCACAGGCAGAAAAATCTCAGACATATGGCGAAGGAAATTCTTCACTGATACTGCCCCTAGGGCAATGGAAACTAAAGAGAAAAATAAATAAATGGGACTACATGAAAATAAAAAGCTTTTGCACAGCAAAGGAAACCATCAATAAAAACAACAAGAAAGCCCACTGCATGGGAGAACATATTTGCCAATGATATCAACGATAAGCGTTTAATCTCCAAAATTTACAGGGAACTCGTGCAGCTTAACAAAAAGAAGATAAACAACCCACTCAAAAAAAGGGCAACTGATCTAAATAGACACTTTTCAAAAGAAGACAGAAGGAAGGCCAAGAGACATATGAAAACCTGCTCAAAGTCACTAATCATCAGAGAGATGCAAATCAAAAAAACAATGCTGTACCATCTCACACCTGTCAGAAAGGCTGTTATCAACAAATCAACAAATGACAAGTGCTGGCAAGGATGCTGAGAAAAAGGAACCCTCATGCACTGCTGGTGGGAATGCAGACTGGTGCAGCCACTGTGGAGAACAGTATGGAATTTCCTCAAAAAACTAAAAATGGAACTCCCATTTGACCCAGTGATCCCACTTCTAGGAGTATATCCCAAGAAACTAGAAACACGAATCAGAAAGGATATATGCACCCCTATGTTCATAGCAGCACAATTCACCATAGCTAAGATTTGGAAACAGCCTAAATGCCCAACAGCAGATGAATGGATTAAAAAACTGTGGTATATCTACACAATGGAATACTACACTGCGGTAAAAAAGAAGGAGTTCCTACCATTTGCAACAACATGGATGGAGATGGAGAGCATTATGTTAAGTGAAATAAGCCAGGCAGAGAAAGATAAATATCACATCATCTCACTCATTTGTGGAATATAATGAATGGCATAGACTGATGAACAAGAACAGATCCAGAGACTGAGAAACGTCCAACAGCACGTCATACCTCAGGGAAGGTAGGGGAGGGTGGGGGTAAGGTGGAGAGATCAACCAAGGGACTTGTGTGCATGCATATGAGCCTAATCAATGGACACAGACAACAAGGGGGTGGAGGATAAGTGGGGGGTAATGGGGGAATAAGGACACATATGTAAAAAATAACAATTTAAAAAAAATTTAAAAATTATAAAAAAATAAAATAAAATAAAAATAAAATATTAAATCTAATCCATACTAGTGGTCATCATAACCTTAAGAGAAATTGTTTCATGTGACAAAGATTTTTAAATGAAACTCTCTGTAGCCCAAAAATTATTTTGGAAGGAAACAAAGAGAAGTATCCTTCAAAAGTCGTAAGGATTGTAATTGAAAGTCAATATATTTGGCCTCTTGAACTAAAGTAAGTAATTTGTGTTTTTGCCTACCTGACAAAGTTTATATAAAGTTACAAAAAGAAATTGACAGCCAGTTTGAAATTGAATTGCCATGGCCTACAGCAAAGAATATCCTTACATGATATTATTCTACAATGTCATTATAATTTTAGATATTTTACAACACCATAATGTACAATTATCCCAAACAAACTTACAAACTAATTCTTTGAATGTTTGGCAGCAATTTAAAAAAAGGACATGAAAGGATTTAATCCCTTTCAGAAGGAATTAAGGCGCTGGGAAGGCACTTGAGCATTCTATATTGGCCCCTCTTGCCTTTGTGCCAAGAGGGACCCTCTTCTCACAATCCAGTTGCCCTCAGCTGTTGCCTGAGCTTTCTGTTCATGCTGAGCTTGAAGCCTCGCGGTGGCTGGTACCATGGATCTGTCTGTCGCCCAATCGTGTGAGCTGGGCCCTCCCTGGAGAAGAAACCTGAGTTCCCCGAGATATGTGATCAGTGCTGGGGCCCCGCCAGTAGGCCAGGGGATCCCAAGGCAGGTGCTGGGCGTGGAGGCCACGGAGGCATATGCTACCAAGGAGACAGAACTGAACCTCACATCACCCTGCTTGGCCCCGGAGGATGACTGGTTAGCCAGAGATGGGTAAGATTCCTCAGGGAAGGAATAACCTAAGACAGGCACAGTTGCAGAGGGGCCATCAGGAGAGAAATTGGGGGTCAACAGAGGTGGGGCACAGACCCTCACCACCCCAACCTTGCAGGGGCCTGAACCCTCACCCTGTCTGAGGGAGGTCTCCTGCCCCCATGGCTGCTTTGCTTCCCACACCCAGCTCAGATTGGGACACAGATGACAGACAGTGACTTGGCCCAGCTCAGATTGGGACCCAGGTAACAGACAGAGACTTGGCTGACAGCAGCTGCCCTATACCTAAATCCAGCCTAGCACCAGGAATGCTCAGGGCCTACTCAAGAATGCAAATCATCCTTTCCACTAATATTTACAGGGTAAACTAAGATTGTTGGTAGAGTATTAAATTTGACAGTAAAATAATAATCAAGTTTTCAGATTAATTTAAATAGGCTAATGGAAATAAGTGAATATTCAAGAAAATTTAATTGTACTGGACAAAAAGCTGTTCCTAAAGTGGTAACTAAAATTTCTATTGGTAGTTCATCTCATGGTAAAATTCCTGAACATGCAATGAAACTAAAGCAGTCATATTTTTGTGCAAAAAAATTAAAATTTAAAGTTATCAAGACTGCATTATAAAATTTACAAAAGCCTCCATTAATAAAAAAAGGGGGGGGGATAGTAGGGTAATATCATGTAAGGAAAAATATCCTATAAGTAAATTACATCTAGAAAATTTTTACTTTACAAAATTAATTTTCGTTTGTAATGCTAATAGCAAGACACCCATAAAAAACACACATGGTGTCTAAATAAGACAAAGGAAAATCGTTCGGGCAAAAATAAAAAGGATCCCAAATCAATTATATAGAAAATATTCCTTTATTAACTTTTGGTCGAGAATATGTTTGTATATTTTCAGAAAACAACTCCAAGACCATGTGGATTCCTGCAACAGAGAGGAATTGACAGGACTGCTCCAACCATGAAGACAAGAGGAGAAAGAGTCCAGAGATGGAAGACGCTGAAGACGCCTTGCCACGCTAGCAGTCAGCAGCTGTGCATCGCAGCAGGTTGCCTAGGACCAAACCAGAGAGGGTCGGACCTGCATTGCCACCATGTGCCCACCATCCAGATATCATTGCTGACATGTACACATAAGGGACTGTTTGACATTGAAAAGGGGACTCAGAACTGTTGGACATTGAAATTGGAACTCAAACATTTTTTGTTATTATATGTTTATTTCTAGTCTGCAGAGGCAAGATTTTTTAAAGGAAAGAAATGGGGAAAAAATAGATACAGAGGCAAAGAAGCATTGAACAGACTGTCAAACGACAGTGGGAAGGCAGGGGAGGTTGGGGGGGGGTGGGCTGTAAGAGATCAACCGAAGGATTTGTACGCATGCATATAAGCATAACCAATGGATACAAGACACTGAGGGTAGCGGGCAGGTAAAGGCATGTACTGGGGGTAGGAGAGGCTTGGGGGAGGTCAATGGGGAAAAAAAAAAGGAGACAGATGTACTACTATTTGTAATACTTCAAACAATAAAAAGAAAAGATTAAAATAAAACAAAAAACAAACAAACAAAACAAACAAAAAAAATGCACAAGTCTTACCCTGGACAAAAAGGGTTTCCTTCAAGATCTGAGTCCAGACTGCATTTCCTGAAACTCCCATCAGTCCCTAAATTCCAGCTTTATAAAACTACCTTCAGTTCAGTGCCCTGTCTTTCACATCCTTGTGGCTTTCCCCATAGAGTCAGAGTGATTTTTAAAAGTATAAATTTTATCATTTCACTAACCTCTCTTTTTAAATCTTGCAATGTCTTTATTGATGTTCCTCACAGGTGTTTCTTGACCTGGTCCCACCTACCTTTCAAGAGCCACCTCAGGTCACTCCTGTCCCTATTGTGTATGTGAAAACCTTGCTTATCTTCATAAGCAGCTGATTATGACAGAGCCATTAGACATGGTATTGTCATTGTCTCATGCTTCTCCATATTCCATTTAGGGTAGTTAACCCTCTAAGTTTTAACCTCAATGTCACTTACTTCTCTTCTTTACCTGAAAGTTAAATCTTCTTCAGACATTTTCTTGGAACTTTTAAAAGACAAATCACTAATAGTTAACCCTTTAAATTTCCCACAATAATAAAATATGAACATGGGCAGGGACCTTATTATCTTGCTGACCCCTATACTTTGGTCTACAGCATATGACCTGGTCCACAATGGTTATTAAATGAGCATTTGGTAATTGATCCAAGTTGTTTCTATTGTCTAGAATTCTACCCTTGGATGAAATGCTGTTCATTTTTCAAGACACAACTCAAGTGTTACCTCTAGAGAATGGTAATGGGTTCTTCCCTTAGATTTGGGTTTACTTGTTTCCCAGAAGCACACTATACATGTTATCATGTGCTTGAATAGGCTTCTCATGCAATGTGGAGGTTATATGTCCTCATGTCTGTTTCCTTCAACATGTCTAGCTTTGAGAACCATGACTATGACTCATTCATTTTACATTGCCAGAACCTAACATGGCACCTCCATACAGTGAGCACGCAAAAACTATTTATACTAATGAATGAATGGGTTATTGCATTTCCCAATTATCACATTAATATTTATTTCTCTTTGATACATGAAGTGGAAGAAGTGAAGCAAACAAGAATACGGGGTATCCTGGAACTAGTCTGAGCTTTATCACTAAATGACCAATGGAAAAAGAGCTAACAGCTCTGATACTTAGCTTTCTTATATATAAATAAAGAAGATGCCAATGATGACTTCTAAACATCTCTTTTAACCGTTAAATGTGAATTAAAGTAGTAAATGTAAAAGGTGTAGAATATAAAGGTGTAGGACTACTTATATGACATGCATCAACTTTTGTGACTAAATTTCCAGTAACATTTGGTTTATTTTAAAATATGCCTTTTCTCCTAAAGGAGAACTTGGGGGAAATTTGATTACTTGAAATTTGGGGATTCATTGAACAAAACAAGTCAGATGACAGAGCTCTCTCTGTTTAGTACAATTAATATATATTGAGGTCCTGGACTAAACTTTAGAGTAAAAAGAAGAATAAGATGGAGCCTTGCCCTTCTTGCAGGAGAAGCAGACATTCAGATACAATCATTTCTTCATATGTCTCGGGGGTTGGTTCCAGGGCCCCCATGGATACAAAAATTTATGATGTTCAAGACCCTTATATAAAATTGTATATTATTTGCTTATAACCTTCACATACCCTTTATACTTTAAATCATCTCTGGATTGCTTGCAATACCTAATACAATGTAAGTGATATGTAAATAGTTGTTATACTGTATAGTTTAAGGAATAATGACAAGAAAAAGTCTACCTGTTCAGTACAGATGCAGCCACTGTAGGCCTAACTATGTACTAAATCTACAGGTGCAAAATTCATGGATATGGAGAGCAACTGTAATTAAATCCAGGACAACAGCTAACATTTATTTATTTTTATTTTTTTAAATATATTTTATTGGTATTTTACAGAGAGGAAGGGAGAGGGATAGAGAGCTAGAAACATCGATGAGAGAGAAACATCGATCAGCTGCCTCCTGCACACTCCCCACTGGGGATGTGCCCGCAACCAAGGTACATGCCCTTGACCAGAATCAAACCCGGGACCCTTCAGTCCGCAGGCTGACGCTCTATCCACTGAGCCAAACCGGTTTCGGCAACAGCTAACATTTATATAGCAATTACTATATGCCAGGCACTGTTCTAAGCAGTTTATTATAATCTCACTTTTTTTTTATAATTGGTACAAGAAATTGGTATTATTATCCTTATTTTGAAGATCAGAAAACTGAGAGTGGCCAAGTGACCAATTATAGTCAAACAACTAGCAGAAAGTGGTAGGACTGAAGTTTGAACCCACAAGGTCTGGCTCTAAAGCTCTGTGTTTAAATATCATTCTAAAACCCTACTTTTTCAACCATCAGTGTGATACCCGAAATAATAGATACATGCAATATAAGATCATAAAATATTACAAGGAGTAAAATTCAGAATGTAGTGGTTAGGAAAGGCTAACTAAGGAGAAACCACTGAAGCTGAAGATGGTATGATGCATGGAGTACTGAAACAGGAACCTGCTGTCTGTCCCACCATGTACCAGCTACATTGCTGCGGTCCAGTTGCTTAGTCTCTCTGAGCCTGTGTTTTCATCCTCAAAATCATGGCAATAAAACTTACATCATAATTTTTAATATATTTTTATTGATTTCAGAGAGGAAGGAAAAGGGAGAGAGAGATAGAAATATCAATAATGAGAGAGAATCATTGATTGGCTGCCTCCTGTATGCTTCATACTGGGGATCGAGCCCACAGCACAGGCATGTGCCCTGACTGGGAATCAAACTGTGACCTCCTGGCTCATAGGTCAACACTCAACTACTGAACCACACTGGCTGGGCTACATCATAGTTTTATCATAAAGATTAAGTCAGCAATACATATTAATGTATTTCCCCTAAGTCCTGCAACCATATTCTTGACTTCACATGTAATTTCAGAACCTGTCACCTAAAAGTGGAGTCTATGTCTCTCCCCTTGAACCTGGACAGGACTTTATCACCTTTTCTGGCTTCTTTGTGACTTTTGAGGCAAGTTATTAAAAGTAATACAGCTTTCACCTGGCTCTCTCATGGGATGACTGACCTAGAAACCCAGCCATGAACTGTGAGGAAGCCCAGGACACACAGAGACACTCGATGACGAGTCACTAAGGCTCCTGATCCTCAGCCCTTGCTAGCTCTAACTTCCCAGCATGTCAGTGAGCCATCTAGAAAACAGATTATTCAGACCTCAACTGAACTGTCACTGGATGAAGCAGAGATAAACCTTCCTCACAGAGCCTAGCCCAAATTGCAGATTCATGAGCAAAATAAATGACTCTTATAGATGTAAGACACTAAGTTGTGGTAGGAAGCAAGAGATTGCTGGAACAAATTGAAATCAGATAATAGATATAAAGTACTTAATAATGGTATATGATTTATAATACATGTTTAATTAAAGATATCTATTAACTAGTAATGTTATACAATAGACAATAGGATGACAGACCTGGGAATCAGTTTGTCTGAGTTTAGATCCTGTATTTTCCACTTTTTAGCTATGTAACTTAGGTAAGTTACATCACCTCTCTGTTTCAGTTTCTCATTTGTAAAAGAAGGTGATCATTGTACTCACTGCATTGGGTTGTGGTAAAAATTAAATGAGTCGCAGTTCCCCAATGGGCCATCATCTTCATCATGGCCAAGCCTTTGTAGTAGTTGTCGCTCCTCCTCCTCACTCCTTCGTATAGGTCTCTAGTTAGTGAGTTCATCCTTGAGGAAACTTCTTACCTTTCAGGTTTAGGTGGCCCTCTTACTGTTCCCAGAGACCTGTGTGCTGACTCATTGTTGACACTGGTACTGGGTACAGCTTTCTTTGCACAGAACTCTTCTGCGGGTACCTTCATAGGTGGTCAGGGCCACAGCCTGTGCCTCTGTCACTGCCACTGAAGCAAGAATCTGTTCTAAACTTAAGGTTGCCAAGTGAGAGAAAGGCCTTTCTTCTTCCCTTTGATCCCATTTTTTTAAAGCACTGTCTTAAAGAGGACCAAGAGGGCCACAAAGGGTTCTTAAACTGGACCGGAGGGCCAGAACAAAAGCATGGATGGAGTGTTTGTGTGAACTAATATAAATTCAAAGTAAAGGAGCGGAGGGGAGAGCAAGAGAACCGGATAGAACAGCCAGACCCGGCCCACGGGCCATAGTTTGCCCACGGCTGACCTAGAGCGATACTGTTATGACTCAACATCATACTAAGATTGTGAAAAGTGTATTTTCAGATTTAACTTTCATATATAGGGACTAGAGAGGAATCCATGAGGCCTGGTCTGGCAGATAATTAGAAAGGACAAATATTCTACTTCAGTCACCTCTCCTTTGTGACCACCAAATCTCTGCTACTGCCTCGTTCTCTAGACAATCTTTTTGCTCAGAATGAATTAATTCCCAGGGGCTTTATAAATCCTTCTAAATGGATGTCTGGAGATCCCATCTCAGCATTTCAATGAAAATAACTATCTTGTCTAAATCTCAGTAGTTGACATACCCTGGGTGAAAGCTGGAATGTCCATTGTATTAATAATTGAGAAAAAATCCCCCCCACCTATTCTGTGGATTCTGTGTGTGTGTCTGTTTCTCTGCATGTATATATGTATGTATGTATACAGGGATGGTTTTTAATTTCTTATAATCTTGCTTTTCAGCCGAGTTAAATGTAGCCTCATGTGCAGAAAACAAAAAAATCAGTGGCAAGAAAAGATGAAAAGAGCAGTTGGCCCAAGAGCACACAAAGGCATCAGAAACTGTGAATATCCTGCCCAGAATGGTTCCTATAAAAGTCAGGAAATGATACGCAAGGTAATAAAAGTCCAGAGTTAGTTACTGGAGCTTGTAAGGCCTTAAGATGCAGTATAGTCCCTCTGCTTTAGTCACACTTCTCTTATTTTCTGGCATTTGAATGAAAATGATTTCTGGCTTTATTACATTTTTAAAATTCAGCTAAAATTAATAAAGAAAAGTATTGTATCACATATTTGTGATGTGAATATAAAATGTCATTTTAGTGCTCACCACATCCCATATTCGTTCTCACCTTTCATGGCCATAACTCCAATTCCCATTCATTCATTTGTTCATTCAATAAATATTTATTGAGTAGCCACAGACAATATGTAAGCAAAGGAGTGTGATTGTGTTCCAATAAAGTTGCATTTATAGCCATTAAAATTCAAACTTAATGAAATTTTCACATATCACAAAATATAAAAAGCATTTTAGCTTATAGCTTGCATTTTGACAGTCAGGGGTTGGATTTGGCTCATGGACTATAACTTACTGACATCTGTTTTAGAGGATGTGGCATTTGAGTTCCACTAAAGGATGAGCAGGCATTTTCCAAGCAAGCAAATGCATTCTAGGTTGGGGAAATAGCACTTGGCAAAGATATTAGGTGACCAGACATGAGTCCTTTGAAGAGCCGTAAATGGCACTTAGCGTTGGAGGGGGTGAAAGACACAGGGAAGGAAACTGAAGGATCCCATGTGTCATATTGGGAATTTGTCCTTTACTGAGTAGGCAGTGAGGAACCGTTATGGAATTTGTGGCATAATGAGGTTTGCCTTTTAGAAAGTCACTCTAGAAGCAAGTTGTAAAACTTATGAGAATAGTCTAAGAGAGAAGGAAGGAAAATGAGAAAGCAATTTTGGTAGCTCAGCAAAAGGCACACAGAATTGATCATCTATTAGTTTCATGTAATTCTTTGTCTCCCCCAACCCCCACACCATGTCCTTTATTGGCTTAGGACCACTGCAGATGATATTTCTTCTTTCCGGATTTTTTTTTTTTTACATTATTTAATTATTTAATTCCTTTTTATCTTTTAGGTTTCAGTTTTAATCTCACCTCCCCAGAAAAGCCTTCATTAACCCTTCACATCAGGATTCACAGCCTAGTGATGCAAAAATAGGACCTTGTACTTCTCTGTAGCAATGATCACACCCAGGACATCTGCTGAATGTCTGCCTTCTGAGCTAGGCTGTAAGCCATTTGTCCTCCACTCTATCCCAGTACCTACTTCAGTAGAAGCTTTGTGAATACTTGCAGTGGCCATGAGGTTGGAAGAAAGAATATTTACCAAGAAGTATTGACAAGATTTTATGAATGAATGATTTACATGGAATAATATGGGATTAAAGATAATTGCTAGATTTGGGTGATTAAATTGTTGGTAGAATAAGGAGAGAATAGAGGATGGAAGTCATATTTGAGGCAGTTGTGGAAATGTGGATTTTGAAGTGGAATATCTAAAGAGAAATATTCAGAGACTTTTTTTTTAAATCTTCACCCAAAGATATTTTTTCCTTTCTTTCTTTTTTTTTTTTTTTAGAAAGAGAGGAAGGGAGGGTGAAGAGGGGGAGAGACAGAGAGAACATCAATTTGAGAGAGACATATCAATTGCTTGTCTCCCAAAACTTAAAAGTTGGGGCACAGGAGGAATCTGCAACTGAGGTATGTTACCTTAGCCAGGAATTGAACCCAAGACCCTTTGGTCCTAGGGCTGCCGCTCTAACCACTGATCAGACCAGCCAGAGCACCAAGAGACTTTTTTTCCGCTTCCCACTTGGTTAATGCGATCATTTTACCTATGTACTAGTGATTCCAGTAACCTATGCTTTGGTTCCTGTTTTGAATTTTTCCCATCCAACATAGGCTAAGATCTAGAGCTCTTTCCCTAGAGAACATCGCTTCTATTATGTTATCCCCAGCTTTAGAAGTTGGTAGAAGGCAAATGAAAAGGAATACAAAGCCTGGCCTGGTGGCTTAGTTTGTTGGAGTAGCAAAAGTTCACGGTTCTATTACCATCAGGGCACCTACCTAGGTTGTGGGTTTGATTCCCATTCAGAGTACATATGGGAGGCAACTGGTTGATGTTTCTCTCTCACATCTCTCTGTCTCCCTCTCTCTCTCAAATCAATAAACATATCCTTGGGTGAGGATTTAAAGAAAAAAAAAAGGGGGAATCCAAGTCCCCTTCAGATAATTTTATTTTTATGTTTTGACTAGTTCCTTGATATATATATATATATATATATATATATATATATATATATATATATATATATTTTCATTCCCTGGTTAGATTGGTGATCTCATTATCCTCCCATTTTCACTATTCTCTTTCTTGTCTTCACTTGTTCTGTCCCTCTGTCTAGAATTCCCTTTTTTGGTCAACCTTAAACTTATCTCCTGCAAAAGGCCAATTTAATTTCCATGACTTCCTTGATGCCTCTGTGAGGAGATTAAATATGCAGTACCCTTCCTTACATTACTTTAACTCATATGGACTGTTGCTCTGATAATAATAATCCTTTCTTTTTTTGGGGAGTCTAGGGAGGGACAGCCCCTCATGTGATGTTATTTCATGTATACAACAGTCCTTCTGAGGTAGATTTAAACACTTTCTAAATCATTAAGGCTCTAAAACTTTGAAAGTTTAATTTTAACAGACTCACAGTTGGTAAATAGCAGCTCCAGGTCTGACTCTCTACAAAGCCCACATTGCAACTTTCCTATGTTGTAGTGGAAGGATTTTTTTTTTTAATTTAGGCTTATGAAATCTGAAGGTCTCACTTTATTATTTATTTATTTTTTTCATCACACCCACATTTGCTCCCTTTTGGCACTGCCAATCTTTTTCTTTCCTCTTCTCTGATTTATAACCACATATTGCATGTGGGAATGAGCCCCTTCTGGGTCCTGGCCTTAATTTTGCCAGTAATCACTGAGTAACCCTGGCCAACATTTCTCCTTCTGTGGTTTCCTCTTATTTCCTCATCTGTGCCATGAGTGGATTCTCCTGTTTGAGATGTAAAGATCAGCCTAGCTCTCAGATTCTGATTTCTTCTTGCTTTTCCCTGCCAGGCTTTAGAGGCACATGGGATGACACCCCATACACCCTCTTTCTTCCTTCTCCTTACATTTCCTTTTATCCATCACTACTCTTCTCAATTTTACCTTTGTCTCTTGTTCCAGGGCCTCCAGGATAGTCTTTGTCCTCAGCACACTTCTTTCTATTTCTTTGGCAGATTGCAAGTAGTACAAAGGGCTTTCCAGACTTTGGGATGACTGACCTACTGTTTGGGCTGTCTGGAAGACTGATTTCCTAGAGAAACCAAGGTCTAACAGTGAACCTGACTAACTGGATTACAGGGGAGATAACTGTGACTGACCACTGAGTGCCTTATGGGGGATTAACTTATTAAGGGCTTGACTTAGAGGAAGTCTAATTAATGGAATAACTGATGGAGGGAATGGATTAACTCATTTACAAGAGGACCAACTGTTAACTCATTAGATCACTAACCTGGTCATTAATTGACAGATTGCTTGGCTACCCTTCAGGTTGACCTGGGACTCACTTGGTGGCAGGCTGACGAATATAAAGATAGGCTCCTGGTGAACTGACTGGTTGGTAGATGGATTCTCAGGAAGCTTCACCATCTAACTGAACCATAATTGGTCTTTGTCCAACCAGGAGGCTTGAGGGGGACTCTTAGGCCAGAGAGCTGTGTTGGCACCTAACTGACCTCATGACACACTGACTGACAAGGTCACACTGACTGATGGACCACCCCACTGACAAAATCCTGCTTTCATTGGAGCCCAGTTTGGTCAGTTCCAACACATGTTGGATGCTCAACACCTGTCAGAAAAGCCAACAGGCCAGGTCTGGCCTCGTGAGGCCAGTTGTCCTATGTCTGAGGCACATGGAAGCTTGTGTCTGAAGGTCTCACTATAAATTCTTTCTCACAGCGTCAGTATAATGTGATGCGCTGGGGTTTGGAAGCCCAGGATTTGGATGTCCCTTTCCCAGCTGAGTGACCAAAGGAAATCACAGAGGTTTCTGTGACCTCTATTGACTCACCTGAAAAAATGAGAACCCAGGCTGTTTAAAAAAATAAAAATGAGATAATTATGTGACAGCACTCTGATAATTGAAAAGCAACAGATATTTTACAAGTATTGTGGTTGTCATAGAGGTTTTTTTTCTTTTTTTTTTCAATTTTTATTGTTGAGATTATTATAGATGCCCCTCTTTTTCCCCCCCATAGCTCCCCTCCACCCAGTTTCCACCCCACCCCAGGCCCTCACCACCCTATTGTCTGTGTCCATAGGTAATGCATACATCCATATAAGATCTTTATCTAATCTCTTCCTGCACATGCCCCACACCCCCTTCCCTCTGAGAATCGTCCGTCTGTTCCATTTCCATGTCCCTGATTCTAATCCGTTAACCAGTTTATTCTGTTCATCAGATTTTTTATTCATTTGATTTTTAGATTCACTTGTTGATAGATATGTATTTGTTATCACTTTGTTGTTCAGAATTTTTTATCTTTACCTTTTTCTTCTTCTTCCTCTTCTTAAAGAATACCCTTCAGCATTTCATATAATCCTGGTTTGGTGGTGATAAACTCCTTTAGCTTTTTCTTGTCTGTGAAGTTCTTTATCCGACCTTCAATTCTAAATGACAGCTTTGCTGGGTAGAGTAATCTTGGTTGTAGGTCCTTGCTATTCATCACTTTGAATATTTCTTGCCACTCCTTTCTGGCCTGCATAGTTTCTGTTGAGAAATCAGCTGACAGTCATATGGGCACTCCCTTATAGGTAACTAACTGTTTTTCTCTTGCTGCTTTTAAGATTCTCTCTTTGTCTTTTGCCCTTGGCATTTTAATTATGATGTGTCTTGGTGTGGTCCTCTTTGGATTCCTCTTGTTTGGGGTTCTCTGTGCTTCCTGGACTTGTAAGTCTATTTCTTTCACCAGGTAGGGGAAGTTTTCTGTCATTATTTTTTCAAATAGGTTTTCAATAACTTGCACTCTCTCTTTTTCTGCCACCCCCATAATTTGGATGTTGGTACGCTTGAAGTTGTCCCAGAGGCTCCTTACACTATCCTCATATTTTTGGGTTATTTTTTCTTTTTGGTCTTCTGGTTGGGTGTTTCTTGCTTCCTCCTATTTCAAATCTTTGACTTGATTCTTGGGATCACCTAGCCTACTGTTGAATCCCTGTATATTATTCTTTATTTCAGTCAGTGTATGCTTAATTTCTGACTGGTGCTTTTCCATTTATTTATTTATTTATTTATTTATTTATTTATTTATTTTGCATTCTCACTGAGATCCTTGAAGGTCTCATTAAGTTCTTTGGAGATTTCTAGAAGATTCTTGAGTAACCTTATAACTGTGGTTTTGAACTCTATATCCAGTAGTTTGCTTTCTTCCATTTCTTTCATTTGTGACATGTTTCTTTGTCTCCGCATTTTGGCTGCTTCCCTGTGTTTGTTTCTATGTATTGGGTAGCTGCTAAGTCTCCTTGAGTTGATGGAGTGGTCTTGTGTAGTAAGTGTCCCATAGGGCCCAGTGTCTCAGTGTCCCCAATCACCTGAGGTGGACACTCTTGGTGCACCCTTTGTTGGCTGTGTGCAGTTTTGTTGTAGTTGAGCCTTGATTGTCGTTGGTGTCACTGGGAGGAATTGACCTCCAGGCCAATTGGCTGTGGGGACCAGCTGCGACTACAGTGGAAGAGCTGCTGTGCAGGAGACACCCTTATGGAGCAGGTCTTGCTTCAGTGGGGCTTTGGTGCTCACTGAGTCTGCCCCTTGAGTGTGTCACTTATGGATGTGAAGAGTTGTAATCTAATATGATCTCACACTGACAGCTGGGTACACTGGCTCTTGGGTCTCCGGGTAGATGCAAAGTCAGCCACTGCCTGGGGCCATTCAAATACAAAAGCTGCTTCACACAGCTTGGGTGCGGTTGTAAATTGGGTGGCGCAGGGACTCAGAGAATCACTGGGACAGAGCAAACAGAAATGGCTGCCAGTCAGCCCTGCACCAGGGAGGTCCCAGCATGTTGCCCCCCCTAGTTCCTGCCCTGATGCCAGACAGTCCAGTTTCTCCCCATATGTGTCTGGGTCCCCCAGAGCCTCTCCAGGCAATGGAGGTCCAAGCAAGTGGGAGCTTTTAAGTTCATTTTGTGGTGCTGGCCTTTTAAGAGGAGCAGCTGGGTCTCTTGAGCCTATTTGTCACTCAGCCCCAATCTGCACTGTTTTTTACAGTCTGTAGTTCTATTGCCCGTAGGGACTTCTTTCCCTGCTTTGGGACCCTGGGCTGGGACTCTGGTGTGGGGCTGGGACCCCTCGTTCTTCTGGGTGGCCTCTGCAGAGGTGATCTCCCTCCCAATTAAAAAAGCGGCACACCTGGGTGCTGGACCAGCCAGTTCCGTGCCTCCACAGTCTCAATACGCTTTCTTCTTTACCTCTCTAGTTGTAGTACTTCCACTCAGCCAGCTTTCCCGTGGTTCTGGATGTTGGTTGTTATGTGTTTTAGTTGTAATTTTGATGTGGTTGTGGGAGGCAGCAAGTACAGGCATTTACCTATGCCACCATCTTGGTTCTCCATCATAGAGGTTTTGAGTACAATTTCAACACACAAAAGTTTAAGACTCATAGATAAAATGAATCTGAAGAGAATAAGAATTTATCAGCTTAGGCATTCACTAAAGAAAGTAATTAGGTATTTATTGAGGATCACTTATTAGGGATAAGGTATATTCAGAGGATGATTTTTTAAAAGGCAAATATAATACATGATCCTTGCTATCAAGAAACTTTCTCTTTTAAGGCATATACTGTGTATGTATATCCCCATTATATATAACAAAATTTTGATTATATGCATATACACACATATATATGTTATTTTATATATTTAATCTGCTTCATTGTCTTTACTTAAATCTCTACATTGACAATGTTCAACTGCCTTGATTTTATTTTATAATTTTCTCCTTACACATATGTCTTCTAGGATTCATCATTGTGGTTCAAGCATCCAATGTAGAACCTTGCATGTAAGTAACTAATTAATGTGGAAGGAAGGACAACAAAAAGGAAGGGAGAGAGAAAGAGAGGAATACAGAGAGAGAGAGAGAGAGGAGAAAAGGGGGGCAGAGAGGGAGGAAGAGATAAGGGAAGAAGGAATCTAGGTCACTTTGATAATGTTTGATTTTTTCCCCCTGGAGAATTTTCTCAACTGAAGAGAATTTTCCATTTTAGAGTCATAATGTTCGTATGTTTACAGCTCTTCCTCTTCCTTTGCACATAGATTTATTCTTTGGCTTTTTTCTACATTCTTCGTCTATAGCCTTGGTGATTTATTACTCAAAGTCAATGACTACAACCTTTATTTAATCAAAATCCAAGTAAAAAATAAAACATTGAATGAGTAAATAATGGGAAGAACTATATAGTCAGTGAAATTTCAAGATATGTTCCCCTGACTATGAAGACTTTTTCGTAAGGTTTGGAGATGTCCCCTCCACTTGTGGTCTAGGAAAAAGAGGTGAGCTGCAGCACTAGGGGCTGGGCTTGGAAAATCCCTCTCCAACTACTGTGTTGAAACTTTTGTGGTGTTAGCTGTGTTACTCAGTGCTTGTGATTCTCAATGTCTCATTTATAAAAAGAGAGTAATAATTTCTACTCTGAAGAGATTTGAAGGAATAATAGAAATAATGTACATAAAACAGCATAATACCTGGCTCATAGAAGGAAATAAACAATATACAATGTGCATGAGTTTTTTTCAATTGAATATTATAGGTATTATAGTTAATAAATCCCTTAGCAATTTAAATATAGATATATACTTGGCTATGAGCAATGCATGAGAATGTAGTAGGGACATAATAAGTATTGATCAATTAATTGAATGCATTCCAAAATTGAATGGGTAGTGAATACATTTCCAAAACACATGAAATGATTAATAAATATTATTTGATGGTGATGTTCCTATTGGCCAGATATTCATATCTGATTCATTCCACCGATGGAGGGAGTAAAACAATGATGCACTATGATATTAAGTACAGCCAATCATACTGTTAAAACCAAACAAACAAAAACTAGTCTGAGGATCTTAGAAAAAATACTACAAGCAGCCAAACCTAGTGAATAACAGCAAGAGAACATTCTTGAGAAATGGCTGTTGTGTAGATCTGGTAGAGTTATTGTAAAATAGTATGAGTTCTATAATGCAAAGCATTGTAAAGACCGAGAGAAACTAAAAGAAAAGTAACCACAGGCATGATGGGAAGTGACTTAAGGGATGAGGTTTAAGGCAGCAGTGCTCAGCCTATCTTCACATGAATTCCGTGTAAGCTATATGGGCTAAAAGTAGCTTTTCTCATAAAAAAAATACCCCCAGGTTCCCAGAAAAAGAAACCCATGCTTTCTGTTTGCCTGGTTTGTGTGTGTACTATGACTACCTGACCACACCCTGGAAATTAGTGACTCTCTAAACTCATTATGAATTCTAGAAATCATCTTTTATTCATAAAATTTCTTTCATAACAACACTTCAATGGACTCCTATAGCATATTCACTTTCACTCAATGGGTCCACCTAGTTTCTAAAATGTTGAAAAAAATAAATAAAAATAAAAAATAAAATGTTGAAAATCTTCCTTGTCTTCCATAGCATTAAGAAAGACTGATGCTCTAGCTCAGTGGTCGGCAAACCGTGGTTCGCGAGCCACATGAGGCTCTTTGGCCCCTTGAGTGTGGCTCTTCCACAAAATACCACGTGCGAGCGCGCACGTACAGTGCGATTGAAACGTCGTGGCCCATGCGCAGAAGTCGGTTTTCGGCCTGGGCAAGTCTATTTTGAAGAAGTGGCATTAGAACACTCAAGGGGCCAAAGAGCTGCATGTGGCTCGCAAGCCGCGGTTTGCTGACCACTGCTCTAGCTGGTTTGGCTCAGTGGATAGAGCGTCAGCCTGCGGACTAAAGGGTCCCAGGTTTGATTCAGTCAAGGGCACATGCCAGGGTTGCGGGCTCGATCCCCAGTAGGGGGCATGCAGGAGGCAGCTGATCAATGATTCTCTCTCATCATTGATGTTTCCATCTCTCTCTCCCGCTCCCTTCCTCTCTGAAATCAATAAAAATATATTTAAAAAGAAAGAAAAAGAGAGAGAGAGAGAGAGAGAGAGAGAGAGAGAGAGAGAAAGAGAGAGAGAGGAAGAGAGAGAGAGAGAAAGAAAGAAAGAAAGAAAGAAAGAAAGAAAGAAAGAAAGAAAGAAAGAAAGAAAGAAAGAAAAAGAAAGAAAGACTGATGCTGCCTGGCCAGTGTTGCTAAGTGGTTTGGCGTTGACCTATGAACCAGGATGTCATGGTTTGATTCCCCGGTCAGGGAACATGCCCTAGTTGCAGGCTTGGTCCCCGGTGTGTGTGTGAGGGGGGGGGGGGGGGCGGGGAGTGTGCAAGAGGCTGCCAATCAATGATTCTTTCTCATCATTGATGTTTCTCTCTCTCTTTCCCTCTCCCTTCCTCACTGAAATCAATAAAAATACATTTTAAAAATAGTTTATAAAACAAATTAAAAAAAGAAAGACTGATGCTGTCCTGTACAAAAGTGTGCCTGCCCATGACGGTTTGCCCAGCATCCCTTCCACTTGGGCGCATTGGTTTTCAGTTGGCAGGCTGCCTGTGCTCACTGTGTCTCTTTCCTCTCATATCACAAGCTATAGAACAACTCAGTTTAACACCCCGTCTTTAACTGGAAACCTAAGCCTTCAGGGCTCTTTTCTTTCTTTTCTTTTCTTTTTTATTTATTTTTTTTTTTTTTCTATTCTGAACAGACCTGGATTACAGAAAGGGAATAAAACTGATCCTATTGCACATATTGGCTGCAGTCCTTTGGTTTTGTACAAGAGCCCTCCACATTCCACCATAGGATGTCAATGAACTGAGCATCCGAGCATATTTGTAGGAGCCAGGGCTTAGGCCACCTGAAAGTATCTGATATCTCTCTTTGGGGAGTTTGCACATTTTCTTACAAATAGAGCTACTTTTAAATCCTTCTGCTGTACAATGAGTTCATGTGAGGACAGATATTCCTTACTCAATACCACACCTTTGCGGAGACTTTAAAGGCTGATTATGCTTACCTTGTTCATAGGATTGATGGTATCAAATGTTGCTCTAACATTGATTTGTATTTATGTAAGCACTGGTATGATAACCTAAATACTTAAACCAATCTTTTGTGTGTGTTTTCTCCTGGGCTACAAAGCCTATGACCTGTTATGCCATACTGAGGCATGAAAAAAAAATTGATAGTCACATTACAGGCTTGGAATGTATGTTTAATTATGTGTTCCTGGGAACCTCAAAGGTTTAACTTAGCTCTACCAATTGGTTTACAATTTCCATCTCCTTTCTCCTCCCTTTCTTCCTTCCTCAACTCAGACATGACACTTGCATTGGTTAATAGTCAGAATTGTTTGATTTTAAAAAGAGGTTTCCAGTTTTTCATTTCCTTTCCCAACAAACATTTTATGTATGTGCAGTTCTGCTCTAATATGTCTTTTGAGGTTTATGAGAAAATTAAGGTTAAGCAGCCCCTGAATTGTAAGAACTACGAATTTGGGGTAGGGTGGCAAAAACAGAAGTGTCATCTATTCCAGACAGCCACTTGCCTGAAATTTCTTCAGGACCCTGACAACCACACACTAAATTATGCAGCAGTCTGTTGTCACTGCTATTGGTTCCGATGACTTGATGGCAAGATGTCCATGAAAAAAACAAGTAACTGGTCCCAACTGTATCAGCATCTGAAAAAGATGTCATTATGAGATAGTGTATTGGGGGCTGGAGCCATAATATGAAGGAAAATCACAGGAAATATTAAATATCGAAATTGAAAACTTTCCAAGAATCCAAAGCATTTGCTTGTAACCTGTTTTCTACCTTTGGAATTAGCATAAGACACACTAATAATAATAATAATAAAAGGGGTTTCTCTTGTTAATACTCACCCAAGAATATTTTTTTCATTGCTTTTTAGGGAGAGTGGAAAGGAGTGTGTGTGTGTGGGGGGGGGGGGACAGAGAGGGAGGGAGAGAGAGAGAGAGAGAGAGAGAGAGAGAGAAAGAGAGAGAGAGAGAGAGAGATATCAATGTGAGAGACACATTGATAGGTTGCTTCCTGACCGGGGCAGGGGGCATTAAACCTACAACTCAGGTACATGCCCTTGACTAGGAATCGAACCTGAGACCCTTTGGTGCCTGGTAAGCTCTAGCCACTGAGAAACACCAGCCAGGACAATAATAATTATGACAATGATGCAGAGTAAAATCTTGAAAGCTTACTTTTTATCAGTCACAATGGTAAGGGCTTTCCATATATTTTCTCTTCCCTCTTAATCCTCAGGACAACCAATGAAACTGAAGAACTGAACATCTAATTAATAGCTAATTAATAGTATTACCATGTAGTTATGACAGCAGCAATAAAAATAATAAACGCTATTCTAAGAAACTTACAAATATTACCCAGTTTAATCTTCAATAACAAGAGAATAAAATATGTTCTAGAATTAGAAACTTTGTACATGAGGAAACTGAGACGCAGAAAGGTTAAATAAATTTCCAAAGGGTACTCAGCAAGTAAATGGTGGAGCTGGGGTTGGGACCCAGGCACATGGCTCCCCACTAAGCATTATGTGCTACCATCTCCCCAGAAGCAAAGTATAAATAAATGTACATATTGTTCACCAAAACCCAGCTCAAAACAACAGATCCTCATTTTGTCTATTCCAATAATAAAACTCAGGAGGTATTAGGATGAGTAAAATAGTGGTCTCCTGACTACTGAAGTTCCACAAGTATGACATAAACAAATCACCAGCAAGACCAACCCTGCCCAAATTGTCCAGTACTTTCCTGGTTTTAGCATTGACAATCCCACATCCCAGGAAATCCTTCAGTTCTAGATAAACTGGGACAGTTGGTAATGGTATTGTGGATTGTAAGCATTGCTTAACTGGTACCCTTGGCCCCTCCCCTATATAAATTTCGACTGGATGCTACCACGCAGCAAATTAGAATATCCATCATAGGAAGCCTAGCAAATATACCCTCCCCTAAAGTTCCTATTTTAACAGTTAGCATCTCTGTGGCTTTCAGTATCCCA
This sequence comes from Plecotus auritus, assembly GCF_963455305.1. NCBI lineage: Eukaryota > Metazoa > Chordata > Mammalia > Chiroptera > Vespertilionidae > Plecotus > Plecotus auritus. The sequence goes on along the minus strand of NC_137772.1, from coordinate 140,572,919 downwards.
AACTAGGAATAACGCAATAAAACTGGGTTGAGGTGAAGGACTTCATTCAAGTCTATCTGATTTTTTTCTCTCTCTACCATACTACACAAAAGCCAGTCCCAGTTTGTCTGGGAAGACAGGCTAGGTCCAAAGGGCTAGGGCCTTTATTAAGAGTTTGGACTGAGGGAGGAGGAGGGCAAAAGAGGGAAAGAGGGACATCTGTAATAGTGTCAACAATAAAAAGGGGAAAAAAGAGTTTGAGCTGAGCATCAACAAGGATCTTCTGTCGAAGTACCCAGAGTGTGACCTCTTGTCCCTGGGTAGTCTATGAGCAAAGCATCTCCAATGAAATTTTCTGTGCTTGAGAACATCAGTCCTAGTAGCAAATCTTGAAAAACACAGACAGTGGCATATCTCTACCTGGTAAATGTTGGCAAGAGATAGGACAGGTATATTGAACAATATCAGTAATCAGTATGGTAAATAAAGCCCTACCATTATTGGGGGGGAGGAAGGGGAATGAAACCATTTTAAAGCACTGCATGAAAAATCTATACTGTGTTAAAAGCAAACAGTGTACTCAGTTGCATTTACATATTTTTACATTGAGCATTTCTTGGGTGCCTATTATATGCCAGACACTGCTCTCAAGGCTTGGAAGGGGTAAAAATAAATAAGGAAAGATATGAAGTAAAATGTGCTAAAAGTATGATGTTCAAAGTGCCATGAGGAAGAGATTAACTCTGACATAGAAGCCTTGAAGTAGGGACTGAATGTGCTAAGAAAACTAAGCAAAAGAGCCGACCAGGCAGAACAAATGTCACCTGCAAAGCTAAGGTCAAATGTATTGGTATTCTAGAGGATTCTCAAAAATTTTCTGTGGAAGGGGCATAGCACAGGATAATAAAATTAAATTTCTTTAATATTTGGCTTAAATATAGCTGATTCTAACATCTGCATCTGCATTACAAATGTGGTATATTGTTTTTGCTTTTTTGGTTGAAGTTTATCATATATCAGGCTATATGCTGAACAGCAGAAAGATGAGCTATGGATAAGCCCGGAAAAACACAGAGCTTTTAAAATTACTTTGAATAGTTGTTTTCTACATTTTGTTAAGAATATAATAGACTTATAGTAGCTATTTTATTAATAATGATGCTAATAAGTAAGTTATTGAGCGTTTAATATGTTGCAGACACTGTTATAAACTTTAGATTTTTTTTCTTATTAGCATAATTAATGTGCTACTATGAAAGATAAGTACATTTCCCAAAAGAAAATAAAAATGAATGAGAAGAGGGGCAATGTTTACCATTCTTGAAAAAAATTTTCCCAGCTTTATATGTAATTGGCATATGACATTGTGTAAGTTCAAGATATACAATGTGATTATATGTATAAGTATGTATATAATGAATGATTGCCACAATAAGGTTAGTTGACACATTCATGATCTCACATAATTACCTTTTCATTATTTTTTGTGTGGTAAGAACTTGTAGCAACTTTCAAGTATACAATACAGTATGGTTAGCTATAGTCACCATGCTGTGCATTAGAACCCCAGAACTATTCATCTTATAACTGGGAAGTTGGTATCCATTTCTCCCATTCCTTCCTGCCTCTGGCAACCACCAACTTATTTTCTGTTTTATTTCAGAAACAGGTTCTGAAATAAATTCCACATATATAGTATTTGTCTTTTTCTCTCTGATTTAGTTCACCTAGCACAGCGGTCGGCAAACTCATTAGTCAACAGAGCCAAATACCAACAGTACAATGATTGAAATTTCTTTTGAGAGCCGAAAACCGACTTCTGCGCATGGGCCACGAAGTTTCAATCATACTGTACGTGCGCGCCCGCACGTGGTATTTTGTGGAAGAGCCACACTCAAGGGGCCAAAGAGCCGCATGTGGCTCACAAGCTGCAGTTTGCTGACCACTGACCTAGCATAATGCCCTCAAGGTTCATCCATGTTGTCACTAATGGCAGGATTTCCTTCCTTCCTTCCATGACTGAATAATATTCCATTGTTTGTATGTATGTGTGTTCATCCATTCATCCATTGATGATCACTTAGGTTATTTTATGTCTTGGTTATTGTAAATAATGCTGCAGTGAACATAAGGGTGCAGATGTATCTCTTCAAGAGAGTGATTGTATTTCCTTTGGATATACTAGTATACCCAGAAGTAGAATTGCTGGCTCATATGAATGTTCTATTTTTAATTTTTTTTGGATCCTCCATTTTACTTTCTATAGCAGTTGTAACAATTTATACTCCTATCAACAGTGGGAAAACAAATTTGCATTCTCAACCAAATGCTGAGCATAGCCTTCAGTTCTGCCCCTCTAGGAAGTGGCCACAGATGCCCAGCAAACATGGAGCCTAGGTCCTATGGCCCACTTGGGCAAGGAGCCAAGCCAGCAGCCCTGCCCACCTATTGAGCATAAGCTCTGGCCCCAGATAACAAGGGAGCCCGAAAAACGATCCTGAGCAGCCTTAGAATCGAGCCTATAGTACCACCCAGCCACAGGATCCAGCAGCAGTGCCTGGCATGGAGCTCTGCTCAGTTGTTGAACACAGTCCGTGGCCTCACCCAGGCAGAGAGCCCAGACAGTGACCCCATTCAGTTAGAGAGCATAGCCTGTACCACCACCCAACCAGGAAGTCCAGACAGCAGCCTCACATGACTGCAGAACTCAGCATGGCACCCTCCCCACTGACCTCACAGCATGGACAGTGGCCTCGCCCAACTAATATCCAAATAGCAGGCCTTGCCTGCTTACAGACACTACAAGTTCACCTATTCAATACCCCAAACTGTGCTGACAGGTGAAGGTCTTTCTCTGCCAAAACAAACCTATAAAATCTATAGGAGCAGGCTCTGTACTCAATGCACAGTTACAAATACAGGGTATAAAGATCACAAAGAATCATGTAGCTGTGACACTACCAAAGGAAACAAAACTCCAAAACTGACCCTAACACACTGAAGATCTATTAACTATCTGACAAATAATTCAGAATAATCATCTTAAAGGAGTTCAGTGAATTACAAGAACACACAGACAGACAACTACACAAAATTAGGAAATCAATGTATGAACAAAATGAGAAGTTTAACAAAGAAATAAAAAATATTAAAAAGATAAAAATCAGACAGAAATCCTGGAACTAAAGAATACAATGATTGAAGAATTCAATAGAGAGCTTCAACAGCAGGAGAAAATCATTGAATTCAAAGACAGATCACTTGAAATTACCCATTTAGAGGAGCAAAACCAAAAAAGAATAGCATATTAAAAGAAACAATGTATGCATTACGGAGGTCCTGTCAAGAAAAGAGAGAGACAGAAAACCTATTTAAATAAATAATGGGTGAAAACTTCCCAAATTTGGGGAGAGAAATTGATATCCAGATTCATGAGGTTCAAAGGATCCCAGATAGGTCAAACCCAAAAAGTGCTATATGCCAACCTTACCATGTAAACCTCATGAAAATCACAAGAGAAAACCTGTAGTAGATACAAAAAGGGTTATAATAAAGAAATAAAAGCATATCCTCACAGAAAGTCATTAAATCTCAAGGGATGACAGCATGAAAGGAAGCAAAGAACAAAGGATCTATAATAGTCAGTAAATAATTACCAAAGTGGCAATAGTAAATTCTTAAGGATCAATAATTTCTTTAAATGTGAATGGATTAAATCTTTCAGTCTTGCAATTTTCTTTAATATCTGTCTTATATATAGCTGATTCTAATATCTGCATTACAAATGTGATATGTTGTTTTTGGTTGAAGTTTATCCACTTGTCATATATCAGACTCTATGCTGAACAGCAGAAAGAAACATGATGATGAATAAAACAAATATAATCTCTCCATTCATGGAACTTACAGTCTACTGAGGGATACAGTTTGTCAACCATAAGTATACCAATAACTTCCTAATTGCTACTGCAATACCTCTATAAAGGAAAGGCAGAGGACGCTGTGAGAGTGCCAGACCAGAGGAGCTGATCAAGGCTGAGGAATCTGGGATTAAGTGATTTGTAGATATAACTACATTACCACCTTCAGGAAAAAGGAAAAGCACATTTTCATATCTTAATTTTAGATTTTCATTTAAAAAAATAAAATTTATTATTAGCAAACTCACACTGAAGCAATCAGCTAGACAGATGGAAACTTGGGATTCAAAGCAGATTCATGCCTTTCTATCAGCTAGCAATTAGACATGTGAAAGCATATTCTTAAATCATAAAGTGTCAAAGATTTGCAATTTTCAAAGCAATACTGTCAGGTTGCAGAACTTACAAAATTATCCAATTTTTTTTATTACTGCCTTTGATTTATATGTCCTCAAAACAAGGTTTGGAAATCTTCCCATTTTAGTTATTGCAGTCACTGGAAAAAATTGAGAGCATAGCATATTTTTTCCTTCTTAAAATTATAGTAGAGTCTTTCATGGAGAACAAACTTTATTAATATATTCTTTTGGAGGCACTAAATATTCTGCTTTTTTAAAGTAGCAATAATAACAATAAATGAGTATTTTTAGATTCTAGAAATGTCTAGTCAACCCTCCTTCTGAATTCTGAGCCAGAAGCCACAGATAAAAGAGCAGCCCTATAATGTAGACTGGAAAGCACAATACAAACTGGTGGGTTAAAATGAGCCTCTGCTACTTCATGTCTCAAATCTAAACCTAGAAACCACCTATAGACTCTCAGAGCATCACTATAGCCTAGCTGACCATGGGAAGATCCCTGCCTGCCTTTGTAGTTCAAGAAGCTCTGACCTGATGAGCAGAAACAGAATGAGGAAGGCCTGAGGGCAGGCAGATCCTCAAAAGCCAAGTGACTTTGGGTGGTGGGCACATGGTCCTATATACAGATTTTGTAAATTAGTAATCCACACATGTAACCTATATGTGCATATAGACTAATGTCACCTCAATTGAAAAAAAAAAAAAAAAAAAAAAAAAAAAGCCAAGTGAGCCCTTTGATCCTTTTTCTACTCTCACCAATGGTTAACTTCTCTCATCTCCCTCCTCCTTTTCCTCTCCCTGCTCCCCCCCCCCCGCCCGCCCCCTGCCTCTTCCCCCTCCCTTTCTCTCACTACTCCTCCTATGGGAAGACACTAGGAAAGAACTTGGGGAAAGGGAGACACATTTTCTCTTTCCAAATTGTATAGGACTTATAATCAGGGTCCAGTAATAAATAATTTCTCTTCTTTGTTACCTTTGTTGTTTCCTTCTGTTGTGGCTAACACGAGAAGGGATGGAATACAAAGGAAGCTCTTCAAGAACATCATCTTTTCTCCTATCCTCCCCATCCCCAACCCTTGCTTTAAAACACTGTCATATTAATATGGAATGTAGACTTCCAGAAACTTCTCTGAAACTGATCCAAGTGATGATTTACTTTCAAAAATAACAAGGTCTCAAAGTGATACAAGGTAAAAAGCTTTGTAATCAGAGACCCTCCCCAAACACACTCCTCAAACTTCTATAGACTTTGGTAAGTTACTTAACTTCCTGAGAGTTTCATCTATATAATTGGGGTGGAGGTGGTTAAAGTAATATTAACTCAATTTAAAAAAAAAAATCAAATGAGAAAATATATTACAAGCAGTCGTTAAATAAATTACTATTCTAATAAATATTTAGTTATTTCTCATTTGATTACAGTTTTATTTGAAGGTAGGTAAGAGGTATAACTGTCATTGACATTATATAGAATCCACTTAATTCAGTTTTCAGAATTTTCAATAAAGTTTCTAGGGATGACTACTTCTTAAAGATATTCCTAAATTTATTCCTTCCTCCCTTTCCCCCCTTTCTTCCTTTCTTCATCCCTTGCTTCCTTCCTTTTGGGGGTGGGTGGGATGGTCCAGAGAGTATGCTCTTTTGTATTAAGTGATGGTATATTCTAAAACTCCTTTGAGAGCCTTGGGGGTAGGATTCTTTAATATATATATATATATATATATATATATATATATATATATATATGTAATTGATTTCAGAGAGGAAGGGAGAGGGAGAGAGAGATAGAAACATCAGTGATGACAGAGAATCATTGATTGTCTGACTCCTGCATGCCCCAAACTGGAGTTCGAACATGCAACCCAGGCACATGCCCTGACTTGGAATAGAACCTCCTGGTTCATAGGTTGACACTCAACAACTGAGCAACACTGGCTGGGTGGGAGTAGGATTATTTTATCATCTATTTATGTAAAAAGACTTTAGTGCTTTATATACAAAATGTTAAAACCGGATTCATCATAATTCAGCCTTAACATCAAAATTAGAAATGCATGGAGTAATCTAGGTACTTGCCATTTAAAACTTACCTAAACTACGAATAACACTGATTTCTTACACTCCAGCTATCACTGTAAGGCAGGTATATATTTTATAAAGTAAAATAAACTCAACTTTGAGGTTGTCAGATAATTACTCTGTTCAGTAAATGTCAAACTTTCTAAACACACACACACAGAGAGACAAAATTGAGTGCTTGTTATTGTTTTAGACTTAATGGAAACAACCTTAGTGTCCATTAATAGATAAATGAATATAGAAAAGATGGTGCATATATACAATGGACTATTACTGAGTCATACAAAAGAATGAAATCTGCCATCTGCAACAATGTGGATGGACCTAGAGGGTATTATGCTAAGTGAAATAAGTCAGACAAAGAAAGACAAATGTCATATGGTTTCACTTATATGTGGAGTATAAAAAACAAATAAATGAACAAAACAAAAAACTACCCTCGAAACATGCTCATAGATACAGAGAACATTTTGATGATTGCCAGATGGAAGAGGGTTTGGGGGGATGAGTGAAAAAGGGGAAGAAATTGAGATGTGCAAATTATCAGTTGTAAAAACCGTCACAGGGATATAAAGTACAGTCTAGGGAATATAGTCAATAATATTGTAATACTATGTATGATGTCAGATGGGTACTAGATTTATTGGGGTAATCACTTTGTAAGTTATATAAATGTCTAATCTCTATATTATATATTGAAAAATGACATAATATCGTATATCAACTGAAATTGAAAAGTAAAAAAAAATATTTTAAAAATTTAACCATATGAGTTTAATAGACTACCAGTTTAACAACTTTCATGAGTTAACTAGTGTACTTTAATTGAATCTTTCTCCCTTTCTTCCTCCCTTCCTTCTCTCCAGCCTTTAAAAAAAATCTTAGTCTATACATATTTTTCAAGCAAATTTTTGCAACTGTGTGTTAAATATTTGAAATAATAGCAAAAAATTAATAGTGGACCGATAAACATAACAAAAATCATTATAAACACAGGGAGCAAAATGTATTTTGCCTTAAATACACATTTCATTTTTATTTTGCTTACATCAAAATCAGTGAGTTTATCCATGTATGAATAAAGAGTGTGTCCATCCTCAGCAAGGAAATAAAAATACTCATTTTTCAATTTTAATGATTGATCTATAGAGGCCAAAACACCATTTATTAATCTGTGGCATAGCTTTATAGATTAAGTAAAAGTTTTTCTAGCTAAAAATTTTTTTTACTGGTTCACTATGTCAAATTTATGTTAGGGTATCTTCTGAAGCTGTGTTGGTAAAATTTATGTTAGGGTATCTTCTGAAGCTGTGTTTTGTGTCTACTCATAGAATAAGATAATTTAATTTCAGCATATGTAGCACCAATGAGTGCAGTCATATGGCCATAAAGTTTTGGAACACCCGCTCTTCTACCCCCATATCAGAAAGAGGTAGATGTTCCAGATTCCTGTTCATCACAGCTATATTGGGAGGGCCCAGCAAATAAATAGCCTGGGTATTTTGACCCCATAATTTGTCATTGTTATGCTCCTAATGTAATGTGGGCAATAGCTCTGTCAAATTATTTGGGTTTCTTATTTGTTTGTTTTAATGGATTAAAAAACTTAATAGTAATATTAAGTTTAAATCTCATATATGTTTGTGAAAAGATTGTTTATAAGTGGTAAAAGATCTAGTAAACTGATGTCATCTGGTAAATATTACAATGAAGTAACATGGTATGTTAATGTAATTTAAATAAATCCAATTATGAATGCACAGAGGGCAAGGAGAGAAAGAAAGATCAATTGCTTTTGTCCACTGCCCACAGGATGAGTTTATGGCTCTAGGTCAGTGGTCGGCAAACTCATTAGTCAACAGAGCCAAATATCAACAGTATGATTGAAATTTCTTTTGAGAGCCAAATTTTTTAAACTTAAACTTCTTCTAACGCCACTTCTTCAAAATAGACTCGCCCAGGCTGTGGTATTTTGTGGAAGAACCACACTCAAGGGGCCAAAGAGCCGCATGTGGCTCATGAGCCACAGTTTGCCGACCATGGCTCTAGGTGAACAGAAAATGGAAGGCACAAATCTGGTAAACTTAATTCTCAACTACCTGAGTGAGAGCATCTTGCTCTGATAAGTTTAAAATTTTTAAATGCTTTTATTGATTTCAAAGAGAGGAAGAGGGAGACAGAAACAGAAAAATCAACGAGAGAGAATCATTGATTGACTGCCACTGGGGATCAAGCCCATAACTTTAGCATGTGCCCTGACAAGGAATCAAACCTTGATCTCCTGGTTCATGAGTCAAAGCTCAACCACTGAGTTACACTGGCTGAGCCAATTTTCATTTTTAAACATTCAGTAAATATTTATTCTACAACCCGGTCCCTAAACACCTTCCATGCAAGCCAGCTGTCACCTCATGCTTAACCAAAAAAACAGATCTCTGTTCTAAAGCTGCTGGAAAAATTGTATTAGTCTTAATCAATATTGTACTTGAAGGTCATTATCAAGGGCATTATTTATTCTATTTATTTTTGCTTTAAGCACTCACCTTAAAACTGATTCCCATGTGAGATGCTACTATGCTGTGAATCCATCATTAGTAGTGAGAACATAATTTAGCTTAGTATCATCAACACTTTTTTTATGTAGATTAGGAGAAAATTATAGTGTGACTGGGGAAAAAAGAACTTTCACTAAAGTGTTGGTAAATATTTTGGTCGCCATTTTATAGCCAAAGTAAGATGTTGAAGGCATTTACTAAAGTGAGACCAGGCTCCAGTGCAAATCTAGAATTCACTGGGACCTTAATCAAGGATGCCATGGATGTACATGTAGTGAAAGTGCTAAAATTGAGTGAACCCTTAATACATGTTATGGCTACTTGTAGAAATTAAGTTTTAAATTAATATACACAATCTAATCTGATTGGACAAAGTAAATAAGCATCTTCTTTTCTCTTTTGTATTTTGCTATTTTAATTTATGATACCTAAATAATATGTTAAAACACAAGTATAAAAGTAGTTTGCATGCCACAAATTGAGAAAAAAAATACTAACCTTTTATTTAACATAACCCATTATCATTTTTGTTGAAAAAAACTTACTGTTTTTAAATTTCTAAATATGCTAGTTAATGTACAAAGAAGCAGGGTTAAATTGTTTAAAAAATAATAACAGCAGTAGTAGTAAGCATTGATGTAATGCTTTGCAGGTGATTTACTTACACTAGGCAATGAAATCTTCAGAGCATGTTTATGTAATGGCTATTATTATTATCACTCTACCAATGAGAAAACAAGGCATAAAGAACTTTGATAATTTTTCCAACAACCACAAGTAGAAAGTATTAGAGCCAGTTTTTAATCTCTTTAATCCCAAAACCCATTTAATTAATTACTATACCATCCTTACACACACAAGGGCATTAGACCCATTTAGAAAAATGTGATGGATGATCATCATATTAGAAATGGATATGCTTCATTAAAAAATATTTGCAAATCATTACTTTGTCATATATTCTTCTCATTCTTTCATAATTTTAAATTGTCTCACATTCCTCTTCCCTTTTGCCTTAGAAATGCATGTGATAATTGTTTTGGTCTTGACTTCATCTTCTGTTTTTGTTATCATTAGGAATTGTGAGCGTCAGTCTCCTCTGACTCAAAATAAGACACCAGGCTTGTATTGCAAGAATGTGGAAGCAATGCCAGGAGGGACAGAAGGTGCTAGTGACAGTCCAGCACCAGTTATTCAGACTCCGTCAATGTTCAAGTTTACTTGCTCTCAGAATAATGCAACAGCAATTGTGAACTTAACCACCATCCTGGTGCTCAGTCTTCTTTATAGTCAAAAGAGTTGTCTGTCCTCCCACTCTCCACCACTTTGCTAACTTTTCATTTGTGGCACTCCATTCTCTCTTCTGACCTATCACATGAACTTCTTTGCTGAGGTCATAAATCATCATTTTGTTGCTAAATCAAGTGAATATTTTACATTCATTTCTCAGTTCACTTAGGACCATCATTAACTGATCACTTACTCCCTCTTGAATTTATTCTTCTGTTGGTTTCCTAGCACTCTAATTTCCTGGCCTTTTCCCCATGTTCATTTTATGAAAGTGTGGGTTACATCGCTGCAGTGGACATTTTTATTCCCTCCATCTGGCCACATGACTTAAATTAAGTCAAAGAGAGCTAAGAAGATTCTTTTCTGGGACTTATATTGAAGCCGTTAAGAAAGAATTATGTTCTTTCTGCTGAACTGCTGGCTGTGAGAATAATGGAAGCACAGTGTTGTTGGAGGTCAGAAAAATGAGGCCATCACTCTGGAAAGCAGATAAAAACTGAGTCCTGATTATTTTTTTAAGTTCCTAGATCCAGATGGGTCTGAAGCCTTAAGTATACATCTGGATTTTCCTATAATCCCCCAGTGGGCCATGTTCTCTCTGTCTGTGGAGTACTTTCCTCCACCACTGTGCCTGGTAGAATTCTATGCATGCAGAAGAAAACGTTCTTGGACACTCTTCATACTCCTCTAAGATAATTTCAAAGTCTATGTTAAATGCCCTTACTTGTACTCCTTTAGCTTCTGAACAATATGTACCCGCTGTGATTGTAATTGTCTATTTGTGTTAACATTGATAATTTGTATATCACACAACCTGAAAGAAAACTAGTTGAGAGCAAGGGCCTCAGTGCCACTCCATAACTACTTGTATAAATGAATGAATGAAAGTGATTGAACAATTCATGACACAGAATCAACGTAGATTGAATTTTTTGCTTATACAAATGTATAAGCCTCATCCAATATACTAGTACTCTAAGACACTCAGGTTCAAACAAAAGTAAAAAAAAATATATAGAATTTTCTGATAGAGGAATTTAATATCTTACTTGAAACTTTTTTACTTCTCCAGCTCATTTGATTGATGTTATAGTTAGGCAAAGGTTTGTATCAGGGAAAATGAGGGCATGCCCTTAACTTTCCAAATCCATTTTCTTATCAAAACATAGACCTTTTGACCCCAGTTTACATATTCATTTTTAAGCTTAAAATAATACAGTTACCCAAGAGATAGGTTGATAGTTCATGAAGGAAATTAATTATTCTGCTCTGTGGTAACTGGCTGAGTGCTTTACACAAAACATCACAGCTGAGAGGCTTCCCTGACAAGCCCAGGTGCCTTCAGCAAGAGATCACTGAGGGTGAGAGAACACAAAGCAAGAGAGAGAAAGAACACTCTGGAGAAAACCCAGCTTCCATGCCTCTTGTTCTTCATGATCTCTCCTCACTACACACACACACACACACACACACACACACACACCCTATTCCTAACCTACTACTTGTTGGTTATCAAGTATAATTTTAGATTTCAGTGATTTGGGTTCCTTGACCACTAATGAAACAACCATTTAAACCTTAAAAACCAATCAAGGAGACTCCTGAACCAAGATGACAGCATAGGTAAATGCCTGTACTTGCTACCTCTCACAACCACATCAAAATTACAAATAAAATACAGAAAACTATCATCCAGAACCACCAGAAAGCTGGCTGAATGGAAGTAATACAACTAGAGAAGTAAAGAAGAAAGCACACTGAGACTGCTAGGAGGTGCGGAGGTGCAAAGTGCGGAGGTGCCTCTGAACAAACTGATGATTAACCTAGGTGTACCGCTGTTTTAATCTGGAGGGAGATTGCCTCTGCAGAGGCCGCCCGGAGGAGCAAGGGCTCCCAGCCCCACACCAGACCCCCAGCCCAGGGTTCCAGAGCTGGGGAAAGAAGTCCCTATGGGCAGTAAGAACTATGGACTGTAAAAACCAGTGTGGATTGGGGCTGAGTGACACACAGGCTGCTGGAAATCCATCTGCTCCTCTTAAAAGGCTAGCACCATGAACTGAATTTACAAGCTCCCACTTCCTCTGAGCTCCAGTACCAGGCGAGGCTCTGGGGGACCCAGACACATACAAGGAGAAACTGGACTATCTGGAATCAGGGAAGGTACTCAGGGGTGACTTTCTTCCAGAAGGAGGTGACTGCAGCAGTCATTGTTCCCATGCTGGGACCTCCATGGTGCAGGGCTGACTGGCAGCCATTTCTGTTTGCTCTGCCCTGGTGATTCCCTGAGACCCAGCCCCACCCAATTTACAACCCCACCCATGCTGTGAGCAATGGCTTTTGCATATGAATGGTCTGTTCTTTCTCAGGCTAAAAACCTGTCAAATAAGCTACAGCTGGGTCAGGGATCCCCAAACCTGTCAATAAAAGGCCTAAGACCCAGCACCATCCTGCCTTGCCTCACAGCTGGGCCTCATCTGGGCACTTCCAGACCAGATACAAAGAGGAGGAATCTACAGATCTTTCTGTAGCTCCTGCTGGGTGGCCCCAGGCAGTGGCTGACTTTGCATCTACATGGAGACCCAAGAGCCAGTGTACCCAGCTGTCAGTGTGAGATCATATCAGATTACAACTCTTCACATCCATAAGTGACACACTCAAAGGGCAGACTCAGTGAGCACCAAAGCCCCACTGAAGCAAGACCTGCTCCATAAGGGTGTCTCCTGCACAGCAGCTCTTCCACTGTAGTTGCAACTGTTCTCACAGCCAATTGGCCTGGAGGTCAATTCCTCCCAGTGACACCAACAGCAATCAAGGCTCAACTACAACAAAACTGTGCACATAGCCAACAAAGGGGTGCACCAAGAGTGTCCACCTCAGGTGATTGGGGACGCTGAGACACTGGGTCCGATGGGACACTTACTACACAAGGCCACTCCATCAACTCAAGGAGACATAGCAGCTACCCAATACATAGAAACAAACACAGGGAAGCAGCCAAAATGTGGAGACAAAGAAACATGTCACAAATGAAAGAAATGGAAGAAAGCAAACTACTGGATATAGAGTTCAAAACCACAGTTATAAGGTTACTCAAGAATCTTCTAGAAACCTCTGAGGAATTTAGTCAGACTTTTAAGGATCTTAGTGAGAATGTAAAAAAAAAAAAAAATGGAAAAGGACCAGTCAGAAATTAAGCATACACTGACTGAAATAAAGAATAATATACAGGGATTCAACAGTAGACTAGAGGATCCCGAGAATCAAATCAATGATTTGAAATACGAGGAAGCAAGAAACACCCAACCAGAAGAGCAAAAAGAAAAAATAACCCAAAAATATGAGGATAGTGTAAGGAGCCTCTGGGATGACTTCAAGCGCACCAACATTCGAATTATGGGGGTGCCAGAAGAAGAGAAAGAGCAAGATATTGAAAACCTATTTGAAGAAATAATGACAGAAAACCTCCCCTATCTAGTGAAAGAAATAGACTTACAAGTCCAGGAAGCACAGAGAACCCCAAACAAGAGGAATCCAAAGAGGACCACACCAAGACATATCATAATTAAAATGCCAAGGGCAAAAGACAAAGAGAGAATCTTAAAAGCAGCAAGAGAAAAACAGTTAGTTACCTATAAGGGAGTGCCCATATGACTGTCAGCTGATTTCTCAACAGAAACTATGCAGGCCAGAAGGGAGTGGCAAGAAATATATAAAGTGGTGAATAGCAAGGACCTACAACCTAGCTTACTATACCCAGCAAAGCTATCATTTAGAATTGAAGGTCGGATAAAGAACTTCACAGACAAGAAAAAGCTAAAGAATTTAATCACCACCAAGGCTGTATTATATGAAATGCTGAAGGGTATTCTTTAAGAAGAGGAAGAAGAAGAAAAAGGTAAAGATAAAAAATATGAACAACAAAGGGACAACAAATACATATCTATGAACAATTGAATCTAAAAATCAAGTGAATAGCCCTAACCGGTTTGGCTCAGTGGATAGAGCGTCGGCCTGTGGACTCAAGGGTCCCAGGTTCGATTCCGGTCAAGGGCATGTACCTTGGTTGCAGGCACATCCCCAGTAGGGGGCGTGCAGGAGGCAGCTGATCGATGTTTCTCTCTCATTGATGTTTCTAACTCTCTATCCCTCTCTCTTTCTCTCTGTAAAAAAATCAATAAAATATATTTTTTAAAAATAAATAAATAAAAATAAAAATAAAATAAATAAAAAATCTGATGAACAGAATAAACTGGTGAATGGAATAGAATCAGGGGCATGGAAATGGAACAGACTGATGATTCTCAGAAGGAAGGGGGTGTGGGGGGGTATGGGAAGAGATTAGACAAAATCTTAATGCATGTATGCTTTACCTATGGACACAGACAATGGGGTGATGATGGCCTGCGGGCAGGGGGCTGGGAACCGGGTGGAGGGGAGCTATGGGGGGGGGGGGGGAAAGAGGGACATTTGTAATAATCTCAACAATAAAGATTAATAAAAAAATAAAAATTAAAAAAATCAAGAAAATTTCCTATTTCCTATGCCTAATTTCCTAATGAGGAAAATAAAGCACCAACATAAGGAACAGAAAATTCAATAAAAAATTAGCCAGAAGCAAAACTTCCCATCTTGCATCCTTGAATCTACTTTTCCTCTCCTCCAATCTGATCATCACAAAGAAGTCAGAGAAATATTTAAAGAATTCAAAACATCAGATTCTACTTCAAACGCTTCCACATCTTCCTATTACCTCTAATAAAGTCCCTAGTCCACCTATTAGTCCCCAAAAAACAAACTTTGACCTGCCATTTTGTCTCCAGCGGGTGCCCCTTCCTCTTTATCACCACATGCAGTCAATATAGATGGCTTTTCACATCTTTGAAGGCATCATGCTATTTCCTATTCCACAGACTTTGCACATTCTGTTCCTTCCACATAAAACATTGACATCTACTCCTGTATTTTCTTAATGAAATCTTACCCACCCATTAGATCTCAGCTTGAATCTCACTTTCTCAAAAAGTTTTTTCTAAGTTATCAGAGTGGGTTAAGTCACTCTAATCTTTGCCACCCCCTTCCAATGATCTTAACCCTTATTAGAATTGCTCATCACCCTTATCAAATTTTTCATCCTATATAATAAAAGGCTAATATGCAAATAGACCAAGTGGAGGGACAACCGGAAAAACCAAACAACCAGTTGCTATGACGTGCTCTGACCACCAGGGGGTGTGTGCGGAACATGGTGGGCATTGGCCGCAGCGGGATGGTGGAGCAGGTGAGCAGGGGCACCAGACCAAGGTGGGGTGCCAGTCGCTGTCATCGGGGTGAGCCTCTGGTGGTTACTGAAAATTCTTTGCTCCCATGTGCCGCAGTCCCACCCAGTACTCACACCCACTGCTGGCGCCTGAGCCACCGCTTGCACCCACTGCCAGCGCCAGCCCCACTTGCACCTGCTGCCAGTGCCCGGTGCCAGTCCTGATCACTCAGTGCCATCAGCAGGTACAAGCAGTGGCTGCTGGCCCTGATCACCCCTAAGGGCTTCTCCACCTCCCCCTGCTCCTGAGGGGGGATCGGGGCAGCAGCCACCACTCATACCTGCTACTGGCGCTGGCCCCAATCACTCCACATCAGCAGGTGAGAGTGAGGCCGGCGCCATTAGCACATGGGAGCGGCAGCAGGAGCGGGGCTGCCAGCAGACAGGGGACCAGGCAGGAGGGGCCAGGCGGGGGTGCAGAGGATGGGCTGAGATCCACCCTTTTGCCTACTGTAGCCTTGAGGCCCACAGTTCCTTTCAAGGTGTACAAATTCATGCACTGGGCTCCCAGTTATATTATAAATTCTATGAAGGCAAAGTCTGTATCCAATCATTTCATTTGCAGCTCTGTTACATAGGACTGTCTAACAACTGTTGGAGCTTCATTGATATTTATTGAGTTAACTAGAGACCTAACCTGCCATCAGGGCCATGTCCGCCACCCCGCAAAGCCTCGCACACTCTGTGGACTCTGCCGGTGGCCCATGACACTCCTCAGATGCTGCTGGTGCCCCGAGATGCTCCAGAAGTTCCTCCCACCGTGGCTGCCACAGGACCCAGAAGTCCCACCCACCGCGGCCACTGCGGGACCCATCAATGCACCTCCTGGGGAGTCTAGTAGTTGGTTGTGATGCCATCATGGCATCACAACCACAGGCCTTTTATGATTTAGATGAGAGTATAATTAGTGGGAAAGGGATTTGACATGTATGTAGTTCACATATCAACTAGAGATGTCCCATAAGACTTTGTTTATAAATTGCTGTGGCAGGAACCATCTCTAATCAGGACTAATTTCTTTTTAGGGCTAATTTCTTAAGCTGTGCTCCACAACATCTTGTCTCATGGCTCACCAAAATAGTTGCTTAAATTTTAGTAGATATATGGGATATCTATAACCAGCTTTCCTCCCTGTTAGTAAATATTTTTCTGCTATAAAAATGCATCCACTGATAACTTTGAGACCACATATAATTACTTAATCATGGATGTTGAAAACCTTCTATAATTGTGGTCACTTAGCTCATCTTAGAGGTGTGCCAATTCTCTTATCTTGTATTGGCATTCTTACAGCCACAATTCAGAATATTACTGCATATTTCCTGCTCTGTTGTTCTCTGCAATATCTCCTGTTTCTGAAAATATGTCATCTCAAACAAAATTTTCAAATCTCACCAGATCAGTCTAGAGAAAATTTTGTTTCTACAGTTAGGACAAAAAAGTAGCCCTTGATCAGCTCCCTCCTGATAGCTACACACCTTTTTCACTTTCAGGAAGGAGTCAAATTTCTTAAGAAGTTGCATATCTGGTTTGGTTAATTCCCAAATTTCCAGCCTGATTCTTATATTATTAACTTTAAAAAACTACTTACATAATTTAAAAAGTGAAATCCTATATAATAAAAGCCCAGCAACCAAAATGGCAGGACGACCCAAATGACTAGAGACCACAATGACCACAGCCCCTTGCCCTGGCTGGCCCCGCCTCCCAGCGAGCAGTTTGGGGCAATCAGGCAGGCAGGCAGAGGGGTTAGGGGCAATCAGGAAGGCAGGCAGAGTGGTTAGGGGCAATTAGGCAGGCAGACAAGCAGTTAGGAACCAGCAGTCCCGGATTGCGAGAGGCATGCCCAACTGCCGGTTTAGGCCTGGTCCTGCAGGGATCCTTATAGGATCGGGCCTAAACCAGCAGTCAGACATCACCCAAAAGATCCCAGATTGTGAGAGGGTGCCGGCCTGGCTGAGGACCACCCCTCCCCATGCACGACTTTCGTGCCCCGGGCCTCTAGTAATTATATAAGGTTTATAAAAAAAAAAACAGATTTATCTGTTACTTCCTATAGCCTAGCTCTTTATATATTTCTAGGATTTTTTTTTTTCAAATTTATCTTCCAATTTCTTCTCTTTATATTTTAATTTTCAAGATTAGCTTTCATTCTAGAAATATATATATATATATATTTTACTGTAAGTTCTATGGGCTTTTAATGGATACATAGCAATATTATATTATCTTCTGTCAAGGGCTCCCAAATATCACCAACACAGCCTGTTGATAATACAAAGTTCACTGCTTACCCCATGACAAAAGAGAACACTACCTCAATAGAGTTATATACATCTTAAGGGAGAAGACAAACCAGATTGTATTGAGAATTTGAAGTGTGTTTTGTTTTTTTAATTTAAATTTTGTATTGTTTAAAGTATTACATATGTCTTCCCCCCACCCCCCCACTGACCTCTCCCCAGCCTCTTCCACCCCCTTGAATCTTTCTTATTGCCTTCTATTCTCATGTAATGCAATTTCATTTATCAACTATAATTTTTACAAAGAACTTTTCTTCTGTTCCTTTCATTATCTCTGTTTCAATTTTTTAGTTGTTTATTTTGATCTCTGCCTTCCATGTTAGAGGATTTCCTCTCATGTTTGGTTATTGTTGGCTGCCCATTCATCTTTAAAAGACACTGAAAAGCTGATTGGATGTTCAGTATATGAAGGTAGGCTTGCCCACTTTTGGGCTTGGACACAGAGTGTGTTCTTGCTGAGCAATTTCACTGAAGAACCAGTATTGAAGATGGTCAACATGTTCAGATTCCCTGACTTAAAATAGTCAGTTTTCCAGAGAGGAATCCTACATGTCCTGTCTGGAGGAAATAAGAGACTGGATACCCATTCATAATTAAGAGAGTCAACAGGGCCCACTGTTGACTCACTTTATCTGAAGACTTTTATATGAAGACTTTTACTTTGTTCCTCTATATTTATTGTGATGCCATTGTCTTCATCAATATATGGTGTTTTGCCTCATTTTCAACCTTTCTAGAAAATAAACTCTAATCCTCTGCTGGGGTGTAAGGGGTACTTTCCTGACTGTGAGAAGCATGGGAGTGGATCTTGGGTTTGAGCTACTATTTATATAGATTTTTGAATAGTCATCTCCTTTCAAGACTCACCTGTGCCCTACCCTGCTTCAGTGTAACTGGTGTTTCCTATTCTCAAGCTTTGCTGGGCATCTGCATTGTGACTAGCTTGCTTCAAAGGTTCTCACCCTTCTGGACTAAGCTTCAGCTTTCTCTGGTCTGTTAAATCAGTCATAACTTGTCCATTTGACTCTCAGCTTCTAAAACTTAGTTATCACTTTTGTCCTATGTAGATAGTCCTTGTTTTGTTTTTGTTTGTTTTTTTTTTACCATTTTTGAAATATTTTTATAGTCATTTTAGTATGGTTTTAAGAGAAATTACAGGAGTTTATAATCAATCAACCATATTTAATCAGAACTTTGTAATTTAATTTTTATTGAGACATAGTTGACATATAACATTATATTAGTTTCAGGTGTAGAACATCAATATTTTATATTTGAATACATTACAAAATGATCATTGCAATGAATCTAATTAACATCCATCACCATACACAGTTTCAAAATTTTTTCCTTGCGATATGAACTTTTAAGATCTACTCTCTTAGCAACTTTCCAATATACATTTCATTAACTATAGTCACCATGCTGTACATTACAGCCCTATGACTTATTTATTTTATAACCAGAGGCTTATACCTTCTAATCACCTTCACCCAATTGTAACTTGATTTTTTACACAATTCTTATTAGACTTATACCAGTAAATTTACTTAATTCTGGGTATTCCAAATTCTATTTTAAATATCTGACTTCCAAAAAGGCAATGAAGGCCAGTCTCACAGTTATTTCTAGAATTTTTCTCTAAGTGATGATATTCACAGAACCATCATTCTTTGTCCATATCAGACTATGCTTGGCAACATCATGTCCAAACCACTTGAAAACTAAACAATGTATTTATAAATAATCAATGAGTAAAAGAGGCAATCTATAGGTAAATAAGAAAGACATTAAATTGAATGAAAATTAAAGTATGACATATGATATTTTGTTGGATGCTGCTAAAAAATGCTAAGAGGGAAATTTATAGCACTAAATTCTTACAATAGAAAAGAGGAAATAATGAAAATTAACATTCTAAGTTCCCATCTCAGGAAACTATAAAAGGAAAGCAAGATGAATCCAAATTGAAGCAGATGGAAGGACATATAAGCATCATAAAAAAATCAATGAAATTGAAAACATAAACAATAGGATATACCAATAAAACAAACAGATGGTTCTTTGAAAAGATCAATAAAATTGATAAAACTCTAGCAAGACTGAAAAAGAGACAAAGAGAGAAGACACAAATTACCAATATCAGGAATAAAATAGGAGTTATCATTACAAACCCTGATGATACCAAAAGGATAATAAGGAAATCCTACTGACAACTCAACCCACATATATTTGAAAATGTCACTCAAAAAGCACAAATTATCACAATTCTCCCAATATGAATTAAATCATTTGAATATATATATATATATATATATATATATATATATATATATATATATATAACTGCTAAGTAAATTATATTTGTCATTTAAAAACTCCTGAAAAAGAAACCTCCCAGCTCAAATGCATTGTTGGAGAATTGTACCAAATATTAGAGAAGAAATAACACCAACTGTACACACTGTTCTAGAAAATAGAAAAAGTGGAATCACTTCCATTTGATTGAATGAAGCCACTATCATTCTCATAACAAAATCAGAGAAAAATAGTAAAAAAAAACAACAGCCGAAACCGTTTTGGCTCAGTGGATAGAGCGTCGGCCTGCGGACTGAAAGGTCCCGGGTTCGATTCCGGTCAAGGGCATGTACCTTGGTTGCAGGCACATCCTCAGTAGGAGGTGTGCAGGAGGCAGCTGATCGATGTTTCTCTCTCATCGATGTTTCTAGCTCTCTATCCCTCTCCCTTCCTCTCTGTGAAATATCAATAAAATATATATTAAAAAAAAACAAAAAAAAAACAAAGAAACTAGAGACCAATATTCCTCATAATTATAAACTAAAAAATTCTGAATAAAATGTTAGCCAACTATTCATGAAGAAATTATACACCATTTTCAATAGGATTTATTTGAACGTACAAGGCTACTTACAAACATCAATCACCATAACTCACTATGACAATAGGCTTAAGGGAAAAATTCACATAACTACTAGTATATAAATTGATGCCAAAAAAAAACTTCCCATGAAATTCAACACCAGTGCATTAAAACAACAATAACAAAAAACAAACAAACAAACAAACAACAAAAAAAATAAACTCTCAGAAAACTAGGCATAGTGGGTATATTAGTTTGCTAGGACTGCATACTAAGTACATATCACAATTGCCCTGTTTCCAAATAAGGTCACATTCTGCAGTATGGGGGACTGGGACTTTAACATTTAAAATTTTGTAAACACACAATTCAATTCATAACAGCAATGGCTTAAACTACAAACATTTATTGTCTTACTAAAGGCCCGATGCACGAAATTGGTGCAAGAGTAGGCTTTCCTTCCCCTGTCTGCCAGCACCGGCTTCCTTCTAGCACCCAGGACCTGGGCTTCCCTCCAGCCCAGGCTTTGTCTGGAAGGACATCCAGTCTAATTGTCACATTACCCTTTTATTATTATAGACTAGAGGCCCGGTGCACAAAATTCGTGCATGGGGGGAGGGATGTCCCTCAGCCCAGCAGGCACTCTCCAATCTGGGACATCTCTCTCACAATCTGGGACTGCTGGCTCCTAACCACTCTCCTGCCTGCCTGCCTGATGGCCCCCAACTGCCCTCCCCTGCAGACCTGGTTGCCCCCAACTGCCCTCCCCTGCAGGCCTGGTTGCCCCCAACTGCCCTCCCCTGCAGGCCTGGTTGCCCCCAACTGCCCTCCCCTGCCGGCCATCTTGTGGTGGCCATCTTGTGATGGTGTGAGGGTGGCCATCTTGTGGTGGCCATCTTGTGGCAGCCATCTTATGATTACGTGAGGGCATCGTGTGAGGGCACGAAGACCACCTAGGCTTTTATTAGTGTAGTTATGGAGGCTAGACATCTTCAATCAGCAATTTTCAACCTTTTTTCTGAAAAAAAAAAAAAAAAAAAAAAAAAAAGGTATAATTTGGATTCTTTCATACAGGACAGCTACGTTGTGTTGGCTGTTGACATTTTTTTATTTGACAATCTAAGGGAAAAGAGGTCAGGTATTGTATGTTTTAAATTTCTTGCGGCAGGGTTGGTTCCTTCTGAGGGCTATGAGGAAGAAGCTGTTCCATACCACGCTCCTAATTCTGGTGGCTTGCTGGCAATGTGTGAATTCCTTGGCTTATAGAAGCATCACCTGCTAGTTACCTTCATTTTTATATGGCATTCTTCCTGTTCCCAATTTCTCCTTATAAGGACACTGGTCATATTGAATTAGGGACCCACCCTACTCCAGAAAGATGTCATCTTAACTTAGCCAATAACATCAATTGCCTTGTTTCCAAATAAAGTCACATTCTGAGGCATGGGGATTGGGACTTTAACATTTAAAATTTTGGAAAAACACAATTCAATTCATAACAGCAGGGAAGTTCTTCAACTTGTTAAAGAACACATACAAAAAAACCCCACCCTATAGCTATTATCTTATTTAACCATGAAAAACTAAATGCTTTTCCTCTATGATTGGCCACAGAACAAGAATGTATTCTCTCACCATTGGTATGCAGCCCATTACTGGAATTCTATCCAGTGCTGTAAGGCAATAAAAGGAAATAATAGGTATACAAATTAGAAATAAATAAATACAGTTGTCCATTTATAAATGATGTAAATACCTATATTTTAAGAAAACCTCAAAAACTAGTAAATGAGTTCAGCAAGATGTGCAAGACTGACATATATAAATGACTTGTATTTCTATATACTAGCAATGAACATGTGAAAACTGAAATTAACAGTACAGTACCATTTATAGTTGTTCAAATAAACAAATACTTTTGTGTAAACCTAACATGCTGTATTTAGGACTTGTATGCTGAAAAAATACAAAATGTTATTAATAGAAATCAATTAGGAAGGCCTAAATAAACAGAGGGACATATCATTTTCACAGACTGGAAGATGCCAAGTCTCTCCAATAACAATTTAATGCAATCTTATCTAGATCCCAATAAGACTTCTTTATAGATATAGACAAAATTATCTAAAAATTAATATGAACAGGGGAAAAAACCTAGAATAACTAAATCAATTTTGAAAAAGAATAAAATGAGATTAACTCTCCCTGATTTTAACTTTAATTATATAGCTACAGAAATAAAAACAATGTGATATTGAATGATGGATAGAAATATAGATCAATGGAACAGAATAACAAACCCACACAAGTTCAGCCAATTGATTTTGACAAAGTAAAAAGGCAATATAATGGAGGAAGAATAGCCTTTTCAACGAATTACAAGAGAAGTTGGCAAAGCTGAATCTCAAATGACCTCACATCTTATGCAAAAATAACTCAAAATAGGCCATAGATTTAATTGCAAAATGTAAAACTGTAAGACTTAAAAGAAAAACTTTGGAGAAAATCTGCCGGACCTAAGACTTGATAAGAGTTCTTAAATGTGACACCAAAAACATGACACAAAAGAAAGAAAGGAAGAAAGAAAGAAAGAAAGAAAGAAAGAAAGAAAGAAAGAAAGAAAGAAAGAAAGAAAGAAAGAAAGAAAGAAAGAGAGGGTGGGACGGAGGGAGGGAGGGAGGGAGGAAGGAAGGAAGGAAGGAAGGGAGGGAGGGAGGGAGGGAGGGAGGGAGGGAGGGAGGGAGGGAGGAAGGAGG
This sequence comes from Plecotus auritus, assembly GCF_963455305.1. NCBI lineage: Eukaryota > Metazoa > Chordata > Mammalia > Chiroptera > Vespertilionidae > Plecotus > Plecotus auritus. The sequence goes on along the minus strand of NC_137772.1, from coordinate 140,549,480 downwards.
AAGGAAGGAAGGAAGAAAGAAAGAAAGAAAGAAAGAAAGAAAGAAAGAAAGAAAGAAAGAAAGAAAGAAAGAAAGAAAGAAAGGAAAGAGAGATAAGTCAGACTTTGTCAAAATTAAAAACTTTTCTTCTGTGAAAGATCATGCAAAGAAGATGAGAAGACCAGCTACAAACTGGCTGAAAATATTTGCAAACAGGATATCTAACACAGGACTCTAAAATATATAAAGCACTCTCAAAACTTGATAATAAAAAATGGCTAGCCCAGCTAGTGTGGCTTAGTGGTTGAGCATTGACCCATGACCAGGAGGTCGTGGTTCCATTCCTGGTCAGGGAGTGTGCAAAAAGCAAGTGATCAATGATTCTCTCTCATCATTCATGTTTCTATCCCTCTTTTCCTCTCCCTTCCTATCTCTAAAAGCTATAATAACATTTTTTAAGTGACTAAATACATAAAGAGACATTTTGCCAAAGAGGATATATAAATAGCAAGTAAGCACACAAAAAAGTTCAACATCACTAGCAATCATAGTAATGCAAATTAAGAACACAGTGAGATACCACTACATATTTATCCAACAGCTAAAATTAAAAAGAGTGAGAATATCATATGCAGAAAAATCTAATCTCTCATGTATTGCAGCTAGTAATACAAAATAAGACAGTCATTCTGAAACTTGGTTTGCCAGTTTCCATTTAAAAAATTAAACATAACTTAATGATACAGCTCAGCAATCATACTGCTGAGCATTTAATCCAAGAGAAATTAAAATTTATGTTCACACGAAAACTTTACACAATTGTTGGTAGTAGCTTTATTTGCAATAGCCAAACACTGGAAACAGCCAACATGCCCTACAATTAACAAATGGCTAAACAAACTGTGGTACATTTATACCATGGAAATACTACTCAACAATAAACAGAAATAAACTCTTGATATATGCCATGAGTTGGATGGAGCTTAAGGACATTATACTGGACTAGAGGCCCAGTGCACAAAATTCGTGCAATTGGGGGGGGTGCCTCAGCCCGGCCTGTGCCCTCTTGCAGTCCGGGAGCCCTCGGGGGTGTCCATCCAGCAGTTGGACTTCCTTAGCGAGTTGGACTATCCTCGCCAGCTGTGAGCCCGGCTCAGGGCTTCTGGCTGAGCAGCGCTCCCCCTGTGGGAGCTCACTGACCATCAGGGGAAGCGGTGCTGCATTGAGCATCTGACCTCTGGTGGTCAGTGCATGTCATAGCAACTGGTCATTCCGCCATTTGGTCAATTTGCATATTAGCCTCTTATTATATAGGATGATTGAAGCCAATAAAGAAGAAATCACATACTGTATGATTCCACTTCTATAACATTTTTGAAGTAATATAAAATAGAGATGGTGGTTAAATTAGTGGTTTCCAGGTGTTAGGGATGGTGTGAGTTTGATGGTAAATGGATAATACAAGTGAAATCTTTGTGGGATAAAATATTTCTGTACTTTGATTTTAGTGGTGGTTAAATAAATCCAATATGTGATTACAACAAACAAATAAAACACTATACATATGTTGTACCAATGTCAATGATTTTGATATTGACCAATGAAAGTCAACCTTTTCAGCCTTGGTTTTCTCCTTTAGAGAATGAACAACAGTGTTTACCTCTCAGGATCACTGAGAGAGTATTATATACAAAAGCAATAAACAAAGCATCATTAGTTGTGGGACCACTTTAAACAACCTAATCTACTTGTACTTGGAGTCCCTGAAGGAGAGGAGAGAGAAGGATGGACAGAAAAAATATTTGAAAAAATAATGGCCAAAATTGTTTTTAATGTATATTTTTCATTGATTTCAGAGAGAAAGAGAGAGCGCGAGAGAGATAGAAACATCAATGATGAGAAAGAATCATTTATTGGCTGCCTCCTGCATGCTCCACACTGGGGATCCAGCCCACAATCCAGGCATGTGCCCTTGACAGGAATCAAACCCAGATTCTTTAGTCCACAGGCTGACATTCTGTCCACTGAGCCAAACCTGGTAGAGCAATAATAGGCTTTTTTTTTAATTTGATGGAAATTATAAACCCATATTCCAAAGTAGTTCAACATACCCAAAGCACAACAAACAAAAAAAAAAAACTACACCAAGGTGCATAATAATCAAACATCTCAAAAACAGTGATTAAGATAAAAACCTTAAAAGCAGCTGGAAAAAAAAAGACAGGTTATATGTAGAAGAACAAAAATAAACCTGATAGCATTGTCAGAATAATGCAAGCAATAGGCAAGAAGAAATGGATAAAATGAATATACTTATAACCTTTAAAGTTTTGCAAATATAACATAATCTAGCCGTATATAAAGAGGAAATACACAATCAAGTGGGATTTATCCCAGCAATGTAATCTTGGCTCAACATTTGAAAATTCAGTGTAATTCACCTATTAACAAGGTATAAAGAAAAATTATATAGTCATCTATATAAATACAGAAAAAGCATTAGGCAAAATTCAACATTAATTCCTGATATTCCTTGTGTATAAAAAATAGACTAGAAATTTCTCAATATAACAAAGGACATTTATGAGAAACCTATTACTTGCATCATACTTAATATTTAAACACCAAGTATTTTCTCTGTAGATTGTGAAAGAGTTAAATATGTCCCCTCTTTTCACTTCTTTTCTATATTGTACTGGAAGACCAAGCTAGTGGAATAAGGCAAAAAAAAAAAGAAGAAAGATAGAAGAATAAGAATAAAACTGTCTTTATTTTCTGAAGGCATGTTTGATTATGTAGGAAATCCTAAGGATTCTGCATAAAAGCAACAAAAATGTATAAGTAAATTTATCAATTTATCAAGATCGCATATTCAAGTTAATATAAAAAACCAATTGTATTTCTATATATTAGCAAGCCATAACCAGAAAAATGACTTTTTTTAACATTTCTTTTTATATAATTAAAAAAAATTTTTGTTATCCTCACCCCAGAATATTTTCCCCTTTGATTTTTAGAGAGAGTGGAAAGGAGTGAGGAGAGAGGAGGGGGGAGAGAGAGAGAGAGAGAGAGAGAGAGAGAGAGAGAGAGAGAGAGAGAGAGAGAGAGAGAGATGGATGTGTGAAAGACACATTTGTTTTTATGACAAATTTGATATTGCTGACAAAAGTGCTGAAAAGCAGAACTAGCGCATGTGGGTCCATTGTCTGTTTTTAGCTCTAAGGGAGGTCCTAGTACCGCAAAGGTGGCTAAGCAATGATTAATTACGTGCTTGGCACTTTCCCCTGTTTGGGGAGTCGCAAAGATAAAGCAGGAGCAGGTATATTTAGATATAAACCCTACACAATATAGGTTTCCATATATTTGACAGTTTAGAAATAAACAAAACACCACATTAAAAAAAATTAGATCACTGGTGTTCAGGGTCTGGAGGTTGGGAGAGGGATTACACTGCAGAGACGTGAGGAAACTTTCTCAGGCAGTGGAAATGTTCTGTGCCATAACTATATATGGTCATGGTGGTTACATGACTGTATACAGTTTCAAAATTTACCAAATTGTACACTAAATATTGATCAATTTTACTGCATTTAAATTATAATTCAATCACATGTAATTGATTTAACTGTTTATGTAATTGAAGTATAATTTAAATATGCCCACATATAATTTATATTTATAGCAGTATGCAGGGTGGATGAAATTGGAAAAAAGACTAAATATAGAGAAGTCATTTATTAGGCCATTGAAAAAGTCAAGGTCATGCTGGTAACTATGAAGAAAAGCAATTGTAGTGGGGATGGGAGTAAAAAGAACGCAAAACATATGTTGAAGATGTTGAACATGAAATATATGTTAGAGATCTTTCAAAATTACGATCATTACACAGAATTCACTAGGCCCCTTTCTTCCTCTTTTCTCCTTCTTTGTAAATAAGAAATCCCTCACTTTTGTCTCCGGCACATTTGATCACATTTGGTAGTGGCAATTGCAAGGAATGGACAGGAAGAAGGAAATTGAATATCCATGAGCCTAACAGCCATGCCTAGGTAAAGGTAGTGGGAGATTAAGGTTGGGTAAGACAGCCCATTGGGTTTTTTTCACTTTATGTTCATTTCCCCAATTTCCTACCCCAGGAAATTGTGACACAGTTTATGTGGAGAGAGATTGGCTTGAAAATACCACAAATCATTCTGACTCACCCGCACCTCCTAACAAGCCCAACATTTCCCTGCTAAGCTGAGAACCATTACTTTAACATCTGATAAGAAATGCCCAGGGGAGGTAATAAGAGCAGTTTTCAGAGATGCCAGCTTTGCAGAGGTTGCAGAGAATTCCAGTTGGTATGTCTGGCAGCAAATTGAAAACAAAGATAAGGTGTTTAGTAAATGGGTCATGGCTTATGACATTAAATGGGCAATCTTCAGTATGGGATATTTCAAACATAGTAGTTGAAGAGATTATTAAGGAGAGCGGAAGAACAGAGTTTAGGATTGTCTCTGGTAAATGATCTACAATCAGAGGGCAAAAAGAAAAAAAAAAAGAAGAATCAGCAAAGGACATTGAGTAAGAGTGATAAGAGAAGGGGAGACCCCCAAAAGTGTGATAACATATTTAGTCAAAGACTGGAGCTAACATATAAGCCAAAGAGGGTTGCAAGGACCCCATATATTATCTGGATAGAGTGGTGTGCAGTGGAGAAAAAGAATTGTGGTACTTTAAAAGGAGATTTAAACTGAGATATTTATGCACTCAGTCTCATTTGCCAGAACATGACTGATCACTTTGCTTTCAAAGAGAGAAAGATTAAAACCCTGTCAGTTTCATTTTCAGATGTCTCAATTTGAACTTCATTATAATTGTAAAATACTGTTATGTCATTTTTAAACCAGTTTATAAAGGATTACTTTGGCATAATTATATAATGGCTTCTATCAATCATCTCTTTTACAATTGTTCTATCCCAAACTTAACTTGCAATACATTCATAGTCTATGGGGCTAAGTTGATTTAAATAAAGTCACGCTATCAAAAGTAAGAAAGTCTAGAAATCTTTTAAATTATATATATATATATATACATATATATATATATATATATATTCCAAATGGTTCCAATCACAATTCTCAGTCAAACATAGTCTGAATGGTCTAGGCTGCAATATTGAAAACAACAATAATTCAATTTTGTCCAAGAAATGTTTATTTAAAATCTGTACAATGCCAGGCACCATACTTGGCAAATAAATAAATAAACAAATAAATAAGTAACTATCTTTTTCTTCAGGTAGCTTGCAAAGTACTGAGGGAAATAAGTAACTCATCAACTTCATTTGAAAGTTTTCTATTTGTAGTTATACTTATGTGTTTTTATAAATTTCAAAAATTAGTAATTCTAAGATTTTAGTACCTCTTATTGAATATGGAAAACATTGAAAGAAGCAAAATAAAACTTAAATGCATTAATAAGATTAACAAAAATAAGTATTGAGAAAGTGCAGATAGTTAAACTTTTAAATACTGTTTTTTATACATTGGTATCATTTATACTTCTGAATCTATTAAAGCTTAAAACTATACTAAAACTTTTGGGGTAGTCATTTTTTTTTCTTGAAATATTTGTCCATACTAGTTTGTCTCCGTTATGCTACAGAACTAAAATCTTAGTGGCTTGACACATGAAAGTTTATTTCTTGCTGCAACTTGGGTCATCAGGATTCTATGATTATTGTTATGCAAGCACCCAAGCTAAGGATGCCTCCTTTTTCATTTTTATTTTTTTCAGTTTTATTGAAGTATAATTGACATATAAAATTGTAAGATGTATTTAAAGTGCATATCGTGGTGATCTAATGTATGTATACATTGTGAGAGGCTTCCCACCGTCTAATTAACAGACACATCACCTCACATATTTATCTTTTTTTTTTTTTTTGAGGAGGAGGAGGCAAAGATATTTAAGTTCTACTCTCTTAGCAAATTTTAATTTTATCATACAGTGTTATCAACTATAGTCACCAGCTTATGCATTAGATCCTCAGACTTTATGAATCTTAGCTGAAAATTTGTATTGTACCCTTTTACCAATCTCTTCTATTTCTTCTCCTCTCTTTCTCCTGCTCCAACCCTGGGCAACCATTTTTCTACTCTCTGTTTCTAAGAGCTTGACTTTTTTTTCCCCACCCCACATTTTAGTGATACCAGGCAGTATTGCAGACTTCTTTTTGATACATACTTCTACCATTGACCAAATGGAGAGAAAAGAGAATGTAGTAAATTAAACACTAACTCTTAAAGCTTTTGCCATTCACGTTTCTTTGGCCCAATATTATCACATGTCTATCATAGGAAATGAGGAATTGAAATTATGTTATGTTCCCGACTGAGTGAAGAAACAGAATGTATGTAAACAGTCCTAATAGTTTTGAAACCGTTGCTTTTCTCTTCTTCAGAAACAACTCTCATGCATGTGTTAGATCTCCCCAATTGTTTTCTCTTAAATCCCTCATATATAGGGTTTTTTGTTTTTTTTCTATTTCATTTGGTTATACTTTCTCTAACTTATTCTGAGTGCTTCTGACTTTTTCAGTTGAATTTACTTCATTATTTGGGTTGTTTCTAGAATGTTTCCCACCATTATGAGATTTTTATTTGTCTTACTTTATTTTCTGAGTTTTATCAAAATGTTTTTCATTCCTTTTCATGGTCTTATGATCACTTTTTGTAAACATATATGACTGTTTTGAACTTTTTTTCATTTCTTTAAATCATTTTCTAAATATGATTTAACTGTACTTGTGTTTTTTAGCTGCTTTTTGCTCATTCTTTTTCTCTTTCTTGCTTGTTTTCAGTCTATTTTTTTTATCTGTCTTTATTTTTTTCAGGCATAGTCCCAGTGATGATGTCTTTTCTGAATATTGCTAAGCTTTGAATGGTAACAGGAACTGCTGATGAATAGTTTGGGGTTTATTTCAAACACTACTCTTATCTAGTTATTTCATTTATCCCAGGAACAAATGTCTTCTTAGATTTCTAAGTGTAGCAACATGGCCTTGATCGTCTTTTTTAGAAAAAAATTTTCAATCCTCCTTTCCACTGGGTTACCTTTGTTAGAGGAGAAACTAGGTCATGAACAATAGAAATGACTAGTATTCTACCATGATTTTTCTTTTAAAATTCCCTATATCACAATTCTGGACTGTCAAAGTCGGTCTAAAAGGGCATTCTAACAACAACAACAAAAAGTATATATTATTGTATATGTCCTTTAGAATGTGCCAATTGGGGGAGGAGAATTTATTTCTGGCTCAAAAATCTAAAACCACATTTGTTAGTATTAAGAATGTTCTCTTCTCTCAGTCTAGGTGTGCTTTATTATGTAAAGTTAGGAGTTACAGCAATTTCTTTGTCTTGCTGATTTCCTTTTTACTTGTCATTCTTTTTTGTTATTTTTTTAATGAGGTTTGAGGTAGAAGGGTGGAGTAAAAAAAAATGCCTTTAATCAATTGCCTCAACCACAATTTAATTATTTTTTAAAAAATCTTACAAAGGAGCTCCCATAACATTGTCGGTCGATTTCTCAACAGAAACTTTGCAGGCCAAAAGAGAGTGGCAAGAAATATTCAAAGTGATGAAAAACAAGGACCTACAATCAAGATTACTCTACCCAACAAAGCTATCATTTAGAATCAAAGGACAGATAAAGAGCATACCAGACAAGAAAAAGCTAAAGGAATCCATCACCACCCAACCAGTATTATATGAAACTAGTGGTCTGGTGCATGGAATTTGTGCATGGGGTGGGGGGGGGGTGTTCCTCAGCCCAGCCTACACCCTCTCTAATCTGGGACCCCTTGGGGGATGTCCGACTGCTGGTTTAGGCCCGATCCCTCACAATCCTCGACTGCTGGCTCCTAACCGCTTGCCTGCCTGCCTGACTGATTGCCCCTAATCACTTCTGCCTACCAGCCTGATCGCCCCCTAAGTGTTTCCCAGCCAGCCTGATCGCCCCCAACTGCACTCCCCTGCTGGCCTGATCACCCCCAAGGCTTTTATTAGTATAGATATGACCCTTCACAGAAAATTTCACTAACCCTGCTTTACAATAAGGGCTTGACAATTGAATCATTGGGGCCAGACACCAAGATTTCCTCTTTGAATAGTGGAGGGAATAATTATCTTGTCTTTAAGTTGCCCTGAACATCAAATGAGATAATGACTTAGACAAGTATAAAAGCACCATATAAAGACAACTGTCTTTTTTATGTACTGAAAAGACAATAAAATGGTAAAATGAAAAACACTTTTTATTCTTCCCCTTCCTTCCTTTATAGCCTTTATTTAAACTTTGAAATTCATAAAAATTTCACTCTTATTTTCATATCTTTACATTTAATATTATTTTGTATTAGTTTCAGGTTTTATATTAGTTACAGAATAGTGATTAGACAATCATACTCTACAAAGTGTTCCCCGATATTTCCAGTACCCACCTGGCATCATACCATCATTACAACACTATTGACTATATTCCTTATTTAAGTGACAATGGGTTTACAGGTTCCTTCCAGTCTTTCTTTTGTGTTGTTCACCTTTCCTTTTCTTTCTCACTTCTTCCCTCATTTTCCTTATATAGTATCTCAATTGGCCCTCAAAGGTCAGTGAAGGCACTGGGACACGCTTAATCCATTTCACAGACCAGGAAACTGAGGCCAATTCCAGTTGGCTGCAGAACTTGACTCAGCACGCAGGGAGCCCTCACAGCCATGCTCTCCGCCCTTCCTAAGGGGCAGCCATGGGGCAAACAGAACAAACCTCCCCATCAGGCTTCCAAGCCTCATTCTCAAGTACCTCTTCATCCCGGACGCTCCACATTCTTTCCTCTCTCCTCCCCCCCGCCAGCCCCCATTCTTTACTGTCCCCCCTTCTCAGGAGCAGGTGGTAGGCTTCGCACTCACCACGCAGACATGCGCTGCTGTGGGGCAGGGCGGGCGTGGGCTTGCTTTTGGGCCAAGGCGGGAGCAGGAGTCCCCGCCTCTCAAGTGCGCAGGCCGCTGGGGCGAGGCCTGGTTAGCACCGGGAGCTTCTCAGAACTGCAGCAGTCGGGTATTCAGCAGTGTGGTGCCCCTCCACTGAGGTGGCACCGCTCCTCAACCCCACCTCAGGGTTGCGAGTCCGTTTCCCTCCGCCCGGGCGTCCTTCCACCTTGTTCCCCGCTGGGCCGACCCACATCTTGTGGCCACTGCAGAACCTCGCTCTCCGTGGGTGAGGCAGATCCACGCCTGCAGGCCCCCTGCCCCGGTCCAAGCCCCCTCCAGTGCACCCTGCCTCGGTGCTGCTCTGCGCCCCTTGGGCTGCCTGCCTCGCCGAAGCCGTGGCTCTCACCTGGGAGCTGCCCCTCAGGCGGCCCCATAGCTGGGCCTCTCACAGATGCTAGGTCTCTACCCTCACCTGGGTCACCTCCTTTCTTCCACATTTGCCCTTCATCCATCCCTCTCTCCTGCAGTGCTTGCTCTCCAGGCCCCAAAGTAAAGGACCAAGGCCAAGAAGGACAAAGCCCAAAGGAAGTGAGTCTTGAACCCCCACATCCCATTCTCTGGATTTCCTCCCTCACCTCCTCTCTGTTTCACATCTTGAATGGGCACTGGGTTTGGGCACCCTGCGACCCAGCCACATGGCCTCTGGGCGGCCTGGTAGAGTTGGTCTCTGCAGAGGGCTGTTGGAGGAGGACCAGAGCCCATCCGTAATTAGCTCCCCAACTCCAGAGGAGGCACCACCACAGGCTCCCATCCCCCGTCACTGTGGCCCCGCCCCTATCCCCGCCACCTGTTGAGTGATCGTGATGTTACGGCATCCTGGACAATTTGCATATTCCTCTATTATTATATAAATGTTAAAGGATTTTCTTTAAGAAGAAAAAAAAGAGAAAAAAATATGAACAATAAAATGGCAATAAATACATATCTATCAACAAATGAATCAAAAGACAAAGTAAACAAACAAGCAGAACAGAAAAAGACCCATAGATACAGAGAACACTTGACAATTGCCAAGTGGGAAGGGCTTGGAAGGGATGAGTGAAAAAGGTGAAGGGAAGAAGTACAAATTGGTTGTTACAAAGTATTCATGGGGGTGTAAAATACAGCATAGGGAATATAGTCAATAGTATTCTAATAACCATATGTATGGTTTCAGATGGATATGAGATTTACTGGGATGATCACTTAGTAAGTTATATAATCTTATGTAAGTCTAATCACTCAGTTGTACATCTGAAACTAATATAATAATGTATGTCAACTAAAATTGAAAATTTTAACTTTTGCTTTTTAATTAAAAAAAAAAAAGACTAATTGGCAAAAATTCATAGTACAAAAGAAGCTTTTCCATGTGTGGTTTATTATTTTGTATGATGCTTGATCTTATTAAGAACAAAAGTGTCCTTTAACATTATTATTATTATTATTTATTTTTCAAGTATAGTTGCAGAAGCGTCTTTTTTTAAGAACATGTGACCATCACTGTAGGTTGCTTCCTCCTATTCTTATACCTGGTCCCCTTCTCTCTTATCTTTCTGAAGTTCAAATGCTCACTCTCCCAGCTTTTCTTACTGTTCTGCATAAAATATGTAATACAGAACTGGCAAGGGATGAGGTTAGTCTTTAAGTCCTGCCTTAAATGTTAGTGCAATGGCCTGAGCTGCAGAACTCAGCAGTTCAAAGATAGCAGGCCATTGTCTCTGTAATTCTCTCAGCCTTTCTCTCATGGTCACAGAATAGTTACTGATGCTCAATAAAGCATCTCTTAATATCACCAATTATACAGTGTTTCAAATTTTCTCAATCACTTTTTTCCACAATTGGTTTATTTGAATTAGATTCTTATTACTTTGGTTATTTTTAACAATTTTATATGCCTTAAGCTCCAAACTTTTTATGATATAAAAGTATATCCTTATGTGATTAAAAAAATCTATATTCTGTCATCCCACTGGACAGTGACCTCTTGAAAGCAGAGTTATTCCTTTTTTCTTTTTTTAAATCTCCAGCACCAAATGTACTGGGCCTTCAACAAATGTTTATTGAGGGCCCAGTACAAATGTTAAATGATGTCTCATTGAATTTTTATATTTTTTATTGTCTACTTTTGGTCACAAGAAAACATGGATATATCATGTATATCAAGCCATCATCACTACTAGAAAACCATATCTAAACACTTTGTATTGTTTTTGGAATAGGATCATTGTTTTTTATGCAGAAAGCCAGAAGGTTTATGTTGCAATTCAATGTTCAGTGCTTATAATAATTGTTTTTTCTTCTACTAGGCAACTAGAAAACAGAAACAGTCAGAGATATATTATTCACCCTAATGTTAAAAGAAAGTTTATTACTTTAGGTCAATAGCTGCAGGAATTCTTTTCAGCATATATATTTATACCACACTCCTCAGCATATCTCATGATGATTAACCCACTTGCTTTTACAAGTGATTCAGACACACTGAGAGCAAAACATGGGAAGAGTTGCAGGGTTTCTCTTTTGTCTGGTGTATTAGTCAATGTTCTCCAGAAAACAGAACCAATAGGATGTGTGTGTATATAGATAGAGAGTTGTTTGTTTGTTTGTTTTTGTTTGTATATAAAAAATTGGCTCATGTGATTGTGAGGGTTGACAAGTCTGGAATCCACAAATAGATCGGGAGGCTAGAGACCAAGGGAAGTGTTGATGTTGCAGTCTAGAGTCCAAAGGCAATTTAAAGGCAAATTCTCTCTTCCTCAGATGACTTCAGTCTTTTCTCTTAAGACTTCAGTCTTAAATGAGGTCCATCCATATTATGGAAAGTAATTTGAGTTAGTCAAAGTCTACTGCTTTATACATTAATACAACTAAGAAATACTTTCTCAGCAATATCTAGACTGATGTTTGACAAATGAATGTATTATAATGGCCTTGTCAAGTCAACACATAAAATCATGCACCACACATGACATGAGTTACAGATAAAGCATCAATAGATCTAACTTTTAGTTTAGGTGTTACTATGCCACATTAAGTGACCAGGAGGCTGTTGTGCCATTTTATACCACACAAAGTATCCCCATGAGAGCAATGCAGAAGTCAAGTCTCAAGCAGTAGTCTTTGTTGTGGTATCCAGATTTATTCCGCTTAATAAATATATTATTGTAAAAAGTTCTTGACAATTTAAGGCATCCAGAAAGTAGCACATTTACAGAATATGGAAACATCATTATTGGAACTGAGCCTTCAACATTCTCACTCTCCCACTTCACATGATGGATAATTTGGAACTCACTCTTTTGTATGCTTTGGCTAATATTTGAGATTTATAATATTTTATAATCAACCTGTAAAACAAGTTTCAATTTCACATGAACTGAATGAGGTCTAAAAAATCATGCAGCAAATATTAGGATTATCCTTCCATTACACCCCCTTTGAAAAATGACCCCTTACTGCCATCTGAAGGATTCTCTAAGCTTTAATACTGAGCAGAGATTTAAAAGGATTAACATGAACTACCTTCCAGTACACACACAGAATGCATTTTAATATCTAGTATTTCATCTTTATTTGAGTACTTTCAAATTGTAATGTTTTCATCAGTAGAAAGCCTGGCTGATATTGTCCATTACTATTCCTGCTGACTTATTCACAGATCTCCACTGACCTTTTTTTTCAGCAAGTTTTTCAGATCTTTTGTTTCAACTGCTGTTTCATGTCTTTCTGACATTAGTCAGATTTATGGTTCTGTGTGCAGGAGTTCCCCCCATGCGTGTCATTATTTTAATGCTTCTCCCTTTAGCAATCTGTGTTTATAACTTAGCCATATATTTGCTTTGCCCAAATTCTTGGGACTTACACCTCACTGGAATAGCACTTGTTATTCCCAAGATACTTTGTAACACGCTCGACTCTATTTTCATGCATAACTATTTTTAGAGCCAACTGTGGGATTGAACAGACCTGTTCTTTGATTGTTTATTTTTGCCCAGACATTTATTTGGAAGATGTTAGTTCTCTTTGGGCTTCCACAGATGTTCCCATTCGTTCATTCACCATCTTTTAGTGTACCAAATATGGATACAACTAGCTTGCTCACAGGTAAAATAAAAGTTAATACTTTCTGCCCTGGCTGGTTTGCTCAGTGGTTAGAGAGTGGGCCTGTAGACTGAAGGGTTACGGGTTCGATTTCTGATCAGAGGTATGTGCCTGGGTTGCAGGTTTGATCCCTGGCCCCTGTTGGTGCATCTGCGGGAGACAGCCAGTCCATGTGTCTCTCTCACAATGATGCTTTTTTTCTCTCTCTCTCCCCCCTTCCCTTCCACTATCTCTAGGAATCAGTGGAGAATATATCCTCGGGTAAGGATTAACAAAAATAAGTAAATAAATAAATAAATAAATATATAAATATAAATATTTACCCCCCCCCCAAAAAGTTAACACTTTCTTATCATGTAAATAGCTTCAATATTGTCTGTTAATTTATGAGTTTCTACTTTTAATTTTTTCCAATTATGTGGAATATTATCCTTGTTCTTCACCAAAAATGCATTTCTCATTATAACTTCCAACTGGGTGATAATAATAGACACAAACAAGTTAAATGACCTTGTAACCTTTAAAGAAGAGTGATAATGACTGATGATGATGATATGCCATGGAACAGTTACAAGAGGATGTCAGTGATATACCAAGATTTGATGGGCATTGAAAACCTCCTTGCTCCGCCCTAGACGGTTTGGCTCAGTGGATAGAGCGTCGGCCTGTGGACTGAAGGGTCCCAGGTTCGATTCCGGTCAAGGGCATGTACCTTGGTTGCGGGCACATCCCCGGTAGTGGGTGTGCAGGAGGCAGCTGATCGATGTTTCTCTCTCATCGATGTTTCTAACTCTCTATCCCTCTCCCCTCCTCTCTGTAAAAAATCAATAAAATATATTTAAAAAAAAAAAAAAGAAAACCTCCTTGCTCCAGTATGTCTCCCTATTGATTGTGTCAGTGATTAAAATACCTACATTCATATAACATTTTGGATGAATTGACATCTTAAATACATACATGGGATAATAATATCATCCATGTATGTGTTAATTTTATGCCATGACTTCATGAAGCATTTCATGATTCATATAAGCAGAGTAGCATTACACCATAGAACTGTGTAAGTTACCTACTTATATCATTTTATGGAACTTAATCACATATGAATTATATAATAATAATTCAGATTTTTTTATTTATCTGTTTTATGTCTATCTTATTCAATTTGATTGTAAGGTCCTTGAGATTGAGGTACGTGTCTGAAGTTTTCTTTAAATTTAATCTTCCACAGCAAATAGAAAAGAATTGTGTATGTTGTGGATGCTCAAAATCCTGGTGACTAAATTAATGCACGCCCCCCCCCCCCCCCACTGGGGATTGAGCCAGCAACCCAGGCATGTGCCCTGACCAAGACTCAAACTGTGACCTCCTGGCTCATAGATTAATGCTCAATCACTGAGCCACACCAGCCGAGCAAAATGAAAAAAAAAATGGCTATATTAAAATTGACTTGCCTTTCAATTTAGCTAGGGAAGGTATACAAGATAAGCATAATATAATGGTGAAGGTGTAAGTTGCTGCTATAAAATTTAGTTTCTAAGTAAAATGATAAAAATATCTGCTTGAGGTGGAACTTCCAGGATGGCAGAGTGAGAATCTTGGTAAATCTCCTCCACAAGGACAAAGAAGATAACAGTAGGACTTATCAAAAGCAACTCTTTCAGGATTCTAAAAGTTAACCAAAGGCATACAGCAAAGTAAAACATGTTTACATAAGAAAAGATAATTAACTTTGGTAACAAAAGTGGGTTCTGTGGCATTTTATTTTGAGATTCTTCAAAATAAAGAAGATCCCACTTTCCCTCCCCCCCAACCTCCTCCCCCGCATCTCTGGCATTGGTAGCTATAACAGCAACTAACCTGACAGCCACTGGAAGGGACTAATCTGTTTTGGAGCTTTGCAGTAACCCCATTTCCAGAGTGTTGTCACTATTTGGCTAGACTAGGAGCTCTCTGGAAAAGTCCCATTCTCAGGTCATTGTTGCTATTTAGCCTGACTTGTATTTCAGCTTGGCGGAAAAGTCTTATTTTTCAAGTCATTGTTAAAAATAAGCACAATTAACTGCAATAGTTAATATTATAGCTGCCTAAGGCTGTGATACCAGACAGGACAAGTAAGAAAGCAGCCAAAAAATTTTTAAGTATGTTTTTATTGAATTTAGAAAGAGGGGAAAGGAGAGGGAGAGAGAGACAGAAACATTGATGAGAGAAACATCAACATCAATTGTCTGCCTCCTGTAGGCTCCCCTCTGGCAATCAAGCCACAACCCAGGAATTGAACCAGTAACCTCCTGGTACATAGTCAACACTCAACTACTAAGCCACAATGGCCAGCTGACTGGCCAAAATTTTTAAGAGGAAGATTTAGGAAATTACAGAGCCTTAAGGGTTTTGAAAAGAGCTAACATATTCCTGGGAATCTAGAAGTTTATGTACACGTATAGATTAAGCACATACCCAAGAAAACTGGAGGAAGCCCCAATACTTATTAATATCTGGTTGACCTGGGGGCCTTGTACAAGCAGGTGTAAAAGCTAATGCAGACAGATAAATTTCCTGAACTTTGAGGGTGTGTCTCAACCTGTGCACAGATCTTCTGATGAGCCACTGATGTTCATATAACACTTTGGATGAATTGACATCTTAAATATATACCGGGGGTAACAGTATCATCCATGTATGTATTGATTTTATGACATGACTTCATGAAGCATTTCATGTGTGCTGACCCAGGGACAAACTCCACAAATTCAGGCTTAAAAGTACAAATGACAAAATAGAGATAGATGATAGATGGATAGATAGATGCTGCAACCTTTTATGGCTAGGGTTCAGGATCTTAAGAAGGGGCCATGCACAAATGAAAATGCTATACAAGAAATATGGATTTAGAAGGTATGGGGGGCCAGGTGGAAACCTCTCTCTTGGAGAGGCACTCTGAAACCCTGGCCTTGCCAGCTTTTATTCAATTTTAGATACACATCTTGCCCTCAGATAAGCACAGCAAACAGGTAGCAGACAGACCATCTCAAAGGTCAGTAAAGATCAATAAAGATTTACTTTGAGGCTATTAGGTCAGAAAATTGCTTTGAGCCATTGCTATCTCAACACAGAACAATCTGTGCATAGCTTTTAGCCCTGCTAAAGCTCAAGGTTCATCAGCCTTCCAAGTTCCTTGATGCACTCTCATGATAGCATTGACAATGGATGGCTTCCTGCAGATAGATATAGATAGATAGATGGATAGATAGATAGATAGATAGATAGATAGATAGATAGATAGACAGACAAAAAGCAAATATTTCAGTGACCACACACTTCAGGGAATACTCTGAGAACTAATCCTGGAAAATCACTAAAGAAACAGCAGCAGCAGCAACAACAGCAAAATAGTAATACCAAAATGGGAGAGGGGTGGTTTCAGAGTTGGTATAATACATAGTTGATTCCATACTTGTGAATCAATCTACTTGCTAAAATTTATTTTTTAACACCATAATCTATATTCATAGTGCTTTCACAATCATTCACATAAATGTGAGCGCATAGAGTGACAAAACATTTAAGCACCCAATGTGCACGTTCTCAGGTCATACTCTGCCCTCTTATCTGAGATCTCATACAGAGATGACCAAAGAATAAACAAAGTAGTTGTGCAGCCTCAGGCACATTACTAACCTTCTAAACCTGTTTTCTCTTTTGTAAACAAACAACAACAAAAAAGAGTTTACCAAGGATAAGTTGTTTTCAGGATATAACCCATATAGGATATAGATAGATGATAGACAGATAGACTGATAGATATAAAAATGACAAAATAGATAGAGATAGACAAATGAAAATCTATTTTGTCATTGTATTTTTATTATCTATTTCTCCATCCATCTCCTATCTCCTCTTGCAGCAAAAATTCAGTATTTATGAATTCAGTGTTAATAGTGACTTTACTAGTATTGGACATGAATAAGGAGAATAATGCTATTAAATTTCCCTGTTTTCAAAAAAAAATATGAGACATGAAAATAAACAGGAGAGCATAGCACATACACAGAAAAATAAAAGCTGTCAACTGAATGTTGCTCTAAAGAAAATCACTTTAAAGAACTAAAGAAAAAAATGATAACTATATCTCACCAAATAGAAAAAAATAAAAAAATGGAACTATGGGGGGGAAACGTGGATTTTCTAAAGATGAAAAATAGAATAATTGAAATGTAAAATTAACTAGAAGGGATAAGCAACAAATTTGAGAAAAATCAGTGAACTTGAAGTTAAAAGAATCAGTGAACTTGAAGATACTTAATAGAGACTATCCACTATGAGGAACAGAAAGAAAAGTGAAAGACAAGAAAAAATTAACAGAGTTTCAGAAACCTATGGGACATCTTTGAATGCATCAACATATGCATAATGGTGATGACTGGAATGGTGAGCCGAGGTGTTTTTCCCTAGGTCATGTCTCGCAACACCAAAGAATGAGTTCCACGAACCAGAAGATTTAAGCAAAAGTGTGGAAAATTTATTACAAGCAGATTCTGACTCCCCACAAAGGGAAGGGGATCCAATAGTGGGATGCCTGGTAGAGCCTTGTAGTCCAGGGGTATATATTTGCTATAAGCCTGCTTCCATATCTATCCATGTCGTCACCTGATTGATCCCTCAATTGTTCTTGCCCAGCAACAGACCTAACTTTCCCTGTTTCTATGTGTTCTTCCTCTGTTCCCATGCTGAACTTTCTCCGTTTCTATGCGTTCATACACCTTGTTGCTGCAGGCTCTTCCTTGGTTTCTCATGCCTCCCACTTTGAATCCAGAAACATTTTACTATTTCTGCTTGGCTGCTTTCTGTGATTAGGCTTGCTCAAATTGCTGTGTCTGCCACTGCCTATATTCCACCTGCCTTTGTTTTCCACTGGAACCCTTGCCTCTCTGCCTGCATTTCAAGCTAACTTCTCTCAATGGGAGTCCCAGGAGGAAGGAGTGGAAAAAGGTGCAAAAATGTATTTGAAGAAATGTCCAGCAACTTTCCAAATGGATGGAAAACATCAGTCTATATATCCAAGAATCTCATCAAACTCCAAATAGGAAAGACTCAAAGAAGTCCATATCTGAAGCATCATAGTTACACTATGAAACTATCAGTGATGTAGAGAACACCTTAAAAGCAATAAGAGAAAAATGACAACAAATATAAGGGATCCTCAAGATTAACAGCTGATTTTTTTTTATCAAAACCATGGAGACCCAGAATGTGAGATGATATATTTTGAAAGGAAGACTGTCAACAAGAATTCTATGTTCAACAAAACTATTCTTCAAAGGTAAAGGAGAAATAAAGACATCCTCATATAAGTAAAAAGTGAGAGAGTGTATTGCTGGAACACTGCCTTATAGGAGATACTAAGGGGAGCCTTTTATCCTGGAAAGGAAGAACACCAGATGATAACAAATCCACACAAAGAAATAAAGAACATTAGTAGAGGTATTTACATAATGAAATATTAATAAATTTTTCTCTTATTGATTTAAAAGACAAGTACATAAAATAATAATTGTAAGACTATGTTGATGAGCTTATTTGGAAATGTAATTTGTGTGACAACAATAGCACAAAGGAGGGGAGTGGGATGGAGCTATTTTAAGCAAAATCTTAATATACTACTGGAATTAACTTAGTACTAATCTGAACTAGATTTTTGTTTTGTTTTGTTTGCTAATCCTCCCATGAGGATATTTTTCCATTGCTTTTCAGAGAGAATGGAAGTGAGGGAGAGAGAGAGAGATATCAACTTGAGAGAGACACATTGATGGGCTGCCTCCCACACTAGTCCCAACCAGGGGTGGGGAGTGAACTCAAAAACCAGATATGTGCCCTTGACTGAGAATCAAACCTGTGCTGATGGGTCCCTGATCCATCAGCCCAGGGACCGATGCTCTAACCACTGAGTAACTGGGCCAGGGCTGAACTAGATTGTTTTAAATTAATATGCACATTGTAATTTCTGGAACAACCATTAAGAAATTAACTTTAAAATAACAGAGGAGATAAAATAGCATAGCAGAAAATATCTGTTTAACAAAAAAGAGAGAGTAATGGATAAATAAAGGAATAAAAAGATAGTATATACAGAAAACAAATAGCAAAATGGCAGGTGTAAATTCTACCACTAAATGTAATTACATTAAATGTAAATGAATTAAACACTCCAAGTAAAAGACATAGGTTATCAGATTGGATTGATAAATAGAATCCAAATATATGCAGCCTATCAGAAACAGAGATTAAATTCAAATAGATTAAAACAATCAAGAGCTCTAGTGATTATACAAATTAGAGACAAAATAGACTTTACCAAAAAAATATGTTACTAGGAACAAAGAGGTACATTTGACAATGATAAAATGGTCAATTCTTCAGGAAGATATAACAATTATAAACCTATGCAGCTAAAGACAGAGACACAAAGCAAAGTAACAAAATTAAAGAGAGCAATAGACGATTCAATATGAATAGCTGAAGAAGTCAATACTTCAGTATCAATAATTGATAGAACTAGACAAAAAATAATTCCTTGAGGGTGAAGAAAAAAATATTAGTAGTATGGCAGTGAGGCTAAGGAGGAGGTTGGACCAATTTTTCCAGAACACTTCTATAGGTCTGTAAGGGCATATTTAAAATGTATTTTAATTCTCTTCACTGGTTGTCAAAATATTGTTTTACTCTTTTAATAATCATCAAATTTCATTATTTTTTTTTGGTTATTGTCTTCTTGGCTTTAAAGCCTATAGAATAGTTAAATTGCATTGTTGAGGTACTATCATTTTCTCTGACATATTTTTTTCAATCTAAAATAATTGTAGATAACATAAGCATATGGAAGAAGACATGAAAAAAAGAAAAGAATAATAATGACCACAGTTCCATAAATTTTGGCTAATTTGAATAACTGCAACACAACCCTTTGTAGCTAAGTAAGAATTACTGCTATTGTCAAATCCATGAGTAGAATAATTATAAACCAGCAGACTTTGCCCTTGAGAACTTTCCCCTTTGTACTTCTCTACTAATACTACACATTCAGATTGTTTTTAAATAAGTGCCAAAAGTGGCGATGTATTTTCTAACACTTCTGAAAGTTAAGAATTCCCACTGCCTGCAAATAATCTTCATTGGAAATTCTATGTACATTGGTAAGTCTCCCAAAAGCACACCAGGGAACAACTTGATTGCTAGGACTGGCGTTAAAAAAAAGAATGGCTCATGCTTATTTTGAGACAATTTTCAAAAGACAAGTAATGAAAGCTGGTTTTTATGTGTATATCTGAAAAAGGATAGTCACAGACTTTCAGAACTACATTGACTTTAGAAATCTCATTCAAATTCTGAATTTTACACTTTCACTATGTTAAGACAAGTATTATTTTTAAAAGATGCTCTTTTATAGTCTCTATTATGGTAAAGTAATAACTAGAAAAACTTGGAACCTTACTAAACTTTCACTATGCCTTATTGCAAATATCAGTAGTCCAATAAGTTTTTTCTTATTTTTTTGTTTGTTTAAAGTATTTTTATTGATTTTAAAGAGATAAAAGGAGAGGGAGATAGAGTAAAACATCGATGATGAGAGAGAATTATTGACTGGCTGCCCCTTGCATGTCCACACTGGGGATCCAGCCAGCAATCTGGGCATATGCCCTGACCGGAAATCAAACTGTGACCTCCTAGTTCATAGGTCAATGCTCAGCCACTGAGCCACACCAAGGGGGCCAATCCTACATAATAAAAGCCCAACGACCGAATGGCAGAACAACCAGAACAACCGGTCACTCTTCTCACATAATAATACTATCACTTCTTTAGGATACATCCTATATAATGAAAGGCTAATATGCAAATCGACCAAACAGTGGAACTACTGGTCACTATGATGCACACTGACCACCAGGCAGTAGACACTCAACACAGGAGCTGCCCCCTGGTTCTCAGTGTGTTCCCACAGCAGAAGCAGCCACTCAGAGGGTGGGTCCACAGCCACTCGGCTGACTGGGATGAGCGGCACTCCCACAGTGGGCCGATCCCCACAGGCCACACCCCTCACCGGTGCACAAATCCCATGCACCAGACCGCTAGTAATTTATAAAAGAAGTTTTATTCTGGAACATAGAATTCATTACGTAGCCATTATATGTATGGGTAAAAGAGGGTTTTTTTTTAGCCTAACGATTAACTGATAGTAAATAAGCCTGAGATATTAAAATAATCAAATCTCTCCTTACTTGTTTCTTTTAGAGAGAGTGCAGAAATTTTGAAGGAGCAGTATAAAGAGCCTTGCTCTGAGGTTGTCCATATCATAAAAATATTAGTGCTTTATTAGCATTGACATGAGTGTCATGAATATTTCAATTTGGGAGATCTCTTAAGGAAACTGGAGAAATTCTTCTGAAGAATTAGAAATTCTTTTTTAGCTTTTGAGAATTTTTTCCTTTTTTGTGTAATTTTTTTTTTATAATTGGAGGTATTAACTTTGAAAAAGACAGTATTTCAAAATAAGTGAAGTTTCATCCTTTACCGTCAATGAACAGTAACAGAGACAGCTGCTTGCACTACTAAAGAAGTCTATCTAATTCATGATGTGATAAGAAAAAGCAAATCAACACTCAGAAAATGAAGAAATGATTCTGGTGATCAAGGTCAATATTTATCTGTATAAAACTATTTATTAACAGAAACCTCAAATAAATTAGTTGACTCAGAAAAGCAGTGTGATATAGCAAGCATTTAAGAAAAAAAACTGAAATAATGTGCTATCTTAGAAACCCTCCAGAAGATAAACGAGCTTCACTTATGAAAGACATTTGTGAAACAGAAATTGAATGGCGAAAGATCAAAAGCTATAAAACTTAAAAGTAATAATAAAAATAAATCATTGGCTTTGATGTGGAAAAACCCTTTCAGAATGATTAGCACCAAAAATAACAGGGAAGCAAGAGTCTCTGTCCCAACTTTCTAAACTTTGAAAATCACTTTGACCATATGTGTCAATAAACAGTGTTTGTCTCTGCCAATGAATCTTTTTACATTAAATATATAATATTTAAAAAATGATTGTAACATCCTTGAATTGTCCTCACAAGACACTTATAACTTTAGTTACTTGTCTGTCTTATATTACTACTTCATTTTTTTTATATCAGCTCAATGAGGTAATAAACTAGTCTCCCCAGGAAATTTCGGTAACATGTTATTTTTTACTGATTATCTTATATTTGGATAATTGTATATTAATTTTTTTCTGGAGGGAATCTACTCTATGGTAGTCATTAAGTCTATTCTCAAAGTTCTGGGTAATAAACTCTTGGCATGCTATGGTTGGATGGGGTATGTAACCAGTTCTGGCTGAGCAAAAGTGATGTGTGTGATTTCTGAACCAGACATTTAATAGTAAAACTAATTTAATCTTAGTAAGACTGCCAAATTCTTCTTTTCTGAATGCCTGGTCTGGATATTGCCTCTATGCAGAGGCAGGGTGATTAAAGGATCTATCACATTGTTATCTTCCTCTGGTGGATCATAGTCCTACACTGCATGCTAGTCAATGTCTAAAAGCATTTGTTTCTTATACAGATGGCCAAGAGACATATGAAAAAATGCTCAAAGTCACTGATCATAGGAGAGATGCAAATTCAAATGACAATGAGGTATCACCTAACACCTGTCAGAATGGCTACCATCAGCGAATCAACAAATGACAAGTGCTGGGGAGGAAGTGGAGAAAAGGGAGACCTAGTAGACTGCTGGTGGGAATGCAGACTGGTGTAAACATTATTGAAAACAGTATGGAGTTTCCTCAAAAAATTAAATATGGAACTGCCATTTGACCCAGTAATCCCACTTCTAGGAATATATCCTAAGAAACCCGAAACACCATTCAGAAAGAATGTATGCACCTCTATGTTCATAGCAGCACAATTTATAATAGCTAAGATTTGGAAACAGCCCAAGTGCCCATCAGTAGATGAGTGGATAGAAAAGCTGTGGTACATTTATACCATGGAATACTATGCAGCTGTAAAAAAGAAGGCTCTCTTACCCTTTGAGAAAGCATAAAGGGACCTGGAGAGTATCATGCTAAGTGAAATAAATCAGTCAGAGAAAGATAAGTATCACATGATCTCACTCATATGTGGAATCTAATTAACAAAATAAACTGATGAACAGAGTGGATCCAGAAACATGAAAGCATGGAACAGAGTTCAGAATCTTGGAGGGAAGGAGGAAGAGGGTGAGTGGGTAGGAGGTAATCAACCAAAGACCTTGTATGTATACATGCATAACCCATGGACGCAGACAGTGGGGTGGTGAGGGCCTGGGGCAGGGGGTGGGGTTGGGCTGGAGATGGTGGGTTGGGGGAAAAAAGGAACATATGTAATACTTTCAAAAGTAAATTTTAAAAAAAAGTAATTGTTTATTCATTTATCCAGTTTCCTAATTATTTATGGCAAAGAGTATACATGGTCCTTGTTTCTCCATTATGGTCAGAAGCAGATGTCCAATTAATTGACTTTTATATGCTGATGTTACATCTAGTCAATTTACTAAACTGGATTGTTTCTAGTTACTTGGACTAGAGTCTATGGGTATGTGGATAATCATATTACACATGAGGAATAATGATTTTTATCTCCTCTTTTCCAATCCTTAGGCCAATCATTACTTTTTCTTTTTCTTTTTTTAAAAAAATGTATTGATTAAAGTATTACATAAGTCTCCTTTTCCTCCCATTGACCTCATCCAGGCCACTGCCACCCCCCAGCACATGCCCTCACTCCCCTAGAGTCTGTGTCCATTGGTAATGCTTATATGCCTGCATACAAGTCTTTTGGTTGATCCCTTACCCACCTTCCCCACCTTCCCTCTGAGGTTTGATAGTCAGTTCAATGCGTCTCTGTCTCTGGATCTATTTTTGTTCATCAGTTTATGTTCATTATATTCCACAAATGAGTGAGAATTAGAACTATATTGTCTTATTCTGAAAGAGATAATGTTTGCAAATAAGCTTACCTGAAAAGTATAAAAATTAATTCCTAATTTTCATCTCTAAAACAAGTAAAATTAAATTTAATATTATCCTAATATTAATAGATTCTATTTTTCCTCTCTACTTACCTATCTGTATAGTTGTCCTATATGGTCAAAGGCATATAAAGATGTTCAAAGTGCTATTCATCAATTTTTTAAATATATTTTTTATTGATTTTTAGAGAGAGAAAGGGAGAGAGAGAGAGATAGAAACATCTATGAAAGAGAAACATCAACATTGACCGGAAGCCTCCTGCACTTCCCCTACTGAAGATTGAGCCCAAAATTTCAAGTGCCCTGACCAGGAATTGAACCATTGACCTCTTGGTTCATGGATCAATACTGAACTATTGAGCCACACCAGCCAGGCTGTATTCACCAAATTTTAATATTTATTTCTGAGGAGTAGGAGTTGGAGTAAATTTTGAAACTAATTTTTACTTTTACTTTTTTTCCTTTCTGCATTGCATTGAGATTTTTTTAAATGACAAGCTTGTGTTATCTTTTAAAAATAATAGCTCTTAATCTAAAATAATTACATGTTTGTTGTAAAAAAATCAAATAATATGAAAGTGTAGATAAGAAAATATGAAAGGTCTGGCCTGTTTTGCTCAGTGGATAGAGCGTCGGCCTGTAGACTGAAAGGTCCCGGTTCGATTCCGGTCAAGGGCACATGTCTGGGTTGCGGGCTCAATCCCCAGTAGGGGGCATGCAGTAGGCAGTCAATCAATGATTCTCTCTCATCTCCATCTCTCTCTTCCTCTCTGAAATCAATAAAAATATATTTAAAAGAAAAGAAAATATGAAAGGTTATCTTCATTCAATACAACCCAATTCCCAGGAATATTGACTGTTAATTGATACATATACTAATATATACTTTCTTTTCTTTTCAGTTTATTTACAAACACTTAAGTATATATAAATATGTATGTTTGTGGATATGTAGTATATATGTATCTATTTTGTATATGTGTATATGTATACACATATATATACATGCAGAGATCTATCTATGTACATGAACACATGTGAATGTTTATCCTATGTAATAAAAGGGTAATATGTAAATTAACCATCACTCCACAACAAAGATGTCAGTGGCCATAGTGGCTGGGGCGGGACGCTGGTGGCATCGCCCCAGCAACGCCAGCCCAGCTTCCGAACCCCGCACCCCAGCTGTGCTGAGGGAGGGGAGGGGAAGGGCCTTGAGCCAGAAGTGGAAACAGAGAGCGTGGAAAGCCCCAGGAATGCTGAGAATTGTAGTTCTGGTGGTGGCCCCTGGACAGGAAGTGGAAGCCAAGAGCGCGGGGAGCACCAGGAATGCTGGGAATTGTGGTTCTGGTGGCACACACGTTGCTTGATCTCCTAGACACTAGAGCCAAGTGAGCCTGGAGCAAGTTACTGTAGTGGGTGGGGGATGGAGGGAAAGCAAAGGTGAGAGACATAAGTCAGAGTGTGAAGGAAAAATTAAAAGGAAGATATCCTGCAACTTCTAGGAAATCTCCACCAACGGAGCAAAGAAAAAAAAAAAGAGCTCTATTGTTTTGTGAGCACCAAACCAAACTGGGCTGGGGGTCTCACACAATTCGCTCATATGATTGCAAAGACAGACAGAAACTTCACACTTGCATGTATCCAGGCTGATACAATGCATGACATGCACGTTTTCATAGAAGAGGACTTAAGAGCACCATTTTCTATACACCCTTTAGTAAGTCACCTTTTTGGTGGCCATCTGTGTTAGTTAATTGACATAATCAAGAGTAAAAATTAAAACTTTTCTATCTCTATGACAAGCAGGTCCTGACAACTTGGAGCAAGGCAACTATCTATAATAATAAAAGTGTAATATGAGGGGCAATGAGGCAGGCAGGCAGAGGCAGTTAGGGGCAATCAGGCAGGCGAGCAGTTAGGGGTGATTAGGCAGGCAGGCAGTTAGGGGTGATCAGGCAGGCAGGTGATCAGTTGGGGCGATCAGGCATGCAGAGTGGTTAGGGGTGATCAGGCAGGCAGGCAGGCAGAGGCAGTTAGGAGTGATTAGGCAGGCAGGCAGAGTGGTAGGGGTGATCAGGCAGGCAAGCAGAGTGGTTAGGGGCAATCAAGCAGGCCAGCAGGCAAGCAGTTAGGAGCCAGCGGTCCCAGATTGTTAGATAGTGCAAGCAGGGCTAAAGGACCACCCCTCCACCACCCTGTGCATGAATTTCATGCACCGGACCTCTAGTAAAATATAAACATATATAGTATAATTGGAAATAGATATGATTTCCTCTAGATGATACCATGTTTAATATAACAATTTGCAATGTACTTAAATATCAATAGAAAAATGTGCACTTTTCACTTTAGCTAATTCTTTCACTCTTGTACCATCTTTTCTGAGAGCAATACTTTAAGCAGTTTATTATACAAAAGTCTGGTCTTTTACATACTTAAATGTACTCAATTGTACTTCCACATAATATAAGTACACATCCTCTTAGATATTTACTTGCACATGCATAGATTTCTCTGACACTTCTTTCATATTTAACCTTAACATAGGGATGGTTTTTCTATTTTGTTGAATGTATTCTTTTAGATTGGACATTAATATTTCTTAGCATTAATGTTCCATGGGCTATTTAGCTCTCTCTCCATTGATGGACTTTTAGCTTCTGTGGTGGATATAAAACATTGAGTCACTTCAGTCCATTTCAATTACCTTGGAACATGCTTGACTGAATGACAGAGGCTGAAAAGTTACAGAATCCTCTTCTCAGACTCCCTTGTATCTCAGTTTCCAAATGGGCTTAGCTTTCAGTGAACAGATACATGTTGGAAATGCAATCTGGTTCTGTTTCTGTGTGAGTGAGTACAGTTGCTTGGTTTTACAAAACAGCAATTATTGGCCTATGCCTAGTACTTGCTTCAGAAGTATTGTGAGGCAACAATGAATCTTGTCTAAGTGAGAGTGATCCTAGAACTGGGTGTGGTGGTGGCCTCACTTTCTCTGTGTCTTGGCAGAAGAGGTGAGGACCGGACATGATTTCCTTATTTTCCTGGTCATGATA
The DNA here is from genome assembly GCF_963455305.1 of Plecotus auritus. Classification (NCBI taxonomy): domain Eukaryota; kingdom Metazoa; phylum Chordata; class Mammalia; order Chiroptera; family Vespertilionidae; genus Plecotus; species Plecotus auritus. The sequence continues at coordinate 140,522,249 of NC_137772.1, read as the reverse complement.
CAGATAGAAGTTTGCTTGATGGCACAGTTTTGTGGGGGTAATCCAGGAGTCATTTCTGGAAACTTATTATAAAGGTGGCTGGCTTCTTTAGACTTCCCAATGATGTTTTGAAGCACCTAATTCCTGTACTAAATCCTTTACAGTTTAAACCAGTTAGAGTTACTTTTGTTAACTATAAATAAACATTGAGTGTAAAGAAATTTTGAGCCTGAAATTGTGGGCTGCATGTGACAGAAGCCATATCATTTGGTGCTGGCTTAGCAATCAAGTAAAAAGACGATGAACTTTGTTATTTGATGATAAAATTAGCACAACTGTTCTTTGGTACCAAGTACTGACCATGGCTATAGCATTAAGGGGAATTTGCCTTTGGGTTTGTCAATGAGCACCAATCTGAACATTGTCCAATGTCAACTATGTTGACAAACAGAACTGTGCCTTTTCTTTGTGAAGGAATTTGTGATTTTGCATACATATCCCCTTACAGACCATTCATTCCTACATGGCAGCAAGAGATTATTTCTTCAGAAAGGTCTACATTGGTATATAGAATGTCAATATACTTTAATAGCTTTATTTTTATGGCCTCAAATTTTAAAATGATCCTTTCAAGAAGCTTGTTGCAAAAAGATTCTTGCTAATAGATCCAATGATAACACCTGGGCAGAAGAGTCTGGCTAAGTTACTGCTTTACTTCACTGTACCTAATTAAAAACCAAGATGGTTGGTATGGAGTGAAGAAGAGTTATTTTAGGTTAAAAAACAACAACTCTTTAGTATGCGCATCACATGTAAGTACTCTAGAAAACCTGATGAACGTTTTCTCTTATCATAAAGGAAGTATTTATATCACAGTGAAAATTCCCCTTTTCTCTCAGATACCTATGGGAAAGAAGTTCTAAATATTGCATTTGTTTTGGCTCAAAGGCAAATCATGGGTAATTTGAATCTCTCGTCAGTTTCACAATTCTCTGTAGATTAGTTCTGTTTCCTCAGCAAATTTTCGTTGATCTTAATGGAAATTTGGGCAAAATCATGTTTATATTTTTCACCAGTAAAATAGTGTTATTTGAAGGGCCTACTCTGGTATTCAGGCTACTTTGCTTATCCTTTACTATTAGTAGTTTGGCCAGAGCATAAATCAGGCTGCAATATTTGGGCTGTTTCAGAGCCATTCTAGGGGCAGCTTGTTCAAATCACAAACCACAGTGTGACTGGATCTCTTACAAATTTCAAAATCAAACTTGCTTGAGGCAATAATTTAGTGTGGTTAAATACCAGCAAACCATCGCCCTTACCCTAGCTAAAGATTGCCAGGGAACTATGTTGTCCATTTCTGTGGCCTCATAAAAAATATGACCATTGACAGAAACATTTCATACTTTGCATGTACAAGTTATGCCCTCTCTTCTACTCTCTTCCTCAAGCCATTTGTTTCTTTTGTTTTCCTTTATGCTTTTGTACTCCATTATTTTAAATTTTTTCTAAATTTTTCTTCCCATAATCAATACCGATTCCTTCAATATTTTAAATGTTCAATAACATTATATAATGTTCAATAATATTATATTATAATATGTAATTCTATGATATTACATTCCAAAATGTTATTTGCTCCCAAGGGTCTATCATTGAACATCATATATGCTTATTTTAAATTTAAAATATATATAAAAATATTTAAAAATATATAAAACATTATATATATAAATATATATTAAAACCTTTTGTAAATTCTGATGGTTTATAAAGATAGGCCTGCCATTAAGTATTCTGGTACTAGGTTCTGAGCAAAAGCTTTTTAAAGTGTTAAAGAGAGTAAATAACACAGTAGGGGTACCATAGTAAGAGAATAATTAAAGAATAGTTTCAAACATTATATGCAAATTATAAATTTTGTATTCAAAGGAATTAAAAAACACAATTATTGAGTGCCTTCTATGCGCTAGCCCTTACAATCCTGTGTATTAGAAGCATCTTAGTTATCTTAAAACTATTTTCATTAAAAAATGATTTATAAGCATCTGTTATGTGAATTGAAAAGCAACTAATTTCACCAATGAAACACTACCCTGAGGATATATTTCCATTGATTTTAGATAGAGTGGAATGGAAGGAGGAAGGGGGAGAGAGAGAGAGAGAGAGACATTGATGTGAGAGAGAAACATTGATTGGTTGCCTCCCACAGGCCCTGACTAGGGCCAGGATCTAACCCGCAACCCAGGTATGTGCTCTTGACTGGTAATAGAACCCAAGACTCTTCTGTGCTTGGAGCTCATGCTCTAACCACTTCACCACACTGGCCAGAGCAAGAGTGCAACCTTTTTGATTAAATGTTGAGTTTCCTATTCCCTGTGAACACCTAAGGCAACTGATGATACATACATCATATCACAGTGTCTATACTGAGGTATTTTTAAAATATATTTTTATTAATTTCAAAGGGGAAGAGAGAAAGAGAGATAGAAACATCAATGATGAGAGAGGATCATTGATTGGCTGCCTCCTTCACATCCTCTACTGAGGATTGAGTCCACAACCTGGCATGTGCCCTTGATTGGAATTGAACCTGGGATCCTTCAGTCCGCAGGCTGACGCTCTATCCACTGAGCCAAACCAGCTAGGGCTATGCTGAGGTATTTTTAAAATTAATTTATGGACCTCATACTATACCATTGATTTTTCATCCTTGCTCACTAGTCACTGTTTCTTAGTTAGCTTGGCTTATAGGCCTGGAATCAACTGTAGATGGTGAGTTGCCTAGGGATGCAGCTTAACTCGCGTTTTTTTTCCTCTTTAAATGACTTTAAATACTGCCCATTTGCTAATGAGTTACAAAATATTTGTCTCTGACTCAGCCCCTTAACCACCTAGTCAACCTCTCCACATGGATGTCTAATCAGCAGTTTCAACTCTGAAACAAAGTTCTTGATTCCACACCTGACTCCCAATAAGGAAACAAAGGAATGGTGTTACATTCTGGGTTCTCTCCATCTCAGTAAAGGGTACCACCTTCTATCTAGATTCTCAGCTAAGAAATAATGGAGAGTCTGTGTTCTTTCCTTTCTCTGATCCTATGCATCCAATCAAGAATCTCTAGTCTATTTGACCTCCAATGTTTCTTTAATTGTTCCAGTGCACTCCAGCTGCTTTTTCTTGGAAAAGACACTTCTAGTTCATACCCTCCTTTCTTTTTAGTATAAAACATTTTTTCTTTCATAAAAGTGTTAGTAGGCATATTTTCTTAAATATTCTCCCTTGACACATAAAACTTGGCAACTTCAGGCCAGTCCTCTGTGAATTTTGTTGTTTGTTTTGTGTATTTTTTTCATTATAGAGAGATTGAATTTGAAAACTCTGACAATCAAGCAACTCTAAATAAATCTAGTTATTATGAGTGATTTATCTTATAGGTCCCACCCCAACATCTCTTTTAATCCTACTCCACTGAAGTAACCAATAAAAACAGCCTGGTGTATCTTTCCACATCTTTCTCCATGCTCACCAAACGTGCACACAAACATAGAGTTCTGATTTAGTGCAAAAGGTTCATATATCATATTATGCACATTACTATAAATTTTCTTTTTTAACCTTATAATAAATCTAGTTGTAACTCATTCTTTTAATTTTGCATAATATTGTATAGCATAGATGTGCCAAAATATATTCAGCCATTTCCCTACTGAAAAATATTCTTAAATTTCTAAGGTGTTTTTGTTCTTTTGATTTTGTTTTGTCCACTACAAAAAATGCTGACATAACATCTCTATTTTTATGTCAACAAATTAATGTAACAGTGTCTATCTTTATCTCTTCCTACATTTACATCTCTTCTCACATAATAGTACTATCACTTCTTTAGGATACATTCTATATAATAAAAGGCTAATATTCAAATTGACTGAACAGCAGAACTACCAGTCGTTATGATGTACATTGACCACCATGGGCAGACACTCAATGCAGGAGCTACCCCTGGTGGTCAGTGCACTCCCACAGAGGGAGTGCTGCTTAGCCAGAAACCGGGCTCACGGCTGGCTGGCGGTGACAGGAGCGGGCCTAAATCATCCGTCAGACATTCCCCAAGGGCTCCTGGACTACGAGAGGGTGCAGGTTGTGCTGAGGGAGCCCTCCCCCCGAGTGCATGAATTTCGTGCACTGGGCCTCTAGTTTTCAATAATAGAATCATTAGATTAAAGATATATATACATATATATATATATACCAATTGATAATTAATATATATATTAATTTTAGTATATTTTGGAAAGGGTTAAATATTTAACCAGCATGGCCTGTCAATGCTCTATATTCCCAAACACAGCGCTAGCTCTCTGAAACTTCCCGATATAATAGTCGTGGCCTTATGTCTTAAAGCACATCAGCTACCACCAGGACACAACCACACAAACTATCCCTTAGCTGTCTCTATTTTGTTCTGCTATTTGCCAGTGTGGAGACAGTTTAGTAGTTTAAATTACCCAAGGAATTAATGTATCTTGATTGGATGGAAATTTGTATCCAAGAAAATGTCCTCAGTTTCTGCTCCTTATTTCACATTCCTAACCACTTGCTCCAACATGGTACCCATGTCACTGACAGCCAGCTTTCTCTTTCTTGGGACAATAAGGGTGTCCTGATGCTGTGTAACCAAAGACTCTGGTGATGACAGGGTATGCTCCTCTCTCCAAAAACAGTTTAACATTTTTATTCATTGCTTTTTTCTTTTTAACTTAAAGTCTGAAAATTATTTTCAATGTCTTTCTTTTAAGCAGTTTCCCAGCGACAAAATAGAAATTTAGATTTTTATAAAACTCTGATTAGTCTGCATTTGTCACCTCTTCTCGTCTGACACCTCTGCATTTTATAACTTTGTGCTAAGCTCATTCTCTTGGCAGTCACTATAATCCAAATCAGTCCCGATTAAGTTCACAGAGGTACCTACTAAACAGTCCATGGCCATGTCTGAAAATGAAATTGGCTTCAACTCAAGGGCATATTGCTTAATGCTGGTGTATGTTGCAAAAGAAAGCAAAAATGCTAAAGTCACTCCAAGCAATGCTGCTAAGAACTCCTACATCAATTTTTGGTAGATTTGATAACTAAAATATATAAAACCAGTCAAATCCCCATTTGCCAAATTAATAGAAAGCCCATGCATGGTCCAAGGAACATGAAGAGTGGGAAGTCTGACCTCTACACCCCTGGGAGAGAGGCCAGGCCCTGCCTCGGGTTCTACAGTCACAGTGATGATGCTGATGTGTACGGCATCCAGGTCCCTGCACAGGCCAAGCCAACTTCAGCCTAATGTTCTTTACAGCTGCTCGCACTGGTGCTTCTAACTGGTAATTCTTCCAGGCCAATCCCTAAAATGCCAACTGCCTCAGGGTTATCAGAATTAACTCAGGTGTCCATCTGCAAACTTAAAGCCATTGTGCCCTTTCTTTCACTAGCGTGTCTCACCACAAGGCTCCAGGTAGCTATTCTTTTTCTACTCTTGAAATATAAAAGGAGTCATTACTCACTTTTTTAAAGGAACACTGCTATGGGAGAAACCTGCCTAACTTCCTGGGGCGGCAATTCTGGTTGCCTCAGAAAGCCCTATAATTTAATATCCCTCTTCCACCAGGGTGCATGCACACACACGCACACACACACACACACACCCAGAGTCAGAAAGGGAAGGATTTACCTCCTCAAAGGTTACTTACCATCCTAAAGACAACAAGGTGACTTTCTGGTCCAGTACACACAAAGGGAGGGAAATGTACAGAATAAATCTTCAATGAGGCATCTCTCATTATAACAAATGGATTCAGATTTTGACAAATAAAATTGCACTCAGAAATACTCAAAGTGTGTGAAGTCTAATCAGAAATCTGCTCTTGTACCTTAATACAGACTACAGGAGAGAGCCAATAATGTTCTTTTTCTTATAAGCAAATTGGAAGCTTATTTGACTCTAAATTAAATAGCTTCCATATCAAAGAAAGGTTTAAAACATCGCTTTACTTATTTATTGTGAATAGTTACGTGTTGCTTCATAAATGCTAATTCAAGAAAACAGTCACTTATAGAGTGCTTTCTCAGGTTGCACAGTCTATGCTGCAATTGCTGGTGGGTGAATTAAGATATGAGTCTAGTGGCAACAAACATTGTGCATAAACAATGGATGTCAGGCAAAGACTTAACAAGCTGTACTATTAATCTGCTGCCCAAGACTCCTTAGCTGAAAATGTTCGTCAAATTATTTTTTGTGTTTGTTAAATGTTCTGTTGACATGGAAATATTTCTGCTTTACTTTCCTCAGAAAGTTCAGATATTTTTTTAGACTGCTTCACTTTATTTCATGAAAAAATGTCAGTATACCTTTTATAGCTTGGGTTAGTTGGCATAATAATAAAATATATATTTACATGTCTGAATGATACCTTAGGAATTAAAGTTAATATACGAATTAGTTATCTGTTTTCAAAAACGACATTAAAATCCTAGATATTTTACTGATTTGGTAGATTAACTATTGGACATCCTGGATTTTATTTTCATGTAAGGCTGAATGCTAAATAATTGGGTTTTGTATGAGCAAAGAGTTAATCTTTCCCATTTGCATAAAATATATTCAGTCACCAAAATGCAAAGGGCCTTCACCTCCTACACCAGTTCCTGATTGGAGTTGAGGATGAGTTCCACAAATAAATAAGCTAGATATAATTTTATTTTATTAATAAAGAGCCAATGACCATAGACTATTTTTAAAAGTAAACACCATGAGGAAATTTTAAATGATAATCATAGACTAAAAAGCCAATTTCAAGCATTAAAAAAATACTCACAGAAAATAGGAGAAATGATTACACACTAAATTGCTGTGCTCAAATACAAAATAGCAATAGGCTGAACATGGCTAATGTACCAAATTAAATCTGGATTTAAAAAGTTGACTTAACTCTTTTTACCTCCTATTAAGTAAATCATGAGTGACTAGAACCCCTTACGTGCAATTTGGAGTAAGGAAGGTAGTTTTCTGTTTAGGTGGTGATTCTGGCATTCAAGAAGCAAGCAATCCCAGCCTGCTTTTGGGAGAATCCTAAACTAGTCCTCTACTGGGAGCTACAGAGACTCTTCCCCAATCATTCCTTACTAGTTAACCTTATTACTATGACTCAGAAAGGGCCATGGTTAATTTTATTATCTCTCTTCTTTAGTACATTTAAGACAACACTAAAAGTAGCACTTTTCAACCAAAAGGATATGTCTTCTTTTCCATAAACTTACAAATTAACAGATGTTCTTTCAGGAATTCCACATGTTGACTTAGATGATTTATAAGTAACTCAAACTCAAACACCCCAACACTAAACATATTTTCTCTTTGCTGTTCCATACTTTCTGCCAATCCCACACAGTTAAGAGAGCTATATAGTGAGCACTTACTAAGTTCTTCATATATACTCTATCACTTTATCCTCATCTCAACTATACTAATAAGGACTATTACTATTTTAACTTTTATAGATAAAGAAAGTAAATGTTCAGCCCAGCTGGCATGGCTAAGTGGTTGAGCATCAACCTATGAACCAGAAGGTCAGGGTTCAATTCCTGATCACTGCGCATGCCCAGGTTGCGAGCTCGATCCCCAGTGTGGGACATGCGGAAGGCAGCCAATCAATGATTCTCTGTCATCACTGATGTTTCTCTCTCATTCTCTCTCTCTCTCTCTCTCTCTCTCTCTCTCTCTCTCTCTCTCTCTCTCTCTCTCTCTTCCTCTCTGAAATCAATGAAAATATATTTTTAAAAGAAAATAAAAATTCAGAAGGTAATAACTTGCCTGGAATTACACTGTGGAACCTTTGTTTCTCATCTCAGTGACCTCATCACTATCGATTCAGTTGAGAAAGCAGAAATCTAGTTCTGTCTCTTCTGCCTCCACCTCCTGCATTTAATCAGTCACTAAGTCTTGCCAACCATTAAAATGTTTCTGGGAATCACCGTTATCTTTTCATTTCCTATCATTGCCAAGCTCAAATCATCTTTTGTCCTAAGAACAACAATGATCCAATAATCTCCTAATTGGTTTTCCTATTTCTTATGTCTCCTACTCTTATCCCTAAGTCATTCTGACATCAGTTCTGCCTGCCTTTTTGTTTTCTCTTTCCTTCCTTTTCTCCTTCTATGAAGACTCCCTGTTTGCTTCTTTGTCATTCCTATCCAAGATAATTTCTCATTTCTGTACCAATAGAACCTGTGCTCCATTTGTATAAAACTCATGCCACTGAAACACAAATAGCTAGATCTTCCTGTTGTTCCTAATACCAGACTGTGAACTTCTTGTAGATAAGACCCTGTCTTATGTATATGTCCATTTATTTATTCATCCATTTATTCAACAATTATTGATTACTCACCTTATGCCAGTAACTTTGTTCTTGAATAAAGACATTAACAACATTTTATTGATAATGTAATTTACAATCCTATGAGGTAGATATTTATTTTTCTTTGCATTGAGGAAACTGAGAGTAGAGAGGCAGATACCACCCTTAAGGAAATATTTGCTTGTATGCCTGTGACTGTGCACGGGTTCAACAAGTGTTAGTTAAATTTAATTGAACTTCAAATCAAAGAGCAGAAAAGTAGTTAAGAGAACCTGTCTTATACAAGAACCTAAAGATAGTAGGGGAAGTATAGCAGTGGTTGAAGCACTTAGACCTTTGGGTCAGACAGATATACAAATTTATTTCCTGCTCTGTCACTAGGAAACTACATGACCTAAAAGAAAAAATTGCTTATTTCTTCAAACCTCAACCTCAAATCTGCAAAATAGAGATATTATTAGTACCACTTCAAAAGGCTATCATATTGGTTAAATGTGAAAATATGTGGAAAATGCTTAGTAAGCTATTTGGTACAAAGTAAACCCACAATAAGTATCAACTATTATTATAATGACTATTCAATAATATTATCCAATCTAATAAAAGAGTAATATGCAAATTGACAGTCACTCCAACACACAAGATGGCCGCCCCCATGTGGTCAAAGATGGCCACCTCCATGTGGACACAAGATGGCCACCACAAAATGGCCAGCAGGGGAGGGCAGTTGGGGGGGACCAGGCCTGTAGGGGAAGGCAGTTGGGGGGGACCAGGCCTTTATGGAGGGCAGTTAGGGGCAACCAGGCCTGCAAGAGAGGGCAGTTGAGGGTGATCAGACCTGCAGGGGAGGGCAGTTGGGGGTGATCAGGACTACAGGGGAGGGCAGTTGGGGGGGACCAGGCCTGTAGGGGAGGGTAGTTAGGGGCGACCAGGCTAGCAGAGGAGGACAGTTAGGGGCAACCAGGCTGGCAAAGGAGGGCAGTTAGGGGTGACTGAGCCAGCAGGGGAGTGTAGTTGGGTGGGACAAGGCCTGCAGGGGAGGGCAGTTGGGGGGACCAGGCCTGCAGGGGAGGGCAGTTGGGGGCAACCAGGCCTGCAGGGGAGGACAGTTGGGGGCAACAAGGCCTTCATGGAGGGCAGTTAGGGGTGACCAGGCTGGCAAGGGAGGGCAGTTAGGGGCAACCAGGCCTGTAGGGGAGGGCAGTTGGGAATGACCAGGCCTGCAGGGGAGGGCAGTTGGGAGGGATAATGCCTGCAGGGCTGGGCAGTTGAGGGGGACCAGGCCTGCAGGGAAGGACAGTTGGGGGCAACCAGGCTGGCAGGGGAGGGCAGTTGGGGGTGACCAGGCCAGCAGGGGAGGGCAGTTAGGGGTGACCAGGCCTGCAGGGGAGGGCAGTGAGGGGCAATTGGGCTGGCAAGGGAGTGGTTAGGGGGTGATCAGGCTGGCAGGCAGAAGCGGTTAGGGGCAATCAGGCAGACAGGCAGGTGAGCAGTTGGGAGCCAGCAGTCCTGGATTGTGAGAGGGATGTCTGACTGAAATGGGCAATCAGACATCCTCAAGGGGTCTGTCCGACATCCCTTGAGGGGTCCCAGATTGGAGAGGGTGCAGGCTGGGCTGAGCAACACCAGCCACCCCCCACCCCGTGCACGAATTTAGTGCACTGGGCCTCTAGTATAATATAATATGGGGTCAATAATAAGCTATTCAATGTAGAATTTTCTAGTTAGAATTTTCAATGTAATTATTTTCAGTCTATATATTTGTTTTTGTTATTGTCATCATTTTTGTGGAGAGCCAATAGGAAGCACAGCATGGGAGTAGCCAGTATACCTATGGGAATGTCAACTAATGAATTTCTCCAGGCTTTACTATAATAGTATTTAAATGAATAGTAGTTAGCATGAGTCTGAAGGGAAAATAATGCTACTTCCTTCAGCCATAAACATCATTGACATGAAATAGGGCTATAAATGTTTTATATTTTATCATTTTTATGGAATTGCTCTACCAAGAAAAATAAATAAAAGTAATTACTGAGTTAAGAAACTAGGTTAAATGTCATAGAAAACATTATTTACACCCTAACTTGACCTTATCAACTGTGGTTGAAATAAAGGGCATAAATGTTTTAAAACAACCACAGGGACTGTCCTCTTGAGGGAAAGAAAAGAATTTCGCACATCTCAGAATAAAAGAAGGAATTTCTGGAACTTAGAGAAGACTTTTGGCTAGAGAAGTTAACCAGTATATTCTAGATCTGAGATGTCAATTGGCCCAACATGCAGCTTTCATTGAGAGGTTAGGAGCAAAATGGCCCATTGCCCAGAAGTGGCTATCCTGTGTGGTGAGTGGGTAAGCACATGATCCTTCTTTCTTTCTACCCATCAGGTATGTTCAACTCCACACTAGTGGTCAGTTTCCCAATGAGTAAATAAGGCCTGCTTCTTGACACACATTCCACAGGCAAGCCAGATTTTAGGGAACAAAAAGTCAAATGTGCCAGAAGAAAATTGTAGAAGTCTAAGCAGCCACAAGAGAGTAGGGATTGTTGGGGGTGGTAGTGGAGCTTTGCTTCAGCCAGTGCAAGCATTACTCAATCTCCTCTTTCTGCAAACATCCTAAGGATGGAAGCATTAGATTGTGGGCCACACCAGTAATCCCCAAGTAAATATATTGGGACTTTTGTGGTTTATAGTCTAGGACTTTATTTTGCTGCATCATCTGTGTATTTTTTAATGTTGTATTTCTTTTGGTTAATCTTCCTTCCTCCTGGGAAGCTAAATGTTCTACAATAACAAACATTGTCTGTGGTAAGTCCCTAAAACTCCAGTGCAATGGATTACGAAGCCTGCTGTCCATTCTAAATACACTCAATTGTTTCTCTTTAAAGCGGGTCATGTTCATGTCTCCAACTTTATATTCCATATATTGTTTTCTTTGGTCACCAATCACGGATTTCTCCTTTCAAAAGATGTTTTGTCCTGTACAGCAAATGTGTTCTTCAAATGAAATCCACAAACCTGCTTGACTTGGAGAAATTATTGATATCCCAATAATATGAAAACTGTGCCATTTTTTTTCTTGCTGCTTTTATTATGTACAATTCGGTATAAACTTTTTAAATGTATGTTTAATTGTGAAGTATTTTGAATGTAAAGAAAACCTTAGATAAAAATATAACTATTTGAATGTTGTATATCATCTTGGGCATACTAGTCAGAGTTTATTACAGGTATTTTTTACCTAATAGGAATTCACTGATGACAAGGCTGAACCCAATAAATTAAATGATTCTTGAATTTACTTAAAGGAACAGATGCTCTTGAAAAGGGTCACATCATATCTTCATGTGAAAGGCAAGTGATATAGCAGAACAGAGTGGTTCAGTGTGAGAAGCAATAGGGAGCGAAAAGGACTCTGGCTATGGTAGGATTTATCCTAGTTTGCCCAAGGCTAGCTCTTTTTTATGCGTGTTTTTCTGGCATAATTATTAATTCCACCCCTATCATTTCCAAAGTATGATGGTTTTGACAATAAATGATATGGTTATCCTGACTCTAAAATGCTTGAGGGTATGTGTTCTACTTCAAGAAGGGAACTTCTGCTTGGCTCCAGCTAAATACTGTCATGTAGGAATGAAGATCTGTGTTTTGTCAAGAGAAGCCAGATTTGGATTTTAAGTATAACCCCCCAATATTTAATGTGCTCACCTGTCTTCTTTTCTCTTTATTTACTTTATAAGAAAAAACTTGTCTGAATGAATGACCTCCATACAGGTTACCAATTTACTTCTTTAGGCCTAGAACATCTACAAATTGGGAGCTTTAGTATCCCCATTTTCCTTTTTGCACCGTCAATTGGAATGTTTAGCTCCACTTAGGATTCTCACATCTACACTACGGTTCAGGTTAAACAGGCCCTGTTTGAAAACTCCCAAACTGGGACATCCATCACTAGTTGGGAAAACTGACCTAGAGATTAGAAGCAGAGTGAGTGCAGACTTAGGCTTAATTGCTGACATATGCATTTAAACCATTTTTTCATTGCTAAAAATATCATGTGTTGAGCACCTACTTTGTGCCAGACACTAGTCTAAGCATTTCATCTACATATCATGATGTTAGTCATCACAACAATTAAGTAGCAATGGCATCATTATTATACTTTTAAAGGAAATTGGAGGCTCAGAAAATTTATGTGATTTGGCCAACGTCACATGGCTAATAAATTATTGAGCCAAGATTAGTGCATAAGTCTGTCTGGCTTCAAATCCTGTACACTGTCTACTGTGCTCATATTCTTTGTTGGGCAAAAATTAGCAACTTCATCACTTGGATTTTTATCTCAAGCAAATATATTATCCTATACTATACAGTTTCTATTTGATGAAATATCTGTCAAACAATAAATTCAAACAATAAAGAAACCAAGTGATAGAAAATTATCATGACACCTTCTTAGCAATGTCAAGGTAGATTAATAGTTTTGGAAAATACAGTCTTATTACTGAAAATTGAAAACTGTTGTCTATACAACAGGACAGCTATGTGATACTGGTAATTGTTTTGGGTCAGTTTCCTTAGAAGCAGCATATGAGATGAGGATCTTATACAAGTGACTTTTTTGAGGAACAGCTCTTATGAAAAACCTACAAGGGTGTGAGAGGAACAAGGTAGTTTAGGGGAGAAACTTGGCAAGGATGAGCTTTTAGGAGAAGTTTAGTCTTTGGATATGGTAGGGTGTTCTGGAGCTTAGATAGCATCATGGAAACTGTCTTGCCTAGAAGCAAGAGGGCTGGGCTGTTCCACCCCTGCCTCATCAATCTGTGGCTACAGCCTTCCAGGCATCTCCTGGTAAAGAAGGCTCCCAGCAAACAAGGGCAGGCCTCCAGAGAAAGATGCAAATGTGAACCTTTAACAGCTAATACCTACACAGCCAGGTAAGTAAAACCTGCAAGGGGGTGGGGTACTAGCAATAGGGAGTGGCGGTGGTGAAATGGCGGTTACCACTGACAGTATCCGCTACAGCTATCAAGTGAAAGAGATTCAGATAAATTATTCTCTTTATTTATAGTACTAGAGGCCCGGTGCACAAAATTCGTGCACGGGGGGTGGGGGCGTGTCCCTTAGCCCATCCTGCACCCTCTCCAATCTGGGACCCCTCAAGGGATGTCCAACTGCCCGTTTAGGCCCGATCCCAACGGGCAGTCGGATATCCCATTCACAATCCACGACTGCTGGCTCCCAACTGCTTGCCTGCCTGCCTTTCTGATTGCCCCTAACCGCTTCTGCCTACCAGCCTGATCACCCCCTAACCACTCCCCTGCCAGCCTGATTGATGCCTAACTGCTCCCCTGCCAGCCTGTTTGCCTCTAACTGCCCTCCCCTGCAGGCCTGGTCACCCCTAACTGCCCTCCCCTGCAGTCCTGGGTCCCTCCAAACTGCCTTTCCCTGCAGGCCTGGTTGCCCCCAACTTCCCACCTCTGCCGGCTTGTTCGCCCCCAACTGCCCTCCCTTGCAGGCCTGGTCCCTCCCAACTGCCCTCCCCTGCTGGCCATCTTGTGTCCACATGGGGGCAGGATCTTTGACCACATGGGGGCAGCCATTTTGTGTGTTGGAGTGATGGTCAATCTGCATATTACTCTTTTATTAGATAGGATAGAGGCCTAGTACATGGGTGGGGCCATCTGGTTTGCCCTGAAGGGTGTCCCAGATCAGGGTGGGGGTTCCCTTGGCGTATGGGGCAGCCTGGGCGAGGGGCCTGTGGTGGTTTGCCGGCCGGCCACGCCCCCTGGTGACCCAAGTGGAGGCCCTGGAATCTGGGGTTTATTTGTCTTCTACAATTGAAACTTTGTAGCCTGGAGCAGAGCCAAGCCTTCTGCTTGCTCCGAGGCGGCAGCCATTTTTGTTGGGATTTATGTATCTTCTATAATTGAAACTTTGTAGCCTTAAGCAGAGGCCTGGGCTGGCCAGGGCTGCAGAAGCTTGGCTTCCTCCATCGCTGCGGGCAACCCTAGCCTCCTGCTCTTTCCAGCTCCGTGGCTGCCGCCATTTCTGTTTGGATTTATGTATCTTCTATCATTGAAACTTTGTAGCCTTGAGTGGAGGCCTAGGCCAGCAAGAGCAGGCGGAAAGCTTGGCTTCCTCCATTGCCAGGGAAACCCAAGACACCCTCCTGCTCTCTGTGGCCATAGCCATCTTGGTTGGGTTTATTTGCATATTTGCTCCTGATTGACTGGTGGGCGTGGCTTGTGGTGTAGCGGAGGTATGATCAATTTGCATATTACTCTTTTATTAGATAGGATTTTTATTTTGTGCCATTTTCTTTATGGTTGACACTATTACAGATGTCCTCCATTTTCTCACTCTTTGCCCATCTCCACCCAGCCCCCACCACCTCTCCCCCACCCCTTGGCCTTCACCACACTGTTGTCTGTATCCATGAGCTATGAATATGTATTCTTTGGCTAATCTTTTCACCTTCTTTTATCCAGTTCCTCCCATACCCCTACCCTCTGACATCTGTCAGTCTGATGCATGTATCCATGCCTTTGGTTTTATATTGTTCGTCAGTTTATTTTGTTCATTAGATTCTACATATAAGTGATATCAAATGGTATTTGTTTTTCTCTGACTGGCTTATTTCACTTAGCATAATAATCTCCAAGTCCATCCATGCTGTCACAAAGGGTAAGAGTTCCTTCTTTTTTACAGCCACATAGTATTCATTGTGTAAATGTACCACAGCTTTTTTATCCACTCATCTGCTGATGGGGAACTTGGCTGTTTCCAGATCTTAGTTACTATAAATAACACTGTTATGAACATAGGGGTGCATATATTCTTTCTGATTGGTGGTTTGGAATTCTTAGGATATATTCCCAGAAGTGGGATTGCTGGGTCAAAAGGCAGTTCCATTTTTAATTTTTTTAGGGAACTCCATGCTGTTTTCCACAGTGGCTGCACCAGTCTGCATTCCCACCAGCAGTGCACTAGAGTTCACTTTTCTCCACATCCTCACCAACACTTGTTTGTTGATTTATTGGTGGTAGCCATTCTGGAAGGTGTGAGGTGATACCTCATTTTAGCTTTTATTTGCATCTCGCTGAAGATTAGTGATGTTGAACATTTTTTCATATGTCTATTGGTCATCTGTCTGTCCTCTTTGGAGAAGTGTCTATTCAGTTCCTTTGCCCCTTTTTTAATTGCATTGTTTGTCTTCTTGGTGTTGAGTTCTTTACATATGTTAGAAATTAATCACTTACCAGATGTATCATTGGCAAATATGTTCTTCCAGACAGTGGGCTCCCTTTTCATTTTACTGATGTTTTCCTTTGCTGTGCAGAAACTTTTGATGTTATCCTATTTGTTTGTTTTTTCCAGTTTCCTTTGCACTAGGCGATATATCAGCAAAAGTATTACTAGGGATGTCTGATATTTTACTGCCTACATTTTCTTCTAGGATTTTTGTGGTTTTGCAATTTAAATTTAAGTTCTTATCCATTTTGATTTTATTCTTGTGTATGGTGTAAATTGATGGTTTAGTTTCATTTTTTTTTTGCATGTACCTGTCCAATTTTCACAACACCATTTATTGAAGAGACTGTTTTTACTCCATTATAGGTTCTTGCCTCCTTTGTCAAATATTAATTGACCATAAAGAAATAGGTTGTGTTCTGGGCTCTCTGTTCTATTCTATTGATCTATATGCCTGTTCTTTTAACAGTACCAAGTGTTTTGATTAAATAGACTATTGTTATTTGTTTCATCTTCAAGTTTGTATTTTCTTATTTAATAAGTAATTTGCAAAGTTTGCTGAATTCTTACTATCTTTTATTGTCTCCAGTGTTTAAACCCATCCTCTTTTCCCCCCACTTCCCCCAGGGAAACACTGATAGCTAAGCAATGGGCAAAATGAATTCACAGACTATAATTCCTTTCTTTCAAACAATATTTATTACATGACATTATAGTATAACACAACAATTGATTTCACTATGTTATATTACACAAGTGAACAAAATTTTAATGTCAAATACAGAGAAATTTATTCTTCATTTCTCTTAATAAGAATATATTTCTGCAAGAGAAAAAGCTCTTTAAAAATAATCCCACAGCCTGGCTAATGTGGCTCAGTCATAGAACATCGGACCATGCACTGAGAGGTCACAGGTTTGATTCTTGTTCAGGGCACATGCCTGGGTTTCAGGCTCCATCCCCAGCAGCAGGCATGCAGAGGCAGCCCATTAATGTTGATGTCATTCTCTCATTGATGTTTCTATCTCTTTCTCCCTCTCCCTTCCTTTCTCACTAAAAAAAAAAATTAAAAACATATTTTAAAAAATAAAATATAATAATCCACAAAATATTCATGTGCATATTGTATCATTAAGAAAAATTGATATTAATAGTAACAGTTATAGAGGCTATACTATAAGTATGGTGTTTTGTTTTACCTTTTATATGTATTATCTTAAATACAAATTATATTATGAAGATATATGAGCATGTCAGTTCTACAACCATGAGCTTTTAAATTCAGTCACATTTTTTAAAAAAATCTTTACTATTGAGAGTATTATAGATGTCCCCATCTGCCCCACTGCCATTGCTCCCCTCCACCCAGGTACTACCCCACCCCAGGCCTTCACCACCCTATTGTCTGTGTCTATAGGTAATACATATATGCATATAAGATCTTTGGTTAATCTTTTCACACCCCCTCTACCCTGTTTCCTCTGAGATGTGTCAGTCTGTTCCATGCTTCTGATTCTATTTTTTTGATTCAATTATTGATAGATATGTATTTATTTCCAGTTTATTGTTTATATTTTTCTTCTCCTCCTCCTCCTCCTCCTCCTCCTCCTCCTCCTCCTCCTCCTCCTCCTTCTTCTTCTTCTTCTTCTTCTTCTTCTTCTTCTTCTCTCTTCTTCTCCTTCTCCTTCTCCTTCTCCTTCTCCTTCTCCTTCTCCTTCTCCTTCTCCTTCTCCTTCTCCTTCTCCTTCTCCTTCTCCTTCTCCTTCTCCTTCCTTTTCCTCTTCCTCTTCCTCTTCTTAAAAAGTACTCTCGCCCTAACCGGTTTGGCTCAGTGGATAGAGCGTCGGCCTGCAGACTGAAGGGTCCCAGGTTCGATTCTGGTCAAGGGCATGTACCTGGGTTGTGGGCACATCCCCAGTAGGGGGCGTGCAGGAGGCAGCTGATCGATGTCTCTCTCATCGATGTTTCTAACTCTCTGTCCCTCTCTCTTCCTCTCTGTAAAAAATCAATAAAATATATTTTAAAAAAAAAAGTACTCTCAACATTTTATGTAGTACTGATTTGGTGGTGATAAACTCCTTTAGCTTTTTCTTGTCTGTGAAGCTCTTTATCTGACCTTCAATTCTAAATAATATATTTGCTAGGTAGAGTAATCTTGGTTGTAGGTCCTTGCTAATCAGTGCTTTGAATATTTCTCACCACTCCCTTCTCCCCTGAAAAGTTTCTATAAGAAATCAGTTGACAGTCCTATGGGCATTCCCTTGTAGATAACTAATTACTTTTCTATTGCTGCTTTTAATATTCTCTCTTTGTCTTTAACCCTTGGCATTTTAATTATGATGTGTCTTGGTGTGGGCCTCTTTGGGTTCCACCTATTTTGGACTTTTTGTGCTTTCTAGAATTGTAAGTCTTTTTCTTTCACCAGGTAGGGTAGGTTTTCTGTCATTATTTCTTCAAATGGGTTTTCAATATCTTGCTCTCTCTATTTCCCTTCTGGAACCCCTATAATGCAAATGTTGGTACACTTAAAGTTGTCCCAGAGGCTCCTTACACTGTCTTCATATGTTTGGATTCTTTTTTCTTTTTGCTCTTCTGATTGGGTGTTTTTCATTTGATTTGATTCTCAGAATCCTCTATTCTACTGTAGAATCTTTGCAAATTAGCCTTTATTTCAATTAGTGTATGCTTAATTTCTGACTAGTCTTTTTTTATGCCTTTGAAATTCTCACTAAAACTCTAACAGGTCTCACTAAGTCCCTTGAAGCTCTCATTAAGTCCCTTGAAGCTCTCATTAAGATCATTGAGCAACCTTATAACCATTGTTTTGAACTCTGTATTCAGTATTTTGCTTGCTTCCATTTCTTTTATTTGTGACGTGTTTCTTTGTCTCCACATTTTGGTTGCTTCCTTGTGTTTGTTTCTATGTATTAGATAGATCTGCTATCTCCTGGACTTCATAGAGTGGCCTTGAGTAGTTGGTGTCCTGTAGGACCCAGTGGCTCAGCCTCCCCAGTCACCTGAGCTGGGCTGTGTGCACAGTCTTATTGTAGTTGAAACTTGATTACTGTCAGCATCACTGAAAAAAAAAAAAAATGACCTCCAGGCCAACTGGCTATGAGGAGTAGCTGCGACTACAGAGGAAGAGCTGATGTGCAAGAGATACCCCTATGGAGTAGGACTTGCTTCAGAGGGGCTTAAGTGTGCCATTTGTGGATGTGTAGAGTTGTAATCTGCTTTAGATTGAAGCTATCCACCAGATGCACTGGCTCTGGGGCCTCCAGGAGGTATAAAGTCAGCCACTGCCTGGGGCCACCTGGCAGGAACTACAGAGAGATCTACAGATGGCTGCTACTTGTATTGGGCTTTGAAGTACCTAGGCAAGGCCCAGCTATGAAGCAAGGTAGGATGGTGCTAGTCCCGGGTCTTGTTTGAGAGATTTTAGCTAAGTCTAAGCCTAAGCAGGGACTGGACATTCATATGGAAAAGTTGCTGCAAACAGCTTGGGTGGTGATGCAAATTGGATGGGGCGGCGTCTCAGGGCAGAGTGAACTGTGTAGAACATGCTGATGGAAACTCGGATATGGCTGCCAGTCAGCTACACAAGAGGGAGGTCCCAGCACAGGAACAATGACCTCTGTGAGCACCTCCATCTGGGAGAAAGCCACCCCCATGTTCCTGTCCCAGTTCCAGATAGTCCCATTCCTCCCCATATGTCCCTGGGTCCCCCAAAGCCATCACCTGGTTCTGGAGTTCATAGGAAGTGGTACTAAGTTCATGTGCTGACCCTTTAAAAGGAACTGCTGGGTTTTCAGCAGCCTCCGTGTCACTCTGCCACAATCCCTGCTGGTTTTTACAGCCTGAAGTTATGGGGACTTCTCTTTCCAGCTCTGGAACCATGGGCTAGAGTTCTGGTGTGGGTCTGGGATCCCTTGCTCCTCATGGGAGGCCTCT
This sequence comes from Plecotus auritus, assembly GCF_963455305.1. Taxonomy (NCBI): domain Eukaryota; kingdom Metazoa; phylum Chordata; class Mammalia; order Chiroptera; family Vespertilionidae; genus Plecotus; species Plecotus auritus. The sequence continues at coordinate 140,502,660 of NC_137772.1, read as the reverse complement.
GCAGCCTAGATATCTCTCCTGATTGAAAAAAAAAAAAAAAAAAAGCCACATGTGGTTGTCAAACCAGCCCGTTCCACGCCTCCACCTTTCCTACCAGTCTCAATGTACTTTCATTGCTTCTCTAGTTGTAGGACTTCCATTCAGCCAGATTTCAGGTGGTTCTAAATGATCATTTTTTATTTTTTTTTTTTTTGTATTTTAGTTGTAAGTTTGATGTGGTTGTGGGAAGCAGTGAGTATTGGTGTTTACTTATGCTGCCATCTTGGTTTCCCCCAGGGTCACATTTTATGCATAATTTTATACCATAAAAAAAAAAAAACAGAGAAGTAGATAGTCAATAAATACTTTTTTGCTATATTATGACAAGATAAAAAATATAACCAACCCAATTTGCTCTGTAATTTGGTTTCTTCAGATTGCCACCAACTGCCCTGTTTAAAATAAACCTTTGAACTGGACACCAGTCTGTCCGATTGATATTTTGAAACCATTGTGGAGATCTAACAGTCTATATTTGGTGGCACAGGTGAAACTGGTGCTTTTCACAAAGAGCATGAGGAGAAAGCTTCTCAGTGGGAGAGTCACTTATTTTACAATACATCAAGGGTGAGGAAAATTTTTGATCTTTTTTGCTTATGAGATGAAGAATTCCAATTAGGAGCCTTTTCTTGCTTAAATAAAATGCAGATTTTTCAGTTCTCATTAAATATACCAATGTCTGAGAGATATAATCCTCATTAAAATGTTTTCAAGTGTAACCTTACAAATAAAGACTAAAATCTAAAATATTTCTCTATCCCGCTAATAAAAGACTAAGAATGTATACATTTGGCTTAAGAAAAATTTAGGTTAAGGTTTCTTATTCATCAAATGAGCCACTGTAAATCAAAGGCAGTCTTATATATTGTCAATAATATAATAATAAAATATTCCCTGCAAAGCTTACAAATGAAAAAAAGATCCTCTTATATCTCAAATGCACCCTAACCACCACTCTCAACTATCTAATTCCCACTTTAATACAATCAATAGATCAGAAAGTATCCAAAATGCAGATGTGTCCACTCTTTCTGCAAAATAAATATTTCTCATTTTTCTTAAATGCATGGACTTTTTGTGTGTATATGTCTATTTATATATATATATCTATATCTATCTATATATATATATATATACATGTCTATATATATAGTGTGTGTATATATATTTTTCAAGTGAATATATATATTAACTTGAGATATATATATATATATATATATATATATATATATATATATATAGAGGAATTTTTTTTAGATCTTCACATGAGGATATGTTTTTATTGACTTTAGAGAGAGAGGAAAGGGAAAGGGGGAGAGAGAGAGAAACATCAGTCAGTTGCTTCCTATACATGCCCTGATTGGGGATGGAACCTGCAACCTTTTTGGTGTATGGGATGACACTTCAACCAACTGAGCCACTCAGCCAGAGCCATGGAAGAATCTTGACCTTAGGCTCCAAGAGACCTTAAGCTTCTGTTCCCACCCTCTTGAATGATCACATTGAGACTACTGTTTAAAGAAGCCTTGCTCTAGCTGGTTTTGCTCAGTGGATAAAGTTTCAGCCTGTGGACTGAAGGGTCCCGTGTTCAATTCCAGTCAAGGGCACATGCCCCGGTTGCAGTCTCAATCCCCAGTAGGAGGCAGACAGGAGGCAGCCAATCAATGATTCTCTCTCATCATTGATGTTTCTATCTATCTCTCCCTCTCCCTTCCTCTCTGAAATCAATAAAAACATATTTTTAAAAAAGAAGCCTAATTTAGCCAAGTAGAGGCCGAAAGGCCTCTTGGAGCAAATAGAACCCTCCCCTCTGAAGCCCCTAGACCAAATAGCTGGCAGCCAACATTAATCACCAGAAACATAACCACCTTATAGCATCCATCCCAGGTGAGGCTCCAGGTGATTGCAGCCGCATGAATAACTCAGGTGGGAAAGCAGAACTGCCCAAGTGAACCCAGCCCAAAGTGGAAACCCACAGAATCATGGTGAAATAAATTAAGATAGTAAACTTTGAGGTAGTTTGCTACATATCAGTAAATAATAGATAGCAATCGTTAATAGATAATACACATGGTTTTCCAAAGAGACAGCTTATTTTATATTGTTTTAAGTCAAATCTGTAAATGTGTTGTTCTTTTTGAACCTATAGTGTTATTTATTTTTGTTTCACACTCATATCTAACATTTGTGCAACATCATAAAGTTCAGCATATCTTTTTTAATCTATTCCTTTGATCTTTACATCCACTCTGTAGGAAGGAGACAGAGCAGGTGTTATAATCATCCTCATTATCTGGATGAGGATACTGAGCTCAGAGAGAGCACCTAATACACTCGAGGGCACCTGGTAGCAGAGCTCAAGGCCAGGATCAAAACCCAGCACTGTTCATTCGGGGCTGTGCTATCTCACGACTCCCTCTGCCGCAATGAAATATCATTTTTAACATCAGCAGGATTGGATTAAATCTAGGCTTGCATTCAACAAATCCTTGCTTCTGAATTTTTAAGAAACCCAGTCTAATGGCTTTTTAAAAATGTTTCAGAGCCATCTTCATTTTAAGTAAAATTTCACTCTGAAGTTTCTGATTCATTTTCAATCAAATTTTTATTTACCAATAGTTCTTTGATGTTCCATAGCCCCTTTGAACCATTTTATAGACCATTTATACCTTTTATCTTTGAATCACCCAGTCACATCTTGCCAAGGAACTCAAAATTATAATTCACACTTTTTGTATTGGGTTCAAAAAGCAATGTATTTTTAAACTGAGCTATTGTTGCTCCAGTCACTGAGGAACTGCTCTCCTGTATCCTTTATAAACTGCCCCCCTCCTTACCACCCAAGGCAATATTTACCTCATGTAAATTTTATTACTATCTCGGATTACTATAGTTCAAATGGGCTTTTGGGGGCTTCTTTTGGACTCTAATAAAGTGGTCACATAACTGTGAGGACAGAAATCATCATAAACACCAATTCTGGGAAAGACATATTAGGAACAAAATCTTAAGTAAAATTCATTGGGCTAACAATGCAATATTTTAAAAAAGGAGAAAAAAAAGAAAAAACTTGTATTACTTTTTTGAAAAGCATTGCCATGGCTTAATTTATAGGTGATATATCCTAAATGTTCCATTGAAATGGCAAGACTTGTTACTTTCATCCATCCAAAATTAGCACAACTAACTGATTTAACATCTACCATGTGCCTGGAATGGTTCTTGTTGCATGTTATCTTTTTAATCCTCTCAATAACCTACTAAGTAGATAGGTCTCTGTTATTCTGTTCATAGTCAAGAAAATTTAGACTTAGAAATGCTAATGGCTGAATTTACATTCCATCTAGTACCCTATAATGGGTATGGAAATTAGTTCACTTGTGTGAACTAATGGAAATCAGTGAATCTCTATATCTTATTTAACTTATGTGTAAAAGGACATATCAATTTATGTACAATGCATAAAATAATTTATGTGAGAGCAAATTCTAACCTGTACTATGTTATTCATAGAGCTCTATCATCATTAGATTTTTCCAAAGAAACCATTAGTCAAAATAAGTCTTAGTATTTTTGAAATCAAACTCTATGCTTCCAATTGAGTGTTTAAAACATACCAAGAATACACAAAAATTAAGCCCTGGCAGGTGTTCTCAGTGGTTAGATCATGGGCTGGGGCACTGAAAGGTCAGTTGTGGGTTCAATTCCTGGCCAAGGGCACATCCTGGGTTGCAGGCAGTCAGGGCGTGTGCAGGAGACTAATCGATGTGTCTCTCTCACATCGAAGTTTCTCTCTTCTCCTTCCTACCTCCCTTCCACTCTCTCTAAAAATCAATGGGAAAAATATCCTCAGATGAGGATTAACGAAATAATAATAACAACGAAAGAAAGAAAGAAAGAGAGAGAGAGAGAGAGAGAGAGAGAGAGAGAGAGAGAGAGGAAGGGAGGAAGGGAGGAGGAAGGAAGGAAGGGAGGAAGAAGGAAGGAAGGAAGGAAGGAAGGAAGGAAGGAAGGAAGGAAGGAAGGAAGGAAGGAAGGGAGGGCGGGCGGAAGGGAGGAAGGGGAAAGGAAGGGAAGGGAAGGGAAGGGAAGGGAAGGGAAGGGAAGGGAAGGGAAGGGAAGGGAAGGGAAGGGAAGGGAAGGGAAGGGAAGGGAAGGGAAGGGAAGGGAAAGGAAGGGAAGGGAAAGAAAAATTAATACCTATTAGGGAAGCACACAGTAAAATCCCACATTGAGGAAGCCCTGGAAGATGCTCATTCTGCTTCAGGGCAACCTCTCCCTGCAGTTTCCCCCCTCTACTCCCACCCCTTCTATATTGAAGAAGAATGTCAAATCCCACAAAGTAATTGATTCCTATACTGAGAACTCTTGTCTTAATTACTATTAGAAAGTGGGAAGCCAATTAAATCACAACATGAGGAGAAACCACATTGTCTGTTTAGAATATTCTAAAATGTTTGTTAGAAGTAATAAAGATAATTATTATTAATAATAAGTGTTAATTCACTAATAATGTAAAATATGTATTACCTGTCAATATCTCTATTTTCCAGTTGTGGAAATTGAGACAAAAAGACATTAAGTCACACAGCTAATACATAATGGAGTCAAACAGATAATCTGGTACCAGAAACTTCATTATTCACTTCTTTGCTCTTTATCAATCAAAGGCTCTTATGAAGGCAGATATAAAGTTATATCTAATGCATTTTGCAAATCATAATGTATCATACCAATGAAAGCTATTGTTTTGGATACCAACAAAGCTATTATTTTGGCTAAGGAGTAAAAAAGTTAATAAATGATTTTAAAAATAGCCTGGCTGGTGTGGCTCAGTGGTTGAGCATTGACCTATGAATCAGGAATCACTGTTCAATTTTCAGTCAGGGCACGTGCCCAGGTTGTGGGCTCGATCCCTGTAGGGGGCATGCAGGAGACAGCAAATCAATGATTCTCATTCATCATTGATGTTTGTATCTCTCTCTCCCTCTCCCTTCCTCTCTGAAATCAATTAAAAATATATATTTTCAAAAATATATAGGTACCAATTTGCAAACAGTGTAAGCTATTGTCCCTGGAATTACCTGTCCATTGAACTAAAAAGCAAACAAACAAACAAAAAAACACACATACAAACAAAAAACAGAGGAAAAAAGGAAGAAAGAAAAGAAAAAGCATAAGAGCACTGACTTCCACTAATCATTAGAGAGATGCAAATCAAAACAACAATGCGGTACCATCTCATACCTGTCAGAATGGCTATCATCAACAAATCAACAAATGACAAGTGCTGGCGAGGATGTGGAGAAAAAGGAACCCTTGTGCACTGCTGGTGGGAATGCAGACTGGTGCAGCCACTGTGGAGAACAGTATGGAGTTTCCTCAAAAAACTGAAAATGGAACTCCCATTTGACCCAGTAATCCCACTCCTGGGAATATATCCTAAGAAACTAGAAACACCAATCAGAAAGGATATATGCACCCCTATGTTCATAGCAGCACAATTTACCATAGCTAAGATTTGGAAACAGCCTAAGTGCCCGTCAGCAGATGACTGGATCAGAAAACTATGGTACATCTACACAATGGAATACTATGCTGCCATAAAAAGAAGGAATTACTACCATTTGTAGGCACCTGGTTGGAATTAGAGAACATTATGCTAAGTGAAATAAGCCAGTCAATGAAAGAAAAATACCACATGATCTCACTCATTTGGGGATAATGAAAAACATTATAAACTGATGAACAAAAAGATAGATACAGAGGCAGTAAAGCATCAAACAGACTGTCAAATTACAGCAGTAAGGTTAAGGAGAGGTGGGAGAAATAAGAGATCAACTGAAGGACTTATATGCATGTATATAAGAGTAACCAACAGATGCAAAACATTGGGGGGTGAGGCATGTATGGGAGTGGGGTGGGGGAGGCAATGGTAAGATATGTACACATATAATACCTTAATAAAAAAATAAATAAATAAAAAAAATAAAAAAATAAAAAAAAAACCTGTGGTATATCTACACAATGGAATACTATGCTGTGGTAAAAAAAGGAGTTCCTACCATTCGCAACAACATGGATGGAGATGGAGAGCATTATGTTAAGTGAAATAAGCCAGGCAGAGAAAGATAAATATCACATGATCTCACTCATTTGTGGAATATAATGAATGGCATAGACTGATGAACAAGAACAGATCCAGAGACTGAGAAACGTCCAACAGCACGTCATACTTCAGGGAAGGTAGGGGAGGGTGGGGGTTAGGGGGAGAGATCAACCAAGGGACTTGTGTGCATGCATATGAGCCTAATCAATGGACACAGACAACAAGGGGGTGGGGCATAAGTGGGGGGTGGGGGTTATGGGGGAACAAGGACACATATGTAAAAAATAACAATTTAAAAAAATTTTTAAATTATTAAAAAAATAAAATTAAATTAAAATAAAATATTAAATCTAATCCATACTAGTGGTCACCATAACCTTAAGAGAAATTGTTTCATGTGACAAAGATTTTTAAATGAAACTCTCTGTAGACCGAAAATTATTTTGGAAGGAAACAAAGAGAAGTTTCCTTCAAAAGTCGTAAGGATTGTAATTGAAAGTCAATATATTTGGCCTCTTGAACTAAAGTAAGTAATTTGTGTTTTTGCCTCCCTGACAAAGTTTATATAAAGTTACAAAAAGAAATTGACAGCCAGTTTGAAATTGAATTGCCATGGCCTAGAGCAAAGAATATCCTTACATGATATTATTCTACAATGTCACTATAATTTTAGATATTTTACAACAGCATATTGTACAATTATCCCAAACAAACTTACAAACTAATTCTTTGAATGTTTGGCAGCAATTTTTTAAAAAAAGGGCATGAAAGGATTTAATCCCTTTCAGAAGGAATTAAGGCTCTGGGAAGGCATTTGAGCATTCTATATTGGCCCCTCTTGCCTTTTGTGCCAAGAGGGACTCTCTTCTCACAATCCAATTGCCCTCAGCTGTTGCCTGAGCTTTCTGTTCATGCTGAGCTTGAAGCCTCATGGTGGCTGGTACCATGGATCTGTCTCTCACCCAATCGTGTGAGCTGGGCCCTCCCTGGAGAAGAAACCTGAGTTCCCCGAGATATGTGATCAGTGCTGGGGCCCCGCCAGCAGGCCAGGGGATCCCAAGGCAGGTGCTGGGCGTGGAGGCCACGGGGCATAGGCTACCAAGGAGACAGAACTGAACCTCACATCACCCTGCTTGGCCCCAGAGGATGACTGGTTAGCCAGAGATGGGTAAGATTCCTCAGGGAAGGAACAACCTAAGACAGGCACAGTTGCAGAGGGGCCATCAGGAGAGAAATTGGGGGTCAACAGAGGTGGGGCACAGACCCTCACCTCCCCAACCTTGCAGGGGCCTGAACCCTCACCCCGTCTGAGAGAGGTCTCCTGCTCCCATGGCTGCTTTGCTTCCCACACCCAGCTCAGATTGGGACACAGATGACAGACAGTGACTTGGCCCAGCTCAGATTGGGACCCAGGTAACAGACAGAGACTTGGCTGACAGCAGCTGCCCTATACCTAAATCCAGCCTAGCACCAGGAATGCTCAGGGCCTACTCAAGAATGCAAATCATCCTTTCCACTAATATTTACAGGGTAAACTAAGATTGTTGGTAGAGTATTAAATTTGACAGTAAAATAATAATCAAGTTTTCAGATTAATTTAAATAGGCTAATTGAAATAAGTGAATATTCAAGAAAATTTAATTGTACTGGACAAAAAGCTGTTCCTAAAGTGGTAACTAAAATTTCTATTGGTAGTTCATCTCATGGTAAAATTCCTGAACATGCAATGAAACTAAAGCAGTCATATTTTTGTGCAAAAAATAAAATTTAAAGTTATCAAGACTGCATTATAAAATTTACAAAAGTCTCCATTAATAAAAAAAAGGGGGGGATAGTAGGGTAATATCATGTAAGGAAAAATATCCTATTAAGTAAATTACATCTAGAAAATTTTTACTTTAAAAATTAATTTTCATTTTTAATGCTAATAGCAAGACACCTATGAAAAACACACATGGTATCTAAATAAGACAAAGGAAAATTGTTTGGGCAAAAATAAAAAGGATCCCAAATCAATTATATAGAAAAGATTCCTTTATTAACTTTTGGTCGAGAATATGTTTGTATATTTTCAGAAAACAACTCCAAGACCATGTGGATTCCTGCAACAGAGAGGAATTGACAGGACTGCTCCAACCATGAAGACAAGAGGAGAAAGAGTCCAGAGATGGAAGACGCTGAAGACGCCTTGCCACGCTAGCAGTCAGCAGCTGTGCATCGCAGCAGGTTGCCTAGGACCAAACCAGAGAGGGTCGGACCTGCATTGCCACCATGTGCCCACCATCCAGATATCATTGCTGACATGTACACATAAGGAACTATTTGACATTGAAAAGGGGACTCAGAACTGTTGGAAATTGAAATTGGGACTCAAACATTTTTTGTTATTATATGTTTATTTCTAGTCTGCAGAGGCAAGATTTTTTAAAGGAAAGAAATGGGGGGGGGCGGAAATAGATACAGAGGCAAAGAAGCATTGAATAGACTGTCAAACTACAGTGGGAAGGCAGAGGAGGTTGCAGGGGGGGGGGGTGGGCTGTAAGAGATCAACCGAAGGACTTGTATGCATGCATATAAGCATAAGCAATGGATATAAGACACTGCAGGTAAAGGCATGTACTGGGGGGTAGGGGAGGCCTGGGGGAGGTCAATGGGGGGAAAAAAAGAGACATATGTACTACTATTTGTAATACTTCAAACAATTAAAAAAAAAAGAGCACTGACTTCTACAATATTTTAGGCATAATTGTCTGCTCTCTTTTCTCCTTTCCCCAAGTATTTATTAAATGCTTAGTAGACACGTTTATGAGATTAATTGCAGGGCTAATTTAGATGGTGTTACTTTGAAGATAAAACTTAAGCATATACCTGAGAATAATTTATCTTTCTCATCTTCACTTATTATAATAGTTTTTTTGTCTCTATGTGTCTTGTTTTATAGGATGTACTTTTTAGAATGTTAGACTACCATGATCTATAAAAAGATCATTCCACCAGCAACAACTTCACTGAGACTGGATCAAATAGCAAGCAGTTGGATTTAATAAGTCCATGAATAACACAGGAAACAAATATAAATGGAGTCACCTCTAAAACTTTATGGCCCAATAAAACTGTGTCTTTCCAGAGGAATAAGATACTTAAATATTCAAAAGAGCTCTGGGTGTGCAAGCTAATATAGTGCAAAATATTTTAGCTTCTTAAATGAACAGAACTACCATTCTTTTTTAAAAATACATGTTTCTATTGATTTCAAAGAGAGTAATGGAGAGGGGGAGAGAGTTAGAAACATCAATGATAAGAGAGAATCATCAATTGGCTGCTTCCTGAAAGTCTCCTACTGAAGATTGAGCCCACAACCCAAGCATGTGACCTGACCGGGAATCGGGAATTAAGCAGAACCAGGAATTGAATCAAACTGTGTCCTCCTGGTTTATGAGTCAACAATCAAGCACTGAACCATGCTGGCCAGGCAGAACTAGCATTCTTGACTCCACCACAAATCACCTATCTGACCTTAGACAAATTATTAATCAATCAACCTCACTTTCTTCATCAGAAAAATGAAATTTATGAAAATATACCTTGAAGTTATTTAGGGAAAACCACAAAGATATGAAACATTTCTAACAAAATGACCTTCACATAGCAGGTGTTCAATAATTTTTAATCTCCTTGTCTCTTTCTACTGATCACCTTCTCCTTTTCTTTCTCTCTTTTTTTTTTAATCTATTCATCAACTGTGTCAATGAAAACACAAATACTTACAGATTTTTAGCTATAAGGTATGTATAATTGTATAAGATCTTTCAGGTGAGACTTTAAAAAATAGATTAATCATGCTGTTGGTTTCAATAGATGCCTTGTAAAAACTAAATTGGGCTTTCCTGACTTTCTGCAGATCTCTATTTCTATACAAATTACAAAGGTTTTATATAAAACAGAAAATAAACATTTAAGAAGAAAGAAACATTTATTCAAACAATCAAAAAATTATGAGTGATTATATTGTGCCAAGTGAAGAGGTCCTTAATTTGTGAACTTTATATTCTAGTGCAAAAGGACACAATGTACAGTTTTACTTAGCTTTTGTGCACAAGTAATGACTGATAAAGATTGGGTGGTGAAAGAAGATGTATCCAAGAAGGTTTCATTCAGCAAACATTTAACCAGGGGAAGGAATCAGCTGTAAGGAAAGCAGGAAGAAAAATCATAAACAGGAAAAAGCAAGTATAAAGATATTAGGAGAGAACAATCAATCTTGGTTTGCTTGGGGAAAATCAAGAAGGTCAGTCAAGAAGAGAAATTGTAAGATATTAAGTCAGAAAGGAAAGCAGAAACAATTTGTGATGTGTTTTTTAGACAACGGTTAGTAGTTTTTTATTTTATTTGTGATAGAAAGCCACTGGAGAATTTTGAGCAGAAAGGGACAGATCTCATTTATACACTTAAAAGGCAACTCTGGCTGCTACGTGGAAAATAAGTAGTCAGCACAAATGGAGGGAGGTCTGTTAGTGGACTGTTGCTGTATTAAAAAAAAATGAATAGAAGAAGGTTTAGATAAATGTGGTAGCAGTGAAAATGAGAAGTGGTCAGATTTGGATAGAGGCCATGGGGCATGATTATGGATTAAAGAGAGGAGTCAGGGAACTCAAAACTCTGATTGTGACTTATCAGAGTTCATAGTGTAATTCTCTTCCTCTTTCAAGTGGTTGCTAAGTATTAGATTTTTGCATTTCATCAGCTTTTTCTGAAGGAATCTACTTGGGACTTTGATGTCCTGACTTTCTTTTAAGGCTCAGAACATGTGTCTGTTCTTTCATGGATAGTAGTTACACAATAAGCAAACCTTTTGAGGGGATCAGTCATTTGAGTAATGGGGAATGGGGTCAGCTCAACCTTGGTGGGGTAATTAGATCATTTCAAAGTTCAACTGACTTGGGGTTTTGATCATGACCCACATTGCTGTCTAGACTTTAACTCCCACATTTTGACTTGCAACCTGAGCCAGAATGAAGACAGGCAACCTAAAAAGTGGCAGGAGGCATTTGACATACCATTGGAGGCTGTCCTACAATATAGCCTCTAAAAGAACCAGGCTGTCTGAACCCCTGGTAATAGGATTGTTCACCTTTATACCAAGAAGGCTGACATACTGTGATGAAAAAAATTAGGGGAAAGAAAACTTGAGGAGGTCTGAAGAACTTAGTTTTCAATTTGGTAAAGTGAACATGATAATTATACATTCAAGAAGAGATGCTGTGAAATAGTCAATCAGATGCATGGCTCTTGAGTTTGAGGGAATTAGTCAAGGATGAAGACACAAATTTGTTGGTCAGCAGTATGTAGATGGTTTTTAACACCATGGGCCTGGACAATTCATCTAAGACAGGAAACAGGTCCCTTCACTCCCTCTGCCTCTGCCATCTGAAGATAGAGCATTCCTATGAAACCTTTCCTAAGTCGAAATGATGTAAAGTGAAGAAGCAATTCCCATTAATGCATATGGAAAAAAATTTGAGTGTTTCCAGACTCTAAATTTAAAATTCATACAATGTATTAATTTTGTTCTCCACAATCAAAATGCTTAATTACACCCAGTTTTACATTAAGCATAACACCCTTACAAACTCTCTTAGACTATTCTGATACCTTAGGACACATCTTGCTAACAGATGCACAAAATAAAATGAGATAAAGCACAGATGCTTCCAAATACATCTCAGAGTTCTGGGGCTGAGGCTGACATGATGAGTGTCCTTCCCAGGGAGGGGGCCTGGTGGTGCCACTCTCTCTTCACTGACATGGTACGTTCTATCTCTATGAATGCTTGCTGCAAAACAAACCTGCATGCTATTTTTGTTTTCCTCCTGTTTTTGTAAAAGAGAAAATCCTCTTTGGATTTCATTCCATTAGCAAAAAGAGGTACTATTGTAGGTCTTTGGTAAGAGCAAAGTGGGAAAGTGAACTTTCGAAAAAGCAGAGGGTACCTGTACAGCTGGAGCTGGGTTGGGATGAAGGTCAGAGACTGGACACAGGAACACTTTCATATTTATCAATTGCAAGAGGAGTCAACAGGAAGGTGTGAGTAGTATCTATAGAACCATGGAGTTAGAAGGAAAACCAAGCAAAACTGAAAGACAATCAGTTATAATTCAGAGATAAACCAACTGGTGAAAAAAATGCTGAACAGAACACTCTCAACAGAATCCCAAGAAAATGTCAGCTCATCAGTATTGAAGGTTGATATTGTGATAGAACCAGTGCTGATCTTTAAAGATTTTGCCATTTTGAATGATGAAAACTATTTTAGCGATAAATTGTGATGAGTATTATTTTATTTGAAAAGTTTAGGAGAAAAAAACCTGGAATTCCGAAAAGAATTGGTAAAGAAAAAGAAGGAGGGCTAAGGGAAGGGAGAAGTCAGAGAGAGGTGCTTTGCAGACTTTGCCTCAGATATTTCCCATCTCATCCACACTAATGTCTTTCTTCTTCTTTTTTTTCCTTTTGTTTTTATTACTCAAAAATAGCTTCAGTCTTTTAAATTTAGCTTTTTGACTCTGTGCTTGTGTCTTCAATAATTTCACAATGATTTTCTGCTCCTCAACAAGAAACGCATGCTTGGTCCTGTCAGGGACACATTCAGCAACATGGATCTACCACAGGCCCTGCTGACATGTTTTTGTTTGTTTGTTTGTTTGTTTTCAACCACCTCACTAGAACTTTGGGTCCCGCAGCAGAACTCCACAAAGTTGCCTGGACACGAGCAACGTGTAGATTTTTGTACTTTCCCAACCTTCTTGGTATAAAGGTGAACAATTCTATTACCAGGGGTTCAGACAGCCTGGTCCTGTTAGAGACTATATTGTAGGGCAGCCTCCAATGGTTTCTCAAACGCTAGATCATTGTGAATGCCTGAAGTCACCGTCCCCAGAAGGGCTCATCCACACTAATGTTCAAAGGAGAATCCAAGCAGGGAAAAGGATTATGCATACAGCTTTCGTTCCTCTCAGTTGCATATTGAAAACTCCTATTGCTACTGACTGTAGCTGCCTCCTGACACTTTCCAGGTTACCTGTTTTCATTCTGGTTTAGGTCTCAAGCCAAAATGTGGGAGTTAAAGTCTAGACAGCAATGTGGGTCATGATCAAAACCCCTAGGTCAGTTGAACTTTGAAATGATCTAATTACCCCACCAAGGTTGAGCTGACCCCATTCCCCATTACTCAAATGACTGATCCCCTCAAAAGGTTTACTTATTGTGTAACTACTATCCATGAAAGAACAGAGACATGTTCTGAGCCTTAAAAGAAAGTCAGGACATCAAAGTCCCAAGTAGATTCCTTCAGAAAAAGCTGATGAAATGCAAAAGTCTAACAGCAACCACTTGAAAGAGGAAGAGAATTACACTATGAACTCTGATAAGTATAATTAAGAAAATTTTAGATTGAACTAGACAACAAAGCACAGACTTTGTAGTCAGTCAGATATTGGTTCAATTTCTAGCACAATTTTTTGCATAAGGTTATTGACCTTATGCAAACTGTATGACCTTCATATACCTCAATTTCCTGTTCTGAAATGGCATTGTAACATTTACTAAGAGGTGGCTGTGAGAAGTAGATGACATAATGCTCTTCCAGGCATTTATCTTCTCTGACTGCAGCAGCACATCTGAGTAAATCATGTTCTTTCCCCAACTTTCTTAAACACCCTTGCTCCCTTGTCTGCTCTCCGCATAACACCCAGAAAACCCAACTGCTCTGCTTAACAATTACATTCCTTTACAAAATCATTTTCCAAATTTTCCCACTCCTTTCTACCTTCTACTCAGCCTGTTCTGGTAAAGTCAGTCCCATCTTCATACCCCACGTATCATTGCTCAGTCCTGCTCCATACTCTCACTGCATTGTTCCAAAGCTACCACAATGTTCTGAGCTTTCCCTCCTTCCCTTTGTAATCCAATCACTATTCATCTTCAAAATATAGTTCAACTAAATGCAATGCGGTGTCCTGAATTGGGTCCCAGAGCAAAAAAGGGACACTGATGGACAAACTGGGGAAGTGTCAATACAGCAATGTTAGTTTTGGTTTTCACAAATGTACCCTAATGTAGATGTTAACAGTAGGGGAAACCAGGTGAAGAGTTTAATGGAACTCTTTGAATTATCTTTTTAGCTTTTTTGTAAAACTGAAATTATTCCAAAAGAAAAAGTCTAGTTTAAAAAAATCAAGCCTGAGCATTTCTTGAAGACTTCCTTGCTTATGACATCCTCTTTGCAGCCCTCCTCCCCCAAGTCCTTTGCTAAAATGTGACTTTGGGTGCACTACTTAACTATCCTGTGCTTTAGTTTCTTCATCTGGAAAATGCTGGGAATGAGCATAAACCACAATTAAGAGAAGGCCCATGCAGTGCTATTATATTTTGTGTATGTTTGTGGGGGTGGAGTGTGTATGTGTTGGGGGTCAGGGGTGTACATGGAGGAGATTCACACTCAAGCTGTCTAGTTCAAAAGTCTCTGCTCTTAAACATTAAGCTGTGTTGCTTGTGGAAACATTCTGGAATGTTTTGTTGTAAACATTTATATAGCATGCATAGAGAAAAACTAGAAGGCAACTTCAAAAGCAGGGATTGTCTGAACTATGCAATCATAAATTATTTTATTTTTTTATTTTTCTTCATTTTACAAATGTTCTCAGTATTGGTAACTTCTGGAGACAGAGTGATAGAAATGAGACTTGGGTAAGGGTTAAAGGAGACCCTCATTTAGTTCTTAAAATCAGAAGCAAATACCATGTAATACTAAAAGGCTTTACTTCTGACTTATCAACAGGGCAAAACTTAGGGGACATAAGCAAACAACAGGTTTTTTTGGTGCCACCCTCTCTCTTTTCAATTTTTAAAAATTATATATTTTTATTGATTTCAGAAAGAAAGGGAAAGGGAGAGAGAGACAGAAACATCAATGATGAAAGAGAATCATTGATCAGCTGCCTCCTGTATGCCCCACACTGGGCATCAAGCCTGCAACTCAGGCATGTGTCCTTAACCAGAATCAAATCTGGGACCTTTCAGTCGATAGGCCAATGTTCTAGCCACTGAGCCAAGCAGCTAGGGCCAATTTATTTTTTCAAGTAAAGTAAACATATATTAGTCCATCCAAGTGTTGACTATTCACATAGTAAATGATTTTAGTACCTGTTTGGAAATACCAAATTATTTCAAAGAAATGTTTCACAGTTGCATGCACTGTACTATTAGGCTTCATTCAGTGTTTTATCTGCCTACACAGGAATGTGTCTTCATTGGGCTTCCCAATTGTTAAAGCACATAGTCCCTAATAAACTAAACTGGCAGCAGGAAATAAATGGATTTAAATATATCTTTGGGAGTAAAATCTTACACTCACAGTTGCTCAAAAACTTTCAAAAGCTTTATTGAAGAAAATACTATCTATGGAAATTGTCTAGAACTCAGTGATCTACCCTAGAACTGAATCTGTCTATACTGAGTCAAGAAGTGTTTTTTACTCATTTGCCTTTTAGCATGAAACAATGAGCTATATCAAGGGATATTGTGGAAAGCAACTCATCACTGTTAATATTGTAAGGATGCTTTTGAAGGTATTGATCATTATAATCCATAATTAGTCTATAGAACTTTTACTCTGACCTTACTATCCAGGATATTTCCTGAACATTATTTTGCTTTTACCTTATAAACACTATGAATTCTGAATGTGGTTGTGCATTCTTTTCTTGTTTGGTTATTAAAAAAATTCTTGAAGTCTATTTTGTGGCCTGAAAAAGAAAATAAGGTCTGCATGGCATTAACACTGGCAAAAAAATTCTTAAACAGGATACAAAAAGTACAGTGACTTAAAAGATCAGACTGATAAGTTTGCCCTCATTTTGATGAACTTCTTGTTCATCAAAAGATACCATTAAAAGAATGGGAAGACAAGCTGTAAACTGGGAGAAAATTTTTCTAATAGATACATCTAAAAAGCAATCTAATTTATCCATGGACCAGACTCAAAGAGACATTTCACAAAGAAATATATCAAAATGGACACTAAACATGTGAAAATGTGCTCAACATCATTAGTCATCAGAGAAATGCAAACTTAAAAAAAAAAGATACTATGGTCCACCCATCAAAATGGCAGACATTAAGATAACTGAAAACACAAAGTTTTGGTTAGGATATGGAGTAATGAAAGCTCTTTTCTATTGTTAGTTAAAGCAAATTGGTATAAGCAACTTTTGAAAAATACTTGGCAAGACCTGCTAAAGCTAAAATATGATGCAATAATTCTACCCCTATGAATGTACTCAACAAAGCAAATGGTTTTATCTACCAACAGCCATGTACAAAAATATTTGTAACAATTTTATTTGTAATAGTCCAAATTGTTAAACAAACTTTCAACAATAGTAGAATGCATAAATATATTGTAATATATTCATATAATAAAATACTACATGATAATGAAAGGAAAGTCCAAATGTCTACTAGAAAAATGTAGCTGAATATCACAAACATATTGTTGAGTAAATGCAATCAGACACATATTATATAATGCTGTTTATATGAAGTCCAAAAACAAGTAGAACTAATATATGATAAAGTCAGCTAAGTGCTTACTCTTGGGGAAAGAATGAGGGAGCCATGAAGAATGATGGAAATGTTCCAGAATTTGATCAGGAAGGTAATATATACATACATACATACAAGCATACTCATTAAACTGTACATTTAAGATTTTTGTACTTATATAAGTTATACTTCTTTATTTTAAAAAAGGAAAAATTTATGGCCTTCTCTTGAAAAGTTTGTATGTTGGTGTAGCATGTATTTAGTCTAAAACTGTAGCTCTATTAGACATTTTTGCTTTGATTTTTCTTTTAATTTTTTTAAATTTATTTTGAATTATTGTATCTTGATATTATTTGCATTTTTCTGAGCCACCTGAAATTCTATTTAGGACATAGCTCATTTTTTACATATTATTTATTTATTTTTATTGATTGATTTTGAGAGAGAGAGAGAGATATCAATTTGTTGTTCCTCTTATTTATGCATTCATTGGTTGATTCTTGTATGTGACCTGACCAGGAATTGAACCCAAAGCCTTGGCGTATGGGAATGATGCTCTAACCAACTAAGCTACCCAGCCATGGTCATAAGTACATAAATAAAAGTCCAGGTGTTTCTAAATTGAATACTTAATATCAGATTTTCATTCTGACTCTACTTACTAAGTATGCAAATAATACCACTAGCAATGAAATGACTTAAGATATTAGCTACTTTTCATGATTATTGAAGGAATCAAATAAAATAGAATAACAAAATTTATTTTTCAAATTTAGATTGATATATAAATTACATATATCAAATTACATATATTAATATAGGCTTTAAAGCCAGCCTATATTAATCTAGGAACATGATCTCTGTCAGTAAACAAGAAAACCAACAACCCACCATCAACAAAAACAGTGAGTCTTACAAAGGAACAATTTGTTTTAAGTCTATAATTTCTGTCTTTTCTGAGATTGTTTAGAATTGCTTTAAAAAAAAAACAAAAAAAACAAAACTTGGCATCCTTGTTTAAATTCTGTCCAAGTGACCACGAACATGAGTGTGGATGATTGAGAAATTCGTAGTGCTCCCAGCATCCACTTATGTGAAGCTATCAGGGGACAGGACCAACTTGCCTGGAATATAAAATTATTCCAATCATACAAAAGGATTTATTAAATCAGGACATAAATATATAACATACTAAAAATCAAGTTAATTTTAAAAGTAAATTTGGTAACATAAAATCCATTTTGGAGGGGAAAGTAAAAAAGGGTGTGAAATGAATTTAATAGCTGTTTTCATCTCTCATTGTGCAGCTAAGCAGTTTGTAGAGATATAATAGATGTTAAGAGACCTTCCCAAAGGAGTTTCCAAATATAAATATTCTGACTTTTATGTTTAAGGATGTCAGCTCTACCGGGTGATTTTCTCGAGTTACTTTCCAATTTAACATATTCCTCAACAAATTTCAAATAGCTTCTGATCCCAACATTCCATTGAGATTATTCTCATCAAAACAACCTGTGATTCTCTTGATGCCAAATTTAATATAAAATATTCAATATACATTTTTTTAGTCTTATCCCACTTGACCTATCAATATTTGACCCTTTCTCCTTGAAGAACTTTATTTTCTTTAACTTCTGTGACCCTATACTTTCTTGGTTTGCTTTCTCTCTCTATCAGCTGCTTTTCAGTGTGCTTTGTGAACTCTACTTTTGCCCATTGTTTTAAACTTTGGTGACACCTAAGCTCTCTCCTGTGCCCCCTCTAATCTTCCTCCCTAAGCAATCTCATCCAATCATCTGGCTTCAAATACAATTTGATATGCTGATGACTCTCAAACCTCTAGCTTCAGTCAAGATTTCATTCCTGGACCCCAAACTCACGTGACTACCTACTGGTCATCTCCACTTAGATTTCCCTGTGGAGACTTCAAACCAACAGGCCTTAAGTCAACTTTGTCAGCTCTTTCCCCATCCTGTTGCTCTCTCAGTAAGCACAATGTCACTCATCAATTTCTTTCTCCCAAACATTCTCCTCTTTCACACAATCAGCAAATCCTGACAAATTTATGTGCTAAGCAGCTCTACAATTTTTATAGGTAACAACTTGGACTGTGATGGCATCTGTCCAAGGAGGGAGTTAGTCATTGTAAGCCCCAATCTATATCGGGTTGGTCAGTAGCTCCGGTGGCAACCTGGGCTTGTGATTGGTATCTGAAGGAGGAGGGGAAAATCTTATGGGACTGAAACCTTAACCTGTGAGACCTGATGCTCCAGGTAGATGGTGTCACAATTAATTTGAATTGTAGGGAACTTACCTGGTATCAAAGCATTGCTTATTAGTGTGGGGAAACCTCCACACATATAGAAAATTGGGGTTCAGAATATCCATTCTCATAAAAATATGTATTCAAGTGATACATATTTATCTATATGTGAAAATGGCTTATATATCTTAATTTGGAATGGGACACTTAATAACATGTCCCATTAAAGTAATGATATTTTTTTTTCATTTAATGGTTTTTTGGTTAGCAGCAGGGTTTTTAAGAACAAATGCAAGTTGTTACATGAGAAGCAATGGTATACTTCTTGCTTTCAGGATAAACTGTAAATTCCTTAACATAACTTGAAAGGAATGTGACCTATCCCCTGCTACATCTGAGACCAATCCGCATTCCACACTTTCACTTTGAGCCATACAGAACTAAAGAAGCCTTGCACCAACCCAGGAGCAGCATTCCAAAGTACTGTGTTGGCAGAAGAAGCTGGCATGATTATGTAAGGTCTCATGTATGGTAGAGGATTCAGGGAAAATAATAAAATATAGTAAAGATACATACCACACTGAAGAGAAATTTTAAAAAGGATCTTCTAGAACAGACTAAATCAACAAATGACTATTCTATTAAACCATTTTTTTATCTTTATTGTGGTAGCTATTGTGATCTAATGAGGCAAATTATTTTACATATTTTGTTACATTGACTACTTCCATTTAAAGTTTTCAAGTCAACCCTTATTGGTTTTAAAATTTAAGTGGGCTATTTATAAATGTTGATTTTATAGACCTGTATCAATCATCCTGGGTTTTGCTGATTACAAAACTTTCCTTAGCTCCAACGTGTTGTTGGTTTATTTGTTTGTTTCTTGTTGTTGGATGGATGCAGTAGCTAAGGATTTTCTTGGTAGTTCTTCTTAGGTAAAATGCTATTAATTAGGTGGGCTTTAATGAGAACATTTCTCTGGCTGCTTTGTAAAGAATGAATGCTAGGACACAAGAATTCAAGCAAAGATAGCCTTCACTGGGGTGAAGGCTATTAGAATATTCCAGGTGAGAGATGGTAGCAGCCTGCCTGGCTGTTGCAAGGAGATGGAGAGAAGTAGGATTAACAATATTTCAGAATGAAAAATCCTGCCATTTGTGACAACATACCTAATCCTGGAGCACATTTTACTAAGTGAAATAAGCCAGACACAAAAAGACAAATACTACATTATACCACTTACATGAGGAATCTATAATAGTCAAACCTCAAGATAAATTTCCCCTCAGGCCCTAGCTGGTTTGGCTCAGTGGATAGAGCATCCACCTGCAGACTGAAGGGTCCCCAGTTCGATTCCTGTCAAGGGCACATGCCCAGGTTTCGGGCTCGATCCCCAGTAGGGGGCGTGCAGGAGACAGCTGATCAATGATTCTCATCATTGATGTTTCTATCTCTCTCTCCCTCTCCCTTCCTCTCTGAAATCAATAAAAATATATTTTTAAAACAATTGCTTAAAGAAAATTCCCCTTAGAGTGGAAAGCCAAGGAAAATCTACCTAATATAAATTGATATGCTTTATTTTATTTATAAAAAGAATTATTTAAGTGTTTTGATCTTAACTGCCGTGAACTACTGCCATAAGTTTTACATGCCACCAGAGTAATCACCCTTAACCAAGGCTTTCTGGTTGAAGCATCTTCCTGAGAAGACAGAGGGAAGCTAGGTAGTCAGGAATTGGGACTATAGGGGAGCAGGGAAGAAGAGGAAGTAAAACTGGGGAACCCAACTAGGCAGAATTGCTAGGACAACCCAACTGGAAAGAAGGGCATGCAAAGGAAACAAACTTTAAAATGTATGGATGTTGCTAAAACCATCAGTTTTCAGATAACCAATCACAAGGCAGTGAGGCATAGAAACCAGTCCCAAGGATGTTGCTAAGGCAGAATAATTTGAAAAGACCAATCAGGAGCTAGCAAGGGTGTATCCACCTCCTAGATTAAAAAGCATGCCACTGCTTCTTACCCCTTTATTCTCTCTGCTGCACAATGAAAAAGAAGCTCTGGACACTGGCCTGCTCCTGGAACCCCAGCTCCACCTTTTCCAGGACTGGCTTCTCTCAATAAACTTTGCTTCCGTTAACTGTTTTTGCCCCTGAATCCATTCTTCAGTTTCACGAAACAAACTCGGACTCAAACCCTACATTTCGGCTTCATTCCCACATTACCTGGCCTTTATACTTTAATCCTTGTTTTCATGGCACTACGGTGCCTATGCCTTTTATTATAAATTACTTAAGATCATTTGTTGGAAGTGAGTAAATATTAATAATGTGGATGAAAAGGGGCCACATGCTAACCTGAAAGCTCAGGGAAGGCCTGTGTGACGGCCTTGAAAACTCAAAGACCTAAAGTAATCACATGATGGTCTGAAATTAAAACATTTTAACTAAAAGCAGTTTATGGTGGGTAGTCGTGTCCTAGGTTGGCATCTTCCCTGACAAAGGTCACTCCTTACCTTACCTGAGCTTGTTTATTTGCATCTACGATAACATACCTTTGGAATGTCAAAGTAATTTTCCTTTTGCCAGACCCCGCCAAGCTGTGTGGAGACCACAAATCTCCTATTGTTATTGAGTTAATTGTTGACTGTTAACTGTCCTGTATCCACCTATGTAAAAGATGTATGTGTCTATCATTTCACTTCTTATCCAATCCCAGAGGTTTGCTCACTTTGCTTTCTCCTACCTCTCTAACCTATCACCAATGGATTTCATGTCACCCACTTGCATCTGCTCTTTTGATTGTAATGTGTAAAACAAGATGCAAAACTGCCATTCTCCGGAGCATTATCTCAGTCTGGTGAGATTTTGCTACCTGGCAATTGTTCTCTATAGGTTTGAATGTTTCTCACACTGACAATAATAAAACCTATCCTGAATTCAAGTTTTTCACAAAATCAATATTCATCTAGATTTACTTATTAGGAGGCCGCCTCCAACAAGTCTAGTTTGAAGATTAGCTAAATTAAATAATCCAAAAACAGTCTACATTTTTTTTCCTTTGCAAGACATGCTATGCATGACAAGAGGCTTTCTCTCTGGAAGATCACATTTTAGTCAAAGGTTGTGAATGCTCCTTTTGGTGTCTGGAATAGAACATTGGGATTCTCCCCCTACCTACTCTCCTTCGGCAGCATCATTACTAGTATTTAAGCACTACCTATGAGCAGGCACTGTGCCCGAAGCTTTGAATGCAAACACACATCTACTCCTCACAGCAAGGTTGAAGCTGGTCCTAATAATGTCACTATCCTATATAATAAAAGCCTAATATGCAAATTGACCCCTCAGGTGGGTATTCAACCCGAGATCGGGAGTTCAACCGCTCGCTATGACATGCGCTGACCACCAGGAGGTGGCGCAGACATGGTGGGCGTCAGCGATGAAGCGCTGGCAGCGGGCAGCAGTGGAGGCACTGCCGGCCCCTGATGGGCCCCGATGAGAGCAGGACCACAGCAGGATGGTGGAGCAGGTAAGCGGGTGGCACCAGGCCAAGGTGGGTGGGAGCAGGGGCCCAATCGCCCTGCCGATTGCCCCACAGATGGCGACCAGCGGCAGCGGCAGGTGGGCAGGGCCACCACCTGGCTCCCAGGCACTCAATCGATCACTCTGCAAATGGGATGGTAGAGCAGGTGAGGGGGCAACGCCAGGCCAAGGCAGGTGCCAGGTGGGGCTGCAGGGCTGTGAGGCTGGGGGCGCAAGCTGGGGCTGCGAGCCTGAGGGTGTGAGCTGGGGTCCAGTCCCCATAGGCCACTCCAAGGGACCCCACCCATGCACAAATTCATGCACCGGGCCTCTAGTTTTAGTTAAGAAACAAAAAACTTAAAAAGATTTACTATCTTACAGTCAATATATGTTTTTAAATAAAAGCATGAACTTATGCAACCAGATATTTAGTTATTAGATTTACTTCTGGCTGAGATTAGGAGACACAGAATAAGAAAATGCTCCTGCTCTAGATGTCAGGATAAAGTACTGCTGCTCCTAGGAGCTTCCTGAGGCTTCCTGATCTCACTGTAGAGTAGGAGCATTAGCACTGCCCTGTTGCATGGAGCAGACAGTTGAACCTGGCATAATATATATAACAGGGTTCTCTTTCTTTAATCTCGGTTTATACTTTTTTATTTACCTGCGTTATGTTTGAAATCTAAATAAAGGTTTGAACAATGGTAGATCCAGCTCACCAAAGAATCAGGCAGATACACTTGACTGTCCCAAGGCCCACAGAATCCAAGTGACAAGGGATCATGGCCACTTGGCTGACCATCTGACTGTACCATGGTTATTAATCCCAGAAATGGGTCTGTCACATAACTTTTTCTGCATATGGACAGTTAGCCAGTTAGTCTACTTAACATGAGATATACATTTTACTACAGCCTTGATGATGATAAGTGATAAAACTTGACTCATAATCTTTGACTATAGGATTCAAAATCAATTAATAGAGGGAAGGATTTATTGATCCAGTAAGTCTTCTCTGGCAGCACTGGGCTGGGAATCAGGAAATCTGGTATTTAGATCTGTTTATTCTAGTGAGGTGTGACTTTGAATAAGTTATATAAGTGCTAACAGCCTCAGCTCCTAAACTCTATAATGAAAGAATCATGTTAGATTTTCCTGAAGGTCACTCCCAACTCTGAAAAATCTCTGAAGTTAACGATCTTGCTGATTTACTATATCAAGCAACTCTTTATAGAGATAAACTTTTGCTTTATATAATCTCTTTCAGTCTGGCAGAAAATAGTTCAAAATCAATAGGCAAAAAACAAGCAAGAGCTTTATACAACAAAAATATAATTTTAGACATGATCTGTTCTCCTATGTCTCATCCAGTCGTTTAAGATTTTTTTTTTCATTATTACTAATTTCCCTAATTGACTTTAGATATGGGCATCTGATACATGGAGATGAGGTCAAAATAATCATTGGTGAATTTCCTCTAAAATAAATGTAAAAATTGCTTCCCATTGTATCATATCTTGAATGAGGTCATTTTTTCCAAGTTACCAGATCCTAACACATTACAGTTAGTTATCTAAGATTTGTAATTATAGAATGCTCTTTAAATCTATAAATATTTAACAACATATTTCCTTACAAAAGATTAAGGAAAACAAATATTTCCTTTCATGAACTCCCCAGTTCAGTGAATTAGCTCTGTGCTGAGAAGCCTGGCCATCCTTTGGTCTCAAGCCCAGGGAAATCTTTGTTTTAAAAAAGATTTTTAAATCAGAGTCTCAATTTACAATGGTTATGACCTAGTCCAAACAAACAAACAAAAAAGTAATTTTCTATCCTTGCTATATTTTAAATATTACTATCCTTTATTTCAATACACTTTACACACAGCCATGCTTATTTTTAAAAGTTTGATGCTTATTTTTCTAAAGTCATTTTTGCCTACAATTCTTTCCTTATTCCAAAAATGGCAATAAGCCAGACCCCGCTTTCTTCTAACTTAATTTTTCCAGACTTCTTAATGGCTGTGTCAATTTCCTGTCATTGTTCTCCTATAGGATTTCCTCAGTTCCCTCCTAATGCCTTTGGCGGTGCACGTTTATACTGAAATTGATAAAGGTGGGGAAAAGTCATCAACACAGTCCAGAGGAGGAGCCTGAGTCATTATGATATAACCAAGTTGAAAACACAGTTTAATGAACTATTTTGGGAGCATGACTTGAGACTCAGAACCTGTGCTTTCTACTTGCTGGAAAAAGTTGCTTATAAATGGTATTCCCAAGGTCAGGAAGGAAACATAACGTCATTGAAGAGAAGTTGCCTCTGAGGTAGTGAAAAGAAGTGTGAGGAAGTTACTGAGTTTAAAGGTGCATGAATTGTGACCACCCAGTTGTCTAAAAGATAAGATAAATAGTAAGAGTTAGGGGCATATTCAGAAAAAAATCAAAGGAAATAAGCTTGGAGTTTTGTTTTCAGAATCAGTAAATATTTAATCTTTATAAAATGCTGTCTAATATATTTATTGTGTTTTAAATTCTGTAAAGAAAAAACTATACCATTTTCTCCTCACTTATGAGGTTTTTGAGAGGTTCAGTTTCTCCCTACAGAGTTCACTGTTAAAACTCACACACTTAGTTCATAATATCTATCTTTTTCTAGAGCCACGTGAAGATTTGGACAGAAAAAAAGAGAACTATTTTTAAAACTATCAAGACATTGGGCATAAATATTTTAAAGCACAATATGGTAAGATAAAATTTATTATTATTAAGGAACATACACATGACCTTTAAGGAATCAAAAAAGCCTAATATTTCAACATATTTTGAAAATTATTACTCTTCTTAATTGTTAAGAGCTTTATTTAATGGTGAAGCCGACAGAATTTTGCTATTATCCATCTCATTTGTTATAACAACTTTTTTTTTTACTTTTTACTATTTTTTGCTATTATCCGTCTCACTTGTTATAACAACTCTTTAGTTTTACTTAGAAGCTATGCTGAGCAGCACATATATATGTTGTCAAATCCATGAATAGTGTAAGTAATGGTACACACACACACACACACACACACATATGAATATGGTGGCTGTAAACTTAAAATTATATCTCTTGAGTGTGGAGTGTATTAGTTTCCTCTGGTGGCCACAAACTATCACAAATTTATAGCTTAAAATAACACAAATTTATTCTCTTACAGTTCAGGAGCATTTGTTTTCTTGCCTTTTACAATTTTTAAATACTGTCTTCATTTCTTGGTGATCCTGTGCATTAGGTCATATCTCCTACTACTTCTTCCAATATTTTGTATAAGGATACTTGTGATTACATCAGACCTAGATAATTCAGGATAATCTCCCAATCTGAAAATTCTTAATATAACCCATCTGAAAAGTCCCTTTTGCCATATAAGGCAAGTTTCACAGATTAGGGGGATTAGAACATGAACATCTTTGGGGAGTCATTTTCAGCTTAACACTGTAAGATTTATTTACCCAGTAATATACTTCATAAATCCTCTAGTCTTAGAAGAAAATGGCAGTCAAAAGTTAATTCAAATATATTTATACGTAGAAGTCAAAGAAAGGTTCTAGGTAGTAAAATTTTTTTAAATGGTAATACTGGTAAATTGTTAAAATATGTAATAGGAAAACACTGCAACAGTAAACCATCAACCCATCAACATTAAGAAGGGAAAAATTGTTTAAAAAATTAAATATAGTTAATCTGATCTGGGATTATATTGGAAATCACAAGCTTTGAGTAGGTAAAACATTTTTAGTTAAAGAAAAAAGTTTCATCAATGGATGAATGGATAAACAAATTGTGGCATATCTGCACAATGGAATATTATTCAGCCATAAATAGAAATGAACTACCTATACACACCACAACATGAACCTCGAAGACATTATGTTGAGTGAAAGTAGCTAGATACAAAGTCATGTACTGTATGATTTCTTTTATATAAAATATCCAGAATAGGTAAATCCATAAAGACAGAAACACATCAGTGGTTGCCAGAGGGTGGAAAACAATTGTAAATGGTGAGTGTTTACTCAACAGGTATGGGATTGTCTTCTGGAGTGATTAAAATTTTGAAACTAGAGATGAATGTACTAAAGCCACTGAATTGCACACTTAAAAGTGGTCAAATGTATGTTTTATGAATTTCACCTCAATTAAGAAAAAAACTCTAGAGAAATCACAACATAATAATTCTACCCTTTAAAAATAATATAATCATTTTAATTGTAGATTTTGTGAGAACCAAAGAAATGTATAAATCACTCTCAAGAAGTGCTTCCAAGGTCGTGGATCAGCTAATGAGCAACCTCTGCTCTAACCTCAGTAAATCAACCATCTGACTGGAAAAAAGTGTCTCTGAGCTCATTTTCCTATTCATAAAATAAATTTAGTAAATCAGGTAATTTTCAATATTAAAGTTCAAAATTCTATCATTTTCTTATACTGTTCAAAACTGAGCTAGTTTCTTGGGAATCAAAAAGTTATTATATTTTTCTGTCCCTAAACAGTTTGCTTTTCAGTGTAAAAACCAAACATGACAACTGCTCTATTTATGCGAATTTACAGTTGACCCTTGAACAATACAGCTTTGAACTGCATGGATCCACTTGTAGGCAGAAAAGGCACTTTTGCTCAGTGGTCACCACTGTATGTCTAGGGGCTAAAATAGAATCTGACAACCACAGTAAGTGATCCATTAATATATGTGATTTTTTTTAATAAAGAAGAATGAGAAATGCCTCTATTTAAGAAATATGCTTAGTAGATAATATGCAAAAATTAAATAGTGACTTTAAGCAGATGGATATGTTTTACATATATTTGCTAATATCTTTATAACACCTTTAAAAAAATAAAAGGGTATTCTCAATGATGGTTGTTGTGGCCTTAGTTACTATTGCTATATACCCAGTTCAAATACAAGGTTTTATTTATTCATTATCCTTTACTAATTTCTTTTCCATGAAAACTAAGTGTTGTATAAGAACAACAGAGGACTTGTAATATTCTTGGAAATACCATTTTATCAAATCTGTAATCTTAGACAAGTTATAACTTTTCTGTGTTTTCATTTTCTTATCTCATGAGGTTGAGATCTATAAGATTGTTGTGGGGAATCAATGAGGCAATTTTTGAATCATTTAGCACAAGTTTTTGACATATTATGGCTCAATAAATGATTGCTGTTACAATTGTCAGCTCCTTATAAGCCATAAGTTGACCTTGAATCCTGATTTCTTTTCTTGGGGCAAGAAGGAAAGAAACATGAAAAGAGTTGTATTAATATTCCCATTGTTTAATTTTCCTGCTCTGCTCAAAGCCCTTTTTCCTAGCCCAAGCCCTTTCGGATTTGTAAGAACAAGGGCAGTTTATTCTCTGTCACCCAGAAAGCATGGGGGTGAGCATATTAAACTCAGTGTTTTAACAATGCCCTGTACCATCGGATTCAAATACAATGTCTATATCTGTTCTACTATATGAAATTAGACACACGATTACTGTAAAACAGAAAGTCTAATTTCTCTAATGGTTTTACCTGAATCAAAGAATGACTGACAAGATGAAAGTTTTAGAGCTGGATGGCCGTTTGACTCCACTTTATGAAGATGAGAGACACAGAAAAAAAAAAAAAAAGCATGTTGCCTAAAGCCACTTAATGTCAAAATTGGAAGCATAGTCTAACTCTAGACCCAGGCCAAGGCTCTTTTCACCACCAGAACTTAATCTTTGTTAGTTGGCATGAAAATGAAAAAAGAAGTTAAAAAATATTTTTTTAAAAAAAGAGATCAGCTCAGCCAATCAGAAAGAGATCAATGCCACCAGCCCTACAGCCTAAGTAGCTGCCAAACATTGTGTTGTTACGTTTGTTCAATGGCCCATCTGGTTTGGCATGAAGGCCCAATATTTTAAAGTTTGGGGACTGCAACACAAAAAAAATCTTGATTTAATTCCAACATTTTCTGCTTTAATCATTCTGAATTTTCAGAGATTAGAATGGTCATGTTCTTGACTCTGTTAAAATGTCTGGCAGGTCAACTTCCATGTGCTTCGCTGGGGTTGACCATCACTGTCTGACATTTTGGGGGTTGCTCCTGTCCTTTCTTCATCAAACTACAGAGAATTCTTTTGAAAAATAACCTCAAACTCATCTTAGGACAGAATATCTGGGGGATTTCACATTTTTGGCCATTCTCTGGGGCAATTATATTCATAAGTGATAGATCCTCCATTCCCCCAAATGATGGATGGAGAATGAGGTAAACTCCACCTGCAGCCCGAACATTCCTGAACACCTAACCAGGCACCTTATATGGACTATACATTGAACCGCCAATCAGCACCTGCCAAATACCCTAAGTCCCCCATTCCTAAGTACCTAAGTGCCTAATCATGTGCCTTATATGAAACCACCAATCAGCGCTTGCCGAGTACCCTAAGCCCCATCCCTTCCCGTTCCTCCCCTCAAAAGGCGTGTTCACTCCTGCACGTGTGCTCTCTTCCTTTGCAAGGCAGCCCGGCAGGGTCCTTCTCCTCTAATAAAGCCTGTGTCCTGGTCTCCGGCCCTCTGTCTCATCTTTCAATAAGTAGATCATAAAGAGCAAACAAGTAGTAGGAAAACATTAAAAAGAACATAATAGCATGTATTTAGTGGAGACACTGACTGTTCAACCAAAGTATTTTGATTCTTCCCATTAAAGAATTTGCTTGCGTGTCTCTAACCTTACATGCACTGCTTGAACGTACACAGAATGTGTCCAAAGGAAAAGTCACTGGGCATATCGATAATAGGGTAACACTGAGCCCTGTGTGTGTGACTCCAAAACACCAGTTGGCAAATTGAAGATGGAGCCCAACTTTCATGATTATTTTTCTTTTCTAATCGAGGCAAAATCAGGTTAACTCTGCTTTTGCCACTGAATCAATCTGATAAATATATTCTTGGCCTCAACTTGGTACTTGCAGAGAATATTCACTTGTTTGAATGGCTTCTTGGCTCACAATAAATTTTTATGTGTGCTAATATTGACAAATATAAATCATTTTCTTAAAAATTATGACCCTCTAACACAATAAAGGCAATTGCAGTTGAATTCATTTCGCTAACCAAGCAAGCTACATTCTTTTCATTTTTGTTAATATTTGCACAGACATGTACCATTTCATGAATTTCTTTCTCATGTTTGTCCCGATTCAAACGCCTTAAAGTGTTAGCCATAATTTTCCCCCTGAGAAACAGTATTTGTCAGAGTTTGATTACTCCTAAGTAATGGGAAAGACCTAGTTTCAACATAAAGTATTTTAATAGAAAGCAATTCCACGTGATATAGCTAATATTCTAGATTTATAGTCATTATTTCTGACAATGTCTTTTAATTCTGCAAAAGGAATTATAGAAGTTGATGAGGATCTCATTAAACGCATTTATATTTAATCCAGTTTTGCAACATTCCTTGCTAATTCCCATTTATCAAGATGTATCTTGAAATCCTTAGGTATAAAGATTCAAAATTATTTTTATTACCAAAACCTAAAATCATTTAAAAAATAAGGCATAATTTAGTTCCTCTACAACCTATAAGGTATGAGGACATTATTTAAAATTAACCCTTTGTTTAACTGATATATAAGTACAGACTCATAATTTTCCAAGGAAATCACTTATAATAATGCATCCAGCAATCCATTTATTGCTCAACACAAATTAAGCATTTATTACCAGCTAAGGACAGTGCTAGATTCCTGTGATATAATGGTGAGTAAGATATTCTTCCTGCCTTCAGAGAGAATACATTTTAGTAGGAAGACAGCATGTAAACTGACATTACATACAGTAGGACAAGGACCTAAGTACAATGAACTATGGGAACACATAGAGGAACATCTAACTCAGTCCTACCCAATCAGGAAAGGATTCCTCTGGGAAAGGACACATAAACTGGAACCTTAGGATGAATAGGAATTAGCCAAAAACCAGGGGATTGGGTGAGTGTGTGTGTGAATGTGTGAGTATAGGTGTAGAAGAAAGTTTTCCTGAAACTAGAAGTAGTTCAGTCTGCTGTGTATAGTTCATCATGGTGTGTGTGTGTGTGTGTGTGTGTGTGTGTGTGTGTGTGTGTGTGTGTTGATAGGGTAAGGGTGAGAAATAACAAGGCTGGAGTTGGGTAATAAAGTTATTTTAAGGAATGTGGATGTTATTAAGAGGACAATAGGAAAGTAAGGGCCTGAGAAGAGAAACACTATCAATTATGAGTTTAGAAAGATCACTTTCCAGTTACTAAAAGGATGCTGTATTGTGGGGAGACATGAGATATGCCACAAAGTGAATAGGTTCTTAAGTCTCACTAAGTGTTAGTTTTGAGGTTCCTCCTATGGACCCCAAAATGTGTCCCTGTCTGGCACACCTGAGAGACAAGGAATATTTTCAGATGATGCACAGCTCCAAGGAGCACCATTCCCTGCTAATATTTTCCTTTCACGGGGAGCAGAGGCGCTTAAAGAGCCTGATAAGTTCACAGCCTACAACTATTTCTTTTTCTGATGCATCTGAAAAACAACCACTAGTTATTCTGTCTTTTGGGTTGCTGCATCTTTTGGAAGAAAGTCACCTCAGCTTTATATCACAAGGCTACTAGGAGGTACAAGTAAGGATACATATATAAACATAACTATATAAAAAAGTAAAAGGTGGTTATAAAATGTAAGATAATATTGCTAGGAGTTATACTTTTTGGAAATTAAATTGTCAGTATGTTTCAACTTTTCTTTATATATAGTCCAATTCAGGAAAAATAAAATGTATAGGTCCCAAAACTATTTTAAAAAATATATTTTTTTATTGATCTCAGAGAGGGAGAGATAGAAACATCAATGATGAGAGAGAATCATCGATCAACTGCCTCCTACACCCCCCCTACTGAGGATTGAGCCCACAACTCAGGCATGTGCCATGACCAGGAATTGAACTGTGACCTCCTGCCCACTGAGCCACACCAGGGCAGTCCTAATTTTTTTTAAGCCAATCAGAAGAAGACAAATATCACATGATCTCACTTATATGTGGAATCTAAGGAACAAAATAAACTGATGAATAAAATGGAACCTAAAGCATGGAAACATGAAACAGACTGATGAATCTCAGAGGGAAGAGGGGAAGTGGAGGTCAGGGGAGGGCAGGAAGAGATAACCAAAGAAGAGATAACCATATATGCATAGCCCATGAACACAGACAATAGTGTGATGAAGGCCTGGGGCAGGGCAGGAACTAGCAAGTTGGGGGCAATGCAATGGGAAAAATAGTGGAGGGGACATTTGTAATATTCTCAACAATAAAGATATTAAAAATGCATTATATCATTAGTGCCTCAAAATATCCCCTTAAGATAGGAATTATCCTCTCCATTTCACATCTGGGGAACGTGGGTTTCAATAAGCCATGGCTAGTTGTCCAGGCTGTTTCAGGGTAATCCAGTCAAGGGCAGAGGTGGGCTAGAATTAGTTCACTCCACTGGCACAGCAGAATGCTCATCTGTGTGTGATTTTTGAACTGGAACACACTGTGTTCCCGAATTCTTTGTCCGTCAGAGTTGAAGAATGAATCCACGGACTGAAGATGCTATAGCAAAGGTGGAGATTTACTGAAGAACAAGTACAGACTCCCACGTGGGGAAGGGGAAAGAATCTCACAGCAGAGACTCCCACTTGGGGAGGGGGAAAGAGTCCCACGACTTCCTGTTTCTGTGGTTTATAAAGGCTGCAAGTCCCTGTGTCCTGATATCCCTTCTGATTAGTCAATATTTCCTTTTGAATTGGTTACTATAGTAACTCCTGAGGCCCTCCTCACTTATTGTCCTCCTATTCCTTCTGTACTTTCTTCCTCCTTCTTTATTTTGTAAATATATACCTTTTGGCTACTCCCAGTTCCCTTGTCTTATGTAAATGTAACT
This sequence comes from Plecotus auritus, assembly GCF_963455305.1. Taxonomy (NCBI): domain Eukaryota; kingdom Metazoa; phylum Chordata; class Mammalia; order Chiroptera; family Vespertilionidae; genus Plecotus; species Plecotus auritus. The sequence continues at coordinate 140,470,156 of NC_137772.1, read as the reverse complement.
GTTGCTGCTCCCTTGTGTTATGGAAATGTACCTTCTCCCAGCTCTCTTGTCTTATGGAAATGTCACTTCTCCCAGTCTGTAGCCCTGTGTTTTTTCTATAAACCCCCAATCCTAAAAATTCCCTAAACCTGCCTATATATCCCCCTAAAATTCCTATTTCAATGGTGCTGAAGATGCAAAGATAAATAAGGTGTGGACCTCTGTCCTTCCTCATCTTGGGTTTCCTCCTATGTTTGTAGAATTTTCTTCCTCACTTTGCCCACCATAGTTAGGAAGTTTTAAACCCAGAGCAGCACAATGTGCTGAAAGGGCCACTATATTCCTAGACAGCTAGAGAGCCCACGGTTGTTTCACTTGGCAAAGCTCAATGAATTTCCAAACTGCTATGGGACTCAGCCTGCCACTTATTGGTTCACTCAGTAATCACCTACAACCAGTTTTTGAGAAAAATCCTAAAATTGACTTCTGGGATTTTTATTATATTGTTCTTAATCTCAGTGCCTTGCATGAGATAAAAATTTGCAATTGAAATTTGCTAGGTGAGTGTTGGGTTGTTCATCACTGATTTAGACTTCAGACTCTGAAAACAGAAAGTAAACTGTATTACTTTGTTTAGAAGCTGTTATGCCCAGATTTCGTGATTCCCAAAGACCACGAGGGAGCCGAGTCCGATGCAAAAGCAAAGAGCCTTTTAATCGAGCTAGCTCGAGCTCAGTCCCACACACACACACACACACACACACACACACACACACACACACACCGGCGTGGAGAGAGAGAGAGAGTCAGCCCCCAAACGCGCTGATTTATAGGGGGCCTGGGAGAGGTAGGAGGGGTGAGGTAGTGTGGTCTCTGCTGATTGGTCGGGATCAGGTTGCACATGGGGCAGGGTGCGGCTTACCTTCCCCTTGCATTTCTATTGGCTAATCCAAAAGTGTGGGTTGGGCTCTTGAAGAGGTTCTAGGGCAGGAACCTGACTCCACGAGGTGGAGGACATAGAACAAAAGGAACATGGAGTCTCCCCGCCCTTTCAAAGCTACTCTTCAAAAACAAGCAAACAAACAAAAATCACAAGCCAAGTCAAAGGTTATTTCACATATGTACTGAGTATCATGCAGTTTGTATATATCAATATAGGAAGGATTGCTTTCTATATCCCTGCAGTAAAAGGCATTTATGGTCCCACAACTATTCCAAGGAAATGCATTTATGTGGTGATAAAAAGTATAACATCTTTTAAAAATTCATGTATACCATTTAAAAGTGATTGAGATATAGTTATCAATTTCAGAGCAGTTTAATTATGGGGCAAATGTGCATTTAAAAATATTTATCCAAGATTGCCAAGATTTATCTCCAACCACAACTTAAAATTGATTTTATAAATTAATTCCAAATTAAATAGCATTTGGGATTCAGCAACCTATCTATCATAGAATATGTTAGTAGCATTTTTCTGAAAATCTGATATAACAAATAAAATCAAAGGGTAGTTTTCATTTAATGATCACTTAGGTCTCAGAGTCTATGAAATAGGTACAAACAAACAAAACTTCCCTTAGGCTATGAGGTACTGAAGTTAACAAACCACATATTCACATCTTCCTTTGTAGTGAGAACCAAAATGACACAAAATCTATTCTGTGATAATATCTTTCAGCTTTTTTCATTATTCCCTGAAGATCCAAATATCTGTCATTCTCATACTTGCTAGAATCTTTCCAACAAAGTAAAGCTAAATATATATATATGTGTGTATATATATATATATATATATATATATATATATATGCCTTTTCGACTTTATAATATTGCTCCTGTCAATCACAACTACCCCACTACCACAAATAAGTCAACAGGGGCCTCTGAAATAAGTTGTGTCATTCAGGTAAGAACCAATAAGAAATATATGTAAGTTTTCAACACAAGAGTGTCTTTAGGGTGTTCACACACACTCCTTATGAACATCAATGGAAGAGCCTGCAACCTGTAAAATTCTAGTCAGAACTGATAAAAGTAGCACTGCTTACTGGTAAAGTTATCTTCATTTTCAGAGCTGGCATTTGCTTTCATGCCAAATCTATTAGATTGTTAGATTTAACACAATTGTTAGCATTTTTTAAATAACTATAAATTTCAAATTTTATTACAAATTATTTAAGTAATGAGGAAAAATACCTACATAGTTACGATGCTCAGAGGTTTAAATAGCAATATGCTAAATACAAACTAAGTTCAACAAAATAGATAAACTCTAGACAGAATTATCAAGAAACAAAAGAGAAGTAGGTCATAGATTACCAATATAAAAAAAAAATTGACATCACTACAGCTCCTACAACTATTAAAAAAGGGATATTATGAAAACTTTATGCTAATACACTTCATAACTTAAAAAAATGGACAAATTTCTTCCAAAATACAAACAACCTGAGTTTACTTGAGGAAATAAAAAAGGATAACCTAAAAAATCTTATATTTATTGAAGAAAAAAATTATATTATAAAATATTTTGGCAAAAAAATCATTATCTTCAACAATAAAACTCCAGGCTTAGATGGCTTAACTGGTGAATTCTGCCAAATATTTAAAGATTAAAAAATATGCATATACCACAAGCTCTTCCAGAAAACAGGAGATAAGGAACAACTTCCCAATTCACTTTGTAAAACCTGGTATTGATACCAAATTTTTGGACTGGAACCTGGGTGTTTTGTCGGCCGGATGGAAGAATGAATCCACGGACAGAAAGTGGTATAGCAAAGATGGAGATTTATTGAAGAACAAGTACAGACTCCCTCGTAGGGAGGGGGAAGAGTCCCACTGGGTTCCTTTTCCCATAGCTTATAAAGACTGCAGATGCCGGTGCCCGATATCCCCTCTGATTGGTCACTATTCCCCTTTGACATGTGAGGTTCTCTCTCCTCCTTCCCTCTGGGCTTTCTTCTTTTCCATCTGAATGGAGGGCTTCCTTCTCCTTATTTTGTAAATATAGACCTTTCCTGCCTACTTCCAGTTCCCTTGTCTTATGGAGTTGTGACTGCACCTGGCTTTTGTGTTATGAAAATGTACCTTCTCCCAGTCTACAGCCCTCCCCCACCCCACTTTCCATGGACCCCAATTCTAAAAAATCCCTAAGCCTGCCTATGTGTCCTCCTAAAATTCCTTTTTCAGTATTATTCTGATAACAAAACCAGATTGTGCTGCAGAATTTACCAGTTGACCAGAAAAATACACTGAGTACTGGAGGTTCAGGAAAAAAACCTTTATTTAAAGCAGTGCTGCTGGCTCAAGGGATTTGAAGATCCAAAGCCTGAACCTCCTATACAATGAAATTACTCCTTATATACATTTTCCTAAATTTCTTTGTTTCCTAACTACCGAGCTTTGTGGTGGGCTTTCACAGTCCCTACTGAGTCAATTAGAATGGGGAAGTTAAATTGTATCTAAATGCCTGGCCTGGGTGGCACCAGCCACCCCCCACCCCCCCATCTCCAGCCAAGCTGCCAAATTCCCGGCCTGTGGCCCCTGCAAACTGGGAGCACCCAGGAAAACAGACTATTGCCTAAGGAAGGGGCAGTGACTTCATTATAGGCTAACAAGAATGTGCACTAGGACACTGGTCACTGGCACAGATTCAGATTGCTAATCCCCTCTCCCCAGGTTGCCCCCTATATTCCTCCTCATTTGAAGAGATTAAAAAGAAAGGACACTACATCAACATGTTAGGCTAATGATATTTAAGTATCCTTCATGAACATTGTAAGGTTTGAGGGGCAGGAAATGGGAGTCGGAGACCAAGACATATTAAAGGGAAGGTTTATTCTGCAGTAACGAGCGAGATTCATTACGGAGGAGGTAGAGAAACCAGGATTAGAGGAGGGGGAGGGGGAGAAGGAGGGACCTAACTGGGCTGTCTCCGCAGATGGAGAGACGGAGAGACGGAGAGAGAGGAGAACAACGACAATGGAGGGGTAGAGACGGCCTTTTGAGGGAAGGAACAGGAAGGGGTTGGGCCCAGGGCTGAACGGGAAGGGGTGGGCCCCTGGGCACTCAGCACGTGCTGATTGATGGTTCAATGTCTCGGGGATGTCTCGGTGGCAGACGCCAGTAACATTATAACTCCGCCCACCAGTTGGGGGGAGGGAGGATCTATCAAACATCAATGCAAAAAATTTTTTCAAAAATTTTAGCTAACATTCAGTATATACATGGAATATAGGAATTAAATGCAAAAACAGATTATAAAACCACTAGAAGAAAATTTGAGAAAATCTTTGTGACCTTTGGTTAAGCAAATAAAAAGAAATAAAAAGCACAAACCATAAAAAATTGATAAATTTCCCTCAAATTAAATATTTTTTCCAAAGGATATTTTTAAGAAAATGAAAAGGTAAGTCAGAGATAGCTCATAAAAGACTTGTATACAAACTATACAAATAAATCTTATAAGTCAATAAGAAGATGACAAACCACCTTATAAAAATAGGCAACATATTTGAGTATTTACATGATCAACTATATATATGAATGGCAAATAAGCACATGAGATATACACTAGTGGCTAAATTTTTAAAAAATCACTATGCCAAGTGTTGATGAAGATAGAGAATTCTCATAGATTTCTGTTGAGAATGAAAAATGGTACAGCCACATGTCCTATGACCCAGGAATCTCACTCCTACGTATTTATTTAAGAGAAATGAAAACATGGTCCTATGAAAACTTGTATCTTAATGTTCATGACAGCTTTGCTCATATTACCCCAAAACTCAGAACAACCCAAATGTAAATGAACTGCTAAATGGATAAGCAAATTGTGGTATAGCCATTCAATGTAATACTGTTCAGCCATTAAAAGGAATAAATTACTGATTCATGCAATGACATAGATTAATCTCTAAAGTATTGTTAAGTAAAAGAAGATAGACACAAAGTCTGTATACCATATGATTCCATTTACATGAAATTTTCAAAAAATGTAAAATTATAGTGACAGAAAACAGGTCAATAACTGAGAGGAATGGTTTGGAGAAAGGATTGATTATAGAGGGACAGCAGGCAAGATTCTGGGTTGATGGAAATGTTCTGTATCTTGACTGGTGATTACATAGGTATATGCATTTGTCAAAACTCATCAAATTATACACTTTAAATTGCTGAATTTTATTTTATGTAAATTATACCTAAATAGAGCAGACTTTTCAAATAATAAATGCGCTATTTAAAGGTCCCTGAGGTTGTGTAAGGTGAAATATTAGGTTGATGATATTTAAAATAAAAGTTAATAACCCTCCAAAAAAGTTGGAGAAGTCATAAAAGGTAGTTCATAAACATATGGGACAAAGGGAACTTGCATAGAAGTGAAGTTACAATTGGAAAATTAAATCAGTGGCAATTTTGAAGGTAGGGCAATTAAAACATGAGGGAGATGGGATGGGGAGTAAGACTGAGCAATAGAAATAGGAAAAATAAAGGATGGAAAGAGAAGATGAATTGAAGGTCCTCAACATTGTCACATAGTGAAGTTTGTAAAGCTGCTTCTAAATCCACTTTCTTGCATATTAATTATGTATACATTCCATGGGCAGGATATGGATTCCTTAATTTGTGTGGTTCTTGTTCTTTCCTGAAACAACAGGGCAAACTTCAGAGGATGCCAAATCTCTCTGCTTGTGGCAAAGTTCAAACAATGCTTAATTGTTTTACAGCTGAATGGATTTCAGGGAATGTTTCAGAATTAAAGGCAAGAAGTGCTCAGTGAAGGGCAACCTTCAAATTCCACCTGCCCATGTTGATAGATTGGAGGAATGGAATGCTTTGCTGAAGAGAAAAGATGTTCAACAATGGAAATAAGCAATTTTAAAGTAGAATGTAGTGAAGAAAATGGTAGAAGGGAAGACATCAAAGAGTCTAAAAAGCAAAACAGGAAAATATTTTGTCAAGCAATTTCAAAAGAGGTCTATATTTTCAAAATAAAAAATAACTGGTCTGAGGATGAGCTAATTAAAAAGATCCTTAACTAGCTTCTAGAAATAGAAACCTCAAGACAAAGTAGAGTAGTCATGAGGAATGTCTCATAAACCAAGCAGTTGGTGAGAGGTAACATCTTTAGGGGCAGAGGTGAGAACACATCCAGAAGGGATGGTGTGGATAGGGCTGTAGGAAGGAATGTGGGAGTGGGAGTGGGAGAATGATAATGTTTAATCTCCTAAAGACCACAGTAGAAGGCTTTTGGAACTATTTGTCACCAATAATAGGTGACAGGGTAAGGTGGGAGAGGGGTGTGGAGGTCAACTATAGTTATAAACAACAGCTGTAGTTATCAAGCTATAATTATAAAGAATGAGTCCATAAATTTGAATGTTTTGCTATGGCACATAAACTTGATGTTCTGCCCCACTCAGTGTTCACGTGCTCACATCTTGCCAGTTTCTTCCCACCTCTATGCATTCTGTGGCCAGCGAAACCCAAACTCACTAATTTGTTTGTTCCTTCCCATATGTCATTTTGTCTTCTGCTTTGAATATATTTCCCTTTCAACTGTCACCTTTAGGGGAAAAAAATGTCCAGATGTATCTTTACTCCAAAATGAATTATTTTGAGTTACTGTAATTCTTCCAATAAACATAATAAGTAACAACACTGCTATTGAGCATATATTATGTTCTGAAACTGTAGTTGTTGCTTTACATATGTATTCCTAATCTTTGTAAAAAAAAACTGATAAGGTAGGTACAGTAATCTTTAAAGCAATCTGGGGCACAGAGAGCTTTTGTAAAGTGCCTGAGGTCACACACTTGGTAATTGTTGAGATTTGAGCACAGATCTGGCTTTAGTGAGCACATTCCTTTTCCATTTCACTGGGCTACAATTTGCACTAATGGTATATATCATAATTATTTTTTTACATGTCTATATCTCTGTGAGCTCTTCCTGGTTAGGGCATGACTATACATCTTTGTCTCTCCAATGCAAAAATACAGTACCTACTCAGTGTTTAATAAATGTTTGGTAATATATGAATGAAAGAATGAATGAATGAGAGAGGTGAATGAGAAGTTTCCATGGTAAGCATGAAAACAAAGCAGGGGATGTCAGTTATGTAATTAAAATGTGTAACAGCCTCAAGCTCTAAAAATCTAACTTAATGTTTAAATCTTTTTACAAACTAGTTTAAAATAGGACACACAAATGTGCATATATCAAAATCCAACACATGTAAACCACTTTCGCATAAACCTATGCTGCCAGTCGGACTTGTTTGGATTCAGACCTTAGCAGAAAATTTCTCCTGACACACCTGTGCCTTTGTTTGAACTTCACTGCAGATGTGTCATTGGTTTTAAAGAAGGTTGCTTGGCATATTGACTTGATATTTCTACTTTTCTGAAAACTCCAAATGCGTACATGGTTCCAAATGACACAGAGTGAGAACTGAATCACTGGGGTAATGAATCAGCAATTTTTGGAAAAACAGCAACATGATTTATCTAGATAAACTGTTACAGGCCCAATGTTTGTGTACCTGATGCTTCAAAAGAAAGGCCAATACACAATAGATAAAGAGTTTGGAGCAAGGAAAGGTTTATTGATCGAGAAGGCCTAGCTCCAGAAGATGGGAGAACTAATTCTCAAATCCATTTCAAGAGAGTCTGGACTCCAGGCATCTTTTATTGTCAAGGGAAGGTAGGAATGGCAAGACAAGGAGTGCTGGCCCTAGACAGGTGGGCATGGGAAGAGATCAAAGGAAGAGTGTGGCATTTCTCAGTCCCCTGGCTCCCCATTGGTGCATTGAGCCCTGCCAATCTGAGTCCAGTTATAGAGACTCCTGTGAATCTTTGAAAAGCAGTCATAATGTTGTGAATATTTCCCCACCACTTTGCTGACAAGTGGGCTATGCAACCCTCAAGCAGAATTTCTCTAATTAATTAGCATATCGATAGTAGGAGCTATATTCCTGCAGGCCATCAGAGAGGGGAAACTTTTCATTCTGTTACAGAACTAGCATAGTTCTTTATCTATATGGATGGGAGCAAGGCTTTTTCAAATGAGCAGCAAACAGCAGCCTGTGTTAGGTTGTATTATATTTCCAATACTCACCTTCTCTTTACCTGTAAGAAGATTCTATATCTCAGCTTATTGCTGTCCTCTTTGTAGTTGTTACATGTTTCCCTGAGGTTTTGACATCAGGCTTAGCCATTGGACTTGCTCTGGCCAATGACCTGAGAGAAGACATGCTGTTCACCAAGTACTGGTATGAGCAGAAGCTTTAGGGTACATCATTTGTCTCCACTAGCTTTTTTGTTCTTCCCAAGCTATGCAAATGGCATGTCCCATAAAGGGGTTGGAATAAGAAGCCACTTGGACCTGAGCCAAGCAGAGTGAAATGCTGATCCACAAATGCTGACATGTAACTTGAGCAATAAATAAATGTTTTTGCTGAGATTTGGGGCTTGCTTGTTACTGCAGCAAAGCTGACTAATTGGTAGGAATTCAATAAAAATAAAAGAACAGTGGGTTTTTTTCTTGTTTTTGTTTGTTTGTTTGTTTGTTTTTGTTTTTTCCTTTCCTTAGGAAAATGGGAAGAATAGCCCTCAACAATGCTGGATAGAATTTTTTTCTTGTGTCCCAATGAGCACTACTTGGACTCAGAGAAATAAATCACTGCAGCCCTTCTCTCTATCAGTACTTTATATGTCATTTCAAGGAGACATTGGCTTTCAGATCATTTATGAATCACTACCAAAACAAACAACAAAAACCCTCCCCCAGTTATCACTTGCCGAACAATACCAATGCATTTCAACTTAAGCCAGTAGGAAACAGGAGTGGGTCACCAGCCCACTAGTCCTGTAGACAGCTAGATTCTGAAACCTATCCAGAAATAATCTAGGGTACCCTGCTCTCCTTTCTTTTATGGCTGAGGAAACTGAATTTCAGAGTGATTGCCATGGTAAATTTCCAACATCACTGTAAATGGGTAAAATCGTGGCCCCTCCAAATTCATATGTTGTAGCCCTAACCCCCAGTCCCTCAGAATGTAGATTGTATTTAAAGAGGTCATTATTTTAAAGTGAGGCCATTAGATGGGCCCTAGTTCAATCTGACGGATATCCTTATAGGAACCTGGACACACAAAGAGATACCATGGAAAGACCATGTGAGGAAAGAGCAAGAAAGTGACCATCTAAAGCCAGAGAAAGAGGCTTCAAAAGAAATTAAACCTGCTGACACCTTGATCTTGGGCTTCTAGCCTCCATAACTGTAAGAAAATAAAAGTCTGTTGGTTTAGACTGCTAGTCTGTAGTATTACCTTATGGCAGCCCTAGTAAACTAATGCAGTCACCGAGTTAATAAGTAGCTGAGGTACATTTTAAATTTTATTTATTGAACTCTGAAGTTTTGGTCTTTCCTCACTAATGATTTCCTGCCTTTTTGTAACCAATAGTAATTTATTATTTGTGTATATCTATATAGAAATGGTAGTTTACTGATAATTATAGCTCAATCAGTCCTATTGAGCATTTCCTGTGTGTTACTATGTGAATGCAAACAAGCTTTGCATGCAAACAAGCTGGATCATACTATGAGAAGCACATAAACTGCTATGTAAGGGAGGTCAATTGTTTTTTTGAAATCCTATTTACCACTTCAGTTAAACTCCATTTCCTTTTGAAAAGATACAGACTACTCAAATGTGGAAACCCCTCCAAAGATCTATGAATCTTGGGTTTATTTCTATCTTGATTCTTATCAATTTTTAAATTGCTTATATCTGTCCCAATCCTTGATACTGATTTCTTAAATATATATATATATATATATATATATATATATATATATATATATATACACATATATATATAAAAAACCCAACTGTTTCCACTTCTTTATTCTCACTATCCTTCATAGTATCTGGCACATCATAAGCACTAAGTTGTGTTTTTTTTTTCTTTTTTCTTGAGTTGAGGCTTTACAGCTGTTTACCATTTCTTACCAAAGAAAACTGACTTGATCAAAGATGACATAATTGACTTGAAATAATTCTTCATTAAATGCATCATCCCAGAGTGAGCAAAATTCTCTTTCCTTGGAAAAAACAGGTCCACCTCAAGGTGTGCCAAGTATTTTTGAGCAATTTTTGAGGAAAGTTTTACAGAAATACAAAATATTATGAATCAGATATCAGTGATCTTATTTCCACCACATTTTTACCACCTGCATGGACTTGTATTATTTTTATTTTTATTTAAAAATCTGTTATCACCACTCTTATCTGGGAATCAAGGAACGGTGAGGGTATATATATATTTTTTAATTTAAGGACTAAAGTAACATAACATATAGTCATCTTTTGATAAGTACTTGATGAATGAATGGTCAGAGGTAAATATATCAGATAGTTTTTGCTTCTCCTTTTGTACCATAATTCCTTCTAGCAACCACCCTACTTCTTTACTTATCTTCATCTAAGGTCTTCTTAAGTAAGTTTCCATCTTCACTGTCTCCACCTGACCATCTCCAATTTAGTCTTTCTCCACTCCAAACGACGTCCAAACTCACCACTGCACTAACGCCTCTCATTAAGGTTATCAATGATTCCATGTTGCCAAATTCAATGAACACTTCTAATCCTTTTCATCTTCCAATGGCTTTCCACACAGTTAACTACTTCACCCTTTTTGCAACGCCTTCTCTCATAGTCTCATAGGCTTCTGTAATAGTCATGTCTCTTCTGGTTGCAAGTAATAGAAACACAACTCAAACCAACTTGTTTAAACATAAGAGGAATTTATTGGCTTTTTTTTTTAATCCAGGAAGTTCAAGGAATGATGCTGGCTTTAGGCACCACTAGATCTAGAGATTCAAACAATATTATCAGAAGTCTATTTATTTTTCTCTATCTTACATTTCCGCTGTTATCTTGTTTGTTAGGCAGGTCAATTCATGTGGCAACAAAGAAGGCTCTTGGCAGTTCTAGACTTATATCAATCATTCTTCCCTTTACTGGTCTTAATTAAGGGGTGTGAAAACCCTGACTCTTCTTTGTGAGTATTAACAGAAGTCATGGAAAAGCTTCAACTGAGCAAGCCTGCTGCCATGTCCAACCTAGAGTTAGTAAGCGGAGACGTGTTAGGAGAGAATTAGCCCCACCTGGATTGCATGGATTGAGATGTAGAGAAAAATATTCAACCTAAAACAAAACAAAACAAAACATACATGTATCATAGCATCTGTAACATTCCTCTCTCTCTCTCTTTTTTTCCTTCTTATGCTCCTGCCTGTCCTTTTTTAGTCTCCTTTATTGGTTTTACCTTCAAGTGTCTCACTAACTCTGAGCTTTGTTATGAGTCCTCTTTTCTTCTCTCTTTCTAGCTGTTGACTTGAATTCTTCTAGGTCTACAGTTTAAATTTACTTATGAAGCTGATGACTCTTCCAAGTTATGCCTCCAGAAACAATCTTTCCTCTGAGTATCAAATACAGGCTTCTAACTGCTTATTTGAAATGTTCACATACAACTCAAATGGTGCTCTTGATCCCCTCCCCCCAAACCTTTTATTTTTCCCACTCTTTCAGATCTTGTTAAATGACATCAACATCCATCAATTAGTTGTTCAATCCAAAAATGTAGAAAACACCCTTGTCTCCTATCTTTCCTTCAATTCCCATGTCTAATTCATCACTACAAATTATAGCTCCACAAGACATTCAAATCCATCCATCTATACTGCCATCACCTTTCTAAGCTACCCTAATGTCTCACTTGGACAATAGCAATAGCCTACTAAATTAAATTGTCCAGTTTCTTCTATTCTCCTCTATCTGCAATCCACTTTTCTACTCAACAGTTGGAGTGGGTTTTATAGCATCTCCTACCTCATCTCTTTAGACTTTCCCAATAGTATCAGAGCCATGCTGGTCTCCTTGTTTCTCCAGTATACTAAGTCATTATCTGCTTCAAAACCTTTACCTTTTTTCTTTCTACTGCTTGGAATGCTCTTTTCCCAGTTCTTTGAACTTTTCAGTTCTTAACTTTAATAGCTTCTCTTTAGAGGGATCTTCCATTATCAGTCTATCTAAATTTAATTTTTCCTTGACCCTATTAATTCATCACTCAGTGGAAAGAACACTCCATGAGCATATGGACCTTATCCATTTTGTGTATCACTAAATTGCCAGAACCTAAGACAGTGCTTAGGCGTTCAAAATATATTTGAATGAATAGAGATCCCCATTTATTTCCTTCAAAGACTTTATTACAGTTCCTTTCTTGCTTATTTATTTACTTATTTAATGACTATCTTTTCCACTAGAATGTAATATCCATAAAGGCATGATAATCTCACTGTATCTACAATGCCTTATACTAAGCAGACACTTAGTATCAATATAATTATTGAATGAATAATTGAATCAATGCTTATTGGTGATTGCTTCCTGAATTTAAGCAGAGACCATCATTAATAAAGCATTCATCTTGGTGCTCCCACCTGAGTTTTTTTAAACTAATAATGATGTAAAAGGGACACCTATGTCTTTGTCAACATTTTCCATTTTAAATTAGGCATTGGAAATGTTCATCATTAAGACTAAATTAGAATATGTTTAGGTAAAACTCTTTAAAAGGGCATACAAAACCTTTATAACAAGATTCTTGCTTTCTTGGTCTCTATACTCCTACAGACACCCTAAATATACCAATAATAACAATCTCTCAATATTCCTTGGTCTTTTGTACCTCAATTTTTTTTGCATTTTGTTTCCCCCTTCCCTCTCCTCCTTTCTTTACCTAGCAAATTCCTATTAACTAAGCATAAATATCTACTCTGTGGAAACTCTCCCCAAATTTTTGCTCTTCCTTCTCTGCTTTCACAATATTTTTACATATTCTTATGATAAACTTATTAAATTGTATTTAATATATGAATGTGTATGTGCATGTGTATGTGTATGTGTGTCTTGTTTTTTAATTTCTGTTATCTTTCTCCTCTTTCAGATCCTCAAATTTGTTTAACTTTCATAACTGCTGTCTCATTGGTATGTAGATGGTACCAATAAATGTAGGTGAAAATAAAATTAATATGGCTGTCAAATTTTATGAAAAATTAGTCAGGGATATTTGTTGTAGTCAATCAATTGAAGAAACAAAAAATAATATCAACTTATATTTTATGTTATTTCTAATTTTTCTCCCAAACACTTCCACATTAATTATCTCATTTTACCCATATTTTATGGAGGCAAAGACAGGTTAAGTCCTGGTTCATGGTCAACAGCTAATGGTTGGCATTAAAGTGAAGAAGAAGAAGAAGAAGAAGAATAAGAATAAGAATAAGAATAAGAATAAGAATAAGAATAAGAATAAGAAGGAGGAGGAGGAGGAGGAGGAGGAGGAGGAGGAGGAGGAGAAAGAGGAGGGGGGAGGAAGGGGAGGTGAAGAAGAAGAAGAAGAAGAAGAAGAAGAAGAAGAAGAAGAAGAAGAAGAAGAAGAAGAAGAAGGGGCAAAGGGAAGTGGTGGGTTAGAAGGTGTCAATGGGGCAAGAGGAGGGACATATGTAATACTTTCAACAATAAAGATTAAAAAATAAACAAACAACTTTCTTCTCCTGACTCCTGGCCACCATAACACCAAGCATTCATTTTTAACTTTGGTTCAAGACAGAATCACTAGCACTTGTATGATATTATAGTGATTCTAAAAAAAAAAAAACAAAAAAAAAACAACCATTGATTACCAAACAGAAAAAAAATAATATTCAACTGTAATAGTAATCAAATAAAAAATGATATAGTTTTTAATTATGAATTCAGTAATAAAATCTGTTGTGGAGGAAATGTGGTAAAATGGGTATTGTCTATTTTATTGCTAGTAATAAAAATTGATTTAAAAATATCCTTTGGAAAGTAATTTGGCTGCATTTTATAAGAATCTTAAACCATTTAAACACATCATACACTTTTTGGAATATATATTATGATAATATGAGACATAGCTTTATGCACAATAATGCTTGTTGTAGACAATACAGCACTGTTTATAATGGAAGTAAAAATTGAAACAATTTATATATACAAACAATAAGGAATGACTAAGTGATTTGAGATATGAGTGAATGTTATAATGGCAATAATTACATTTAAAACTAAATTTTAGTACAAGAAAATTCTTATGTTAATTTTAACAAGACATTATAAAATAATGTCATAATCTTATAGTTGTAGAAATACCCATAGAATAAAAATTAAAAATAGATTACAAATAAAAATGGTATTTTTCTTTTGTTTGTGGGAAAAGGGGGACTTTTAATTGTTAATTTAAGTAATAGAAAAAGCAAAGTAATATATATTTTAAATGTTTTTCAATAATTAATAAGCTTTAAAACACCATAGCACCATACTCACTACAACTAACAAAAAGGTTTAAAGATAAAGAAAATTTTAATTTCCCTACTGTCAAAGAAATTTGATTGCTCACTGAAACTGTTGTCATTTCCATGGGGGAAAGAAGGGTCAAATGCTGTAGCTAGCAAGGAAATTCAGAGATGATACTGGAATACAAGGAAGCATGCCACTATAAAAAAACACATAGGAAAGAGATGCACACACGCATACACAGATGCATGCACACATTCATATATGTGTATGCATGTAAATATCCATCTCCCCAATAAACATCAAATGGCATTCAGAACAAAAATTTCCACCTGAATTATATAGTACTAGGGGCCCAGTGCACGAATTCGTGCACCTTGAAAGGAACTGTGGGCTGCGAGGCTATGGTAGGCACAGGGGTGGGTCTTGGCCCATCCTCCATGTCCCTGCCTGGCCCCTCCCACCTCATCTTCCAGCCCCCTGTCTGCTGGCAGCCCCACTCCCACCACTGTTGCTCCCATGTGCTGACCCTACTCACACCCGCTGACGGTGCAGAGTGATTGGGGCCAGCGCCAGCAGCAGGTGCGAGTGGAGCCAGCGCCATCAACAGGTGTGAGTGGCAGCTGCTACTCTGATCACCCCTCAGGAGCAGGGGGTGGTGGAGAAGCCCTCAGGGGTGATCAGGGCCAGCAACCGCCACTCGCACCCGCTGATGGCACCAAGTGATCGAGTCCCGCACCAGGCACTGGCAGCAGTGCAAGCAGTGGCTCCAGCGCCACCTACGGGCATAAGCAGGGCAGCACTGGCAGTGGGTGTGAGCCCCGGGTGGGACTGTGGCACACAGGAGCAAAGAATTTTCAGTAACCACCAGAGGCTTGCCCTGATGACAGCGACCAGAATTCTGCTTTGGTCTGGAGCCCCTGCTCCACCATCCCCCATCCTACCATGTTCCGCACACTCCCCCTGGTGGTCAGTGCACATCATAGCAACTGGTTGTTTGGTTGTTCAGGTTGTTCTGCCATTCAGTCTATTTGCATTTTAGCCTTTTATTATATAGGATTCCATGCCTCTTACTACATTCTACCTTCTCTTATCCTTATCGCTATTTATATTAAACATCCTCAATTTTCTATCTAGTGACCACACAATGTGATCTTTGTAATTTCCCAGTGCCCCAATGATTGGTGTGCTCTTTAGAGTTTCTGGAATTGAATTAGATGAACATTTCATAAGGTTTCAGAGTATGGGAGACTGATATGAAAGCAGATTTGTAGAAAGGTGAATGTGGTAATGATGCATGAAATAAGTCATGGCTTTAGCAATCTGGGTACATAGGGTCCTTCTAGGGTGGGCTACAGGACTGCACTAAAGCAAGAGTGATAATGAATAAATTTAGCAACCTGTGCAGCATGGATACTGACCAGCTGCAGAGATTCTGGCTAAATATGAGTTCTGGAAGGCTCCTGAAGCAGGGTCAGGTGTGAACCTTAGTCTGCTAGATGGTGTGAGGATGTTGGGGAGGTCCAGAAGAGAGGACAGGGTGGCCAGGTGGTGGTGCACACTTAGGGGGCTCAGGGCAGAGGTAGGAGAAAAAATTTCAAAGTCAGTACAACCTGAGGTCTGCCTTAGCTAGAAAGGGTGACTGCAAGGATCATTTGGGAAGAGTGACTTAGGAGAATTTAGCAACTGGTTAGGAAACTATGATGTGAAAAACAGAAGTATTAAAGAAGCTTCTAGCAATTGTTAGAAAGAATATTGTTTCTTTTAACAAAAAGAGGAATTGGAGTCAGCTTTGGTGATAAAAAATGGAATTGGTTCATGATTGTAGGATATCTATGTGGGACTAGTCAAAGGAAAGTTGGAGATGTACAACTCAAGGACAGACTAGCACTTGAACATACTAAAATGGAGACTAACTTCCATCCACAGGTGTTAACTAGGGAAGCCCAAGGATGGAAACCACTGAAGTCTGCAAAAAAGGAGAAAAGGAGAGATCTTAGCAGACATTGCCATGGATTGGTCAAATTAAGGGCATTTGAAGCATTGTTTGTTTTCTTCTATTTTTCTGAATCTTCCATATTTTCCACAACAAGCATGGGGAAAATATCTACTGTTAAATCTAATTTTGTTTTTGCCAAATATATTATCTAGACCAGTATACCTCAAAGTGTGATCTAAATAACAGGGCTAAGTAATTAAAATTATTATCATTACTACTATTTTGGTTTGAGGCCTAATGAATCATGATCTCAGTGGATGGTGCCCATGGATCTGCATTTTAACACGGGGACTCAAGCACATTGAAGTTTGAGAACCAGTGACTCAGAGTGCAGGCCACAGCACCTAGGGACTATTCCTTATCTCTGTGGCATTGATGCTAATCAGTGTGCATTCCTTCCATCTGGAGCTCAGGGCCTCGCTCAGCTTCACTGGGCACAGAGCTTTCTCCAGCTCCCAAATGCTCTTTGGAATTGCTACTGTGTTCTGCCTCAGAGAGATTACTCAGTAAACCGTTTTGGTTAATGTGTAGACTGAGATAAATCAACTGGCTCATTAAAATTGTTTGCACTCTTTAGGGGATAGAGTTTTGAGGTTTTCTTTTTGACCTGTCCTCGTCTTTTACTTGTCTCATCTTGGTACAAAGTGTTCTTTTATTCTTTAATTTTCTCCGTTAATAATGGTCATAAGAGTGCAAAAACAAGCCTCATTTACAGAAACTTGGATCATTGCAAACAATGAGATGATCTCAAAGTTGAATCAGCCTTTGAAGAAAAAAATCAGCCTTTTCTTCAAAGGTCTGCCAGCCTTTTAAAAAAAATGAACAGTGCTTAATGACTTTGTTTACACACACGTGTGTGAGTGCACTACACACAGCCTTTGCCCAGGACCTACTTACTACCCCTTGTACTAGATTAATAAATACAAAAAAAAAAAAATAAGGATATTTCTTTCTAAAAGTTGTGGTAAGTCATGAAAAGATATGTAACTCCTGCTTGGAGGAAAAATATTTAAATTTAGATTTTTTGAGAGGGTCATTAAAATGTGTAAAATCATTCTTACTGGAAAAAGGCATTTTTTAAAACGAGGTTTTCTTTTACTCTCCATTCAAATGTAGATATTCTCTTGAAGATTAAAACACCTTTTGAAATTGTATAGTGAGGAACTAAAGGCAGTATTGAAATCACACATTGAGGTATGCTAGCAAATCATGGTGAGGGTTATTTTCTCACATCCGTGCCCTCTAGCAAGATCAGAGGCAAGGTTATAAATTCTCAAAAGGAACCAGTTAGCTGCGGTATCCAGTGTGTGGTACTAATGAGGCTAAGGTCAGGGTTCAGTTCCCAAACAAGCTGGTTAGCGTGACAAGAGCGATGGCCTCCCCAACCTGGCTGTGCAAAGCATTAGTCACCGAGGGAGGTTTTTTCTGTGTATCATGAATTTCTGGGCCTTATTCCAGAACAACCAAATCAGACTTTCTTGCAGTAGGGCTAAGAACCTATACTTCTAAAGAAATCCCCAGATAATTCTTACGTCTGTCAGGATGTTTGAATCAATAACTCCAGAGGAGCCTGTCCAAGTAACAAATTTCCCAACAGGACTGCTTGGTGGTCTTTGCAGCACAAAACTGCAAATTCTAAAACTGCATCAATGGAGAACCTTCAGAGTCTCCAGCGAGTGTGTCCTTCTGCACACATGGATGGGATGTCTTCGCAGAAGACATGAATCCATAAAGATTTCAAGTCTTAATGACAAAGGGCAAGCCTGGCCTCTTAAGCAAAGCCTGTTTCACGTACACATCACTGAGCTTTTAAATGCTGATGGACAGAACTCACCTTTCCTCACACAACCCAAGACATGCGGCCTCCTCTCCTGGGAAGCAGACCCTGATTCCAGTTCCATTCTGTGAAATACTCTGCTTTGAGAATAGGGATCAGTCCCTTGAATTTCTCAGATCAGCGTCTGGAGGAATGAAAGAAAGGGGTATCTTCTCTGGCAAGTTCGGAAGGTTTTCATGGCTGGAGTATTTTCAAACACAGAAATGGGTCCCTGGCCAAGACCAGAACAAACCAGGGTGGTCCTGAGGGCAATCATGTGAAACCAAACCGAATGATAAATCCATGTCTCTGCTGAGAATTTGTGTTGGGACGAGGGGGGCGGGGGGCGGCTTTGAGGCTGGTAAAATGAAAAGCCAGAAAAACTGGTATATGGAGTCGAAAACAAAATACCTGCAAAGTACATAATTTTTCATGTTTTGGCCAGCAGCGCTGGGGTAAAGTATATATATTGTGACTGTATTTGTTATATTTTTCAAGTCAAATAGGTAACAAATAGCTCTCAGAGTTATACACAAATGCACTGAGATGAGGAAAACCAATTTATCTTACAGCACAAAATAAAATTCATGTCCTTCTTTTCCATTTTAAGGCAAATTTTTTTAAAAAAAGTTTAGGTTTGACAAAGGTCAGTTTTAAAAGGTCTCTTCCATTTTTGATGCTGGGATTAACCTCCTTTCTGTGAGAAATTGGACAGAATCCTCAGACCCAACCCAACCAGCTCAGCAAATATTTCCTTAAATGCAGTAACACACCCATTCCACTGTCATCTAGCACGCTAATTCTAAAGCCAAGGAAATCCGTCTTTGCAAATTGTGGCAACCGTGGTTGACATTGTCCACCATTCTGTGTGTTACATTTTGGGATTTTTTTGAAGATGCACTTTCTTGCAATGCCCCCTGTTCTAAGAAAGCGGGAAGGGCCTGGGGGAGGAAGCTGGCACAGCGCATTACACACTCTAAAAGTTGGCAGGCACCTACGCTCCTTCCGAGACAATACTTTTAATACAATGTCCTTCTCTAGAGAATCTTCCCATTAAAGGAGTTTCCACTCTGTTATTAGAGAACAATGATACATAAAAGTATCCCAGGATTCTGCAGGGTCCTCGGGCCAGCAGGCTACAAAGAGAGAAGCCTGCTTGGTGTCATTTTGGGACAGTCAGCCAAATGGTCTTACAAAAAAAGAGGAAACTGTGGGTAGATGAAAGTTCTGCTTATAAAGTGAATGATACTACAGTGCATTGTGGTTATATCATGTGTGCCCACAGGATAAAGAATTCAGGTGTGAAGTGGTGTGGCAAGAGTTGCAAATTAACTAAGCCCTGCGTTGGGAGTTTTCCTTTAGTGTGCCGCAGCAACATGCCCGTGGCTCCGGGGGACTTTCTGATTAAGTTGAAACGAAGCACTCAAGCCTCCTGTTAAATGTAGCACAGGCGAGGTTATTAAATATTTCTTGGCAATTAATTACCTGAGATACGCCCTTTTTTCACAGCTTTGGTATCAGGTATGTGGGAGAGTTGAAAATATTTAATTGCACCTAATTTGTTGTAGTTTAATTATATGTCTCAGCATTGTATTGGAGTCTGCAACCTGTGTGAAGAATTTCTAAGGGGCTCCATCCTGACACTTCCAGAAGCAAGGATTTTTCTTTTTTAACTTTTGTGCAATAATCATACCCGACCTTCTATCTTTCTTTGAAATTTAGGAAATTATGAAAACCTGCAAAATATGTAAAGAAAAAAGTCTTTCCTACGCTCCTGCAGATCCTGAGAGAAGTTCCTTCTAAGATAGAAAAGAGAGACTGAGGGTAGGCATCCAGTTGTACCTGGCTCATTTCCACGGATTCTGCTGGCCACTCTGTTATCTTCAATCACCGGGGACCTGATTACTGCTCCCAATCTTGCTGACTTCTGTTTTCTAGACCTCTTATTCAAGCATTTTCACCTTCTGGCTTAAAAAAAAACAGTCTTCTGGTTTTCATATATTCTCTGCTTTGCTTCGTAGTACTTAGTAATACCTAACATCGCATTATTTATGTGTTTTTTTTTTAATATATTTTATTGATATTTCACAGAGAGGAAGGGAGAGGGATAGAGAGTTAGAAACATCGATGAGAGAGAAACATTGATCAGCTGCCTCCTGCACACCTCCCACTGAGGATGTGCCCGCAACCAAGGTACATGCCCCTGACCGGAATCGAATCCGGGACCCTTCAGTCCGCAGGCCGATGCTCTATCCACTGAGCCAAACCGGTTTCGGCGCATTATTTATGTTTTTAATGTTAAATATTTTTTGTCCATCTTCTCTCACTAGAAACTCCATTAGAGAAGGAAACTTGTTGGTCTTATTAGACTGTTAAATCCCAGCATCTGTTGCAAGGCCTACCACAGAATTTGGGTTCCATAAACATTGGATGGATGGATGGATGGATGGATGGATGGATGGGTGGATGGATGGATGGGTGGATAATATCTTGACATTTCCTAGACTCTTTTCTGGATTGGTTCACATCCCTGATCAACTTCAAGAAAGTATTCTTCACGGAACCCAGATCACATATTTTAGACAGTTGCCAAAGTCTTTGTATGCTATACATTGAAAACAACAACAACAACAACAAGAGAGTTAAAATATTAAAATCTCCTAAGAAAGCAAAAGATGAAACTAAAATAAGAGTAATATTTGGGTGACAGTGGACCAGAAAGGAAAATAATGTATCACCTGATGAAACTGACTCTGGATCATGAGTTTTGGGAAAGCAGACTAACCATTAGAGCTACTGCTGGTGCCTTTGCCCTAGAGGCAATAGATAGAATGGACAGAAAATGAGTAATTGTTTTCCAGATCAAAATGAATCAATATCTTCCACTCAGCGGTACATCCAAATACAAAGACCAAGCATAAATAAGAGCGAAGTAGCAACAGTCAGCATTTTAAGACAAAAGTTTTCACTGGATATAAGCAAATGTAGAAAGATGATGAAGGGCCCTTACAGCCAGGAGAAGATTTTACTCATTCTTCATAAGAAAACTATAAATGAGGCAATGCCCAATTTTATAGGAACTAAAGCCCAGATCGGCTTATTAATCTGTTTCAGTTCACACATAAATATGTGATTTAAAACTGTATATGTGCTCTTTATACCATACCAGGAAAGGTAAATGGGTACCATATAATCTTCAATTCTGTTGATTGGTAGCAACAGCCTCAAGACCAGTGGTGACAAGCTCTCTGTGACCACAGCAGGATTAGCAGGAGCTGGTGATGAGGTTGGCGCTGTCTGCTCGCAGAATGGCCAGGAGTGGCAGCACCCCTGCAATATGCCACCTCTGCACATTTTGCCTCATCATCAGAGCTTCCAGATAGTATTTCTAAGGTGTTGAGTAATTTGGAAGAGAAAGATACCAGGTGAAGGATTATGCAAGGCTTAGTGTGGGTAGTAAATCTGATGACGTATTTCTTCTATCTAAACAGACAAATTCATGTTTTATGCGGCAAGTAGCGGGCACCTCTGCCTGAGTGTAAGATGAAGTATTTATTAAAAAATTTCTCTATTCTTATTAATGATAATGGAGTACATACTTGTAACAAGTAAAATGGTACTAAGTTCAATAAAGAGGTTAAATAATCTCCCTCTATTACACTAATCTCTCCCATGCACCTTAATGGTGCATTTACTTCCATACCTTTCTCTACATTCCTCCATGTTTGCCATGCTCCATATATACATACATAGAGTTTATTGTTAGTAATTATGTAATTCTATCTATCTGTCTATCTAATATTTTTCTATTTACTTCAGCATTCTCACCTAACATTATATACTAAGTTACAGTATAAATATACCATAACTTATTCTACCATTCTCCTATCGATGGACATTCAAGTTGTGTCCAGTGCTTTGCCATTTCATATAAAACTGTAGTGAACATCCTTGAACACACATTTCCATAGAAAACCAAAAGTGGAATCACTGTGTCAGAAGGTGTATCATTTTTAATTAAACACACATTGCCGTATTACTTTTCTAAAGTCTGTAGCAACTTATGCTCCTACAGCAATGTATGAACGTGACTTTCCCTGTATCCTCTTCAGCACTTATGTGTTACAACTTCCTTTTTAATGTTTGCAATTTGAAGAGAAAAAATTGATATTTGAGTATTGTTTCACTTTGCCCTTTCTTGAGTAAAACTGAGCAGCTATTCAGGATTATTGATTAACTGTGTGGGGTTTTTTTTGTTTTGTTTTGTTCTGTGAATTGACGTTTTGCCAGTGTTTTAAAATCTCTCTCTGTGTGTGTGTGTGTGTGTGTGTGTGTGTGTGTGTGTGTGTGTAACATGTGCACTCTGGTTTTCAAGTCTTATACAGTAAGATTTCTTTTTATCCAAAGATACTTTCTCACAAATAGTTCCATAAATTTTTTTCTATATCTAAAGTTTATTTCTTACCTTTAAATGTCAATTCATCTCTAGTTTTTTAGTTTAGTTTTCTTTTAGATGAGGTTGCAATAGAAACACTATTAACCTAGAAAATACACATAAACAGATCATTAGAAAACAATGTAGGAGGAAATAGTAGGCATAAGGGATGCTCACAGAGGGAAGATGTTGAACTAATCAGTTTATGAAGTTTACCCACAGTGCATCTTCCAGGGTATTGCAAACATGTGCAAATCATAACTGTATTCTCTCTTTTTTTTTTCTTGACTCAATCCATCATTGATATTTCTAATGCTACTCTCTTGCTCAGTCCTTACCTCCAATAGTTTTATTTCTAGAGGAAGAATCTCAGTCTCAACACCTTAAGTATTAGGCAGGTAACATACATGAGTGAATCCAGCTATGGATTAAGAGTATGCCCTACCTACATTAGTCAGCTTCCCATCAATCTCTTTTGATTCTTGCAACATGGGAACACATGTTCTATTTGCCAGATTATCTAGTTTTTAAAGAGAATATTTAAATATTGATTGTTATGTAAGCTTCTAAATTTTAAACATCCACAACTAATTTTATTTAAACAAACACGTACAAATACACACAACACAGCGCTAGCATGTGAGACAAATGAAAACCATCTGTAGTCTTTATTACTTCCAGGCACTACCACTTTGCAACCTCAGGGCTTCTCCAAGCTCCACTGACTTCAATGTGTTCTGCACACTCTGCCAGACTTGTCATCTCACACTCTTAATCACAAGCTGTCTGTTGAACTACCCTGTTAATGAATGAAATCTCAAACTCCTAGTCTGACTTTCAACGTTGTCAGAATTTTGGCCTCCATCTACATCTCACACATAGCCTGTGAAAGTTAGTCCCTTTAGGCATCAAACAGAATGTCTAATACGCATTTGTACAATGGCTGAATGAATGGCTCTTTCAGCAATAATGTGTTGACAGGATTGGGTATGGGAGTTAGCGAGAAGATTGGCATGATAGATAGGATTTAAATTGGGCAAAGCTTGGAATAAAGATAAAGAGCTTGGGCATTATTCAAGAGGCAAGATATGTAGTAGAAACCATGCAAGATTGAAAATCAGAAAGCCTGGGTTTAAATCCATCTCTTTCGTTTTTAAATTGTGTGGTTCTGGATAAGTGACTTATTATTAATCAGTTTAAATTTCCTCATTAATACAGTGAGGTGACTGGAGGTTTTAGTTTGAATCCAGTGAGAGGAATTTCAGAGAGGAAGGTGTTCTTTAAGTAATATATAAGAAAGATAAATTTGATACTATGATGACTAATCAAGTTGAATTACTTTTTACACACTTATTGACTATTTGAATATACTCTTATGCAAAATGTCCATTCAAGACTTTTACTCTTTTTTTATTGGACTGTTTGTCTTTGTCTTTTGTATTTATAAGAGTTCTTTATAAAATCTGGATATGAGTCATTTATCACATATATATTGAAAATAACTTCCACTCTGTGAATGAATTTTCATTATTTTAATTGTATGTTTTTATGAACAACGGTTGTTAGTTTTATTATAAACCAAGCCTTTTTTTTTTCTTGGTTTATGGTTAGTGATTTTTGTGTCCTAATTAAAAAATTCTTGCCTTTTCCAAAAAAAAAAAAAAAAAAAAAAAAAAAAAAAGATAAATTTGATGGTGAAAAGCATAAAGAGGCAAAATCATTTTAGAGATCATTGCATTGGTCAAACTATAAAGTGATGGAGTCAGGGACTACAGAAGTGGGATTAAGAATATAACCAAGCCCTAGCCAGTTTTGCTTAATGGTTAGAGCATCGACCCATGGAACAAAGGGTCCTAGGTTTGATTCTTGGTACCTCAGTTGCAGATTCAATCCCCAACCCCAGTTGGGATGCAAGCCGGAGGCAACCAATCAATGTGTCTCTCTTACCTCTCTCTCTCTCTCTCTCTCTCTCTCTCCCCCCTTACTCCCTCTCTTCCACTCTCTCCAAAAATCAATGGAAAAAAATATCCTCACTCCTTGGGTGAGGGTAAAAAATATAATAAAATAACTGAAAAGTTAAAGTCAAGATGGCGGCATAGGTAAACCCAGTACTCACATCCTCCCACAACCACATCAAGATTACAACAAAATTACAGAACAATCATCATTCAGAACCATCTGGACTCTGGCTGAGTGGAATTCCTACAACTAGTGAATTAGAAGAAGCCACATTGAGACTGATAGGAGGGGCAGAGATGTAGAATGGGCTGGTCCCACCCCCACATGTGGTAGTTTAAAACTGGGAGAGCTATCTTGGCTGTGGAGGTCCCCCTTGAGGAGCATGGGTCCCAGACCCACACCAGAACTCCCACCCCAGGGTTCTAGAGTCAGGAGGAGAAGTCCCCGCAACTTCTGGCTATAAAAATCATCTGGAATTGTGGCTGAGTGAGATGGGGGGCTGCTGGACTCCCAGGAAGTTCCTCTTAAAGGGCCCACCCATGGATTTACTCAGACTAACTTCCTTTCAGCTCCAGGGCTGGGAAGCAGCTTGAAATGAACTGGGGACATTTGAGGAGGAAATAAAGTGCCTGGTATCAGGGAAAGAATTAGAGGTGAGGGATCAGCTTTATGCCAGACAAAACTGGTAGCCTAGGCCATTGTTCCTTTTCTGAGCCCTTCTCCCATAGAACCAGCAGGTGGCTGCCATATCTGAGCCTCCATTAACCTGGCTCATACTGTTTGCCCTGGCCTGGTGATTTCCTGAGACCCTACCCCATCCAAACCTCAGGCTCACCCAAGCCATTTCCAATGGTTTTTCCATACAGATGGCCTCTCTTGCCTCATATGTTGGACTTTCCTAAAATCTCTCAAACAAGCAGCATCTGGCTGTTGCATATTCTGGGCCTCTTGCTAAGTGGCCCCAGGCCCAGCACTAGTCAAAGCTAACATTGTTTTGAAGCTTGGCTTCTCCTGGGCACCTCTAAGCCAAGCACAAGTAGCAGTCATCTGCATATTGCTCTGCAGCTTGTGCCAGGTGGTTTCAGGCAGGGCAAAGGTGGTGGACAACCTTGCACCTCCGAGGAGGTCCCAGAGTCAGGGCACCTGGTGGACAGCTTCAGACCACCCCACATTACAGCCCTCCCACTTCCCCTAGTGATACCTTGGGTTAATCGCTCCCAGTGATGCCAACAGCAATCAAGATTCAACTACAACAGAACAGTGCACACAGCTCATAAAAGGGCACACCTGGAGTGCCTATCTTGGCTGACTGGGAGGCTATGGCACTGGGCCCTACAGGGTACACATGGCCACTCACTCTACCAAGTCTGGGAGACATAGCAGCTCTATCTAATACATAGAAACAGCCAAAATGTGGAGACAAAGAAACAGATCTCAAATGAAAGAACAAGAGAAATCTCCAAAAGAAGAACTAAATAAAATGGAGGCAAACAAACTACCAGATACAGAGTTCAAAAAAATGGTTATAAGGATGCTCAAGGAACTTAGTAAGAACTTTAATAGTTTAAAAAGGAACATAAAAAAGGACCTGTCCATAATGAAGGACATACTAACTAAAGTAAAAAAAAAAATAATTTACAGGAAATCTAAAGTAGAGAAGATAAAGCTGAGAATCAAAGCAGCAATTTGGAATATAAGGGAGCAAAAAATATCCAATCAGAACAGCAAAAAGAAAAGAGAACCCGAAACTATGAAGATAGTGTCAGAAGCCTCTAGGACAACTTCAAGCATACCAACATTCATATTATGGGGATATGGGAAGGAAGAGAGAGAGAGCAAGAAATTGAAAACCTATTTGAAAAATAATGACAGAAAACTTTCCTAACCTGGTAAAGGAAATAGACATACAAGTCGAGGAAGTGCAGAGAGTCCCAAAAAAAGAGGAACTCAAAGAAACCCACACCAAGACGTGTCATAAGTAAAATACAAGAAGTTAAAGACCAAGAGATAATCTTAAAAGCAGCAAGAAAAAAGCAGATAGTTACCTATAAGGGAGATTCTATAAGACTGCCAGCTGATTTCTCAACAGAAACTTTGTAGGGCAGAAGGGACTGGCCAGTGATGAAAAGCAACAAACTACAACCAAGATTACTTTATCCAGCAAAGCTATCATTTAGAACCAAAGGATATATAGCTTCCTAGACCAGAAAAATCTGAAGAAGCTCATCACTACCCAACCAGTATTACATAAAATGTTAAAGAGTCTTTGTTAAGAAGATAAAAAATATGAACAGTAAAATGGCAACAAATACATATCAACAATTGAATCTAAAAATCAAACAAATGAACAAGCAGAACTGAAACAGATTCATAAAGAGAACATTTTGATGGTTGCCAGGTGGGAGGAGGTTTGGGGGAATGTGTAAAAAAGGTGAAGGGATTAAGAAGCACAAATCGGTTGTTACAGAATAGTCAGGGGGATGTAAAGTACAGCATAGGGAATATGGTCAATATCATTCTAATAACTATGTACAGTGTCAAATGAGTATGAGATTTATTGGGATGATCAATTAGTAAGTTATATAAACTCTAATCACTGGGGTGTACACCTGAAACTAATCCTATCTAATAAAGAGGGAATATGCTAATTAACCATCACAAAGATGGCTGCACCCACAGCTGAGGCCAAGTTCCCATAAGGAGCCTTAACAAGAAATCAGCAGGGACCTGAGGCTACGCCCTCCCCTGCCCCCATGGGGCTTGACAGGGGACCTCAGGCCACGCCCCCCACCTGGTGGGGCTTGACAGGGGACCTCAAGGTGC
Organism: Plecotus auritus; assembly: GCF_963455305.1. Taxonomy (NCBI): domain Eukaryota; kingdom Metazoa; phylum Chordata; class Mammalia; order Chiroptera; family Vespertilionidae; genus Plecotus; species Plecotus auritus. Next base: position 140,442,747 of record NC_137772.1, on the reverse strand, counting down.
ATTTCCCGTCCTGGTGCTGGGCTAGGGGATCTCAGGCTGCTCCCCCGGCCCCAGCGCCAGGCCGGGGGACTTCAGGCCACACCCCCAACCTGGCAGGGCTTGACAGGGAACCTCAGGCCACACCCCCCACCCAGCGGGGCTTGACGGGGGGACCTCAAGGTGCGCTTCTCGTCCTTGTGCTGGCCTAGGGGACCTCAGGCCATGCCCCTCACCAGGTGGGGCTTGACAGGGGACTTCAGGCCGCGCCCCCCACTCCGGCACCAGGCCAGGGGACCTCAGGCCACACCTCCCACCCCAGCACCGAGCCAGGGGACCTGAGGCTGTGCCCCCCTGCCTGGTGGGGCTTGACAGGGGACCTGAGGCTATTCCCCCCTCCTGATGCCAGGCCAGGGGACTTGAGGCTGCACCCCCCCCCCCGCCTGGCGGGGCTTGATGGGGGACCTCAAGGCACGCCCCCCCACCCCGGTCTGGGCTGGGGGACCTCAGGCCACGCCCCCCGTCCTGGCGCTGGGCCAGGGGACCTGAGGCTGCATTCCCTGCCTGGTGGGGCTTGACAAGGGTGGGACTAGCCAGGTCTGGATCTATCCCAATGGGGGTGGGGGGCAGTCGGGTCTGGGTCTCACGTGATTTTGAGGCGCATGTGGGTGGGTGGGGACTTGACTCTGAGTCCCGTGGTGTGCCCCAGACTCTGACAGGAGGAAGGTTTTCATATACATTTTACTAATTTTCTTTCATCTCTGACACTTCTATTATAGAGAAAAGGCAAATAGCAATATTAAATTATTTCCTCTAATTAATCCCCTTTTAATGTGCACTAATTTTGTGCACTGGGCCACTAGTATAATATATATAATTGCAAAATAAAAATAGTTCAAAAAAGAATAAAACAGAAGAAAGAAGATGCAAATATTAGAAAAATCCATAGGCAGCAAAATAGTAGACATATGTCATAGCAGTATCTTTAACGATACAGCTCCTAGAACAATGGAAACTAAGGTGAAAAAAAACAAATGGAACTACATCAAAATAAAAAGCTTTTGCACAGCAAAAGAAACCATCAACAAAAGAACAAGAAAGCCCATTGCATGGGAAAACATATTTGCCAATGTTATATCCAATAAGGGCCTAATCTCCAAAATTTATAGGGAACTCATACATCTTAACAAAAGGAAGACAAACAATCCAATCAAACAATAGGCAAAGCACTTAAATAGACATTTTTTGAAAGTAGACATACAGAAGGCCAAGAGACATATGAAAACATGCTCAAAGTCACTAATCATCCGAGAGATGCAAATCAAAACAACAATGAGATACCATCTCACACCTGTCAGAATGTGTATCATCAACAAATCATCAAGTGACAAGTGCTGGTGAGTATGTGGAACCCTCTTGCACTGCTGGTGGCAATGCAGACTGGTGCAGCCACTGTGGAAAACAGCACTTGGGATTTTTTAGACCAAAAATGTTTCAAGGAAAAAAAAAAGACTATAATTACAATATTAATCTTTTTCCTGATTGCTTTCCTCCTCAGCAGTGTTGCTGACCTGCCCTCTTAAGTCACTACCTGCCTGCCTGCCAATGAGTTGGATTTGAATAGTAAAGGTACTGGGGATGCAAATGATGGGAGGAGATTTGGAAATGTAATGTTATTTTTTAGCTTATAAAATCTTTGTGAAAGAATTTTTAGAACAATGTTGTTTAATATATTAGTTTCTAGTCATAGGTGGCTATTAAGCAGTTGAAAAGATCAGCTGTTAAAAAATTAATTTCACCAATTTCTTTACTTTTCTTAGCACAGCTATGAGAAAATGTAAAATATGTGGTTTGTATCTGTGGCTTGCATTTCATTTCTGTTGCATTTCATACCTGGAAGATGCTCCCTTAAAGGTAAGGCTTATTCAGAGTTGAGGGCTAACTCTCATGGCATGGGAGCTGCCGTATGCCAAAACTCCCTAAAAGTCTGTCAGCCAAATGATCCCTGTCTTCTATTTTCTTATTTGATTAACTCCCACACCCACAAGAGTGTCAGACTGCAACAAGAAAATGGGTATCGATATCATACATACTGATATCATACAGAAAGAAAGAACCATCGCTAGTCAAGAGAAAGATAAGGAGTTCTATTTTGATCATGCTGACTTTGAGGGAGTACCTTCCGGGAGAATGTGAAAATGGGAATTGGAGATAGGGAACTGCAGCTGGGAGTAAAGGTGGAGCCTGAGATGTCAAGTGAGGTGAACTGAAGCACAAAAAAGAAGGACGCATGTAGGCCTCTTTTCTCCCGGGACTTGTTTGGTCATAAATAAATTCAGTCTCAATTTCTGAGACTCAGTTTCTCAGTGACAAAGTAAGAATAATAATCTCTGCTCCTCAGTAAATATTACTGAGCCCCTATTAGGTGCCAGACACAAAGATAAACAAGGCCCATCTTTGACTTCCAGAAGCTTTTGATCTGGTCAGGAAAGCGATAGGAACTGGGTAATAACTAACGAGCCCGTGTTAGAGTTGACCAGTTTGGGTAAATACTGAGGGACAGCAAGTTTAGTCTTGAGGCATCAAACCTCTTCTCCCTGATAATTCATATTCAGACTTTTATATTCAGCACTGCTATCCCTCTTCTGCAAAACCTTCACAATCACCTCTCAAACCCCAGCATCTATGATCTGTGGAGCCATTATCTTTTTCTCTCTATATTAGACCGTGAAATCCTTGAAGGAAAGATTTGTGGTTTATATCTCTAGATCCTTAGAACAGTTTAAGTACCAAATAAATATTTTCTCTTGCTCCTTTCTTCCCCTTTCTTCAATTAGAAGTAAGAGTTAAAGCCTTAAGAGGAGATAGGGCTGAGATAGAAGATAAAGAATCTAAAATGTAAAGGGCTCAGTACTATGCTTTAGGGGAATTTCCAAGGTAAGAGAAGAGAGTTCAATGTCGTGCAATTGAAGAGAATTTCTCAAAAACAGGGTGGCAAACAACACTATCAAATGCTTCAGAGATTATCAAGGGAATCTGATCACAAAATGGCCAGTTGTATTACATTTATTATCAGAATTTAAATCAAAATAATATAGAATAATTTTCCCAATGGCTTCTTCCGTTTTAGCCATGATAACTCTGTTTTGTTTCGTTTTTGTTTTGTTTGTGTGAGCATTACAAAGATCTGAGGAAAGGATAAGATTCTTTTGCCAAATGAAAACAAATCGTCTGAAGTCTGACGATGCCTACCGTGAACACACAGTGAACTCCCAGCAGCAAAGGAAGTCGGCAACTCTCTTGTTAGCAGGAGCCACGGCATGACTCTGAGCATTGTTAGGAAACAGCTTCATTTTCTCATTTCTGATATTTCTAGCAGGTGGCTGAAGCAAAGATTTAAGCATATGAAATCCTCGATGAATCACACATCCTCTCTTCTTCCTCATGGACACCATTCTGACCCAAGGATCTTTACCTATCAAAGTGCTGGGGTAGGAAAAGAGGCCTGACCTCACAGAGGCTTGACTCTGCGGCCTGGCTTTGCTACTGTCTAACCAAGAGCAGGTCATTTCTGAGGGTCTCCAGTTACTGATCTGTAAAGCATGCCTTCCTGCTGCTAGGTTATAAACTCCTCGAAAGAAAGCACCAAGTATCATTTCTTTTTATTCTCGTCCCTTAACATAATATTTTACATAAAGTAAATATGGAATAAGATGAATTTTAAAGTGAATTTAGACTCCTGGTTTTAATATCCAATATCAGAAGTTCTAGTATTTACTTAAAATTTTAAAATGCTTTTGGGCCTCAAATAATAGCCGGGTATATTTGTTTAATATTGCATTAACAAACTATGGCTCAGGAGCCAAATCCGGCCCTCTTCCTGTTTTTTATAAAGTTTTAGTAGAATGCAGTGAAGCCCATTCATTTACATATAGTCTACAGCTGCTTTCAAGATACAAATGCAGTATTGAGTATTGCAACAGAGACTGTCCAGACTGCAAAACCTTTAATATTTACTATATGTCCCTTACAGAAAAGTTTGACAATCTCTCATATATACCACTAGAGGCCTGGTGCATGAAATTCATGCACGGGAGGCAGGGTGTCCCTCAGCCCAGCCTGCACCCTCTCCAATCTGGGACATCCCTCTCACAATCCAGGACTGCTGGCTCCCAACCGCCTGCCTGCCTGCCTGATTGCCCCTAACTGCTTCTGCCTGCCAGCCTGATCACCCCCTAACCACTCCCCTGCCAGCCTGGTCGCCCCCAACTGCCTTCCCCTGCAGGCCTGGTCCCCCCCAACTGCTCTCCCCTGCAGGCCTGGTCCCCCCCTAACTGTCCTCCCCTGTAGACCTGGTCGCTCCCAACTGCCCTCCCCTGCAGGCCTGGTTGCCCCAACTGCCCTCCCCTGCTGGCCATCTTGTGGCAGCTATCTTGTGTGTTGGAGTGATGGTCAATTTGCATATTACCTCTTTATTATATAGGATTGTGAACTTTGAATACCAAGAAAGCATGTTGGATAAGGTCCAGGTGGGAACCTGAAGGTAGTGATAACCACAGGCATTTTTTTACCTTTCAGTGGGATGAACTGTAGTGGTCAGTAAATATAACTTTACCTAAGGACTTCCTTTATATAGAGGAGCTGCACGCTTGGGAAAGCTGCCAGAATGGAACACTGAGAAGCAAAGGTCAACCTTTACTCTTAAACACTGACAATTCAGTAATGTCTGCAAAGTGGGACAAACAGCATACAGGGCAAAAACTATTTTTGCCTGGCTAATTCCTCTTCACATTCAAGAGCGGACTGTGGCCTTGGCAATTCTAGGAAGCACCACTAGAAGCATACCTGGCATATTTATGGCATATTTTCATGACTGGCTCTCCTAAAGACAATAGGATTTTCAAGGGGTCATCTTTCTGTTCCCAGTACCAGCACAGTTCCTTTCATGGCATCTGATAGATGCCCAATAAATGCTTTTGAACTAAATTGAACTGAACATATGGGGTTCAGGTTGGACAAACACATCTATACCAACTGGATTGAAGTCTTTCTTTTCAAAATCAGTGAATACATACTAAATTTACCAGATGTGTTCCCACTAGTCCTCACCACTTTCCAATCTGATAACAAAATAATAAAATCATACAAAGATCAGGTATTTGCTGAGCATCTACTCTGTGCAAGGCAAATGAAAGCAGACATAATTCCTTTTGGTCTCATAATATAATTCTTTTCCTACCAGATTCCCTTGAGGCCAGTTATGATCTCCCTTAATGCCGAGGGCATGCAAGTCTGCCATTATCGACATGGTCAGATGCATGTCTGGGCTGAGGAGTAGTAATGGTAATAAGGCAACCAGGGCCCACATCATTCAGTCCTCACCCAAAGAATCAGAGTAAAACAGCAGTTGCCGTAAGTTGTCTGGGTGAAACATGCACCAATTAATGATGGTCTCACTGGCTCAGATAAAAGTTTCCAATTAATGAATCATTAAGGCACACTTTAGGACCATGGAAAATCATGAACCGTGCAGCATGCCCAGGAGCAATCTTCCAGTTATGTGGCTGTGCTTAAATACAACGCTAATTCCTGAGAGCCTTCGTTTGTATTAGCACTGAGATGAATCATGATGGATTTATGAATGTGATTCTGCATCGCCCATTACACAAGCCCTCCCCAGGGAAAGTGAGCCATCCTCAGAGCAACTCCTAATAAGCAGAAATTAAATGTTACTGTCCCTTGCCACCACACACACACACACACACACACACACACACACACACACACACACGAAAAGAAAAAAGAAAAAAAAAGGAAGAAAGAAAAGCATGTCTCGGTGGAGGGTAGTGGGTGGATAATTTGGTTGTACAAAGTGAGAAGGGAGGGAGACATGCATCTATTTTAAGCCTTTGTGGCCTAGGGAACCTGGGGTACAGCACTCCCTGTGCTCAAAGCCAGGAGCCCTCTTACACAATAAATAATTCAGAACCCTTACAGCAATGCCTGGTGAGGAGGCTGCTTCCTGCAAGCTGCCTCCTCTGCTATTCTTGGAAAAGCGATATATGACCCTGTAGCTCAGACAGAATTCCTGCTTTCCACCGCAGAGTTCTGACCAAGGCCCTCAGCCAGGGGACGTCAGAAGGAAACCAACACAATACTGTCATTGTGTGTGTTATTTATAGCTTATTGTTTTAAAAAATGGAAGCAACTGGATTCTTTATGGCAAACTTAAGATCTCATCCATGAACTTGGCAGGTACTTTTACTGGAGCAGATTTAAAAAACAAATTCAATATTTTGTTCACTGTTCAAGGGAAACCGCCAACCAGCAACCCCTTCTTTCTATTATGTTTTCCCTTGTGTCTCTTCAGTGGCTTCTGACATTCACTTGGAGTAATTTTGAAAGGCCAAATGGTTTTTCTTTTCCAGCTAACCCCCAATTTTCTGTGCAAAACCTAAGGAAGCAAAAACTCAAATATTTCATGTTTGATTGATCTCTGATTTTAGCCTGGTTTCTGTAATGCTAAACATATGTAAAAGATTAATGAGACATGGTGAATACATAGTGTACAAAATATAACAATGTATAAACCATAAAATGCCATCAAATCCCACTCTATGACTTTAGAACCAGACACCCATTCTTCAAGTCAACCAGCGCTACATTTTTGAGCGGGTGGTGTATTTTGTGTTTGTTTCTCAGATCTCAGGCCTCTCAAAAGTCTTATCTCCAGGATGTTTTTAATCAGTAAAGAACATTGGTAAGGGTGATGAGAAAGATGGACAGGCTGAGATTCTCCCATGAACTCACAGTTAGTACTGACATATGTATTTTAGTGTGATTACTGCAAACTTTAAAAAATGATCCAAGGTCACTGACACACACAGCTGAATACTAAGGTGCTATTACATTATTTGCTGCAGGATGGAAGTGAGATCAAATTCCTTTGGGCCTTGGAAATGTATGTCCCACCTGAAATGGCTCTATAAATCTGCCAAGTAGGCAGCAGGTGTTCTCACCCCTTGCCCCAATTCTCTCTTACAACACCTTAGAAAGAACAAGCAGGAAATATCCTTTTACACTTATATTTACTGATGCTACCAAATGCTTATTTGCCTCTAGGGGGCATTTCTAAAGACTTCAAAGGAAAGTATTTCAGCTGTAATGGCTGTCACACCAGATGGCTCAGGAATAGGAATAGAAAAGAAATAGGAACAAAAAAGAAGAGAAAAAAAGAGAGTCACTTTGATCGAGGTGGCTTTTATTGCCATGAACAGAAAATAAGTCAAACTGGTTTCTGAATTGAATTGGAGGATGAGAAAGATTTTTTTTTAATTTATGTAAAAATTGTTATCTAACTAATTTTTCTGGTTAGACAATCTCTGACCTTAGACCTACCATAAGTGCCATAAAAATAAGTATCATTGCCAAAACCGGTTTGGCTCAGTGGATAGAGCGTCAGCCTGCAGACTGGAGGGTCCCAGGTTCGATTCCGGTCAAGGGCATGTGACTTGGTTGCGGGCACATCCCCAGTGGGAGGTGTGCAGGAGGCAACTGATCGATGTTTCTCTCTCATCGATGTTTCTGACTATCTATCCCTCTTCCTTCCTCTCTGTAAAAAATCAATAAAATATATTTTTTTAAAAAAATAAAATAAAATAAAATAAAATAAAAAATAAGTATCATTAGAAAGACACTCTCAGCACCAAGGGTAGTATTACAAAGGTCACATTAATTCACAGAAGAGTGTGGGGAAAACTTAGCCTTGATTGAAATAAGTGCCTCACATTTTTAAGGTCAGTATTCACTTGGAAGATGCTGTAGTAGTCAGAAATGATTGCATATCAAAAGAGATATTCTTCTGAATGAGCTCTCTAAAATCCTAGTATTAATATTATGATATAGTGCTGCATCATCTTTATTATCTCCCAGGGTCTGTTGCTGAGTCTATTAGTTCTATTACATCCTCAGTCACTGTTAATATCTCACTTTGTTCTTCAGTATTCTTTATATTTCCACAGTGCCTTTTACCTCTCAGCACATTGTAAATATCAGTAAACTAAGCTACCCCAAATCCGTGTGTGGGCAGAGGAGTCTTATTATCCTCATTTTGAAGCTAACAAAGGCAGGTTCAGTGAGGTGAAGAGACTTGCCTAGCCAGCCAGTAGTAGAGGCAGAAATGATCTCTGTTTATGATGCCTGGTTATCTGCTTTTACTAGCAAGCATGATAACTACTAACCTCTAATCTTCTAAACATGAGCATATTATGTGGAGTGAAGATATTGATACTGAGGTCCATTGGAGGAACCAGTCAAATTTGTTTCCTATACCTCCCCCCAAAACAACAACAACTTGATTTTTTAAATATATTTTATTGATTTTTTACAGAGAGGAAGGGAGAAGGATAGAGAGCTAGAAACATCAATGAGAGAGAAAAACATTGATCAGCTGCCTCTTGCATTCCTTCTACTGGGAATGTGCCCACAACCAAGGTACATGCCCTTGACCAGAATCGAACCTGGGACCTTTCAGTCCACAGGCTGATTCTCCATCCACTGAGCCAAACCAGTTAGGGCAACAACAACTTGATTTTCATCGAAAAACTTTGAGATCCCCTTCCAAATATATTAGTCTTAGCTCTTATGTCTCAACTAGAGGCCCAATGCACAAAGATTCATGCAAGAATGGGCCTTCCTTCCCCTGGCTGCTGGCACCACCTTCGCTCTGGCTGGAGCCGCCTTTCCACCTTCCCATGCTGCCCAGAGGCCCGGAGCGTCTGGGGCAGTGCGGACCACCCTGCCCTGGCTGCTCAGTGCCTGCATATGCAAATTAACCTTCCATCTTTGTTGGGTTAATTTGCATACCCACTCCTGATTGGCTGATGGGTGTCACGACAGTATGGTCAATTTGCATCTTACTCTTTCATTAGTGTAGATGGGCAGCATGGCATCTAAAAGTGGTTTGATGAGGACAAAACTGATTTTACTCGAACCTGTAAACAGGTCAAAAAGAAATGAATTTTTACAAAGAAAGATCCAATTAAACTGAAAGTAAACTTTGGTGCCCTGGCCAGTGCCAGTGTGGCTCAGTTAGTTGGAGCTTTGTCCCATACACCAGAAGGTGGCGGGTTCTATTCTCAGCCAGGTACATGCCCAGGTTGCAGGCTCAGTCTCCAGTTGGGGTGCATGCTGGAGGCCAATGTCTCTCTCTCTCTTTCTCTCTTTCTCCCTCTCTCTTATTAATAAATATTTTTTAAAAAAGAAAGTAATCTTTGATAATAATAAAAATAGCATTCTCTGAGCTCTTGAGCTGATGCCTATGTGCATTTCTCATTTAAAGTTGAAAACTGGATTGGGATAATTATTCTTGTTCCCATTTGAGAGATAAGAAAATTAAAGCATATAGAAAGGTTAAGGTGAATTGTGCAAAGTCAGACAGCTCATAAACAAGGGAGTTCAGACTCGAATTCAGGCATTCTGGCTCTGGAGTTTATGGTCTTAACTATTTTACTGTAATTATCCCATTGTCTGGATGTGATGCCACTTACCTTTTCCTCCACATTAGACACTGCACATTCTCTCTGGCCATACAGTGAACGTTAGTGAGCATTGTGCTTGCATTATATATCACACCAGAAACTCTAAGGAACATAAGGGTAAGGCATATCTTTTATCCTCAATAACTATATGCCCTTTGGTAAATGAGGAACTAATTGTTAAAAAATTATTACTCCCCTATTGTAATTTTGGGAGTACAATTTCCCAAGAGAGCCATACAGTGTACTAAATGCACAGTGGCCCTTTTTTAGATTTGATTATTTTTTCCCCTTTATTCTTTCCAAATACCCCTTTGGGTGACCTTCAAATTTTGAGTGTCCCTCCCGTCCCCCCCCCCCCCATTTTAGTGACATTGGCAAATAAGAGAACCCATGCCTAATCTCTCCATGTCAGAATTTCTGTGCCTCTTGGGATCATTTGTGCATCTGCCTGAACAGCTGTGGTGGGTACAAAGTCCAACAACACAGGCAAGACATCACAGCTGAGGATGAGTAGCTGAAACTAATAGAATTCCTGTACTTGATTCATAGCCTACTTCTTCCCTTTCTAGTCTCCTAACCCAATGGACAAAATAATCCCCACTTTCATTGAATGTTTATATTGCGTTTGACACTATGCTCAAAGTTTTATATTCATTATCTCATATATTCCTCCTCCAAACTCTATAACATGAGACTATTATTTTCATTTAAGTATGAGGAAAATGAGCCACAGAGGCATTGAATGACTTTCCAAAGAGGACACTGCTGCTGCTAAGTGTTGGTGCAGGCATTTGATTCACCCAGGCAATCCAGCTCCAGAGCCCAAAAATATAGCCTGTACATTATTTCTTCTCCATCTTTAAATTCCTGGAAAACACCCTACTATTTAAAACATTTGTACACCAAGGTATGTTTTATAATATTTTAGAATAATTGAAGGTAGTGTGGGCATTTTACAACTACTAGAGCAAACGTGAAAAAATAGCTTTTAGCAAAAAACGCACCAGGTTTTCTTTTGCAACAAAAGGTCAGTGGGCTGCATTGTGTTAACAGCTATGGAATGAAAGTGGCCATACAGAAATCCCCATAGTGCCTGGGAGAAGGGGAGGGAATTAGGTCACCTTAGTGGGCATCTCAAGAATGATCATAAGCAAGAAAAAGCTGATTTCCTATATTTGTAAAATTGATTCCAAATTCTTCATAGGTAGAACCCACTCCCTGAAAGACTAGAAAAAAATGGGAGGGGAGCTGATTAAAAGGTATATATCTCAGATATGTGGATTCAGGTGATTAGCAACTAAAGAGATGGCCTTTAAGGCCTCAGGGGAGGTTGAGTTCATCCTTGGTTATCATTTTGTCCTGAATGCGTGTAAACTCCTGGGGAGAAGAAGAAAGCTCTGTGCAAGACAAAGGCACAGGAGTTGCTTTTCTCTACCAGATGGATGAAAAGGAACTCTAGGAATTCTTTATAGTTAACTATTAAAATTGGTTTTTCCTTTTTTCCTTTTTTAACTTCCATCTCTAAAAGCAATCAAGCAATAAAACTTCTCCCTATGTGGACAGGAAACACCAAGGTCTCTCACCTTATTCTTTCCTCTTCTAAAGGCAGTATTCAGAACAATGGCTTAAAAGAAAACCAGCTTACATTTATTTGCCAAAAAAGGATCTCTGGACTAGGTTAGGTTTTCAGCTTTGGAGTTGACCCCAAAATGTAAGGAATTGTTCAGGCTCCATGAAAGAGGGTTCAGAGTAAAAGGCAGTATGTATGTATGAGCAGCTTTAATTCCTTTCCAAAGACTGTACCTACTGCCAGATCCCTGCAGCTTAGAAGGGAATTACCTGGAGCAAAAAAAAAAAAAAAAAAAAGGAGATCAAGGGATTCAAGGGATAGGAGAAATAGATGTGGGGGAAGAGCAGACCAAAAGAACACAGAAATGTGGAGAGAAGATTAAAGGAAAAAAAAAAAGATTCATATAAATCATTTCAGAGGAGTATTATGTATGGAAAAGGCAGGAGGAAGAGAAAAAATAAGATGTCTTGGATAATATTTCACTGTGTCAGCCATGTATTCAACCAATTAGTCAAAAAGATCATCACCCAGGAAATACGCTAAACATTGGAGTTCAGCGATGAGTGGGACATAGCCCTAACCCTACAGAATTCACAATTTAGGTAGAAAGATAAACATGTTAATAAATAATGGCTATACATCCATTAATGTTACTCTTTCTTGCCCCTTTTAATTCTGTCCTTTGAATGCAGCAAACTTGATACCATGAAGGGGCTTTTGCACTTGCTGGTCCTTGTGTTTAAAATGCTCTCCATACTTATTTTTACATGGCCAACTACTTCCTGTTATTCAAGTCTCATCTTCAACCTCATTGAAGCAACACACTAGTCTCTTTCTATGCTAACACATAGTATCTTCTCCGGAAGTCTTTTTTTTTTTTTTTTTTTAAGATTTTATATTGATTTTTAGAGAGAGAGAATAGGAGAGGGAGAGGGAGAGAGAGAAAAAAACATCTATGTGAAAGATAAACATTGATGGGCTGCCTCCTTCACATCCCTACTGGGGATGGAGCCTGCAACCGGAGTATGTGCCCTGACCAGGAATCAAACCAGCAACCTTTTGGTGCATGGGACGATGCCCAACCAACTGTGCCATACCGGCCAGGGCAAGAATCATTTTTAACATCTGAAATTATCTTAATTTTTATTTTTCCACAGGTTTAAAGCCTATCATCCTCTACTAGAATATAAGGTCTTTGAGGAAAGGGACTCAGTGATAAATCATTGATGAATTTATTCATTGATTATTTAACTGTTAGGTTGACATATTATAAAAATGTTAAAAAGCATAGATAAGTCTTGGATTATGTGGTGCAAAAACCTCCATTATGAAGACATTAAGAAAGGCTCTTCAGAAGAGGTGATTTTGTTGTTATTGAATAGTTAAGGTAGAATAGGTGTTCAACAAGTGGGCAAGGGATGCATGGCATTCCAGGCCAAGAGCTCGTGTAATGACAGTCATAGAGGAGCCCTGCTTTTTCTGAGGACTGCATTTCACTCAGCTTGTGTGAAGTACAGACAGTGCTGGAGGAATGTGACAGCACAGCAGAGTCATTAAAAGCACGAGGTCTAAAGCTAGACTTTCTGAAAGTAAATCCTGGTTCTTCCACAAGTAATTAAGTGATGTCAGTCTTCTCTGTACCTCGGTTCCTTTACCTGTAAATGGGGACTCATTTATGTCATGTACCTCATGAGCTGTTTGGGAGCATTAATGTTACTGAAACTCAAGTTCTCGTGCCTGACCCTTCTAAGGCCAAAACTCAAAACATCAGAGTTTGTAGCAAGAAAATTTTGTTTATTGGTTGAGAAGTCTCCAACCTAGAAGACGGGAGACCTAATGGTGCTTCAAATCCATCTTGCTCACTGGACTAGGTTAAGGGTTTGGTTTTTTTCTTTATTTTTATTGTTGAAAGTATTACAGATGTCCTCTTTTTTCACCCATTGACCCCTTATAACCCACAATCCCTTCCCCCCTGCCCCAGGCCTTCACCATACTATTGTCTGAGTCCATGGGTTATGCATATATGCTTATAAATTCCCTAGTTAATCTCTTCCCAGCCACCCTCCTCCACCTTTCCTCTGAGATTCAACAGTCTATTCCATGCAGGCTAAGGGTTTTAAGGGGCTGGGGAAAACAGGTATGTGGAAGCACTTGTGGGGTAAGGTTTAATGGGAGGACTTGGAACTTTGCCATTTATGGTAAAGGGGCATCAACACGAGTTCTTCTTGGACATTGAACCCTCTGAAAGGGGTCTGGTGTTCAAATGCCTGTTATGTCCTTGGGTTGGGGGAGACTGGTTCTGGGTGAAGCTGGAGGTTAAAGTTCTCTCCTCTGTGCATGCTTCCTTTGCATGACTTGAGCTTTTTTGGTCTGTTGTCTCTAAAAAGCAACTCAGTATCTTGTTAAACATGATAGGACCATTTTGAGCTGGTTCTGCGGTTACACTGAGGCAGTTAATATATGTAAGATATTTAAAAGAGAATAAGTGTTCAAAAATGTGCATATTATCATTATTGGCAGGGTTGATGGAGGAAAGTAATGATAGCACTGTGTGTGTGATAATGTAACTAGACAATCAATGGGTCCACGCTGCCTGTCACTATTTGAGCCAATTAAACAGAGACAGGGTTGAATCATTATGAGCATTTATTCCAATACTGCCAGCAATATGGGAGAGCAGCAGGTCATCCACTAAAATCTTCTCTGCATTTCCCCATAAGCCAGCTGCTTATACTGAGCAGAAGGACAAAGATTACAAGGGGACATAGGCAAAAGGGTATGCCAAATGGGCAGTTAACCATTAATGTAGGGTGGAGATTTGTGAAGGCCTGCAGGTATGCAAAGGGCTTGGGATCTTCAAAGGGCTAGCAGCTCTGGTTTCTGCAACAAGGTTGTTAATCTATACTAATAATAGAGGAATATGCAAATTGGTTGGGGCGCCCTCATGCAACAACCAAACAGCAGGCCGCGTGGGGCGACCAGGCTGGCAGGGAGGGGAGGGGAGTTGGAAGCAACCAGGCCAGCAGAGGGGAGCAGTGAGGGACAACCAGGCTGGCAGGGTTTGAGGGCAGTTGGAGGTGACCAGGCAGGCAGGAGGGGAAGTTGGGGGTGACCAGGCCAACAGGGGGGGGGGCAGTGAGGGGCGACCAGGCCAGTGGGGGGGGTCAGTTAGGGGCAACCAGGCCTATGGGGGGGCAGTTGGGGGCGACCAGGCCGGCGGGAGGACAGTGAGGGGTGAAAAGGCTGGCAGAGGGGAGCAGTTAGGGGTGATCAGGTCGGCAAGCAGAGGCGGTTAGGGTGATCAAGCTGGCCTGGAAGACAGGGGAGATCAGGCAGGGGAGGGCAGTTACAGGTGATCAGGCCGGCAGGAGAGGGCAGTTATAGGCGATCAGGCCGGCAGGCAGAGGCCATTAGGGGTGATCAGGCAGGCAGGCAGGTGAGTGGTTAGGAGCCAGCGGTCCGGGATTGTGAGAGGGATGTCTGACTGCCAGTTTAAACCCGATCCCCAAGCAGTTGGACATCCCCCGAGGGGTCCCAGATTGGAGAGGGTTCAGGCTGGGCTGAGGGGATGAATTTCGTGCACCAGGCCTCTAGTCTTTCCATAATAGGCAGCTCCCTGATGTGGAGGATGGGCTACAACTCTGAGCCATGTTAGAATGTGCCTTCCTTGATCAGAGCAAAACAATCACAGTTAATAGAGCATGATTAATATTTCTTACAATTATAGCTGGTTCCCCAATATCCTATTTCTGCCCCTATCAATTGCCTTATTTTATTCTAAACACTTTATACAGATTAATTAATTTAATCCATATATACTTATTAGAAGTTACTATTATCACCATCTATACTAATAAAAGGGTAATATGCTAGTTAGACCAGGTCGAACGGACATCTTCTAGACATCCGACTTCCTTCGGACAAAGTCACGGTGGCAGGGGCCAAGGCAGAGGCGATTAGGGGCAATCAGGCTGGCAGGGGGGCAGTTAGGGGGTGACCAAGATGGCAGGGGACCAGTTAGGGGGCAATCAGGCCAGCAAGCAGAGGCAGTTAGGGGTGATCAGGCAGGCAGGTAGAGTGGTTAGGAGCTATCAGGCTGGTAGGCAAGTGAGCGGTTAGGAGCCAGGGGTCCTGGATTGAAAAGGGTGCAGGCTGGGCTGAGGGACCCCCCTCCCCCATGCACGAATTTCGTGCACCAGGCCTCTAGTCTAACAGATAAGGAAACTGAGAGATAGAGAGGTCAGTAATTTGTCTAATGTCACACAGCATTTAGTAGCAGGGCCAGCATCTAAATCTTGGAGGTTAGGCTTTTGAATCTTGCCTTTCCCCATGACACTATGCCACCTATTTGAACACTCAATTCATAGGGATCCTGAGAGGAAAAATGAAATAAAGTATGTAAGGGGCTTGTCATAGGGCCTGGCATCTATAAAGCACTCAATGCAGTATATATGTATTTAGAATATATATACAGAACAATAGAGCTATACTTCGGATAAGTCAATATTTAGAAAATACAGTTTTCTGGATTTACTGGAAGGCACAACAGAACCTGGAGAAGACAATGAAGGAACATCTCAGCAATAATTGGCTGGTTGAACTAGTGGTGAACAGACAGAGGAAAGGTGGAATAGCCATAATCACTTGCTTGACCTTGATTTCTGATGGGAGTACCAAAGGCTTCTTATGCATCAATTTCTACCCAGCTGTACTTCTTAACTAATTAACTTTAAAAGGTCTAAGTCAATTAATTATAAAGTAGTGGGTTGTCACTTCCAGCTGCCAATTTATTTACATTGCAAATTGTAGCTAATTAGTTAGCTTATTCTATCTCTTCCTTGGAAACCTACTATTTGCCTATTTATGTAAATTTATGTACATAAGTTCTGTGAAAAACACAATATACATTATTCTGTAATAAATTATGAAACTAGTCCTTTGTGGACATTTACCATAAAAATACCAGATTATCAGAGAGAAAATACCTTTAGCATACCTAATTAAAGTTAACAAAAAAAAAAAAATCAAGCAAGCACATTTGCCAAGAATTCCATAATGGGGCATGATAAATATCTTTAAAATGCTATGCAAAGCTAGCCAAAAACCTGGTGATTTGGTGCTATCAAGAGACGCTCAACCTTTAGGAATATGGAATAAAAGCAGAAGTAAAAGTGAAATTTCATTTATTCCATGTGAAAGGTTGAGCAGCCTTAACACAAGTGTAGAGAATGTATTTTCTTTTACAAAGAAGTTATCATTTGCCTTTATCTCGTTCTTCCTTTCTTTCCATCTTTGAATAAAGTGTTCCTAACCATCATCAAAGCTCTGAGTCTCATTCTTTCCCACTCCCTGAGATTCTGCTGCATAAACAACTCCCTGTTTTCTTTTGCACTATCAGTTGCTGCCTCTTTCGGCCTCTTCTCAGCCTCCCAGCGTGCTTATATCCTTCAGTTACTAAAAATGGCTTTCATAAAGCCTAGCACTGACAACTCCCTCACCTTACTTCTCAACTCTTGTGTCCACTTCTTTATCTCTGTAAAGCCTTTCTAGGAAGATAATCTGCTATACTTTGCAAGGATGTAGCATATTGCTCATAATTCACAAAAAGACCTTTGCACAGTAAATACCCAGTGAGAATTAGCTACTGTTGCTGTTTTCACTGTCTTTCTAAGGAACGGTACATCATAGGGCTTTAAAGTGCAGGATCCCAAATCAGACATTGTGTTAGCATAGGCAGCTAGTTACTTGTTGACAAAGAAAAAGAGAGAATGGAGCCAGACATCTAATTAAGCAGGATTAACTAGGAAGCTATAGCTTCCAGACACTCCAGGAAATAGTCCCATTGCCCCACCAAGGGTATTACCGTGTTTCCCCGAAAATAAAACATCCTCCGAAAATAAGACCTACTTACAGGTTTCCTTCTGAGTGAAATATAAGGCATCCCCCGAAAATAAGGCCCCCAGGCTCTGTCTCAGAATGAAAATTAATTTACCGTAAACTGGTCGCTAGGGCCGCCCTGACTGGCGTCTAGCAACCAGTGACGTTACGCGGAGTCCTGACATCACTGCTGTGTGGAGGCGGAGCGGAGGTTGGAGTGAGCAGTGAGCACGGGGCGGGAGAGAGGAGGAGACTTTCGCAGATGCGTGTAGAAGAACAGGAGAATTAGAGCGGACAGGACGCGGCGAAGGTGGTGAGTGCTGGTCTGTCTCTGGTGACACTACCTGATGCTCGCGGCCGCCTTCATGATGACTGAAGGTTCTCAGTCAGTGGCAGACCCTGCTCCAGCCCAGATCCAGGCCCCAGCAAGCCCAGTGACAGTCCCCAGGCAGGCCCCAGGGGGTAAATGTCTGATAAAGGGGTAGGGGGGATGTCTGGTGAAGGTGTTCAGTGGCACAGGGGTGAGGGGAGGGGGATCACTTAAAATGACACAGGAGTATCAGAGGGGACAATCAAAATGACACAGGAGGATCAGAGGGGACAATCAAAATGACACAGGAGGATCAAAAGGGGTTACTAAAGTGGTAATCCCCCCTCTGATTCTCCTGTGCCATTTTGATTCCCCCCTATGATCCCCCCTGTGTCATTTTGAGTGATCCCCCTCCCCCCACCTTGGTACCCCAATTCCTTTTTTTTTACCCCTAGAAATGAGCACAAAAAGAAAAAGCTACTCCATGGAGTACAAGAAAGGAATCGTGGAAGACTCTTGGGGCCAAAATCTTACTGCTTTCTGCAAAGAGAAGATGTTGAGTATCCGATTGGTCCAAAAATGGCGAGCAGAGTATGGTAACCTCATTGAACAAGTAGACAAGGGAAATGCTAAAAAGCGCAAGTGTGGATCAGGTCGGCAACCATTATTTTCCGAGCTGGAAGACCTGATCTGTGAATGGGTTGTTGACAGGAGAGCAAAGGCTTTGGTTGTGAATAGGGCTCAGATTCAAGAATTTGCCCTTGCAATAGCAACCACAGTTTGACATAGCCCCCGAAGACTTCAGAGCATCACAACACTGGCTGGATAATTTCCTTCAGCGAAGTGAACTGTCTTTAAGAAGATCTACAACATTGTTTAGGTTGGAAGATACTCAAGTTATTAAGTGAGCACTTGCATTCAAGTCCTTTATTGATGATGCTGACTTCTCTAAATACAATCTTTCCAACATGATTGCTATCGATGAAACTGCAGTGTTTATGGGCCAATCATCTCAAACAACAATTGAACAGCGGGGTGCCTCCTTGGCGTACATTCCCTCCACTGCTTACGAAAGTGCACGTGTTTCCTGTATTTTGGCAATTCGTCTGGATGGCACTAAAATCCCACCTTTAATCATTTCTAAGGGCAAGAAGGAAAAGATTGAACGTGTTTTGGGCGTTTTTATTCTTGAAACTGAAAAAGCTTGGACCACACAAGCAGTTATAAGGAAGTGGGTCGATTTAATGCTGCCGCTTGTTATGCGAGGGAGCCAAAGAGGTCTGCTAGTCTGGGATGCAGCCAGCACTCACTGTGCTAAAGTTATGAAGACATTTCTTCACGAAAGAAAAATAGATCAGTTAATGATTCCCGCAGGAATGACGGCCTATCTCCAGACTCTTGATATTGCAATAAACAAGCCATTCAAAGACAATTTGCGCATGGAAATTAATGACTACATTGAAAATAGAATGAAGAGAAATCAGTGTGGAAACTTTGTGAAACCTAAACTGCAAGAAGTTGTGACTTGGGTGAAGAATTCATGGGAGAAAATCACTGACAGTTGCATTGCAAATGCACTGCGAGCAGGCTACCTTGACAAGAAGTACTCATTTAAAACAGTGCTATTGCTAAACATGAGAGATTTGGTCCACTGATTCTGAAAGAAATGGAGTCACAAGAAATTGACCAGGAAATTCAGGAATTGGATTGTTAGGATGATGTTCCAGAAGATGATGACATGATTGTCATTGAAAAAATGAGTAAATTCTTGATACTGTAGGATTCACAGTTTGTCTGGTTTGTGTTGACAACTACCGTACTACCGTACCATATACAGGTAATAAATTTCCTTTATTTTAATTTAACAATAAATGTGTACTGTATTCTTCTTCATGGAAAAATAAGACATCCCCTGAAAATAAGACCTAGCGTGTCTTTGGGGGCAAAAATTAATATAAGACACTGTCTTATTTTTGGGGAACATCCCTCTGTTCCCCTGGGCAGGAATGACCCAGTGGGCAGGAAGAACTGGCTTTTTCATTTCCCCTGGGGACAACTGGCCCTTTCTCCCAGATGACCAGGGGAGGGAGAACCAGTAAAGGGGAAATTCCTCTGCTGAGACTTGTGCAGTAGGAGCCAAAATGGGGATGATAGAGGGGAGAATCTAATCTGGGGAAAGGATTGGAAAGGATAAGGGCATGAAAGTCCAGAAAATCTGGAAAAGCATTTGGTTAGGGACAGCACAAGCCCTGCAAGAGACAGGAAAGAGATTGGTTAGTTTGAAAGAAAGCTTACCCAAGATATAACCAAACCCAAGATAATATAACCAAAACTTAACAAAGGTGGAGCTTCCTTCCCTGATTGGTTCCACTATTCTCTCTCTGTAGCAGCTGCAGGCTCAAGTGCAATGCTGGTTGTGGCTCAAGCACAGCCTTAGCGGGACATGCATATGTGGAAATGAGACACAAAGAAGTTCTGAATCTCTGGGTCCGACCCTCTTGGGCCTGATAGGGGTGGGTGTGGGCGCAGGCTTGTGGCCCCAGAGGCTAGACTTCTCCTGCAGCAAGACAGAGCTGAGCCACCTGGTCATGGATGAGATACCTGTCCTTTGTTTTCACTCCAATAAACCTTACCACTATGCCTCAAGTCCTTCTATGCATGGGCCCTGGAAAAGCTTTCCTTGTGACTCTGTGGAAGAATCCTATTTCCACTGGCAACAATTGCAGCTCAAATCCTGGCTCTACTTCCTTACAACTGTACTAGAGGCCTGGTGCATGAAATTCATGCACAGGGAGGAGGGTGTCCCTCAGCCCGGCCTGTGTCCTCTCACAATCCGGGACTCCTCAGGGGATGTCGGGCCTCAACCAGCAGTCGGACATCTCTCTCGCAATCTGGGATGCTGCATGCACCAGTGACCATGCTTTTTATACAGGTGAAAGGCATCTTGCTGTTGTATGGACAGCTACATTTTTTTAGCCCTGATTATAAAAAGTAGTGCATAACATGATCCTTCTGAGGCAGTAGTACCATTTTCCCCATCTTATGGGTGGAAAAACTGAAGCAGAGAGAAGTTAAGTAACTGGCTTTGTCGCACAGTTATAAGTGTCAGAATCAGGGCTGACCACAAAATGTGCAAGCCAGAGTCCATGCATGTCATTACTGAATCACCCTGTTTTTTTCAGTGTTAGAGTAGCCTTGTCAGGTTTTAATTTTTAAATCTAAGAGACTATTCCCAATTTATAGAATAGGATCCCTAGGCTTGGCCAGCAATCAAGGCCATCTGCAGGGCGACTGGTGGGCGGGGTGATCGGGGGCCCCCACTGGCACCCGCCTTGGCTGGCGGCCTGGTGCCACCCGCCAGCCGGCCCCACCTCCCGATCACCGCCACCACCGCCCCGGTCACCTCCCTCTCTGGGGGCAGACGCTCAACGCAGGAGCTTCCCCCTGGGGGCAGCGCCTGTGTTGAGCATCTGCCCCCCTGGTGGTCAGTGCACATCATAGCGAGCAGTTGTTCTGCTGGTCATTCCACCGTTTGGTCGATTTGTATATTAGGGTTTTATTATATAGGATGACCTAAGTCAGGCTACTTAATTTTTGAAACTTTGACTTTGTAAATATAAAATGTAAATCATAATTATTGACAGCTCATAAAGTTGATGTGAGCAACAAATTAAATAAAGTGAAGTATAATACTTACAACTATGTCCAGAACACCATAAGTACTCAAATAAGTACTTAAATATCCAGTATAATGCGGTAAGTGTATGTTTTTTATCCATTTCTCTTTCTTCTAATAAGTACTATAAATTTCCTTTGGTCAAACAACTTTCTCCAATGATCAGTTCAATAGGTTGGCCTCTACCCCTAACATCAGAGGTGAAACATCTGACTCAGGTCTGGCCAATCAAAGCACTGAATTCCCTTTCTGGGAATGTTACCCAGGGCTGTTAATCAGATCACTGAATGTCCTTCTGGGCACGTGACCCAGGTCTGATCAGTCAGAACACTAAATCTCCTTCATTAGTCATGTGACCCAGTTTCACCAATCAACATAATCCCTCTACTTCAGCCTCCTTGTTTAGTTTACAAAAGGAACTTGATCAAGTTGTTTCCATGAGAGGGAATTCCCAGATTTTTTGCAGGAATCCTATATAATAAAACCCTAATATGCAAATCGACCGAACAGTGGAACAACCGGTCACTAAATGCAGGAGCTGCCCCCTGGTGGTCAGTGCACTCCCACAGGGGGCGTGCCACTCAGCCAGAAGCCTGGCTCATGGCTGGTGAGCCTCTCCCGCCTCTGCAGCAGCGCTAAGGACCCCTGGGGGGCAGACTTCGAGAGGGTGCAAGCCGGGCTGAGTCCCCCATCCCCCAACCCCCCCAGTGCACGAACATCATGCACGGGGTCTCTAGTTACCAATAAGATGTCTCTTTCCTACACATGTATGTAATATGGAAAGTTTCTGGAATCATCTTGCCATAATGTTAACCTGGGAAGGAAGTGAACCCATAGAGGGAACAGAGCTAATTATCCAAAAAAATGTAACATTATTTGAGCTCCTAAATCCATCCATGACTAATTCCAGCCCTGCTCTGGTATTTTTCATTCATTTATCAATACTTTCTTTTTTTTTTTTTTTTTCTGGTGTAAGCTATTTGCATTTTTCTGTCACTTGCAACTGAAACTGGTCTAAATGCTTACCATGTTTTAGCATGGCTAGTTGTTGAAGGTAAAGACCCCTTTTACTTATTATTCTAGGGCTTTACTAGAGCTCATTGGATGCTCAATACATAGCTGTTGTTCAGAGGTGAAAACACTCTGTTGATGGTGATAGCGGGGTACACTCTGCACTTGAAATGTACCTCTTTATCTCACTCACCCTTTAGGCAGCACATGGACTGTAAGACTACACAGATTGATGTATGGGCCAGCCTAAAATGGCGTTAATCACAAAAGCCACGTGAGGAAAAAAAAATTTTTTTTTGCAAGTCCATAACTTCTCTGGGGCTTAGAAAATTGTCTGCATTTGAAATGTGATCTCTTTTAGCTGCTATAGAAGGAAACAATTAGTTGGTTTAACAAAATACTTAATTGAGTTGTCTAGAAGATGACTATGTCAACAGGAATTTCCAACAGCATAATACCTCCTGTGACAATGGAGAATTGCTTCTGGTTTTAAAATGATTTCTTTCGTGACTTTTTAAAAATTATCTTTCAGGACTAATTATTTTGTTCGAAAGCAACATTTTC
Organism: Plecotus auritus; assembly: GCF_963455305.1. NCBI lineage: Eukaryota > Metazoa > Chordata > Mammalia > Chiroptera > Vespertilionidae > Plecotus > Plecotus auritus. Next base: position 140,420,224 of record NC_137772.1, on the reverse strand, counting down.
CCAAGTTTATAAGGGGAACCCATGTGGTGAATGGAATAATGGAAAACTTTACTTTTCAACCAACTTTTCAAATTTCTAAGTTCTGGAAATTGAGATAGTTGTGAGGTGGTCCTGTCTACTAAACTGTACCTAAAATAACGTAATGGTTCTAAAATTGTCAAAAATTATTTCTGTTCCTTTTCCTGGACATCAGGGTGAGGAAAGGAGATAGGCACATGGATGAGTAAAAAGAACAAAGGATTCAAAGACAATAAGTATTTAGTTGAAAACTTTGGGGCTGCTAGGAGGAGGTGGATAAAAAAGAAACATTACACAATTTTTGTGAATTGGTCATGTGAATTGAAGGCACTCAAACTGAATGTTTTTTAAAAATGCTATTTTGATGCAGATGACAACAGAAATGAATTCTGAGAGAAAGCTCCTCGGCGCATTCCCCTCAAAGCCCTGCAGGCTTATTCCCATTCCTTCCGTCGCTTTGCAGCAGAGGAACACAACAAAGCAAACTGGGACCAGTCAGAAAGTCATGGGAACCAGCACGACCGCCATGGCAGGGCCCGTCCTACGTCTGGGACACTTTCCAGGCCTGAAGGGTTTTCCATCATAAAAGGGCTAGTGCCAAACAAGAAGCCTGCTCCTCAAGGTGAGAAAGGCTGGCTTTTCAAATTGGCGTCTGCAGCTGCTGGGCCTTCCCATCTTTGCTAGCCAGGGCCCCTTCTTTTCTTTTAAAAGCTGGCACCATTTTAATTATTTTTGTGAATTTTGCCCTCTATTAAGCTGCACCATGCTGAGATATAAAGGGGGGAAAAAGTCTCTAATCTGAGTATTCATTAAGCAGCTGTCATCACTTATTTGGCCCAGTAGATTCCTGAAATTTGCTGGTTTGGTATAAGAAACTATAATATCCCAGCTGGACTGGTTTTGATTTGTTTCACTCTGAGACTAAGTCACTAGGGAGCATAGACATCCAGCTAAAGATTACATCGATATTTGTTGTTGTTTTTTAGAATGGCATTAATTCGTTCAACAAATATTGACTACTCTATGAGAGCTCTTATGATGTAGCACAGTTGCCATTTCATGGAGAAAACTGTGCAGTGAAAATATCTATTTTTTCTAGGATAGTGAAAAAGGCCAGGAGTGGTCCCTTTTAATATTTACATATCTATACTAATAACAGGGTAATATGCTAATTAGACCAGGTCTACTGGACATCCAACTTCCTTCTGGACAAAGCCATGATGGTGGGGGCCAAGGCAGAGAGGGCAGTTGGGGGCAAGATCAGGCCAATGGGGGAGGGCCATTGGGGGCGAGATCAGGCCAGCAGGGGAGGGCAGTTGGGGGCAACCAGGGTGGCGGGGAGGGCAGCTGGGGGTGAGATCAGGCCGGCATGGAAGGGCAGTTGAGGGTGAAATCAGGCCAGCAGGGGAGAGCAGCTGGAGGTGAGATCAGGCAGGCAGGGGAGGGCAGTTAGGGGCAATCAGGCAGGCAGGCAGGTGAGTGGTTAGGAGCCAGCGGTCCCAGATTTTGAGGGGGATGTGGGATCTGGCCTAAACTGGCAGTCAGACATCCCCCAAGGGGTCCCCCATTGAAGAGAATGCAGGCTGGGCTGAGGGGATGCCCCCCCATGCACGAATTTCATGCATCAGGCCACTAGTTTATTTATAATCCACATAGATACATACATGTGTACATACATACCATTGCTCTTCTTTCTCCTTTCAGATTCTAGCAAGGAGAGAGGGAAAGGCAAATCATTCTTTCAAATCGCATCCACTCTATGTGCAGTGTAGAGAGTCAAACATCAGCAAAGAGAGCTTGTGGAAAGTGTGAAATCACACACCCCTTCTCCACTACTTCACAGTTTTATGTTTATGATGAGTATCTACAATCCTATTATGGCCAACTGGCCTCGCATTAAAGAGCAGAAGAATTCCTCAGCCAAAAAAATGTTATTAGAAAATTGTTACCAGCCTGGCTGGCATGACTCAGTGGTTGAGTATTGACCTATGAACCAGGAGGTCATGGTTCGATTCCCAGTCAGGGTATATGCCCAGGTTGCATTTCAATACCCAGTGTGGGGCATGCAGGAGGCAGCTGATCAATGATTTTCTCTCATCGTTGATGTTTCTATCTCTCTCTCTCCCTTTCTCTCTGAAATCAATAAAAATATATTTTTAAAAACTGTTTCCATTCTACTCAATCCATTTAAGTCAAGAAAAGGTTGAGAAGTAGACTCTGTTCTGTTTTAAAGACATGAATCTAAAATTTTGTTTTCAAAAAAAATAAGGCTCCCCGCTTCTGACTTTCAAATAAATATATGAAAATTACTTTCACATTTTATGATGAGCCCTAATTGTCAGCTTTCTAAAATAATACAACTTGGATTTGTTTGTGAAGAAACAACAGTGTCACTAGGGAGCTGCCCGTGTAAGGCTGAACACCACCCAGAGCAAAATATTTTCTTCAAATATCAAGCGATTATCCCACAAAAGATGTGATGAAAGGAGGACTCAACCAGGGAGCCAGAGTCGTCTCGATTGGTGAGAAATTGGCACCAGCTGCAAGCTGAAAAAAGAATTCTACAGTTCCTGTCCCCAAAGGTCACTCTTGGCCACATTTTGTCTCTGAAGACAGAGGACTGAAATATTTGTTCTCGTGAATTATTTTTTTGTTCCTTTATTGAAATTCAATAGAGTAAAAATAACCACTACCCATTATCCCTTGCCTGTCAGCTCTACCTGGGCTGAGGTGGTGGGAAAGGGCAGGAAGAGCTGTTACAGATGTTGAATAGAAGAAAGCCCTTTTTGGAATGTGTTTGCATGACTCATAAAGCACAGTTATTCTTAGCTTTCCCGTCACAAGGGATAAAGTTCTTTGTCCTTATGCAGGTTTCTACTTAAAGGGAAAATCCAAGGTCCATTCGAAGCTACAGCACAATAATCAGCTCTCATTACAGTACCTGCCCCAAACCCCTGGAGTTATATCACTCTTTACAATTGCTTAGTGTAGTAACAGTGATTTTAATTCAGTTAAAGGAATCATCAATTTAGCAGTACAATTTAATGCAATTTACTATGTTTCGCTATATAGAAAATTCATCACCTTTTTTAATCACCTCTGTAGAATCAGATCTCATAATCAAACCTCAAACTAATATTGATTATGCTTTGGTTAAGCCAGTGTTGATTCCCAGAGTCAATAAAGCAATAACATTTGGAAGCAATTTTCTAAAGGATGGCACCACTCTTTGATGGATTACATAGCAAGAGGTTAAAGAAGACTAAATGGACTTTGGAATTCAAATGTAGTGTCAACAATATAAAAAAAAAAAGAATGTGTGGGAAATGCTTATAATTTATTAAGTTAAAAAAGTATATAGACAGATTAATACATAGACATAATATAATTACAATTTTGATCACCTGGAAAAAATATTAGAATTACATTCACATGTTACCACTGGATGGTGAAAACATTTATAGGTTCTCTTGATTTTCCTTTTTAATAATTTTCTATGCTTTGAACATTTGTAAATTTTATAAACAAAAAAATATAAACAATAAAAAAGGTTGTTTGGTTAACAAAAAGTATTATCTCTCCAGTTTGCTTCTGAATTAGTTTCTTACACATTCTCAAATTTCGCTCCTTTTCCTCTTGATCATTCTAGTCTGCTTTTTATTCTTTCACCATTGATGAAAATTTTTATAACACTTTCCTGGTGCCAAGCTCTCTGATGGGTATTATGGGCAAAGTGATAGAAGTAGGTGAGGAACTCTTAATCTAAAAATGAAGACAAATGAAGAAAATGTTATAATACATAGGAATAAGGGCTATGGGGATGGAAGGGAAACTCACAAAGCCGTGTGAAACTAGAGTACAGGTTACCAGAGCTCTGTGGGGCCAGAACATGCCTGTAGTAAAGGATTATCACTCTAATTCAAAGAGAAGACACGGTTTGTATCCATCAGCTATCCTTGCGGTCAGTGGAAGGTGAGAAGAGGGTGGCCTTTATATGTGCTCCTTCTTCTGACTAGAACACTTCCCTCTTAGGTCTGTCTCACTTTGTCAGCTCTCCCAGGAAGCCTTCCCTGAGCACCTCTTTCTCAAGTCTGGATTGGGGGCAGTTTCCTAATTGGCTGCAATATCACCTTGAACTTAGCCCTGAGGTATTTCTAATTGAATGGAAACTGATTATACCCAATGACTGAGAAGTCTATCATCCATTCAGTCACACAGGCTGGTGTCCCCTGAGGTGTGGCTAATTCTTCTGTGCTGTGCAATCCTTGTTGTGGCTTATAATGTAGATATAAAATATTTAAAGATAAGAAAAGAAACAGCTCCCATTTACCCATCTCCCATTTTACATAAAGAACTGTACCTTACCTTTGCCATTGTTGCCAATATGCACATTTCATCTTGCCCATTTTTCTCCCTATTTTGGGAAGCAAAATGCTGAATTGTTTATCTCTCCCTTGCTTTTCTTCATAGTTTTACTACATATGTTAACATCCTTAAGTTTATTTTTCCATTAAACATTGTGTTTCTGAATTTATCCAAATTGTTGTGTATAACCAAAATTTATTATTTTTTCTCAAATACATAGTATTTTGTTATATAAAGATGTAAGAATTTGTTTATCATTTTTAATGAGCATTTGGTTAATTTCAACATTCGGATTTTTGTTGGTTGATTGGTTGGTTGATTGGTATTTATAAAGAGTATTTTCTAGTGAATACATGCAACAATTTTTCTAGAATATATACCAAAGATTCAAATTGCCATATCATAGGGTATTGTACATTTCCATCCTAACAGAAAATGTTAAATTTTTTCCAAAGTTGTTATACCCATTAATACTCCCACTCTCAGTGTATAAGTATTCCAGTTGTTTCACAGACTCATCAACACTTGAGAAAGTTCATTCTTTTTCTACTTAGTAGACATGAAATTATATCTCACTTTTTATTTAATTTGCATTTCCCTGATTTCTAATGAGGTTGAACATTATTTCTTAAGTTCCTGGTCACTCAGGATTACTCTCAGTAAAATCGTGTCATATCAAGTTTTTTGTCCATTTTACTTTTCTTTTGGATTGTTTTTTGGGTGCAAGATGGGTAAGAGTTTTCAATATTTTTAGTCTACAGCCAATTGCATTTTTTTGTTTTGCAAATATATTTTCAGATCTGTGTGTTTTTTAATTTCTCTTATGGTAATGAGCATAAATTCTAATTATATCCATTTTTAAATATTGTCTATAATTTAATAGGATAATATTAATATCTTATTTAATATACATTTCTTAAGACATATCTTATACAGTCTTCTCAATGTTTTATTGTTTTGACTTCCACATTTAAATCTTTAATTTACCTAGCATTAAGTGAACTCACCTTATCCACTTAATTCTGATTTGGAGGGAGATGATTTTATATAAGCTGTGATTTTTATATGAAAACTAATGGTCCAGCTCTACTTATTAAGAAATATACACTTTCCACAAGAATATTGATACTATCCTTGTTATATATCAACTAGTAGCCCAGTGCATGAAATTTGTGCACATTAAAAGGGAATTAATTAGAGGAAAAATTTTAATATTGCTATTTGCCCTTTCTCTATAATAGAAGTGTCAGAGATAAAAGAAAATTAGTAAAATGTACATGAAAATCTCCCTCCCTGTCAGAGTCTGGGGCACACTGAGGGACCCAAAGTCAAGTCCCCACCCACCCGCGTGTGCCTCGAAATCGTGCGAGACCCAGACCCAGCCGGCCCAACCCCATCAAGCCCCGCAGAGCAGGGGACACAACCTCAAGTTCCCTGGCCTGGTGCCAGGTGGGGGTGCAGCCTCAGGTCCCCCGGTGCAGCCTCAGGTCCCCTGGCCCCAGTGCCTGGGCAGGAGGCATGGCCTCAGGTCCCCCAGCCCCGGCGCAAAGGCGCGAAGGTGTGAGGGCACAAGGGCATGAGGGCGCAAGGGCATGATGACCATTTGCATATTAGGTCTTTATTATATAGGATTAGAGGCCTGGTGCATGGATTCGTGCACCGGTGGGGTTCCTCAGCTTGGCCTGCAGGAATCAGGCTGGAACCAGCTCTCTGACTTCTCCTGAGGGGTCCCAGATTGCAAGAGGGCAGGCCGAGGGACCCCACCGGTGCACAATCAGGGCCAGGTAAAAATTATAGGAGGGATCCAGGGTATGTCCAGCCCATCTCTCCCGATCAGCTGGACCCCAGCAGCAAGCTAACCTACCAGCCACAGCATCTGCCCCCTGGTGGTCAGTGCATGTTATAGCTACCGGTCGAATGGTCGAACAGTCAAATGGTTGCTTAGGCTTTTATCCTATACTAGAGGCCCGGTGCACAAAATTTGTGCACTGGAGGGGAGTGTTCCTCAGCCTAGCCTGCACCCTCTCACAGTCCAGGACCCCTCAGGGTCTGTCCACCTGCCGGCTTAGGCACGTTCCCCCTAAGCCAACAGTTGGAAATCCCTCTCACAGTCCGGGAGCCCTCGCTCCTTACCGCCCGTCCACTCGCTGCTCCTTACCACTCGGCTTGCTGCTCCTTAGCACTGCCACGGAGGCAGGAGAGGCTCCTGCCACTGCCACTGCGATCACCAGCTGTGAGCCCTATCTTTCTGTGTACTTATCTGTGGGCCAACTGCTCTCTTCCTTCTCACTTAGGGCGAGCAGCATGTGAGGGCAGAGTGCACTGTCGTGGAACGCAGAGGGCTGCCCAGAGCTGAGGGGAGTGGCCGGGCCCACGGGGTGAGAGGTGGACACAGAGGACGCTATCTCACCCAATTGTGGGGCAGGCTGGCCGGCCTTCATCTGCCTGACCCCATACAGGGAGGGACTAAGCAGGGTGTCCGCCTCTCCATTCTCCATCCTTCCATCTGTGACACCTGTCACCCTTGCCAGGCCTCCCTTAAAGTGAGTTCAGCTCAATCCCTGAATGTAAAAGGGCATGGGGGGGGGGGGGGCGGGGAGCCTCCACTCCAGTGCCCCCTGATTCCCAGCGACAGGACCTGGTCTCAGGACGGTGGCCACAGCTGCAGAACATAGATCTGTTTCAAGAAAAGTTGGGAATGCAGACTTTCGTATGAGCCCCTATTCCAAAAGGTGGCAGTTTATTCACATTGTGGCAAAGATACCTTCAAGAGTAACATAAGTAGGTAAAGTCAGGGCCAAACCGGGCCATTTCCTCATCCAATCTCTCTGAGGTGCGTGGACAAAACCAAGTCTCAGTTCTTTGCAGGACACTTCCGGTTTTTTTTTTTAAGCCTAAAGGACAGTAGTCTGTCTCCATTCCTGTCCTTTGGGATTTTTTCATCGTCAGATAAAAGGATACGTACATTGGAGCAATCCTCTCGAGATACAATATTCCAGTTGCACCCATGTGATGAAGACAGCACCCCTCAGAGGGAGGGAGCCGACAGATGGGGAGCAGGGAATTCTGAAAACCAAAGCAAAGGTCCAGAACACAGAAGAAGTCCTTGGTGTTCTGCTGAGAAACTTGGACTCCTTCCTCTGCAGTCACACGCCAGGCAGTCACTCAGAGATATCTTGGCATCAGCCAACTTAGGGAATTCTCCCTTCTCTCCATTCTCTTGAGCCAGACTCCGGACGTTGACTGCAGTATTCTCTTGGTCATTGTTTTTGTTGTTTTTTTCCCCAAAAAACGTTACAAAGTTTATATGAATATAACATACAAAGATGCAGCCTCCTTTGTAGGAACAGGAAAGGAAGGGGTGGTTAAGTAAGGCACATGGAGCTGCAGCAAGCACCAGCTGTGGGGAGGGCCAAGGGGGAGAGGAGGTTGGTACTGGGGCTGAGGCCCTAGAGCTGTTTCTGGAGAAGTAGGGATCCCCTCTGAGTGCCACGTTCTGAGGATGAACTAAACGGTCAAGCTGAGGCAGGGGTGGGTGGCCATATCAGCCATCTTTGGTGCTCTTTACCCTTTCCCACCCAGCTCTGTTGTAAAACCCCAGAGCCCTGGATTCCAAAGGCCCCATCCAGAGCAGAGGCCTGGAAGGGGGTGAGAGGAAGTGAGTAGGGCACGTTTGAAAGCCGATATGCCTGTGTGCTGAGGGATGGTGGAGACAGAGGTGAGAGGTAGCAGGGGAAGGGCTCTCATACATACCCTTCTGTGGGGGCCACAGGTGAAGGAGGCCAGGGGAGCAGGGTAGGGATGGGCACCATGGCCCCAGCCTCTTAGGCATCCCTGTCTGTCCGCTGCAGTGTACCTGGAGGAAAGGGGCTGCCTCTGAGGAGGGGCCAGGCCAGGCCAGGTGACCATCTTGAGTTCTGGCTGAGGTGATGGTCCTCACCCTGAGATGCCTTCTAACTGGTGATGGACCCAAGCCTGACTCCTGCCGCTGTGGGCACCCAGGACACAGGCCTGATTGAATGCCTGCTGCCATGCCATGGGCGCACAGGACCCAGGCCTGACTCCCGCCGCTACGGGCTCCCAGGACTGACTCCCATCGCTGTGGGTGCCCAGGACACAGACCTGACTCCTGCCACTGCAGGTGCCCAGGATATAGGCCTGACTGAATGCTTCCTGCCACAGGCACCTGGGACCCAGGCCTGACTCCTGCTGCTGCTGGCACGCCCAGGCACAGAAAGTCCCCCTGCTGCATGTGCAGCCTCCTGCTGGCCTGTTAATATGCAAATTGGTCATTACTGTGATGCTGTTAGGACCACCACTCCAACACACAAGATGGCTGCCCCCATGTGGTCAAAGATGGCCGCCCCCATGTGGACACAAGATGGCCACCAAAAGATGGCCAGCAGGGGAGGGCAGTTGTGGGTGATCAGGCCTGCAGGGGAGGGCAGTTAGAGGTGATCAGGCTGGGAAGGGAGGGCAATTAGGGGTGACCAGGCCAACAGGGGAGGACAGTTAGGGGTGACCAGGTTGGCAGGGGAGGGCAGTTAGGGGCAATCGGTCTGGCAGGGGAGCAGTTAGGCATCAATCAGGCTGGCAGGGGAGTGGTTATGGGGGTGATCAGGCTGGCAGGCAGAAGCGGTTAGGGGCAATCAGGAAGGCAGGCAGGCAAGCAGTTGGGAGCCAGCAGTCCTGGATTGTGAGAGGGATGTCCGACTGCCCATTTAGGCCCGATCCCACCAGATTGGGTCTAAATGGGCAGTCGGACATCCCTCAAGGGGTCCCAGATTGGAGAGGGTGCAGGCTGAGCTGAGGGACACACACCCCCAAGCACGAATTTCGTGCACCAGGCCTCTAGTATATATAGATTTTCCATACTGTCAGGGGTGTTTCTTTATACCTCTTTCTGTTCCAATGATCTATTTGTCTGTTTGAACCAATACACACCACTTGATCAGTCTTCTTTTAAAATAATTTTTTATCAATTTCAGAAAGAGGAAGGAAGAGGGAGAGAGAGATAGAAACATCAGTGATGAGAGAGAATCATCAGCTGTCTCCTGCACACACCCTACTGGGGATTGAGCCAGTAACCCAGGCATTTGTCCTGACTGGAAATCTAATTGTGACCTCCTGCTTCAAAGGGTGATGCTCAACCACTGAGCAACACTGGCTGGGCCACTTTATCAGTCTTGATAATTGATATTGGAACTTCAATCATTCATATTTTTCTTCAGGAGAATTCTGGCTACTCTCAGGCTTTTCTTTTCAATATACAATTTTAAATAGATTTGCTGAGTTTTCTGAAAATATTCATTGAGATTTTAAAATTTGTATATTTATATATTGAGGTTTGAATTCACAAAAGTGATACAGGATGGAGCAAAAGTAGGTTTACAGTTGTTGGTGTGGAAAATAATGCAATAGATAATAAATAATAACACAAGAATAAACTCTGTTTCGTGTACTGGCAACTGTAAACCTACTTTTGCCTTACCCTGTATATCTTTATACAAGTTTATTTAACACTAGAGGCCCGGTGCACGAAATTTATGCACAGGGGGTGTGTCCCTCAGCCCAGCCTGCACCCTCTCCAATCTGGGACCCCTTGAGGGATGTCCGACTGCCCGTTTAGGCCTGATCCCGGTAGGATCGGGCCTTAACGGGCAGCCGGACATCCCTCTCACAATCCAGGACTGCTGGCTCCCAACTGCTCGCCTGTCTGCCTTCCTGATTGCCCCTAACTGCTTCTGCCTGCCAGCCTGATCAACCCCTAACCACTCCCCTGACAGCCTGATTGATGCCTAACTGCTCCCCTGCCAGCCTGTTTGCCCCTAACTGCCCTCCCCTGCAGGCCTGGTCACCCCTAACTGCCCTCCCCTGCAGGCCTGGGTCCCCCCAACTGCCCTTCCCTGCAGGTCCGGTCGCCCCCAACTTCCCTCCTCTGCCAGCCCGGTCACCCCCAACTGCCCTCCCTTGCAGGCCTGGTCCCTCCCAACTGCCCTCCCCTGCTGGCCATCTTGTGGTGGCCATCTTGTGTCCACATGGGGGCAGCCATCTTGTGTCCACATGGGGGCAGCCATCTTGTGTGTTGGAGTGATGGTCAATCTGCATATTACTCTTTTATTAGATAGGATAGAGGCCTGGTACACGGGTGGGGGCCAGCTGGTTTGCCCTGAAGGGTGTCCCGGATCAGAGTGGGGGTTCCCTTGGGGCGTGAGGTGGCCTGGGCGAGGGGCCTTTGGTGGTTGCAGGCTGGCCACACCCCCTAGCAACCCAAGTGGAGGCCCTGGTATCTGGGATTTATTTATCTTCTATAATTTAAACTTTGTAACCTTGAGTGGAGCCACGTCTCCTGCTTGCTCCATGGCTGCAGCCATTTTTGTTGGAATTTATTTATCTTCTATAATTGAAACTTTGTAGCCTTGAGTGGAGGCCTAGGGCAGCCAGGGAGTGTGGAAAGCTTGGCTTCCTCCATTTCCAGGGAAACCAAAGCCTCCTGCTCTCTCTGAGGCTGCAGCCATCTTGGTTGGGTTAATTTGCATACTCGCTCTTGATTGGCTGGTGGGCGTGGCTGGTGGGCGTAGCAGAGTGATGGTTAATTTGCATATTGCTCTTTTATTAGATAGGATATTTCAGTAAAATTGTATTTTCTTCTATTATAATCTAGCAAATATTATACTTATTGTTGGTTGCCTACTATTTCTTAGGCATATTGTAAATGGCATATTATTATTATTACATTTTCTTATTGCTGCCTGTGTTTTTAAAAGTAATTGATTTTTGTATTTGATTTTGCATCCAGAAACATTACTAAATTTTATGTTCCAAATATAAATATATTTGCAATCCGTATGCATGTCACTTCATTTCCTTGCCTTATTGCCTTAGACACAAAATTAAATAAAAGTGGTGCTAGAAGGCAGCCTTGTTTTTTATGATCTAAAAGGGAACAACTTTAGCCCAGTGGTTGAGTATTGATCTATGAACCAGGAGGTCACAGTTCAATTCCTGGTCAGGGCATATGCCCAGATTTTGGGCTCCATCCCCAGTGTGGGGCATGCAAGAGGCAGCTGATTATCATTGATGTTTTTGTCTCTCTCTCCCTCTCCCTTCCTCTCTGAAATCAGTGACAATATATTTTTTAAAAATAAATGAAATGGAACAACTTTAGCCCTGGCTGATATGCTCAGTGGTTAGAGTGTTGGCCTGTGCACCAAAGGGTCTTGGGTTCAATATCCAGTCAAGGGCACATACCTGAGTTGCAGGTTCTACAGTCAGGGTGAGTGCAGGAGGCAATTGATGTCTCTCTGTCTGTCTCCCCCTCCCTCCTTCTCTTCTACTTTCTCTAAAAATCAATGGAAAAGTATCCTCGGGTAAGGATTAACTAAAAAATAAATAAATAAAAGGGAACATTTTTAATATTCTATTATTAGAATATATTGAGTATTTTATCCTTACTCACTAAGTGTTTTTATCAACCAATGTTGAATTTCATCAAGAGCTTTTATGACTCTATTGAGATAAGAATCTAATTTTTCTCATTTACACTATTTATATTAAAAACTAATATAACAGACTTTTTAATGTTAAACAAGACTTGCATTACTGGAGTAAACCCAAATTATTCAAGATATATTAACCTTTGGGTATATTCCAGTATTTTTTGCTATTACAATACACATAATTTTTACATTCATGTTAATGAATAAGATGGTTCTATAAATTTTCTTTTTTTTTCTGTCCTTGACAGGTTTTGCTATACAAGAATCACTTAGTTTTCTAGAATTATTTGGGGGGAGATGTTTTCTCTTTTTCTATTTTGTGTTCTCTACATTATTTTCTGTAAGATCAAAGGGTTTGCTCTTTGAATGTTTGATAAAACTTGCCTACCAGACTATCTGAATCTCGTGTTTTAACTTAGTGAATGTTTTTAATTACTATTTCAATATATTTTATTTTACAGTTACAGTTTACATTCAATATTATTTTGTATTAATTTCAGGTATACAGCAGAGTGGATAGACAATCATATATTCATTGATACGTCTCTGCCCACTGATTTTGAGCTAAACTCTAAGTTGCTTTGGAAAATGGAATGTGAGCAGAAGGAACATGATGCCATTTCTTTTACTTCTGACTCTGAGTGAAAGCTTCAAGAGGCATGAGAATTGCTGGCACAGAAGTAGGACTTTCAGCCACATAATGGGAAGCAGCAGAGCAGAGCCCAGCCCATTTAAAGCCTCTAGCTGAACTGTAGCTGACCCAGGATTCTGTGTAACATGAGTAAGGAATGATTTTTTACTGGTAGAAGCACTAAGCTTTTGAGCCCATTTGTTACTATAGCAAAGTTGACTGAAACAGATATTGGCATCTTAAAGGGAGGTGCTCCTGTAACAAAAACAAACAAACAAACAAACAAAATAAAACAAAAATCAAAAGTCTGCATTGACTTTGGGGCCAAGAGACAAATTATAAAGAAACTGCTCTTGGAGGCTAGAAAAATGGTGACCCATAGTATGCATTGACAAAACATTTAGCAAGCTTGCAATAACATAGAAAGCAGATAATTTACTTAATGAATGAGTAGCTTTGAGGGAAGAGGTTTCAAAACAGAATGTTACTAGTGTGACTTGGTTATTCCCCACCCCTAGAATTGTCAGATGAACTCAGAAAAGAATTGGGCTGCTTTGCAAGCAGGGAAGAAGGAAAAATGAGAGCAACGGGGAATTATAGGTGTTGCAGAGTTGGAAATAGAAGTGTTTCTGTTAGTAAAAGATAAATGGAAATGCTTTGAGCAACAAAGGCATCGTTTAGGCTCAGATGAAGATACATGCCCAAATAAAAGGCATTGCCATTCACAAACTTTGTTAAAAATACTGAATGGCCCTAACTGGTTTGGCTCAGTGGATAGAGCATTGGCCTGCAGATGGAGGGTCCCGGGTTCGATTCCAGTCAAGGGCACATGCTCGGATTGCGGACTCAATCCCCAGTAGGGGCGTGCAGGAGGCAGCTGATTGATGTTTCTCTCTCATCATTGATGTTTCTATCTCTATCTCCCTCTCCCTTCCTCTCTGAAATCAGCAAAAATATATTTTAAAAAAATGCTGAATGCTTAAAGTGACCCCTGGACAATCAGGTTAGTTGCATAAAATGGCTTAGCAAAAAAAGAGATGCCCACTGCCTCTTTAAAGCCTGGTAGCTCAAGTTACCTGTAAGTCTAGAGAGAAAGACATATCTCAAAAGAACACGGGAGGTATGGGTGAGGGGGAGGGCTATTTGCAAATGTTTCTGATTGAAATTAAAAATACATTTTTAAGTAACATTTTTGAAAGAGTTTTTTTCAAAAGTTCTAATAGTCTGAATTAAAGAAACTAACTATTAAGGCATAAAACAACCATGGGGATCCCTCTTTTTTACAAGGATGGAACAGGCTCAGCAAGCTGCTCAACCCCCCAAGTTGCATATTATCCTATGTCCTTAAGAGATATGTCCGACAAATATAACAGAAAAGAAAGCTTTTCTAGAGAGAGGAGCCTAGGGAAACAATGGAGTGAGCAAAACAAAGGCCTAACCAACTATTTCTTATCCTCTTTCCAAAAGGAGTGTTTGTTGCAGTTATATTTACTGTCCTATGATTGTATATTTGAGGGAGGTGCCCTTTTATTTGATAGATCTCCAGACATTCACCCAATGAGAACACTATTATGATACTCTAGGTTTTGAACTTAGTACTGAGATTGCATAAAATATTCAAGGTTTCTTTACTAGGGGTGGCAGTGAAGATCTTTTGAATGAAGAAGGAAGAAGACGGAATATTTTTAATCAAGATAGCACACAGTAGTGTATTTCCTTGTAATAGATCTCAGCCTCTTGACTTTGGGCTTGGGCATGGACTTGCTTTGACAATGAGCCAGTTGTGCTTAAAAGCTTTGAGTTACAAATGAGTTTCCACCATTTCTGTTGCTCTTTACTTCACCTTAAAAATAAGAACAGACTGGTCCCCACAGAGCGCCTTTCATCTTGGGTCTTGGAATGAAGAGACACATGGAGCAGAGCCACAGGCCAGAGCAACATTGGGGCAGGGCAGTAGCTGACTCGCAGCTACACGCAATGTGAGAAGGAAGTACATTTTTGTCATTGTAAGACCCTGAGATTTACAGCACTTTGTAACCACAGAAAAACTAACTAAAAGAGACACTTAGTTTATTATTTTTCATACTTTCTTTTCTTTTCCCAATGAAAGAATTTCAGGTTATGAAATTTTCTCTAAGTACTGCTTTTAGCTGTATTTCATAAGGTTTGACATATAATATGCTCATAATCATTCAGTTCTAAATATTTTATAACTTCTGTTTCCATCTTTTGTCCCTGTCTAATTTAAAATGATTTTCCCAATGTTCAAATATTTGGGAGAGTTATGGTTATTATTTTTATCGATTTCTAATTTGATTGCATTTTAGTAAGAAAAGGTGATTCAAATCCTACCAATTCTTTGAAATTTCTTGAAGCGTTTATTAGGGCCCTGTGAGAATCAATTTTAATAGATGTCACAAGTGCAGTAGAAAAGAATGTATGCTGATACAGAGGCCAAAACCAAGCAAGCATAGCATATTACAACAATACAACAACAGCAACAACAGAACACACATCATTTGTATTCTCAAAGTGATTGATAAGTATGCTTCCCTAGTTACACTTTCCCATGTGCACCTAGGAAAGTTTCATCTGGAACAGTATCTAGAAAACCCTCTGCCAAAAGGAGGTTTGGTGATGCTAATTTTTTAAAAAAGCATTTGTTCACTTAAACAAAGGATAGTAGGGCTGGGGTGGGGGGTGGAGAGGAGATCAGTGGGAATAACCACTGGCTTTGGGAAAGGACACTGCATACTGGAACAGAATGGGGATCTGGAGATGTTTCCACAGCCTTTCCATCATCCATCTCGCCTCTTACCCCTCCCCCACCCAGCAATTGAAATGAAAGACACACTTAATGGTAGGCACAGTGTGTTAGGGAACAAATGAGAACCCACAGACTAACCCCAGTGGAAGAAAGACAGTAAGTATTTCCAAGTTTAAATCAAGAATCTGTCTGGGCTCTTAAAATGATCACTCTGGTATCCCTGATTGGAATGTGCATGAATCAGGAATGCAACTATTACCAAGTAGTGCATCAGTTTCCTAGGGGGAAGGATAGTTGAATTCTTACAGTGTTTTCACACCTGCTAATGCTGTAAGTTTTCTTTTGTTCTAATCAAGACAACATTATGCAGGCCCTGCTAGTCAGACAATAACCAGTCATACAAAATCCTTTTCAAAGCTGTTAGCATTTCCTTAAAAACTTCTTCCAGTTCTGATGTCATTAGGAAATGAGAAATTTAACTTTTATAATCCCAGGAGATTTCAGGAGCTAACATTATGATAGTTTTTCAGGTTCCCCCTTCATTAAGAGAAAGAAAGGCTTATAGTAAAGGTAAATAAAATCCAGGTATAATTCAAATATTTTCAGATAAAATTTACAAAAATCACTCTCTGATATCTTCATCCAATGGTGTAATGAGACATTTAGAACTATTCCCCTTGGTGAGTCACGCTAGAGGGCTTCAATGGGAATCTGAATCACACTTCCTCTATTCTGGAACAAGGACCAAAAATCATTTCCAGAAGTGAACAATTTACTCATTTCTTTATGGAAGAGTACATTTCATTATTTTACTAGATAAAATAAATTACAATTATCAAAAGCTCTTGAAATAATAAAAATGGCAGATGTTATAATTGTTTTTTTTTATTACTTCTAAAGAGTTATTACATTCACTTATGGTAGCCCCCCCCATGTCCACAGAGGATATGTTCAAGACCTCCAGTGGATGCCTGAAACGGGATGTACAGAACTATATATCTACTAGAGGCCTGGTGCACCAAATTTGTGTACTGGGGGAGGGGCTCTCAGCCTGGCCTGCTCCCTCTCACAGTCCAGGTCCTCTCGGCAGGCCTAAGCTGGCAGTTGGACATCCCTCTTGCAGACCAGGAGCCCTTGATCCTTACTGCCTGCCTGCTTGCTGCTCCTTACCATTCAGCTTGCTGCTCCTTAGTGCTACTGTGGAGGCAGGAAAGGCTCCAGCCACTGCCACTGCACTTGCCAGCTGTGATCCCGGCTTCTGGCTGAGTGGAGCTCCCCCTGTGGGAACACACTGACCATCAAAGGACAGCTCCTGCATTGAGCATCTGCCCTCTGGTGGTCAGTGCGCATCATAGCAACAAGTTGTTCTACTTGTTCCGCCATAATGGTCGCTTAGGCTTTTATTATATAGACTAGGGGCCCAGTGCACCAATTCGTGCACCTTGAAAGGAACTGTGGCCGCGAGGCTGTGGTGGGCAAAGGGGCAGGTCTTAGCCCATCCTCCGCATCCCCACCTGGCCCCTCCTGCCATGGCCCCCAGTCCCCTCTCTGCCAGCAGCCCTGTTCCCACCACTGTCGTTCCCATGGGCTGATGGCACCAGCCTTGTTTCTTACCCACTCACGGAGCAGAGAAATTGGGACTGGCACCAGCAGCGGGTGCGAGCGGGGCTGGCACCAGCAGCAGGTGATAGCAAAGAATTTTTAGTAACCGCCAGAGGCTTTCCTCAATGACAGTGACCAGCATCCTGCCTTGGTCTGGCACCCCTGCTCACCTGCTCCACCACCCTGCCGCAGCCGATGCCCGCCATGTTCTGTGCACACCCCTTGGTGGTCAGCACATGTCATAGTGACCAGTTGTTCTGTTGTTCAGTCTATTTGCATATTAGGGTTTTATATATATCTAGATCTATATATAAAAGATAGATACTACATTTTTTCCTATACATACATCTGTATGATAAAGTTTTAATTTATAAATTGGGTAAAGTAAGAGATTAATAACAACAATGAATAATAAAATAGAATAATTTTAACCACTATACTGTAATGAAAGTTATGTGATTGTGGTCTCTTTTCTCTCTCTGATAACTGGTCTGATGGCTGTTAAGTGACTAATGGGTAGCAGTGTGCACACTGTGGATTTGATGGACAAAGGGATGATTCACATCCTGGGCAAGATGGAACCAAATGGTGTGAGATTTCATCACACTACTCAGGACTGTGCATAATTAAAAACTTATGAAGCATTTATTTCTGGAATTTTCCATTTAATATTTTCAGATTTTGGTTGACCATGGTAACTGATACCATGGAAAGTGAAACCACAGATAAGGGGTGAACCACTGCATTTATTAATTGCCTAAGAGACATTTACCAGACACCCAATAGGTAAAATCTACTGTAATGGGAAAAAAATCACTGTATGTCTTCAAGGAATGTATAAACTATAGACTTATTACTGTTTGCCCTTGCAACTATTGACTGGTCATTGAATTAAAGATTATTTGATTTAACTCTACTTCAGCTATGACAGATCTTACTAATGATCTGTATTATTTATAAACTAGGGGCCTGGTGCATGAAATTTGTGCACTGGGACTGGGGGGTCCCTCAGGCCAACCTGCCCCCTCTCACATACTGACATCCTGGGAGCTCTCAGGGGATATCCTACTGATGGCTTAGGCATGTTCCCCACAGGAAGTGGGCCTAAGCCGCAGTCTGGCCTCCCTTTGTGGGAGGCGACCGGGCTGATCAGGGGAAGGCACCAGCCCCATCACCCCGCTGCTGCAGCCACTGCCAGTCACCATAGCCACCAAGGTGTTTTCATCAACACAGACTCCAGTCCCTTCACCATGAAAAAATGACAACTTTCTTTAGGCCTTTTCAAGATGTGTCTTGCATAGGCTATGACATTTCTTTATTATTTTTTTATCCTCACCTGAGGATATATTTCCATTGACTTTTAGAGAATGTGGAAGAGAAAGGGAAAGACAGAGAGAAACATCAAAGTGAGAGGAACACTTTGATTTGTTGCCTCCTGCATGAGCCCTGACCTGGGCCTTTGCCAGGGAGGAGCCTGCAACCTAGGTACATGCCCTTGAACAGAATTGAACCCAGACACTGCGGTTGGCAGGCTGAGGCATTATCCACTGAGTCAAACCAGTTAGGGCAGGATATGACATTTCTTAGCCCTCCAGCAGCGGGCCTTCATTTTTTTCTCCAGAAGTGTGATGGAAAAATCCTAGATCACCTTTTTGGATTCTTATTACCCAAGTTACTAAGAATATTACCAATGGCATACAGGAAGCTTAGCCAATGAGCAGTCAGAAAAGGTGTTTCCTCTGTAGTTCACACCAATCGCCAGCTGGGCCCTGCACAGGCCTAAAGCCTCTGGCCGAAGCTTTAGGCCTGGACAGGGGACCCCCCAGCTCCCTACGATCCCCGGCTCCACCCCTGCCCAGGCCTAAAGCCCCTGGCCTCGGCTTTCGACCTTGGGCAGGGGACCCCCAGCTCCCTCCGATCGCTAGCTCTGCCCCTGCCCCCTCGGCTCTGATCGCAGGCTTGGCCCTGCCCAGGAGCCCCCTGGCTCAGGCTCAGGCCCTTCACAGGCTGCTCAGGGCCCATGCAGGGCTTACCTCAGAGTGACCTGGGTGCCAGGATGTTCCCAGGACCCAGGAGCTGGGCACCTATGTATGCAAATTAACCGCCATCTTTGTTGGGTTAATTTGCATATCACTCCTGATTGGCTGGTTGCGTAGCGGAGGTACAGTCAATTTATATATTTGTCTATTATTAGGTAAGATTGTTATTTCCCCTTTCTCTATAATAGAAGTGTCAGAGATGAAAGAAAATTAGTAAAATGTATATGAAAATCTTCCTCCTGTCAGAGTTTAGGGTATGCCATGGGAACTAGAGTCAAGTCCCCGCCCACCCACGTGAGCCTTGAAATCATGCTAGACCCAGACCTGGCCAGCCCCACCCCCATTGGGTTAGATCCAGACCTAGCCAGCCCCACCCCCTGCAGGGTGGGGGTGCAATCTCAGGTCACCTGGACTGGCGCTGGGTCAGGGTGCGTGGCCTGAGGTCCCCCATCAAGCCCTGCATGGCAGGGGCATGGCCTCAGGTCTCCCAGCCTGGGGCCTGGGCAGGGGTCGCAGTCTCAGGTCCTCTGGCCCAGTGCTGGGATAGGGGGCACAGCCTGAGGTCCCCCAGCCTGGCACCAGGGCAGGGCGGGCACGGCCTGAGGTTCCCCTGTTAAACCCCACTGCGTAGGGGGTGCAGCCTCAGGTCCCACAGCCTGGCACCGGGGCATGGGACATGGTCACAGGTCTCCTGGCCCAGTGCTGGGGCAGTGGGCACAGCCTGAGTTCCCCTGTCAAGCCCCACCAGGCAGGGGGTGCACCTCAGGTCCCCTGCCCCGGCCCAGCACCATGCAGCCTCAGGTCCCTGCTGATTGCTCGTTAAGGCTCGTTATGGGAATTGGGCCTCCTCTGTGGGTGCAGCCATCTTGTGTTACAGAATCCCTGCCTCCACTGTGGGCACAGCCATCTTGTTATGGTGTGATGGTCAATTTGCATATTCCCTCTTTATTAGATAGGCTGTCCTTTCCAATAGAAATATAATATGAGCCACATATTTCATTTTAAATCTTCTAGTAGTAATATTTTAAAATGTAAAATTAAACAATTAACTCGATGTTTTATTCAACTGAATATGTCCCAAATATTATCATTTAAATATGTAATCAATATAAAAATATTAGTGAGCTATTTTATTTTTGTTGTACTATGTTTGAAATTCAATATTTTGTACTTGTACATTTCAATTTGTATTAGCCACATTTCAAGTGTTTAGTAGCTACATAATGGCTAGCATATTTTAATAGCTGAGGTTAAAAGAAATGAATTGTTAAATATTTATAATGTTTATAACACAGGTAGGAAGGAAAAAAATAGAGTGATCAGGACAACGGTTAATTAAAGTCAGAGAGGTTTATACATTAAACATCTAAATAAACTTGAGAACAATAACAACAAAAGTAAAGACTATAAAATTCAAGTTCAGGTTCACAAGTAAACAGAGATCCCTTTAAGGAACTGTCATAAATTATTGTTTCGCCTATTTATATGGCACTACATTTGTTTTTAATTTACGTCAATGCGTTTTAAATTGTCTTGTTTACAAAGTGGAAAGTTCTTAATATAATAAGTCACCACAATAGCAAATGCGATGACTTTTTGGCCTTGCAGAAAGGAAATCCTATACTATATGAGACTGCTGGACTTCAGGGTGGGGCCCTGTTATTCTGCAGAACAAGCCAGTCAAATTAGTAAAGACTTAATTCAGAGCCAAAACGAAAATAACTATGGCTTGTGTTGAACTTCACATGTTCTGAGAACGGAGCACACATTTGATCACATCACAAACTACACGTGTTGAGCACTTGATATATTTAATGCCCTTTGCTATTCCCTGGGATTAGTAGTTTCATAAACCAGTATCTAATCCACAACTAATCAAATTATTCCATGTTTGGTGATCTATTCTTGACTTCTCCCCCTAAAATTGACAAAAGCTCTATCAGTGTAGCTCAGCAGTTGAGCGTGGAGCCAGGAATCAAGAGGCCACTGGTTTGATTCCAGTTGGGGCACATGCCAGGGTTGTGGGCTCATTCCCCCATGGGAAGCATGCAGAAGGCAGCTGATGGATGTTTTTTTTCTCATTGATGTTTCCATCTCTAGCCCTCTCCCTTCCTCTCTCTCTAAAAAAATCAACAAAATATGTTTTTTAACTCTTACACTGAATGCATGAAGTCTGGAATAATAACAACGAAGTAATGATGACAGTATTTTGAGCATGAAAAGCACTGGCTCAGGTAGACTTTAAGACAGTGGTTCTCAACCTTTATAATGCCGTGACTCTTTAATACAGTTCCTCATGTTGTGGTGACTCCCAACCATAAAATTATTTTCGTTGCTACTTCATAACTGTAATTTTGCTACTGTTATGAATTGTAATGTAAATATCTGTGTTTTCCGATGGTCTTAGGTGACCCTGCTAGCGGTTTTCAACCTGTGGGTTGTGAGATTATGTATTAAAGGGTCACGGCATTAGAAAGGTTGAGAACCACTGTCTTAAAGTCTACCTGAGCCAGTGCTTTTCATGCTCAAAATACTGTCATCATTACTTCGTTATTATTATTCCAAACTTCATGCATTCAGTGTAAGAGTTAATCTCCAATCTTATAAAAACAAAGCAAAACAAAACACCGTGCCCAAACTACATCTAGGTATATTGAAACGCAGCCTAAAATTTCATTTGCCAACCATCCTTCTGGGGCTAGCTGGCTCATAGATTCAAGAATGACCCTTGGAGATCAAAGGTTCCAATTCATTCTCACTGTAACTCATAGTCTGTGATAGGATCTTGGTGCAACATTGCCAAATTATTTGTTCTGAAAAGAGCTGAGTGTGAGATAATCACCAGCATCACCCATATGGTCTCCACAGAGCCCTAAATGAATGCCAAAACACAGGTTATGTGCTGAGCAGGTACAAGATAAACACCATCATCTCATCCATGCAGTAGCTTCCCAGGCTTCTATGACACATTAGCAGTGTTTGAATTTTTGTCATAGTGATGTGTGGATAAAAAGCACATAAAACTTGGCACAGGACATGGTGTCCTTTCAAGTTCCATGTTGCATGCCACTTGCAAAGTGAGCCCAGCCTTACATGTGCCTTTCAGCCCCTCTCACTAATTATTCATTAAGCTTATTTCCCAAACGACTTCTCATTTCCATAACCTATTTTACTTTTCACCTTCCTACCTCTCTGCTCTAGTTTTTAATTTTTTTCTTTCCTAATCTCTAATGCAAAAGTACATTATGTCCCTAGATAACACTTTTTTTATATGCAGGTTAATATTATTAGACTAAAACATTTCTCTCTACCACCATTGGTCCCTGAAGCAATCCTGAAATAGCAATCCATTTAAAGCAGAACTTCAATCTAGATGCAAGTGCACATATCCCTCAGCTATAAAAGGGTACAAATTTTGTTGTATTTTCTATTCATGTTATTCATTCAGAGGCTATGGATCTCTTGCTTGAATTTGTAATGTCAGAAAATACAAAACCAAAAAAGTAATCTTTTCTTTTACATTCATGGTAAATTAAGTACATGAGGAAGGTTACAGCCCTGAACACGGTGTCTTATTCTCAGGTACAAGCCTCCAACTTAATATTGGCTGTGGGATCATACGCCATTTTTTTAACTTCTCTAAGCCTTTGTTTCCTCATCTGTAAAGTGGGAATAATAAAGTACGTGCTTACCGTCACCTGCAGAGTAAATAAAATAGTGCACAGTTCCTCACATATGAGGAAGAGTCAATAAGTTGTGTTATTATTATTATCACCATCATTATTATCCCAATCATTATTATCATGAATAGTACATTATTAGTATTATCATAACGAGGTCTTCACCAATTGGAGAACAAATCTCCATGGAGTCTACTCAATGTTCAAAACACAGATTGAAAAAGGCCGTGTCTGGGGGCCAGGAGACAGAAGTCTGCACTTCAGGTCTTCCTATTTTGAATAGGAAACACAAGATGAATGCTTGATTCTGTGTCTTTATTTATCAGTTTATCACATTAAATTTTGTTGATGAATCTCTTAATTCTATTTTTATTATCTCCTACATTTTATTCTCTTGATTCTTATATGTTGGAAAAACTGAGTCATTCCATCTTTAAAGAAACAACTTCAGAGAAATTACAACCCCACAGTCTAAATTTTGCTAATGCATCACCATGGTGTAGTTGGTAGATTCCCATGTCCTCTATTTTTCCTGTTAAGTTGTTAGATCTAAGGCTTAATCAGATTCAAATTTAATATTTTTCCAAGATTTCTTTATGAATGATATGTTGTTCCATCAGGAGGCACACCACTGTCTCTCTTTCAATATTATAAGCTTCTACTGGTGCTCAGTGTCTTGATCTCTTATGGGGGTTGATGGGAGCAAAGGACAGTGAAAAGATAATACTGTAATTCTACTATTTCTTCATTTATTTCCTAGACTATTTCTATAAAAAAATCTCATTCATCTACCTCTTGGTTACTAAAGGTATAGTATAGGAAAGGCAGGATAATTGCTTAATCCCTTCCTCCTCTCCTATTTTTTTTTTTTTTTACCAGTTTTAAAAATAATGAGTTGGTTCCCTAATATTTTGGAACCAATACATTTAGCTAGTGGTGATATTTTGGTATTATTAAGAACCCATTTATTTAAACATATTTGTATTAAAGTTGTTGAAGTTTGCATCCTTATTGATGATCAAATTGTTTCATCTTTTTGTGATAAAGTTGACTTTATGGTAATGTATGGATAATTGCCCAATAACTGAAAGAATAATTTTGCCCATCAAATAGGTGAGAAATTTTGTCTTGATGTGTTTGAATTTGCATTTCTATTATTATGAGCAAGTTTAACCATCATTCCATATTTTTAAAACCACTTGAATTTCTTTTGAACTATCCATTTTCCTAGATCATTGTTTTATAGACTTATTGGTCCTTTTCTTTTCTAGTTATTTAAATATTAGGAATGTTTGTGAAATAATCTAAAAATCTTTTTCTCAGTTTGTCATTTTTATTGTGTCTTAAAATTTTTCATATATATATATACACATAAGTAAATGCATACATATATGAATATGGACACACACAACACACCTACCTTCATCTATCTTTATTGCTTTTAGATTTAGAGTCATATTTAGGAAAGTTTTACCCACTTCTATTTATAGAGGAATTCACCCATTTTTCCTCCAGTACTTGTATGGTTTCATAATTTTAAATTTAAATCTCTTATACATGGGAAATTTATCATTGTACATGGTATGAGTAATAAATCCTATTTTATCCTTTTCCATAAACTATCATGACATCATTTATTTCACAAATTTATCTTTCTATCTACTTGAGATGTCATCTGTGATAAAAAGAATAATACCTGCTCTCCCACAAAGGTGTACGTGTTCTAATCCCTGGAACTAGAAATATGTTGACATGTCAAGAGGGAATTAAGGTAGCAGGTAGAATTAAGCTTGCTAATTAGCTAAACAAAATGAGAAGATTACTTTTATCCAGCTGGGCTCAATGCAATCACAGAGCCCTTTAAAATGGACAAGGAAGACAGAAGAGGAAGTTGGAATCAGAGGAAGATTTGAAAACTGCTAGCTTTGATGGTAAGGAAAGGAGTCGTGAGCCACAAGACATGAAAAAAAAATGCATGCTGAAGCCCTGGCTGGGTGGCTCTGTTGGAGCCTTATCCTGCACACAAAGGTTGCAGGATCGAACCCCATAGTGTACCAGTATGGGAGGCAACTGATCGATGTTTCTCTTCTCTCTCTCTCTCTCCCCCCCCCCTCTCTCTCTCCCTCTCTCTCTCCCCCCCCCCCTCTCTCCCTCTCTCTCAAATTCAATAAAAACATATCATCACACGAGGATTTAAAAAAATAAAAAATAATAAATTTTTTAAAATGCATGCTGAAGCTAGAGAAAGAAAACAGATTCTCTTCTAGAGCCTATAGGATGAATGCACAGAAACAATGCATTCCTGCTGACTCCTAGATTTTAACCCACTGAGAACCATTTCAGACTTCTGTAGCTACAGAACTATAAAAGTATACTCTTCTGTTGTTTTAGGTCAGTAAGTTTGTGATAATTTGTTACACCAGCAATATGAAATTAGTACATCATAAACTAAATTTAAGAATTAATTTGGATTTATTTCTAGATATTTCTATTCCAACAGTCAGTCTGTCTCCCGTGTGCCAATATAACAATTTTAATTTTAGAGACTTTAAAGTAAGTTTTAGTATCTGCTTAAGATGCCATTCCCCTTTTTCTTTTCCAGGGTTTTTCTGGCTATTCTCACTTGCTTATTTTCCCAAATAAAGTTTACAATCAATTTGTTTAACTCTGGAAAAAAAAATTGATGGTATTCTTAGTAGTAGGAGTCTTTTAACTTTGGGAACTCACATGTTTGCTTTGTGATGGAAGCTCAGTGATTCATACAACCGCTGAGATAGGAGTAACTGGTGTAATATGCCAGGAGCTATAGCTGAAAAAATAAGAAAAGTTCTATCAACAATTACTTGAAAATCAGATGTGTAAACAAACGATTCCTTTATATTATCAAGGTGTTTTAAATGCCAAGTGAGAGAAACCACATTCAAACTAGCTTAAGTCAAAAAGGAATTAATTGACTCACACAATTAAAATCCCAAGCAAGGTTAGGTACAGATATCCAGCTCTCACCTTTTTGTTCCTCACTGCTGTCTTCCTGCCCAAGCACATGCATGTCATGCACTGTCTTTCTGTAACTACAGGCATGCATTTGACCAACTTAGAAACTCCTGAGGAGAAAGGGTTCCTCTTCCTCAATACTTGCAGCAAAAGTTGAAAAATTGAGTCTCATTAGTCTAGCTTGCTTTACATTCTCACCCCTTGAGTCGATCACTATAGCAGAGGAATAACATCCTCTGACTGAATAGTTGTGGGCCATGAAGCTACTGTTGAAGATGAGGATGGAGCCTGGTCCTCCTCACCACAAAGGAGAGTGATTCCTCAAAGGAAAAGGCAGAGCAATGTAAGCAGGAAAAGATTTAATAGAGGTAGGACAAGCAAGCAACAAATGGCCACTTCAATGGATTTGTTCCATGTAAATAAATATAGCTGTAAAGTGTCACAGGGTGGTATAGGGAAAAGGAGTAATTAAATTAGCTTAGGAGACGATCAACCATCAGCGTTTAGACTACAAAATCTCAGTTCCGCACTCTGAAAGACTTGTAGCCAGACTTGACAAACACTGATCTCCAGTCTTGCCAAGTACCAGCTGCAGAGAACCTGACCTTTCCAGAAGATCTGAGCCTTTCCAGCTGTGTGTCTCCTAGCCAGGTTGGCTAGTCTACTAGATTCATTGGAAAGAGATCCAACCCAGTGCAGTTAAAATACAAAATAACTTTGGAATATTTGACCATAAAGTTTATTGAGGAGAAATTCTATCTAACAAGGCAGTGCAAAAAGATTTCATATAGTTATATTTAAGAAGAATCCCAAAGACTAGTGATCTTCCCGAGTAAAGAAAACACAGAAAGCCTTTTTGGGAGGGGGCGGGAGGAGTGAACAAAGCAAAACAAACAAACAAACAAAAACCTGGCAAGGTAAAAAAGAAAAAATGTGGTATGCTTTAGGGGCTCCAGAAATTCTGCGCTTATTATGCATGAGAGGTAAGGACTCAAGACTGGAAAAGTGGCAGAGTATCCTTCATGACTGGCTAGTGTTTGTACCTGATTCTGAATGTTATCAAATGGTTTTATTCTTTTTTTAAAATTAATTTAAAAACATTTTTTTAGAGAAGGAGGAAGGGAGAGAGAAACATTGATGTGAGAGAGAAACATAGATTGGTTGCCTCCCATACCTGCCCCAACCAAGGGGTCACACCCAAAATCTAGGTATGTGCCTGATTGGAAATTGAACTCAAAACCTTTTGGTGTACAGTACGATGCTCCAACCAATGGAGCCACCTGGCCAAGGCAATTAAAGAGGAGGGGAGTAATGATCAGATTTTGCTTTAGGAGGATAGCCATGTTGACCATGTAAAACCGGGTTAAGGAAGGATAAACAGATGAGCCATGAGACAATTACTGCGGTGGTTTTTAGCAACATAATGAGAACCAGAAGAGTTGAGAAAGAGAAGAGAAGGAGGATTAAGTCATTTTTTTTCCAAAGCGTTTTCTAAGAAACACTAATTCAGCCGGATATTAAAGCATTATCTGTAGACAAATAAACTGAGATCACTTGCTTTACTGAAGAATTTTTTGAAACATTTAATATACTAATATGTAGGTTAAGCTATCCAGAAACCTTTGCCAATTTCATTCATTTTTTTCATCATGGTAATCAAGTGTTTTTTAACCACTCTTTAGAAAATATTGGATTAGAGAGTAAGAAAAGAGTAATAAAATATAAGATACATATGATAAGTAATATAAAAATAGTAATATTAAAATAAGAGATAATATAAATAGAACATTTAATTTTTAATATTAAATATAGATAAAATATATCAGTATGGCCTTTTTCATCAAGTTCTTTGATGGGATAATCTATGGCAAATGTATCAAAGGGAGCCTAAGAGTCAGAGCATAATAACTTGAAGTTGTAGCTCTTGTCAGGGTAATACTATAAAACATTTTGTTGAGGAAAAGGGTCTTTTTTTTTTTGCCAGACCTCTTTTTATCCTTCTGGCACTGGTGTCCTGATGCCTCACCAAAAGCTATTATTTTTAATACCATTTACAATAGATTTTTAGGAAAAGAAATGTGATATGTAACCACAGCCTACCTCACCATTCCAAATAGGAAAATCAGACAGCTTATTTTGTACTTTCATGCCCTCAGTGGTAGCCAACTTCCAAGAGGGGCTTCCTGACACTAATCCTTTAAGCTATAGCCAGTGAAGAACTGAAGCTTCATAGCAATAGTCATGGAAGTGAGCTTGGAAACAGAACCTCAAATCTCAGTCAAGCTTTGAGTCTGCAGTCATGGTTGATGTCTTGATGGCAGCCTCATAAGAGACCTGGAGCTAGACCATCCAACTACACTGATCCTGGATTCCTGACCTTCCAAAGCTGTGTGAGATAATAAATACTTAGTGTTTAAGTGTCATACTAAGTTTGGGGACAAGTTGTTACATATCAGTGGATTGTGGGGAAGCACAGGACTTGGAATGTCTGTAAGGAGGATTCTCTGAAAGGTCAGGGGTCTCTGGGGGCGGGGGGGGTGTCCTTGCCGAAGGTGGCAGCCCCTACCTTGACTTTTCCAAACAAGTCTGAACCCCCAAGTGTTTACTTAGACATGTTCTTGCATAAAGGACGGGACTGACGCACATACTTTCTCAAGGATGCTTACCCTGCTGATAGTATCTAATAGTTAATTTTAGTTCAAGCTGTTGTTCCAATAAAAGCCAAAAGAGCCAGGTGAACAGGACTCCTTGGTGGCAAAAGCCAAGTAGTCCCTTAGCCTCTCTTTCACAGAAACATGGATCAGAGTAATCATCCATTGTTCAGGGTCTGCTGGTCAGCACCAGCAGTGGATAACTAAGATACCATCTTATAATATTTTGTCATGCAAGAACATTTCTCCTATGGTAGTCCATTTGGGTCTAGCCCTCCAGGAATGCCTTGGGCCCTAAAACTGCTCTTGCCAGTGACTCTGACCAGTATTTCAAGGCGAGCAGATACTTTTCACTTCCTCTCTTCCTTGGTCTCTATATAATATCTAATAAAATTGACTATTATCTTTAAGACACATTGTTTTCTGGTCTTTTTTATATTATACTTTCCTGGTTTTCATTCTAACTCTCTGTTGATTTTTCGCCACTTCCTTTTGAATAAAGCTAGTATCATGGAAACTTCAGGAGAAAAGTGTGGCAAGAGAGATAAAAGTTAGTTTTTAAATGATTTTTTTTTTAGATCAGAATAAAGAGTTTGGACTTTATTCCTTTAGCTGTTCTTTACATGTAGGTATTATTCTTGTTTCTGTTCTAAGCTCTTAAATTTTCTCATTCCAACTTGCCCCTTCCTCTCCTGAGTTATCTCAGTTACTCCCACTAGAATGCACCGTTCGAGGGCCAAGATTTTTAGTCTGTTTCTCTGCTGAATCTCCAGTGCCTAAAGATTCACACAATAGGCACTCAAATACTTACTGAGTGAATTAATGGATCCACTTACCATCTATATGCTGATTACTCCCACATCTAACCTTCAGCTTAAAGCACTCATTGAGCTTCAGGTAAATATATTCTTCCTAGCACAATATACTTCCACTTGGATGATCAATTAAAACTTCTAACAAAACCAAAAATAAACCCTTCATGTCCCCACCCTACTCTTCCTCCTCCTTCTCTCTTGTTCTCTTTTTCATCATCAACCTTCCATACAAGAAATTTGGCCATTATTGCTACTTCCTTCTCCCTCATCTCCTATACCCAATTAATCACCAAACTTTATTGATTTTTCAAAAAATATCTTTCTTCTTCATTATACATTCCTATCCCATTATGGTCATATTTTTCCTAGATGCTTATAGTAGTCTTCTACTACCTACTTTGTATCCCTCCAGTCTATTCCTCACTCTATAGCTGAAATAACAGTAAAAATGCAAATCTGATCATGCCCCTTTTCTACTTAAAAGCCATCAATGGCTTTTTTTCTATAAGTCAGGATAGGATAGGCTACTGCTGCTGAATCAAAGCGAAAACCTCAGTGACATAACACAAAAGGTTTATCTTTCACCTTGGCCTAGATTAGGGGGTTTCCCAGGAAGCTCTCTTTATCAGCAATCGAGATTGGCTCAATCTCATATCTCTGCCATCATAGGGCTCCCATGTTCTATGCTGGGGGAAAGAGAGAGAAATAGAATTCTTCAGTGATATGTATTACCTCTGTACGTGTATTTATTAGTTTCCTCTTTCTATTATAGGAATCATAAGCATAGTGGCTAAAAACAACACTAATTTGTTATATAGCTCTGGAGGTCAGAAGGCTTGAATGTGTCTTATTGGGCTAAAGTCTAGGTGTTAGCTGGTTCCTTCCAAAGTGTCTTAGAAAGAATCCATTTCCTTTCCTTTTCTAATTTCTAGATGTTGCCTACATTCTTTGGCTAAGGGCCTAGTCTTCCATCTTTAAAGCCAGCAATATAGCATCTTCAAATCTCTCTCTCTCTCTCTCTCTCTCTCTCTCTCTCTCTCTCTCTCTCTCTCTCTCTCTCTCCCCTCTTCCTTCCTCCTTCTTCTCTGCTTCTTTCAACACATTTTTTTCTTAGAAGGATCCTTAAAATTGCATTGGCCCATTGGATAATCCAGGATAACTATTACATCTCAAAATGCTTAACCACATCTGCAAAGTTACTTTAGCCATGTAAGGTAACATACTAGTACTTACAGGGTCTGGGGATTAGGACTTGGAAATTTTGGAAAGAGGAACATTATTTACCACAGTCCATATTGTTATCTATGATCTATTGCCAGAAGTAGTCATATACATCCCCCCAGCTGCATGGGTTCTAGGAAGCATAGTTTTACATATTCCAGGAAGGAGAAGAGAATCAGACATTGGTGAGCACTAGTATTTTCTACTCTAAACTACCACAATATTTATAAAATCTAAACAGTTAACCTGACTCACCAGGCTCTGCAGGTTCTACACCCCCCCCAACACACACCTACCCATCTATACTCTATAATTTCCCAAATGCACTGTTCTTCAACACCCCAGAATGTCCACACATGTTTCTCCTTTATCCTGGGACACTTTATAAATCTCATCTAATTTTTATCTTTCCTTCAAATTTTTGGCCTAAATTTTTGCAGATTGTAATAGTACATATTTCATTATTTTTAGTTTAATTATACATTTTTGTATTTAAAAATATAAATCTCTGATTTTGTATAGAAAAACATTTTTGGAATCAGTCTTTCAAGATTAGCTTTGTATTTCAGACAAGTTTTTTCACTAATATAAATGTTGTTTCTTCACCAATAATGATTTGAATTATCTCATGGTAGAACAGGCTGCCTGGCAAACTAAAAAAAATCTCTATCCCTTTAAGTATCCAACTCAGCATTGTCTCCTGTTCCATTTCTGTCAATCTTTTTATGAAACGTGTAGTCACTGAGTTTCAAAATGTTGAGTCAACTTTACTATTACCATTTTCTCATGCCCATCTCAGTCATCAGAGCTTTCTGTTGTCTCTTGCTTTGTAAACTGGTGGCTCTTGCTCTAGCTGAGGTCTTATTACCTTTTAGTCTACGATAGTAATTTCCCAACTCTCTCACTACCCTTTCATTATCCCTTTTCACCCAATTTCTTCTGCACACAAATCCCACATAGTCATATTAACTTTAGTCAGTTCAACATTTGAGGCCAGCATTCTCTTGCCCCAGATAAATTACCCAGATTTAGCAAAAACAAGAGCTAACTTTGCAGAGCCTCTACACATGTCTATTCATTGGCCCTCGTCTGCCCCCACCACTGCCACTATGCCACTTCAAATTTAATATCCTATAGAATAAAGAGGTAATATGTAAATTGACCATCACACCCTCACAATATGGCTGCCTATGACCAGGCTGGCAGGGGGGTTAGTGAGGGACGACCAAACAACTGAATAAGTAGGCTGCGTGGGGCAACCAGGCTGGCAGGGGGTTTAGTGAGGGACAACCAGACACGACTGAACAAGCAGACTGCGTGGGGCAACCAGGCCATCAGGGGCATTAGTGAGGGACTACCAAATGACTGAACAGCAGGCTGTGTGAGGTGACCAAGCCAGCAGGGGGGTTAGTGAGGGACAACCAAACTACTGAATAAGCAGGCTATGTAGGGTGACCAGGCCAGTGGGGGGGCCATGAGGGGTGACCAGGCTGGCAGGGGGGCAATTAGGGGCAATCAGACCAGCAGGCAGAGGCAGTGAGGGGCAATCAGGCAGGCAGACAGGTGAGCAATTAGGAGCCAGCAGTCCAGGATTGTGAGAGGGATGTCTGACTGCCAGTTTAGGCCCAATCCCCTGAGTGGTTCTGGATTGGAGAGGGTGCAGGCTGGGCTGAGGGGACCCCCCCATCCATGCACAAATTTTGTGCACAAGGCCTCTAGTATTAAATAAAAAACAGAGTACTCGTTATGTAAATGAAACTTCTAGATAAGACCCTTAGCAACTCCTTCACCAGATTTCTACCTTAGACCCTTCTTCATGTAGAAATTCTGTAGCAGTCCTTTCCTTCAATTTTTTTTTCTTATATAAGATGTTTTAGCTAATCTGGATATTTCAGGGTACACTGAATTGAGTTCCATTTTCCTCATACCTAGAATCATTTTTTTCACATTGATTCCACATGTAGTGATGTGGTTAAAAGCGTGGGTGCACTATTCACACTACCTGGGATCAAAGGCCTGCTTTGCTATTTACTTGCTTTGTGGCCTTGAGCAAGTTAATTAACACCTTTACACCTCTCATTTGTAAAAAAGAGGATAATAATAAACCTAACATATACTTTTTGCAAGGATTAAATGAGAGAAATGTATGTGAAGTATTAGTAGATGAGTTGTTACTAAGAATGCCTAATTGCATTGCTTATTATTATAAGGAATTTTCTTTTTCCTTCTCTGTTCCCAAACTGAACCTTTTAAAAAATCTTCCTTATCTTTTTAAAAAATCTTTATTGTTGAAAGTATTACATATGTCTCCTTTTTCCCCCATTGAACTTTTGTAGCCTGCCCCTACCCCTTACCCCAGGCCTTCACCACACTATTGTCTGTGTCCATGTGTTATATACTGTATATATGCATACAAGTTCTTTGGTTGATCTCTTCCCACCCATGCACCCTCCCCCACCTTCCTTCTGAGATTCCATAGTCTGTTCCATCCTTTTCTATCTCTAGATCTATTTTGTTCAACAGTATATTTTATTTATTAGATTCCACATATGAGTGAGATCATGTGATAATTGTCTTACTCTGACTGGCTTATTTAACTTAGCATAATACTTTCCAGGCCCCTCCATGCTGTCTCAAAGGGTAAGAGATCTTCTTTCTATACTGCTGCATAATATTCCATGTTGTAAATGTACCGCCATTTTTTTATCCACTCATCTACTGATGGGTGCTTGGGCTATTTCTAGAGGTTAGCTATTGTAAATTGTGCTGCTATGAACATAGGAGTGCATACATTCTTTCTGATTGGTGTTTTGGGTTTCTTAAGATATATTCCTACAAGTGGGATCACTTGGTCAAATAGAAGTTCCATATTTAATTTTTTCAGGAAACTCCATACTGTTTTCCATAATGGTTGCACCAATCTGCATTCCCACCAGCAGTGTACTAGGGTTCCCTTTTCTCCACATTCTCACCAGCATTTGTCATTTGTTGATTTGTTGATGGTAGCCATTCTGACAGGTGTGAGGTGATACGTCATTATCATTTTAATTTGAATCTCTATGATGATCAGTGACTTTAAGCATTTTTTCATATGTCTCTCAGCCATCTGTATATCCACTTTAGAGAAGGGTCTATTTAGGTCCTTTGCCCAATTTTTAATTGGGTTGTTTATCTTCCTTTTGTTAAGTTATATAAGTTCCCTATAAATTTTGGATATTAACCCTTTATCAGATATATCATTGCCAACTATGTTCTCCCATGCAGTGGGTTTTCTTATTGTTTTGTTGATGGTTTCTTTTGCTGTGCAGAAACTTTTTATTTTAATATAGTCCCATTTGTTTATTTTCTCCTTAGTTTCCTTTGCCCTAGGTACTGCCCAAATCATATGGCAGTACCTTTCCAATCATAATGGACATATGAAAAACCCAGGAATGCTGTTAAGGTGCAGATTTTGATTCAGCGAGTCTGGAAAGACCTTAAATGTTGCATTTCTAGCAAGTTCCCAGTTGATGCCATGATGCTGGTCCTCTAATCCTTTATGAATAGCAGGACTCTAAGGATGACGGTAGGTAAAATCCATGGAACTCAAGAAAACCATCACTAATATCTATGGGTCAACAAAGACAAAGTTTCTGCGCAGCAAAAGAAACCATCAACAAAACAATAAGAAAACCCACTGCATGGGAGAACATAGTTGGCAATGATATATCTGATAAAGGGTTAATATCCAAAATTTATAGGGAACGTGGCAATTATTCATGGACAAAAGTGCCTTTGAGGATGCTGTGGGATTCAGCACCAGATGCTAAGGGACCCAGAAGGGATCTTCCCCATCTGTGTCAGGGAATAGGCATATGGATCTTGCATATAGTCCTGGCTGTGGACCCTGCAATAAACCATAAGCGGCTCTATCTTCTCTCGGCCATGGTCTGAGGGTCCCTGATGATACTGTCTTAGATGGTCACTAATGAACAAGAGAACCATTATGGAAGTCCAGGTTTCCAGAAGAGAAGTTCCAAAGTGCATTGGAGCAAACTGATACAAGTTTGGATGCACTGGAGAGTTTAAGAGGAACAGTTTGACTTTATTTGCACTATCCCTCCCCCAATGTGACAAACTTAGGGACAAGAAAGATCTTCTTAGCTCATGACTTCTCCTACAGGGGAAAGTTGAGCATGTGAGTGAGCACCCAGTTCCTCAATTATGTGAGATGCTGCCAAAGAGGGTTATTTCTCTCTGGCCCCATCCAGAGTACTTAATCGTGAATTATATGGCAGAGGAACTAAAAGAAGCTGGAAGAGAGGTAGAGAAGACTCTTGGAGGACACTAAAGGGACACAGATTCTACTAACTGTTGTGAACTCATTAATAAGCCCTCCCATGAGCTGCTGAGGACATGTCATCTGTGCATCCCTCCAACTGGCCCATGGGCATACCCAGCACTTGTGCATCTCACTTACATATCCTCCTATCCTGTGTCCATCTCCCTGCATGCACTTCTAATGGTGGCACCAAGAGCAAGCTTTGGTAGATGGCTAGTGAGCATGTGCAGAAAGCCAACCTGTATCTGTGGGCTAGGGAAAGACTGCAGACTTGAACTTTAGTACCACCTTTGGGAAAACACAAAGGAGGCTATCAGCATTCAGCCTGACGTGTTGTGGAAACAACTGAAGGTGTACATGCTTAAGAATTTTGGAGTAAGAACCATAGAGAAGGTGTATTCATAAATGATCTGTGAGAACCTCAGAATCCCTAGTAGGAGTGATGGAAGGTATTTCTCCCCTAAAGGCATTAAAGACTGGAAGAGGTGATTGCACTCAAACATTAAGACAGCAACACAAAACTTCAAGGAATATAACACCACCCAAGAATCACAATAATCTTCCAGTAACTGATCACAAAGGTATGGCAATCTTGGATTTACCTAATAAAAAATTCAAAATAGCTGTTTTAGGGAAACTAAATGAGATACAAAACAAAGACAATTCAACAAAATCAGTAAATTAATCCATGAACAAAATGAGTTTAACAAAGAGATAGAAATCATTAAAAAGAACCAAACAGACATTCTGGAACTGAATGAAGAAGGCGATGAATGAAGCAAACAAACAAACAAAAAATGCAATAAAGAGCATCGACATGAGAATGCATCAAGCAAAAGAAAGAATTTGTGAGTTAGAAGATAGGAACCTTGCAATTATTCAGTCAGGAAAACAAAGAATAATAAAAAGAAGTAATGAAACTTATGTGATCGATAGTAAACGTTCACAATTGTTAGAGTTCCAGAAGGAGAAAAGAAGAAAGGAGCAGAAAGCTTATTTAGAGAAATAATGGCTGAGAACATTCCAAATTGGGGGAGAGATAGGACTATCCAAGTTTATGAAGAGATTTGAGTATCCAGGTTTATCATAAGTCACTAATCAAACTCAATTTAAAGAGGTCCTCTCCAAGATACATTACAATAAAACTATTAAAAATCCAAAGAAAAAGAGAGAATCTTAAAAACAGCAAGAGAAAAGAATCTTGTAACTTACAAAGGAACACCCACAAGGATCTCAGTGGATTTCTCAGGCGAAACCTTACAGGCCAGCAGAGAGTGAAATGACATAGTCAAATGAAGGGAACCAAAGTTCTGCTCCCCTCCCCAAAGCTGCCTTTTGGGGGGATATTGATCTTAAGCTGTGTATTAAGAAACAAAAACACCTTGATTCTACCCCACTTTCCTGTCCAAGAGATTCAAACAGAGCAACCTGCTTCAGGAAGGAGATCTTAGGATGTTTTCCTCAGCCTAATTTGAATTAAATATGGTAAATAGAGAGCTTCAGAAGGGGCCTGATAGATAGATACACCCTTCACCCCATTGTTTCTGAGTTGCCTAGCAACAATTTGCCTGCCATGTATGTTCCACTCTTCCTCAACAACCTGTTCTCACTTCTAAAATCAAATACTCCTCCCTTTCTCTGTCTAAAAAGGTTTTGTATACCCTATGTTGTCTCACTGTCTTTGGAATTTTTATGCTTATGTGAATTCCCCATGCACTTGTATCAAACTTGATTTCCCCCTGCTGATCTGTCTCTGTTAATTAGATTATTAGCCCAGCCTAAAAGAATTTAGAAGGTGAGAGGAAAGGTATTAATACTTTTTAACCCCCACACAACGTTCTGAAAGAAAAATTACTGCCAACCAAGAATACCCTATTAGGCAAGTTTAGCTTTCAAAAATGAAGATACAGACTTTCCCAGGAAAACGAAAGTTGAGAGAATTCATCACCACTAGACCTGCTGAAAAAGAGTTATTCAAACTGAAATAAAAGGATGCTAATTAATAATATGAAAATATACAACACATTAACAAAGATAAGTATATAGTCAAATTCTCAATACTCTAATGCTTTATATATATGTTTTATATATAATGTATGTATATATATTGTATGTATGTATACAACCACCTAACTCTAGTATAAAGGTTAAAGGACAAGTAATTAAAATAACTATAGCTACAATAATTTGTTAACACAATATAGAAAATAGGGGGAAAAAAACAAGTTAACTTGAAATTAACTAAAAACTCAAATATAGGACCAGATAGCATATACTCCTAGAAGAGAACATAGGAAGAAGCTCTTAGACATTGGTTTTAACAACATGTTTTTGGAGATGACACCAAAAGCACAAGTAAAAGAAGCAAAAATAAATAAGTGGAAATACATCAAACTAAAAAGCTTCTGCACAGTGAAAGAAACAATCAACAAAATATAAAGGCAATCTACTGAATGGAAGAAAGTATTTGTAAACCATACATCTGATAGGGGGTTAATAGCCAAAATGTTTAAGAAACTCATACAACTCAAGAGCAAACAAAAATTGATTAAAAAATAAGCAGAGGAACTGAAGAGATATTTTTCCATAGAAGATAGGCAAATGGCAACAGGTACATAAATAGATGCTTAACATCACTAATCATCAGGGAAATGCATATCAGAACCACAATCAGATATCACTTCACACCTGTTAAAATGGCTTTCATATTAAAGACAAGAGATGACAAATGTTGGCAAGGATGTGAGAAAAAAAGGTAACCCTTGTGCACTGTTGGTGGAAATTTAAATTGATATAGTCACTATGCAAAACAGTATAGAGCTTTCTCCAAAACAGTATAGAGCTTTCTCCAAAATAAAACTATCATATGATCTAGCAATTTCACTTCTGAGTATATATCCAAAGGAAATGAAATCAAGATCTCAAAGAGAGATCTACACTCTAATGTTTATTGATGCATTATTCACAATAGACAAGATGTGAAAACAACCTAATTATCTGTCTACAGATGAATGAATAAAGGTGTGATAGACATACATACATACATACATACACACATGTATGTGTGTGTATATATATATATATATATATATATATATATATATATATATATATACTAGTAGTTGACCCTTGAACAATGTGGGGGTTAGGGGCATAGACTCCCATGCAGTAAAAAAATCCATGTATAACTCAATTCTGCCCTTTTTCATACTCAGTTGAATCTATGGGTGCAAAACCAGAGATACAGAGTATTGACTATATAGTTATTGAAAAAAATTTACGTATAAGTGAACTCATGCAGTTCAAACCTGGGCTATTCAAGGGTCAACTGAACAGAGAGAGAGAGAGAGAGAGAGAGAGAGAGAGAGAGAGAGAGAGAGAGAGAGAGAGACTGATCAAATATTATTCAGCCATAAAAAAAAAAGGAAATTCTGCCATTTGCAAGGACATGGATGAACCTTGAGGTCATTATGCTAAGTGAAATAAGTCAGACACAGAAAGCAAATAGTATATGATATAAATTATATGTGGAATCTAAACAAGCTAAACTCACAGAAATAGAGTAGAATGGTGGTTACCAGGGGCTAGGGTTGGGGAATGGGAAGGTATTGGTCAAATGATATAATCTTCTAGTTAAAAGTTCTGGGGAACCTATCATAGTTAATAATGCTGTATTATATACTTAAAAGTTGCTAAGAGAGTAGATCTTAAATGTTCTCACCACAAAA
Organism: Plecotus auritus; assembly: GCF_963455305.1. Lineage (NCBI taxonomy): Eukaryota > Metazoa > Chordata > Mammalia > Chiroptera > Vespertilionidae > Plecotus > Plecotus auritus. The sequence continues at coordinate 140,381,893 of NC_137772.1, read as the reverse complement.
GAAAATGGTAATTATTGGAGGGAATGGTGTTAACTAATGCTACTATGGTAAACATTTCATAATATGTGTTATCGAAACAATAAATTGTATATTTTAAACCTATAGAATGTTATATATCAATTATGTTTTAATAAAGCTGAAAAAATTAATGAGAAATCGATATTGAATAAATAATAAAATATCTTTAAACAAACAGGACATAGAGTGAACTGAAGAGTAACAGTAGCAACAAAGAAACATGAGCCAGAAGACTATAATCTAAATTAAGGGAGGTATGTTAATACAGTGTTTGAACCTGGGACACAAAGGGTCCAGACTGTGTCTGGAGTCAAAGTCTGGGACAGAGATGCAGAGGCCAGAGAACTGAGCTGACATATATAATGGTTGCTGCCAACTCTCACACTGGATACACACAAAGCCTGCTTCTTGTGGGGAACCAGGAGTGTTGTGGAAAGAGCTCTGGACTTGGCACAAATTTCAGTGAGAGAGAGCTCAGCCCTGCCTTTTATTAGCTGTGTGAACTCTCGGAGGACCCATTTTCTCATCCAAGAGGGGAGTAATATCTTCTGTAAAAGTTTGTTATAAAGATTAAGTAATATTTTCATTGATAGGAAAAGTACCTAGATCTCTTAATTCCTTTGCAAGGCTCAAACTATCCTATATAATAAAAGGGTAATATGCAAATTGACCCTAATGGCTGAATGATGCTCTATGATGTGCACTGACCAGCAGGGGGCAGACACTCAATGCAGGAGCTGCCCCCTGGTGGTCAGTGTACCCCCACAGGGGGAGCTCCACTCAGCCACAAGCTGGGCTGATGGCTGAGAGCGCAATGGTGGTGGCTGGAGCCTCTCCCACCTCCTTGGCAGTGCTAAGGATGTCCAAATGACGGCTTAGGCCCACTCCCCGTGGGGAGCTCCTCGGACATCCCCCGAGGGCTCCCAGACTGCAAGAGGGCACAGGTTGGGCTGAGGGACCCCTTCCCCCACCAATGCATGAATTTTCATGCACTGGGCCTCTAGGACATTTATGATTACCACTAGAGGCCCAGTGGGTGTGTGTCCCTCAGCCCAGCCTGCACCCTTTCCAATCTGGGACCCCTCAAGGGATGTCCAACTGCCCGTTTAGGCCTGATCCCAATCCAGGACTGCTGGCTTCCAATCACTTGCCTGCCTGCCTGACTGCCTGATTGCCCCTAACTGCTTTTGCCTGCCAGCCTGATCACCCCCTAGCCACTCCCCTGCCAGCCTGATCGATGCCTAACTGCTACCCTGCCAGCCAGATTGCTTCTAACTGTCCTCCCCTGCAGGCCTGGTCCCCCCCCCCCCAACTGCCCTTTCCTGTCAGCCTGGTCCCTCCCAACTGCCCTCCCCTGCAGGCCTGATCCCCCCCAACTGCCCTCCCCTGCAGGCCTGGTCATCCCCAACTGCCCTCCCCTGCTGGCTGGGTCATGCCTAATTGCCCTCCCTTGCTGGCTGGGTCCCCCCCAACTGCCCTCCCCTGCAGGCCTGATTCCCCCCAACTGCTCTCCCCTGCTGGCTTGGTCCCCCAAAACTGTCCTCCCCTGCAGGCCTGGTCTGCCCCAACTGCCCTCCCCTGCAGGCCTGGTCACCCCTAACTGTCCTTCCCTGCAGGCCTGATCACCCCAACTGCCCTCCCCTGCTGGCCATCTTGTGGTGGCCATCTTGTGTCCACATGGGGGCAGCCATCTTTGACCACATGAGAGTGGCCATCTTGTGTGTTGGAGTGATGGTCAATTGGCATATTACTCTTTTATTAGATAGGATAGCACTATTTAAAAACAAACAAACAGACAAACAAAAACCCACCATCTCACTACCTCTAAGAAAATTCAGAAGTCTTGTCTAAGTTGCTGGCCACAAAATTACTTCAGAGAGACCATTATTATGTGAGAGCTGACAGTAGCCTAGAATGAGGGATTGCAAAGGGCAGTCAGGAAATCTCCAATAATGTGATCAGGTGGGAACTGAGACTTTTAAAGGGCGTGCCTTCCACACAGTTGTCACTAAGACAGAAAGCCTGATTTCAACACACTAAAAAGATGTTTATTTGAAAACCTCTTAATTTTCAAGTTTTGACAATGATCCAAATATTTAAACATGTGTTTAGGCCACAGAAAGGCTACATGCAGGTCTAATTCCTGCCCCTGGCCAACAGTTTTTTTTCCTTTTTATCCTTGCCTTAATCCTTCTAGAAATTCATGCATTTTAAAAGAGGTCAAAAAATATTCTTAAAAAGACATGAATGTAGACTTTCAGGCAATTCTACTGTAAAGAATATGAGACATTTAGAGCACAGCACCCCTAAATTAGGTCATGCAGACTGGCTTTGACTTTGTTTATTTGTATAGACGGAGGATCTATTTTCAACTGGAAGGTCAAGAAGGTCTCTCTGAGGAGGTGACATTTAAAATGAGACTGAAGGATAAGGAGAAACCATCTTGGAAACACCTGGCAAAAGACCACTCCAGGAAGCATAACCCTCGGGTGGAAGAAGAATGGATTGTTCTAGGGAGGAGGAAGGCTAGTGTGGCTAGACTACAGTGAGTGAGAGGGAAGCAGCAACTGAGTAAAGTGGGCGACAAACAGCAGGCCCCTCGTGGAGGTCCAGGCAGGGGAGAAGCCTGGCTTTTACTTGAGTGCAGTGAGAAGCCAGTGAAAGGTTTTAAAAGGGAAAAAACACAGAATGATTTTATTTTTGACACATCACTTAGGCCACTGTATGAAAATGGGTTGGAGAGCAGCAGGGGTAGAAGCAAAGTACCCATGTTTTAAACTATTTTTAGATGCAGGCAAGAGATAATAATGACTAGAACTAGAGTGGTGTTAGCAAAGCTGGAGAAAGGTAAATAAATTCAGCATGTATTTTGGAGAAAAAGCCAATAGAATGTGATATACATATTAACCAAAAGAGAAAAAATTAAAAGAAAGGAGAGGGCTGCCAGGGTCAGGTAAGGTTAGGAAATACAAGGTGTGATGTTATCTATTATGGTAACTACTAGAGGCCCGGTGCACAAAATTCGTATATGGGTGTGGTCCCTAGGCCTGGCCAGTGATCAAACCGTGAGCGTCTGGCGTGAAAGGGCAGGTCCCAGCTAACCTCTGGGCCCTTGGCAGCACCTTGGGCCCCGGGCCCCCGCGCAACCACTTCCGCCTGAATCATCAAGCCCCCGCCCAGTTCCCTTAGGGCCTGGGAGCTAGGCGGTGGCCTCCCCCCTGCTGCCGCTGCAGGTCACCGCCTGCAGGGTGATCAGCGGGGCGATCGGGCCCTGCTCACATCCTCCTTGGCCTGGCACTGCCCACTCACCTGCCCCACCATCCCAGCGCGGTCCTGCTCTGGTCAGGGCCCGTCAGGGCCCATCAGGGCCAACAGCACCTCCACTGCCACCCGCTGCCAGCGCAGTGTCACCAACGCCCGCCATGTTCTTCTCTGCCCCCTGGTGGTCAGTGCATGTCATAGCGAGCGGTCGAACTCCCGGTTGAGGGGACAATTTGCATAGTAGGCTTTTATTATAGGATTGCACCTCATCTAAGGATAAGGGTTGGTTATCAAGAGTACTAGCCAGGTGATTAGAACTGTGTATATAAATGCATTTGAATACAATTGCTAGTTAGAATCAAATCAAAAGTACTCCTCAGGAAAGAGGAGAGGGGCTGGAAGTTAAATCAGCTGTCAATCACAAATGAGCTAATCAATCATGTTTATATAATGAAGCCTCCATAAAACCCCAAGACAACAGGATTCAGAGAGCTTCCAGGTTGGTGAACATGGAGAGAACATGGAAGCTCCATGCCCTTTCCCCACATCTTGCCATCTATATCTCTTTCATATGGCTGTTCCTGAGTTACATTCTTTTATAATAAACCAGCGATTTAGTAAGTAAAATGTTTCTCTGAGTTTTGTGAGCCACACTAGTAATGGAGCGGATTGTGGGAACCTCCAGTGTGTAGCCAGAGAGAGGGTCAGAAGCACAAGTAACAACCTGGACTTGTGATTGGCATCTGAAGTGTGTGTGTGGAGAGGGGGGTAGTGGGCAGTCTTGTGGGACTAAGCCCTTACCCTGTGGGATCTGACACTAGATAGTGTCAGAATCTAGTTCAAATTGTAGGACACTGAGCTGGTGACCCAGAGAATCCCTCCTGGTTGGTGTGCGTGAAAACCCCTTCCCCCACTGGAATTGATTCCAGAATCCAAAATAAGAGCTAAATGAAAGTAAATTGGTGTGTGTGTGTGTGTGTGTGTGTGTGTGTGTGTGTGTGTGTGAATATCTGCAGAGGCTGGTGGCAAGAGGGTAATTATTTTGGTAAAAAAGTATTAATATTCCAAACTTATTTGAACATGGAATCATTTTTCCTATAAAACATCTCTTGGGACTTATTACTCCAGAATACACTTTGCAGAACATCTGCCAAAGTATAATTTCAAAATTTAAAAACACAATGTTTATATAGTCAACTCAATTAGGAAACCTGCAGGTGATAAAACTGGTTGAAAGATCATATGAAGAACTTTGTATATAAATGCATTTGAATACAATTGCTAGTTAGAATCAAAACTGATTAATGTCCTCCTGGGCAATAATCTTTGGAATTTTCCATCCTGTGGCCCAGAAATCATTTATATCTACTGGTATCTCTATGGAACTCTATTGTCTAAGAGTAATGATTAATAGCATCCTGGTTTTAAAGACAAATTATATGGCTTTTCTATTTCTTAAGTAGAAATGTGAACTCATATCATCTAAACCCTTAACCAAAAATAAATACTAAGTCCAACAAAGGTACATTCTCCTAAGTAGGTAATTGGATAGGCCTGTTAAACAATGCTCCCATCTAACAACAAGATATATTGTCGTCTGTCTTATTGCCAAATTTGGGATAATTTTTTTAAAGACACCTTTATGATCATAAATAATCTCCAAAGATTTATTCATAATCACTCATGAATGTGCATGCACGCGTGCACACAAACACACACAAAATGATGATCTTATGGCCATTTCATTTACACAAATGCAACATGCAAGATGTTAACTTCTTTGAATATATTGAGCCATACAATGTTAAGAAACTACTAACGCAGGAAAATTACCTTTCATGTGGAAATATGTATACGGAATCTGGGATTGCACTTTCTGAAGTCTCTGTGTTGTTTCCTCTTTGATCTAGACACTATAAAACCAAGCCCAAGAAATTCATCTCCATGAGTTTCACCTGTACTACCTATCCATGTGGATGAAATCCTGTCTCTACAAGGTACTCATAATTTGTTGATGTTCCTGGCCTACCTGAAAGTGACCTAAGAAAGGTGGGCTTCTTTTTTGTGTTGATAATTCTTCCCTCCTAAGACAATTACAGTAATCATCCCAGTAAGAAAATTACAGCTCTTACTGTAGTGTTGAGCTATGTGGGAAACACTGAACATACTAAACAAACCTCATCATTCCTAGCATCCCTGTTTTCATAAGGTAAAAACAAATGTTGTAATTGCTCTTGTACTCCCTGGGAAATCTCTATAATAGTTTAAAATATATATTTGGTTCCCTCTCCCCACCCCACAAATTTAGAATCTGATTTTGGAAGTCAAAATCAAAGGCTTTATAAAAACAGATTTGTTCACTTGATTAAGATAGGACCATGAATGCCTAAAAAGAATAAATCATGGAACACTGGCTATTTATCAATCAGAATAACAATATATTTTAAATACATAATTGTAAGGAACCTTAGCTCTTTTAAGTAAGGAGCTAGAATTTTCTTGTTGATGATTTTCAATAATAGTGAGATATATAATATCTGCTATCTGAGTAGACTGCATAAAAGGTTAAAAAAATCTTTTATTACATCTGTGAAAAATAGAATATGCCAAGACTACACATCATTTTCAAAGAGAGACATCCAAATTCTAATGTTGCATCAATATAATATTTAGCAGTACATGATGCACAAAATCCTTCTTTATAAATTACTAGAAGCCCAGTGCACAGGATTCGTGCACTGGTGAGGGGTGTGGCCTGTGGGGATCGGCCTGCTGAGGGAGCACTGCTCATCCCAGTCAGCCGAGCGGCTATGGACCTGCCCTCTCAGCAGCTGCTCCCGCTGTTGGAGACCGCTCATCCCAGTCAGCCAAGCGGCGCTCCCACTGTGGGAGCACACGGATGACCAGGGGGCAGCTTCTGCATTGAGCGCCTGTCCCCTGGTGGTCAGTGCACATCACAGCGACTGGTTGATAGATTGTTCTGGTCATTCCGCCATTCAGTCACTGGGCTTTTATTATATAGGATTTTAAATAACTCCCCCTTGAAATAAAATTAATTTTGCCATGATTTAACATAGTAACTACTTCTTTTCAGGTTAATTATTTTCAGAGATTATAAACCGAGGAAGTAAAGTTTACTTTTTAAAAAAAACCTTCTACAACTTTCTATATCCACAAAAATTTTGTCTCTTACTACATTTTTTCATATTCTGAACAACCTGACATTTTATTGAGTCAAAACTGCACTCATTTACCCTTGGTAAATTAAACTACATCCATTACATCAATACACAGTTGTAATCTTTCGTCATATTTGTTCCTAACATAGTCTCAACCACTGTAAAATCATAGAAAATGTATATGTTGGCCTCTTCCACTGGTTCCTGAGACAGAGCTCCTAAAACCTTTATGATTTCCCAAGTGATACAAACACTAGGAACAATATTTGATCTTTGATCCTGGTTCCTGACACAGAAATCCTCAATCCCTTGAAATTTCCTGTTTGATAGCTCCTTTATTCTAATGAGGTAATTCCTGGTGGCTCCTGGATGGGGACTGGTCACCAAAATGACCAAGCCATAGTTAGAAGCTTGGAGCTTTCAGCCCCACCTCCCATTTTCCATAGAAGAGCTAGAAATTGAGTTAATGTCCATTATCCTAAGTAATAAAATAGTAATATGCAAATTGACCATCACTCCAACACACAAGATGGCCGCCCCCATGTGGTCAAAGATGGCTGCCCCCATGTGGACACAAGATGGCCACCACAAGATGGCCTGCAGGGGAGGGCAGTTAGGGGTGACTGGGCCGGCAGAGGAGGGCAGTTGGAGGCTACCAGGCCTGCAGGGGAGGGCAGTTGGGGGCTACCAGGCCTGCACGGGAGGTTAGTCGGGGGAAACCAGGCCTGCAGGGGAGGACAGTTAGGGGAGACCAGGCCAGCAGGGGAGGTCAGTTGGGGGTGACCAGGCTGGCATGAGAGGGCAGTTAGGGGCAATCGGGCCAGCAGGGGAGCAGTTAGGTGTTGATCAGGCTATCAGGGGAGTGGTTAGGGGGGATCAAGCTGGCAGGCAGGAGTGGTTAAGGGCTATCTGGCAGGCAGACAGGCAAACGGTTGGAAGCCAGGAGTCCTGGATTGTGAGAGGAATGTCCAACTGCCCGTTTAGGCCCTACCCTAGGATAGGGCCTAAACGGGCAGTTGGACATCCCTCAAGGGGTCCCAGATTGGAGAGGGTGCAGGCTGGGCTGAGGGACACACATCCCCATGCACAAATTTCGTGCACCAGGCCTCTATTTCCTAAATAATGAAGTCTCCATAAAAATCCCCAAAGTACAGGTTTCAGAAGTTTCCCAGGTGGTGAACACATCCATGTAGCAGGAGGATGGCACCCCACTCCATGGGTACAGAAGCTGCTGCACTGGGGACACTTGTAGACTCTGTCCTATGCATCCCTTCATCTGACTGTGTCCTTTAGCATATCCTTTATTATACAGGGTGGGGCAAAAGTAGGTTTATAGTTGTTCATATGGAAAATAATACAATAATTAATAATACGAGAATAAATATTGTGTTTCATGTACTCACAACTGTAAACCTACTTTTGCCTCACCCTGTATAATAAACTGGTAAATGTAAGTAAGTGATTCCCTGAGTCCTGTGAGCTGTTACAGCAAAAATTGAATTGGAGCAGGAGGTGATCATAGGAACCTCCAATTTGGAGCCAATAGCGAGTAAACTGAAGACCTGCTACTTGCAACTAACTGGGGGCAGTCTCATGAGACTGAGCCCTTATCCTGTGGGGTCTGTCCTAACTCCATTAGTGTGAGAATTGAATTGAATTGAATTGTAGGACACCCAGCTGGTAGTATAGAGAATTGTTCGTTGAGGATAAAAATCCCAACCCTCTGGTGTCAGAAGTGTTGTTAGTGTGGTAGTAGTGTGAGAGTAAGGGAGAAACACAGAAAAGAGAGAGAGGATTTCCTTTATAATTGTCCATATTACTTGTAATTTTTAGCCAGATTAACCACTTTTCCACAGAGAGAACTGGGTAACAAGTCATTGATAACTGTGTGTCATTAAGAAGCATGTTAGCCTGCTGCCAAAGCTCAGGAATGGAGAGGAGTTAAAATTTCTGCTGGGATAACATAATACCATTCCCTAAGGCCATGCAAATTTCTTTTACATCTTCATAAAGTTTCAAAAATGAATATTTGTTAATATAATCCAATGATGCAGCTGCCTCATAATAGATAAAAATTAAAGCAAAAGAATGCATTTATCAAAACAGTGTTTGGTGACTGTTTTAGTATTCTATTTTACTTAAAAATTATCCATGTATCCAAGATTATCTGGAATTACTTTGATATAATAGTGCTTCAAGAATTTAAAATTAATTACAGATTTTGGAAATTCTATTTTAATTGGCAAATACAGAACATAATCACAATTTATATCAAAACTTTTGTGAAAAGTATAATTCAGTTTGGTTGAACACATGATATTACATATTTTCTTAATTTTAAATGTTAGAAGTCATAAAAGAAACTAATGTTGGTTTATTATCTGATTGGTAAAATGGTGTAGAATGTTAAAGAATTCAGATTAACTAGTTTCTTTAATTAAAAAAACTGCAAATGTTGTATAAAATATATGTTTGCATTAAACTCCACATTGATAAAGTCAGGGGGAAAGACATACAACTCTTTTTAAAAAACAAAATGATTAGCCAGCTTATTTTGTTCTAAGATTCACCTTACTTACATGAACTTGGATTATTAATTGAAATGTAAGGTATAAGAATATAAAAATATAGGAACTTTGAGCAATATTGCATTTATATAAGTATTCATGATTCTCTATTAAACAATCAGAATGAGCCCCTTTATTTTGAGAGACTTTCTGATTTAATTTATTACTATTCTCTAGAGATAGAAAAATATTTCATATTCTTATGAGTAGAAGGGTTTTAGTTACCTATTGCTGACAAATGATTTACTGCCAAACTTAGTAGCCAGAGACGGCAATTGGTTATTGGGATAAAAAATCTACAATTTGAGCAAAACTTAGCAGAGAAGGCTCCATGCAGTCGCTAGGGGATGGAGGATCCACTTCCAACAGCCCTCACTCACGTGGCTGGCAAGTGGAGGCTGGTTATTGGCAGTGAGCTCAATAAGGGTTGAGGGCTGGGGCCTTGGTACCTCTCGTGTGAGTCTTTCTACCTGAGTAGATTGAGTTTCCTCACTACATGGTGTTGGTTCCCAAGCAAAACAAACTGTATCACTTTTTATAAACTAGCTTCAGGAGTCACACCACGGTGCAAAGTCTGCTCAAATGTAAGAGTACAGAACATAGACAGACCCTGCTCTCAATAGGAGGAGTGTCAAAGTCATATTATGACAATACATGTTGGATGGGAGAAACTGCGTGGCGAGTTTTGAAAAATACAATCTGTCAAAAGAGGTAAAGACTTTCCTCAAATTAAGTCACATAGAATCAGAATCACCGAGAACTTATTCTATAACCTTAGCCATGGGTCAAAAGTCAAAACAGAGCACAGAAACACACCTGTCCAGATGTCAGTGTTTTCTCTTTTCCAAGGGGGACTTATATTTTTTCTTAAATAATTTGAGTTCATAAATAGACAGACAACCAATGAAACAAAAAGACCAACAAACTAAATTATCTGTCCTCTCTTACCACCTGACTAAGATCTATGAATAATTAGACCATGAAATCAGATTCCCCATCACTGCTGACACCTATCAGCCATGTGGCCTCTGACCTCTAGGAGTAATTGTGAGCTTGTATGAGAAAAACTTCCCTTCGGTACATCCTCAGGAAAATAGAGAGTGTTTATATTTCACAATTCAGACTGATTTTCACAAATTATATTTTATAACAATAATACAATATCAGCAAATACGATTTTAAAACTAAAACTTATAATCAATACAAGACAAATATTTGGCCAGTCAAATGATTAACAGAAATAATATTGATTCATTTAAAAAGTATTCTTCTATCTTTGTGGACATTGATAAAACTTTGGTCTTTAGAAATAGAATGCAGTAGTTGGATTGTGGGTATAGATTCAAGTACTGGGTCTACTGCTTAGTAGCTATGTGATCTTGGGCTCCTCTCTAGTCCTTGGTTTCCTCATGGACAAAAAGGGAATAATCCTAGTACCTCACAGCCTCACATGAGTATTCAATAAATCAATTTAGGTAAAACACAGCATGGTGCCAGGCACAGAGTAATCTTAACAAGTGCTAGAGATTATTACTATAGCAATACTACATGATAGTAACAATAGAATATATATATGGCATATAGCATATACTAACAGTTAAAACTTCTACAGCAATACAACTATTACTATAGACCTTCTTCATACAAGCATATACGCTGTTGTGACATTGAGGAATACCTGTTAATTTGACTCTATTTTGACTTGAATGATTCAAAAGTTAAAGTGATAATAATTAGTTTTCACAAACTTTCAATATTTCAACCATAAGCTCTAGAGAAGAACATATTGTCATCCAATACCTTTCTTTTAATCCAAACATACATGTGATACATTTAAATTGTGTTTTTGTGTGAAATTGAATTGTTTTGGGTTTGAAACTACTGCAGAAAGAACAAATAATTTTTGCTGCTGAGAGTTGAGGAATCCTGACTATCTAAGAACTGATACTGGGATACAGCCCCTTACTACCATGTCAGTCATTGGTTCCAGAAGCCATTCTGGAGGGTTGATATTTGCAGCAACATACTAGTACATACAAGGCTGATCTGCTGCTCTACACATACTAACAGAATTCTAGCACTTTCTCCTGGAGATTTCCTCTTCTGCTTATGCCCAGAAGGGGGTACACAGGCATTCTCAAGTAAAGGCAAAGTCTTCAAAGTCCTCTTTTTAGAAAATGTAGTTTCCATACATCAAATCCCTATCCAGAATTCCATGGCCACTCAGAGAATAATGAACACTCTCCTCTGAGGAAATAGCTGAACCACATCACTAGCTTATCCCCAAATAACACTTTCTTTATAATACAGAGCTTCGAATCTGTATACAAAAAAAAAAATCCTAAAAGAAACATGATGATAAGAAAGAAACAAAAAGTATGCATTTTGAAGACACAGCGTCTTCTATTTTTTTGATAAATGACCAACCAGCTAAACTAAAAGCACTTCAATCTAGCATTCTCATTTTCTGCACAAGAAGGACGACTAGTGGTCAGAGGTGTACTTTCACTTAATTTCTCATTCCTTGAATTCATAGAATCAAGTATTTGAAATTAAAGTACAGATCATTTAGTTTAGGTTTATCATTGAGAAAAAAACAGGCATGAAAGGAGATGTGAATTAATTTCTCAAAATCCCCTTCTTCTTAGGTGCTAAATTCAGGTCTCTTTCTAATATGTTGCCACTCTTAGGCTGAATTTTCTTTGGCTGTGAACATGCAGTATAAAACAATTAGCTTGGATTCCTTTGGTGTCATTCAGAAAAATGTGGTTCTTTCTGCAAAGACAAGCTGTAACCAGTACACTCAAAAAAAGGGAAAGCTATACCTTAGTCTTCCTACAGAATTTTCGTAGAGATTTGTCTGAGTTTCTGACTGGATTTGAACCTTTTGAAAAGGAGTAGGTGTTATGTATTTATTTTGGTCTGCATGCATGCATTGTAACATCTCCGATGGAATTATTGCTGAACAAGTAGATAGAAACTTGGAATGCTACCAGGACACAAGTTCTCCATCCTTCTGTCCACATACCTAAACATCCCGTGAACCTCATCACCAGAGCCCTGCATTCCTCAGACCAGACTGAATGTTGACTCCCTTCCCTGACTGTGTGTGTCTAGGAACAAATGAGTAGGAACAAGTTCATAGTTTTTAACTGAATTTAATTGTGCTCTGGAAACTTGGAACAGCAAGGAAGCAATGAGTATGTATGGAAGTAATTGTTTTAAATTCAGAGCTTAACCAAAGATCACCGCAAATTATTTAGGCATTTGCTTTTCATCACTCAATCAAAGTATTTTTTTAATTTTAACACAAAATTGTCCTGTGGGCAGAAGACTCCCACACAAGAGTAAAAAAGATCTTCTCAGAGGTGCTTAACATAAAAACAATACAGAAAGAAAAAAGAAAGAGAACTAAAAAACATTCTCTTGAAAATTAATTGATTACACTGAATTTGTAGCCAAGAAATGTGTGGCAGTGAAGTAATTCTGGCATTTCTGATCTCCTACTCAAAATAAAGATGGTCCATGTTTCACATGTTTTCTTGTGTGTATATACACACATCTCAGCACATTCTCTGGTATGACCAACAAACACAGAAATTCTGGGGAAGAAGTATCCCTGATGGACTTTGAAGATTGCAGGATACCACAGAGGCTTAAGTAGATTTAAAAAAAAAAAAAAAAAAAAAAAAAAAACTCCTCAGGAAAGACAATCATAGGAGTAAAGGTTAATGATGGAAAACCCCATGATTCATACTTCCTTTTCTGTGAAAGTGTTTTCTTGTACACACCACTGAAAGTGCTCTTTTTCTTATTTGAATCATTAATCTCTACCAATTCTCTCCAGTGTATAAAGGATGAATGCTCTGTCTGAGGCAGTAAGTGGTAGCATGTTCTTATTCATTTATTGAACATTTATGAAGCCCTTGCCATGAACTATGGGTGCTGAAGTTATTAAGTAACTAAAAGTCTAGGTAAAGAAGCAAGATTTATTTATTATTATTATTTTTTTATTTATTATTTTAAACTTTACCAAAACTTTTTTTTATTGATTTCAGAGAGGAAGAGGGAGAGAGATATAGAAACAGCAATGATGAGAGAGAATCACTGATTGGCTGCCTCCTGCACGCCCCTACTGGGGATCAAGCCCACAACCCTGGCATGTGCCCTTGACCAGAATCAAACTCTGGACCCTTCAGTCCCCAGGCCGACACTCTATCCACTGAGACAAACCGGCCAGGGCACCAAATCTTTTTAAAAATATATTTTATTGGTTTCAGAGAAAGGAAGGGAGAGGGAGAGATAGAAATATCAATGATGAGAGAAAATCATTGATCAGCTCCTGTATACCCCACAATGGGGATTGAGCCCGCAACCCAAGCAGAATTCCAATGCAATGGTGTACCTACTCTGATAATGTATACATATCAATCCTATGGTATGTATATATTAGCCAAACATTTATTGATAGGAAGATCATAAGTTCCAGTTTGCTCATCTTCATAAATATGGTTACCTTATTTATTAAGCAATTCTTGCTTGCTAAACACTAGAGATATAAGAAAATCTCTGCCTTTCTGGTGTTGAGTACCTAGTAGATGAGATAGAGAAACAACTATAATACATGTAAAAAGTATATTAAAATATATATAGAAATATTTTCTTCAAAGTGTATTCATAACATTCCTGCTTCAGAACCAGGGTCAGGAATACTTTTCAAAGTCCAAGGGGCATACAGTAGGCAGTCTTACAAGAAAAATAGGAGTTAGTAAGTGGAGAAAAAATGTTCCAAATAGAAGTAGGCATAGTTGCCAAGGCAGAGGAACAAGAGAAAGTGAAGCAGTTTTCAGGAACTAAAAGCATTTGATTTGTCTGGAGCATCTCCTGCAAGCAGGGAGGGACAGGAGGTGAAGCCAGAGGAAATAACAGCCAGATCATGAAGAACTCACGTGTAGATTTGAGGCCTGAACTGAATCTCAAGAGGTGGGCTGTTATTAATGCATAAAATGCCAGATTGCTTTGGCTACTGCATAGAGCATAAAATAAAGTGGGGAAAGAATACAAGGAGAGGTAAGCAAAAGTTTTTGTGTGGGACTTAGCTAAAATTTAACGAAGTGAACTTAATTTGCATGAACCTCTTTTTTCCTTCCTCCCTTTTGTTGCTTTCTGCTTGGAATAAGCATATGATGGCTGGATTCCTGCAAACATCTTGAGAAAGGAACTGATACATAGTGAGTGAACAAAGCAGAAATAATGAGTCTGGATTCCTATGACTGTGGATTCATTTTACTAGTTTTAGAGCATCTACCTGTGCACCACTCCATCCTTTCTTTCCTATTCTTACCCAGGCTTAACATTATCCTAAAGTTGGTATGTATAACCTGACAAATAGTTTGTATTTTATTGCACATGTATTTAAAAATAAATGCATTATTTAGTACCATATATATATATTAAAATGCCATAACAAAGAAAACCCAAAATACAATGACTATAAAATAGAGTGGCTCAAGTGAGAAGTCCAGTGATGGACTAACAATCTTTCTTGGATTGTTAGGGACCTAGTTTTCTTCTATTGGTGAATCATCATCATGTTGGGTGTCCTCATAACTGAAGCTGGTATTTCTGCATCCCAGCAATCTAAAAGGGAAAAAGAGGTAGTGTTGGGTGTGCAGTACACTTACACATTTGAGGATGCAACACTAAAGTTGCACACATAAATTTGCTCAGGTTACCTTGAGCAGAGTTTGCTCTTGTCTGTATATAGCTTCAAGAGAGCCTGGAAAAATGACTAGCAACTTAACCATATTTTATATACTGTGCTGAATCTTGGGTGAGGAGCTGTGCTTTTAATGTAAGAAAGAAGAGTATCTTTTTGAAATTAATTTTTTTTACATTCAATGTTGTATTTTAGAGTTTAGCTCCTATTTTACATATAAATACATTTTAGTCATTTTAATAGCTGCATAAATCCTATTATGGGTATAAATCACACTTTATCATCCCTCTGTTGATGGATGTTGAGGCATAAAAAAATCTAGTAAATAACATCCTCTTCTCTAACAGAGTGTTGAGCCAATTGAGAATCAATTTCATCATATGGGAAATTACCTTCATACAATGGTAGCTTCCAAGTATACCATCAGGAAAGCTATCTCAGGGACTGTGGTACAGAAAGTTCACAGATCAAGTTAAGATGCTCAAATCACATGATTTATTAAATGGAATGAAACATACAGTGAGAAGCAAGGGGAAAGAGATTAATGCAGTTAGGATGGAATGCAAGTAAGATGGAAGGACCACACAACCTGAATTCTGTCTCTCTGCTGCGTCACCCTCCTCTACTGATGATGTGGTTTTGAGGGCCACAGTTCAAGGGGGTCCACAAACAGAAGATGGCTGAGACAACACAATTCCTGCTCCATTCAAGAGACCCAGGGGCAATTAAGCTAATGAGCAAGTATAGATCTTATCTGCATTTCCTGGGCAGAGAACTTGTGGGGCCAGAATCATTGTTATCCATGGGTAGCCAATTTAAAACCTCATGACTATTGAAGGCTGCTTCATACAGATCATCAACATTAGGTGTTTCAGTGCCTTGTGTATATTTAATGAATGATTACTATTTATATCTTCTTGGTGCTTCTTTCCTTTATACCTGTTTTTATTACTCATATGTTCTATTTACTTTACATGTCTATGGTATCTAATAGGTTATTAACTTGTCTATACTTAAATGCATCCTGTGAGTTTCATCCTTCCCATTTGTTTTTGTTTTCTAAATTTTTAAAATCTTTATTGTTGAAAGTATTACAGATGTCTCCTTTTTTCCCCACTGTCCCCTTCCAGCCTGCCCCTGACCCCTACCCCAAGCCTTCACCACACTATTGCCTGTGACCATGGGTTATGAATATATGCAAATAAGTTCTTTGGTTGATCTCTTCCCACCTGCCCACCCACCCTGCCTTCCCTCTGAGATTTGACAGTGTGTTCCATGCTTCTATGTCTCTGGATCTACTATTCATCCATTTATTTTATTCATTAGATTCCACATATGAGTGAGATCATGTGATACTTGTCTTTCTCTGACTGGCTTATTTTGCTTAGCATAATACTCTCCAGGTTCCTCCATGCTGTCTCAAAGGGTAAGAGATCCTTCTTTTTTACAGCTGCATAGTATTCCATGGTGTAAATGTACCACCGCTTTTTTATCCACTCATTTTTTTTGTACTGTACAGCAGAATTGAATATTCTGAAATAAAACAGAAGCACATAGTATAAGTTGAGGCTGGATGGGCATTTTTTATAGGAGCAAAACCTTTACCACTAACTCCATGACATGGCCAAGAACAATTGGCAGACTTATTCCAAAAATGGAGCAAAAGATGAAGGCATACCCAGTTTCTTTTTTCAAAACTACCAATAATATACATTGTTTCACTTCTCCAAACAGTAAGTGAAGGAAATACAGAAAGGTCAGTAAGGTTGCACAAATGTAGACTATTCCACATGAAAGGAAACATCAGGAGTGTGGAGTATTTCTCCACTAGAATGGGCAGTTAAAGAGCCAAAATGTTACCATTACAATATGTGAGTATGATATCAGGGAATGAAGCTTATATATGCAGGTAAGTGGATTTCAATGCCAGAATTAGACTGACTTACTCACCAATAGTCAACCACCCACGATCAGTGCTGCACCAATACAAGCTTAATGGGGACGAGGCCTTCACCACTAAGATGAGGTAAGACTGAGAGCAATGCCAGTTCCCAAGAAGTGTGCACATTCAGAACCATATCCCAATCTTCACAGTGGGGGTAGTGAGTGAGGATGAGTGGAAACATAGCATCTAGAAAGGAAAAAATGTTCTTCCTAACAATTTCCAGGTCTACCATTAAATATATAATCAAACAAGGAAAAAAGCTTCATCCTGTGAGGGTGGTCCTTTTCCTGCCTTTACAAAGCCTCTCTCCTGATACCAACCATTACTCCTATAGGTCCTTCTTGGAACCACTGCCAGTGAAGAAAGCAGAATCAAAAACCACATGTAGAATATCCTCTCAAAAGGCTCTGACCATGTCAGAGCAGTAAATTAGTTACATTAATTCTGAGAGCATGCCATTCCAAGACTGAAATTCATTCTTCATTTTATTTCACATCAAGAATTTTGTCCAGCATCATTGTCCAATATGGATCATGAAAACTAAAATTTAAAGATTAATCTTCTAAAATGTTCAAGGTCAATGATATTAAAGTAAAAAATCAGAATATTTTTCCATTCTAATCTGAAGTTAAAATGAAGGGAAGTGTAAAATTCATCCTCTCATTTCTCATTCTGCTCAGTCTCAGCTATAAAGGGGTTCTTAGCTGCATCCTAGGCTGACTTCACAAGAAATAATGTAGTGCCTCCAAGAGCCAACAATTTAGATAATTTTAGTAATGCACCTCACTTATTAAATCATCCAAAGGACTAATGGGACACATAATATTATCCCAGCACCAGCACCACACCTATAAGACACAGAAGGAAAAAAAAGTAACTCCTAAAGCAGTTATCCCAGGAAAAAATAAGCTTCTAAAATTTACTAGGTAATAACTTCAAAGATCATAACAAAATCTCAGTACCTGAGGTAAGGAAAGAAAACAGAAAATCTTGGTTTTTAAGTTCATCAGAATGCTAATAAATTTATTCCAGATATGTGGCATTTACAGATTGTGGATTTAAACAGGAAAGCTCTCCCAGTAAGCAACTAATTTGGGGGCTAAACATTTACCATTCCAGTATCAAGGGGTAGAGGACTTGGCATAGGAAACCCATTCACGCTTATGGTCCTGTCTCTCTGACTGTGCATTTGATATTGTGGCCCTCTTGCAATGCTTAAAATTTTTAGTGGTGGCAGCCTATAAGTCTAGTTCAAAATGCCTTCCTCTCTAATCCAGAATATTTAATGCCTCTTAATTTCCAATTTTCTTTGTACCCCATGTTTATGGCATTCTAGTTGCTTTCAGGTTAGAGACTGCCTAGTGTGAGATAAACTCACTCTTGAAAGCAGGAATATTCATCCCAGGGTCCTCATGGCTTTTTCCATTGGCACTTGCATTGGCAGTTGCTTAAGCCTGTGATATTGACCTTCAAGGGAAGATTTTTCCCAACACTGAATTTATTCATCCAGAGAATCTGCTCTCAGCATGTTCTTTATTTCATTTATTTATCTTTAAAATAAATATTGTACATGTTTAAGATGTACAACATGATGACTTGGGCTTTTCAATTTTTAAGTTTTTAAATTACAATTGACATTCAATATTATATTACTTTCAGGTGGTCAGCATAGTGTTTAGATGTTTAGATGTCTTATGAAGTGGTCCCCCTGGTAAGTCTTGCACCCACCCAACACCATATATAGTTATTACAATATTATTGACTACATTTCCTAACCTGTACTTTACATCCTTATGACTATTTTGTAACTGCTGGTTTGTACTTTTAATCGCTTTACCTTTTTCACCCAACCCCCTAATGCCCCTCCAATCTGGAAGCCATCAGTTTGTTCTCTGGATCTATGAATTTGTTTCTGTTTTGTCTGTTCATTTATCTTGTTTTTTAGATTCCACATATAAATGAAATCATATGGTATTTTTCTTTCTCTATCTTATTTCATTTAGTATAATACCCTCTCAGTTTATCCATGTTGTCACAAATGATAAGATTTCATTCATTTTTATGACATATGGTGAGTAATATCTCATTGTATATATGTACTACTTCTTAATCCATTCTTCTTTTTATTGGAGCTTTTAATCTATTTAAATTTAAAACAATTATCGATAGGTATGTAGTAGTTATTGCCATTTTATTAATTGGTTTCTGATTGTTGTGTAGTTCTCTATTCCTTTCCTATTCTCTTGCTCTCTTTCCTTATATGGTGATGGCTTTCTGTAGTGTTGTGTTTGGATTCCTTTCTTTATTTCTTGTGTTTCTATTGTAGATTTTTGGTTACCATGTGCTTCATATACACCAAGTTTTGTTTATAGCAGTCGATTTTAGGATGATGGTCACTTAAGTTCAAACACATTCTAAAATCACTACCATTTTTACTCACCTCCTTCACATTTGTTTTTGTCATTATTTTATTCCTTTTGTGTTTGTGTTTATCCTTTAATTTAAATAGTAATTACACATAATCTTCCTACATTTGTACTAGCTTTAGTGTTGGTTGATCTTCTGCTTTTATTATGTGTTTGCCTTCGTTGGTGATTTTTTTTTTAATGATATGTCCCTTCTTTTAAAAGAAACCCTTTTAACATTTTTTGTAATACTGGTTTGATGGTGATGAACTCCTTTAGCTTTTCCTTGTCTGGGAAGATCTTCATCTGTCCTTTGATTCTAAATGAAACTGTTGTAGGGTAGAGTAATTGTGGCTGTAGGTCCTTACTTTTCATCACTTTGAATAATTTTTGCCAATCCCTTCTGGCCTGAAAAGTTTCTGTTGAGAAATCAGCTCATAGTCTTATTGGCACTACCTGGTAGGTAACTAAACTGCTTTTCTCTTGCTGCTTTTTTTTTTCTTTTTTTAAATATATTTTATTGATATTTTACAGAGAGGAAGGGAGAGGGACAGAGAGCCAGAAACATCGATGAGAGAGAAACATCCATCAGCTGCCTCCTGCACACCTCCCACTGGGGATGTGCCCGCAACCAAGGTACATGCCCTTGACCGGAATCGAACCTGGGACCCTTCAGTCCGCAGGCCGACGCTCTATCCACTGAGCCAAACCGGTTTCGGCTCTTGCTGCTTTTAAGATGATTTCTTTGTCCTTAACCTTTGGCATTTTTATTATGATGTGTCTTGGTGTGGGCCTCTTTGGTTCATCTTGTTTGGGAATTGGTACTTTCTAGACTTGTATGTCTATTTCCTTTGCCCAGTTAAGAAAGTTTTCAATCATTATTTCTTCAAATAGGTTTTCAATCCCTTGCTCTCTCGCTTCTCCTTCTGATACCCTTGTGATGTGAATGTTATTACAACTGATGTTGTCCAGAGGTTCCTTAAACTATCCTCATTTTTTTTTTTCTTTTTGCTGTTCTGCTTAGGTGTTTTCTGCTACCTTGTCTTACAAATCAATAATTTGATCCTCTGCTTCATCTAATCTGCTTTTGATTCCATCTAATATACTCTTAATTCCAGTTATTGTATTCTTCATTTATTTTCTATCTTCATGTTTATGTTTCCTATCTCTTAAAGTTCTCACTGAGATCATCTAGTCTTCCCTTAAGTTAATTGCACATTCTTATAACAAGTGTGTTGAACTCTACATCTGATAAATTGCTCTATTTCATTTACTTTTTCTTCAGTATTATCCTGTTTTGTTTTGGTTTTTTTTGGGGGGGGACACGTTGTCTCCTCATTTTGGCTGCCTCCCTGTGTGTGTGTCTATGTGTTAGGTATATCTGTTATATCTTTCAGTCTTGGTATGGTGGCCTTATATAGTAGGTGTCCTATGAGACCCAGTCTCTCTGTTCACCTGAGCTGGGTGCTCCACGGGTGTCCCCTGTGTGAGTTGTGGGTTACACCCTGTTGTCGTTGAGCCTTGGTTGCTGTTGATATGTCAGTGGGTGGGAATGACTCTCAGGCTGACTGTAAGGACTGGCTGTGACTACAGTGAACAAGCTGTTGTTCGGAGGCTGACCGCATAGAGTGGGATTTACTTTAGTGGGTATCTGATGCCTGCTGATCCACCCTTTGGAGATGCCATTTCCGGTGCTAACTGGGTGGTACTCTGTGTTGGTTCTGTGGCCTCTTGGGAGGGTCTCTGATGTTGGCCAATGTCAGCTGCTCCCTATGTCCAGCCTGAGCCATCTAATAGGAGCTACAAAATGAACTGAACTCAGTAGCTGCCTAGGAGTTTGGAGGCACCTGGGAGTGATTGTGCTGTGAACCAAGGCCACCTGCCACTAGTTCCAGGCTTGGAGCTCCTTAGCAATTGGTCATCTGAGGCCAGCTGCTGTTTGTTTGGGGTTTGTGAACACTTGAGAATTTTTTTGGAAAGTCCACAGCACAGGCCCAGACTGGTCCGTTATGTGGCTTAGCCTCTAAAGGAGTTTCAGGTTGGGTGTGAATTGGGTGGAACAAGGTCTCAAAGAATCATCAGGGTGGGGCAAGATGGTGTTAGCCAGGTTGATGGAGACTCAGATTTGTCATTTGCCTGCACCTGCTGGCGGTATGGGGGGAGTGCTCAAGGAATAATGGGACTTGAGTCCTAGAGAGACCTGCCGCTGCAGTCCTTGACCTGGAGCCACACAATTCAGTTCTTCCCTGTAGGTCCCTAGCACTTTACAAGCTGCTGTCCCTTTTCTGGAGCTTAGGGCTATTGTTTGTAAGCAAATGAGTCTGTGCTCGGGCCTTTAAGAGAATGCCTGGGTCTCCAGCAGCCCTCCATCTTACCTGGACAAAATCCCTGCTGAATTTCACAGCCAGATAATGTGGGGACTCCTCTTCCTGGCACTGGTGGTCCAGATTGGAGAGCCCAGTTGGGAGCTGGGACCCCTTCCTCTTCAAAGGGGACCTCCATTGCCAACATATCACTCCTGATTTTTAATCACTACACGTGGGTGTGGGACCAGCCCATTTTGCATCACCACTCCTATTACCAGTCTTAATGTGGCTTCTTCTTCATATCCTTAGTTATAGGAGTTCTGTTTAGCTAGTCTCCAGGTGGTTCTCAAGGGTGATTATTCTGTAATTTAGTTGTAATACTAATGTGGTCATGGAAGGAGGCAAGCACAGCATTTACCTGTTCCACCATCTTGACTGGAAGTTCTAACATGATGATTTGATATATATTTATATAGTAAAGTGATTACTACATCAAACTAATAACTTATCTTCTCACAAAGTTACTTTTTTGATGTGTGAGCAGAATACTTGAAATTTACTCTCTTAGAAATTTTTCTGTAGTTGGTATAGTATTATTAGCTATAGTCGATACAGTATTATTAGCTATAGTACCTGGGTTGCATGCTGACCATTAAATCTCCAGAACTACTCATCCTGCGTAACTGCAACTTTGTACCCTTTGGCCAATATCTCAGAGTTCTCTCTCCCTCCACAGACTTCATTTAATTTCATAAATTGGCTCATTTTCTTCCACTTCCCCACCCCTGATCACCACTGTTCTACTCCTGCTCTTATATATTCAACTATTTTAGATTCTGCATGTGAGAACATACAGTTTTTTTCTTTCTCAGCACGTTCTTGAAGTGAATCTGTAGTTGGGTTTTCTGAAATCTGTGCCCTTTGTGGCATAGCAAGGACTAGTAACTCATGCTCCTCAAGGGACCGTCTACTCTGTTTTTAAATGTTCTATTCCTGGTAGCATTTTTTTTTCCATTGTGTGTGTGGAGGAGAGGGGAAAGGTGGAGGAGGGGGGAGTGTATTGCAATAGTGGGATAATCCGCTAATGCTTTATTTTACTCTACTCTTTCTCTACATCTTTGAGGAAGATTCCACAGGGTTCATAAACAGTTTATCCTATTTCTTGAAGAACTCCCTTTTCTTCTCTACCTCACAAAGGCCTGTAATTTTGCTAGCCCTAAATATCTCCTTTCCTTAAACTTACAATGTGATTTCTGCTCCAACATTGTTTTCTAACATAGTCCTCCACCATTTGCTTTGAATTTCTTTGTCAATAAGAGATAAGAAATCAGTTTGCTCTGAAACTGCCAAAATTATCTACTGCTCAAACAAACCTCCTTCACTTTCAGCTTTCTTGGTTGAATAATCTCAGGCAGAATATGTATCCTTTAGCTTGGCCTTAAATCAGGGCTGAACTCAACCAATTGTTGAACTGCCTATTGCTCCTTTAATAATTTATCTTTGCTATATCTTTCTTTACAGTCTTAATTCTCTAACTTTTTCAAACATGTTCCCTCTTAGAACAAGAAATTCCTATGTCCCCATATGCAAAAACTGACACCTTGAAACTCCCCTAGTAAATCTTTGAGAATAATGCTGATTTTCTCTGAAATCTGTCCAGATTTGTCTGCCACCATTCTGGAGAGCTGTTTCAATCTGTAAGAGGATTCAATCTTTAAACTTCCCAGGGCAATGTCTCAAATGCCTCTGTCTAAAGAAACAAAAGCATAACAAGTTGCTTTTCCTATACTATGTTTAAAAGTTACCTCTTACTAGTGGTCTAAATCCTGGCCTTCCCTGGGTTCTAGTTTGCTCCCTAAGATTCTGCCTTTCTTCAGTGAGCCCCAGTCAATGCTTCTGATAGGGCAACCATAAAGGCAGTGGCTCCCTTTTAATACCCTCCAAGACATTTAGTTTGAGATGCATTTGCATTTTCCTTTAGTATTTTTATGTGCTTCACACTTAAAATTTTCACTTTTCTTTTATAATATCTTGCCTATTCCCCAGATTATCCACTGCTTTCCTAAAGAAATTTCTCCTTTCTTAATGTAATCAGTCTGTCTTTCTGTTTATTGTTATGTTCTTGTATTTTACTGCACTGTATGTTTCAAACCTCTCCTTAGGAACCTCTTGGAATTCCTAAGCAGACCAGATTTTGAGAGAGAGATTATTCCAGGGATGCATTTTTTTCATTGTCTTCCTAATTATTGGGTCTGAAATAATTTCATTGAGTTATCTACTTCAATTCCCTCAAAACGACATAGTTCTTTATCATTGGTGCCCTGATCCTATTTTTTTGTTTGTTTTAAAACAATAATATCTACCATAGATTGGGTCTCAATTCAGGTTTGAGCTTATGCAATTTTCAAGTCTAAAGTGAATATGAAAGAACATGATGGAAAAGGTTTAATAATTGGCTGGGCGTGGAAGAGAACCCTGATATGTAGGGATTTCATATAATTTCAGTGGCACAAATGCTCCCACCATGGCCAATTTCAAACTACCATTATGACATCGACCACATCATAAAATTAGTAAAAGTTTAAAACTCAGCTCTCATGAGTTAAAATGAGCTGGCTTTAACACATAGGATCACCTCTTTATCTGTGAACAAGCCACATGAAGACAAGATATCTGCAGCGAGTCCCTCTGAAGTTCTCTATAATCTTGGAAGCAAAACAGAATTTGATACAGCACTCTAGGACTACTTAACTAGTCTTACTTCTAACAGTTTAAAGCTAGAATTTCTGAATTCATATGGAATTCAGTTCTGTCTTACAGTTTAAGATCAGCAAATGCTGTTCTGTTCAAGAATGGCTTATAAGATTTAATCCTGCCTCAGCATGACCTCCAGAACCTGTGCCAGGGATAATTGAATTTTCAAGTCCTCATCATTTGATTAAGATGTCTCTTTGACCTGTGTCTTTGATGAAAGTTACAGGCTGCTGAGCAGTTGCTTTTGGCAAATGAAAAGCAGGGCTAAGTGATGTTTGCTTAAGTCTTCATATGTGTGTTCTCACCTTTCTAAACTGGAGAAGATTGCTTATATCTGTGGGCAAATGGTTTTCCTAATTCTGAACCCCAGAACTGAAGTCATAGGCAGCAGTCACCCAGGGTCATCCTCTTCACACCAACAGGCCAGGACTACGAAACTTCGGGAGTGAGGCCGACATAGTGTACACTTTCACATGGTGGCACACTCCCAACAAGAGAGGGAAAGGAGCCAAGCCATGCGAGTTCATTTCCTTATGTCAAACTCACCAATAATTTACTCCTCTTCCTGTAGAAAGAACATGAAAAGTTACGTTAATCAATGTCCCTTTATTGGAGCAAAACATCATCATGGGGGTATGTTTTGATTTAACAATATGCAATGTATAGCTTCCCAGTTCTTCTACTGTTAAAAATAATGCTGCAATACAGATCTTTATGCCTATATCATAAAACAGTGTGCAAGGGAGTATACTTGGCCTATACCTAGAAGCAGATTTGATGGATCATATTACATTATGTGATATATCATGTTAAATTACTCTCCACAGTCTACATTTTCACCATTGGAATATAAAATCCAATTGACATATGTCCTTGCCAAAGCGTAAAACTATTTTTTAAAAAGCCAATCTATTGGGTATAAAATGGAATCTCATCTCAATGAAAAAATGGTATATCAACATGGCTTTAATTCATATTTCCATTTTCCTGGGTGAAATTATATTTCTTTCACCATCCATATATCCTTTCATATGATTTGCCCATTTATATTTTTCCTCATACTTCCATTATTTTGTGTGCTTTATAAAGAGCTTTTTTTCTTTCTTTTCAAATTCTAAACACAAATTTAGGTCAGTTATGTGTGTTACAAATTACTCTCTCTCTTTTTTTTGTACTTTCTGTTTGTCTCCTTATACTGTAATTTAGGAGTTTTTGGGTGTGGGGGTATGGCTCAATTTTCCTGTTGACTTATTCTCTCTTTTTCTGTATCAAATCTTCTGTTTAATCCACCAATCAAATTTTAAATACCAGCTGGAATTGGAAGAAGAAAGAGACTTTATATCAAGTGCACTACATAGCAAACAATTTTTTTCAACATCCTTCTTTGACTTAAATTCTTTCACTTTCTTCTTTGGCCACAAGCCTCTGGGTCTACTTCTTTCTTTGAATTCTTCCCTCATGTAGCTGCTCCTGATTGCCTTTAATTCCCTCAAGAAATTCATCTCTGCCCCTAACTCCTATTCTCCATTCTGAACAGAAAAAACCTTAAAGTTAACTAAACCCAAATGCCTTAGAAGGCCAATGGATAACCATATATCCCATATTTCCACTCAGCATCTCAAAACATTGACTCAGCAAACCACTGCTCTGCTCTGCAGTGGTCAGCAACAAGCAGGTCAGGACTTGCCCAGCACTGAGGAGAGTGCAGTGCTAAAAAGGGAAAGTCCCAGCACATGTGGACAGGTGGGTCACCCTATTCTGATACATAGAAAAATTTTATATATTTTCTCCATAACAATTCTACTTCTTTTCTTAGGATGAATTTCCACATGTGGAAGGACTAGGTCAAAGTACATTCATTGCTTAAGGGTCTTCACAAGTATTGAAGAAAAAAAAGTAGCCTCATAATAAAACTGTTCAATCCCACAGGCAGGAACAATGGTCCTGAGAGTTTTGATGGGCCAGAATAGAATCCTCAGCTTTGGAGAACCATAGTACAGTAGAGACTATTTGCCTGAGCAGACAAGAGAGCTAAACAAGACTGTGTCCACATTTGTAGGACATGAGCATCTCTGGTGCACAGGCAGAACCTCTCTCTTCTACTCACACACTCATCATTGGGACCATTCTACAAATGTCTTCAAAGGGTTAGAGACTGGCCATACCTGGCCTATAGTATCATCTTCAGCAGTCCATAGCCATTTGCTTACCAGTTATTCTATCTAGTTATTCTGTACCAGGTACTGCGCTAGATACTATAGATCTCAAATGAATTAGAAAAAAAAACAAACATGCCTTCAAATCTCATCTATTTGTGGGAGACAAGCATACAAACAATACTTAGAATATCTATAGTCTAGTCCTGGCTGGTGTACTCACTGGTTAGAGTGTCAGCCTGCACACCGAAGGCTGAGAGTTTGATTCCTGGTCAAGGGCACGTACCTGGATTGCAGATTCAACCCCAGCTGTGGTTGGTGCTTGTGTAGGAGGCAACCAATCAATGTGTTTTTCTCACATCAATGTTTCTCTCTCCCTCTGTCTCTCCCTCTTTTCCACTCTCTCAAAAAAAAAAAAAAAAAAAAAACCACACACACACACACACACACACACACACAAAAAAAAAAAAAAATAACAAGGAAAACTATCTTCAGGTGAGGATTAACAAAAAAATCTATAGTCTAAATTTTAACTTTTCCAAAACGATTATACATAAAGTAGGTCTGAGTACATTTCACTTTTTAAACTGGCCAGAGCCTCTCTGTAGGTCTCACACATTTACACAGAAATTGCCAACACAGATTTTTTTTTAAAAAAAAAAAAAAAAAGAAAGAAAGAAAGAAAGAAAGAAAGAAAGATAACTCCACAAAGGAAAAATAACCACAAACAAACTGAGTAGTAAAATAAAAAAAAATAAAACCAGTAAGTGTGAGTGCTGCACAGCTTCATACTATTTAAGCATTATATCTATGTATATCTTTTGTATCACCATTTTTCCTTAGACTGAAACCTTCTGGAAGGCAGGCTTTCCTCAATTGCTTCAGTTCACCTACCACCCAAAATCTGTGACCCCTGGAGGAGTAGAAGTCAGTTGAATAGTCTAACTAGGAGTCTCTCATATTTTCATCTCAATAGTTGGCAATAATTCTAAAACATCCTACTCCCTTTTCCATGAGGAGAAGCAGCCTTTCTGAACACAATCAAACCTTTCTTCAGTGATTCTGGAGATTGGTGCCTCAGGAACATCGTCTGAAATAACAGTTTGCTTTACCCAAAACCATAATTGCAGAAGGTGTGGGAGGTTGACCTTCTTAAACTTAATCCTTTATACCAGATGGTTTTCTTAAATTTATTTCTTTCTTTCAAAGAGAAGCACAAAAACAAAAACTGTCTAGAGGCATTAAACCATGGTTGATTTAAACTAAACATTTCATAGGACCCAAAATTATAAATACTTATAATCTGCTCATATTGCGTTCTATTTTTCAGCCTACATTCGGGAATTAGAGTCACAGGCATCACCTTTGTTAAAGGATTAGCTTGTGTATTCTCAGCCACCAACTTCACTCCTAATATGGCCAGTTGCTTTGCAAAAACAATGGCTAGACTCCGCTATGGATGGATTCATGCACATCCATCTTTACTGAAAAAACTGACAGCTCAATGAACATGTACTTCTATTGCTTTTTCACATGTGAAAAATTCTACTAAATATTTTGCCATCTACCTGGCTTTGAGCCATTAAATAAACAAGTTAGTTTAACCAGCATTTATCAAATACTAACCTGCCCCAGAAAGTACCTACCATTTGCTCTCAGTGAGTCTGAGGGAACTGAGAAATTAGAACACAAACCAGCTCTACAGCCCTAACTAGCTGTGCACCTTGGGCAAGAGCAGGACATGATGTTAGTGCCATTGTTGAAAAGCAGGGACCGCCTCACCAGATGTTCTGCGAGATGCCCCAAGGTCTTCCCAGAGACATCTTCTCCCTAACCTGGTATGAAATTCCTGCTAACAAAGTCCACTCTCCTGGGACAATCAATAAACAATTTATTTGTTTATTTGTCTTCCTCAAGGTAGATTATGGGATAGTTAAAAGCTGCATGAAGGGCATTCATTAATGTTTGTTTAATTAATTGAATGTATCTGAATCTCATTATCTCTAGAAGGCCCCCTTAAATGTTACTTGGAGAATGGAAAAAAGTGAAGGCTCCTAGTTGCTCTTCTTTCTCCCACTACATCTCTTGAATTTTTGACACCACTTAGCTTGTTGTTTGAATCCACAACTTCCCTGAGTCTGCAAAACTGACAAATCAACTATGTTTAAAGGCAGAAATGGCTATAGTCAAAACTGTTATATAGCTAATGTGTGTCTAGGGCAAAAATTTGCTTCTTTTCTTCTTTACCTTCTAGACTCCTACTAAAGATTTTCAGAATTCTTTAAAACTATGAAAAGATAGCCAACCTACATGAGCAAAAATGATTGAATGAATAACTACTATGTACAAAGATTTTGACAAGCATTCTATTTATTTTATCATGAATCTTAATGACAATTTAGGGAGGAAGATTTTATTAATCTTGTCCTGCACATGAGAAATGTGGAGGCTCAGAGAGAAGTTGACTTGTCTCACCCAAGGCTACAGAGCAGACAAATGACAGAATTGGGCTTTGAATCTAAGACTGTCTAACTTCAATGTTCTTTGCACTTTTTGTGTGTTTTTGTTATTGTTGTTGTTCATTTGTTTTGGGGCAATGCCTTTCCCAGGCCTCAATTTCATCTGTAACTTCAGGATTTTATATGAGATAATCTCAGGTTTTATTTCATGGTGGGCCCTTCAGGATCTGTGTTCCATTATCTCATTTGTTCCACCATCTCAAATATCTACCTGGCCCATGAGTAATTTGAGACCAAGAGAGGTGAACTGACTTGTTTAAGTCCAGCAGGTGACTCATTGAGGCCCTAGAGCCAGAGCCCAAGTTTCTAGTATCTATCTCCAATGTGTTTAACATTTAGGATTTTTAACCTAGCCTACTAATCCCTGATCTTTCTGTCATCTCCTCTCTTTCTAGCATCATCAAATGTCATTTCCCCCTCTATTCCTTACTTTATGCCCATGACTAAAGTTATTTGATTCTTTCCACTTCAGTTCACATGCAATTCCCTCTATTTTCTTCCCTGAATCTCTGAATCTGGATAATACCGATTACTTTTTAGATCTAAGTTCAGATATCACTTCCTAAAAGTAGCCTTCCTTAACTACTTCCTTCTCTACTCCATATATAGGGTTGCCACATAAAATAGAGAAACCCAGTAAAATTTCAATTTCAGATAAACAACAAATAAGCCTTTAGTGTATCCCAGGAACCATATGACACACACTTATACTAAAAGATTCATTCTCTATCTGAAATTCAAATGTAACTGGATGTCCTGTATTCTTATTTCCTCTGTCTGCCAACACTACATACACTTCCAGGTGAAGGTTATCCATCTTGTTATACAATCTTAAAGGAGAATGATTTAAAAATGGTCAAAGGATTTGAATGGACATTTCTTCAGAGAAGACATACATACAAATAGCCAACATGTACATGAAATGATGCTCAGAGTCACTAATCATGAGGTAAATGCACATCAAAACCACAATGAGCTATCACTTCACACCTGTTAGGATGGCTATCATCAAAAGACAAAAGATAACAAGTGTTGGCAAAGATGTGGAAATAAAGGAATTCTTGTGCACTGTTGGTGGGAATGTAAAAATGATGCAGTCAGTATGGAAAACAGTATGGAGGTTCCTCAAAAAGTTAAAAATAGAACTACCATATGATCCAGTAATCTCATTTGTGGCATATAATCAAAAGAATTGATATTAGGATTTTTGAAGAGATCTTTGCATTTTTATGTTTATCGCAGAATTACTCACAATAGCCAAGATATATAATAGCCTGCTTGTTTATCACCAGGTGAATGAATAAGGAAAGTGTGACATACCCAATAATGAAATATTATTCAATCTTTTTTTTTTAAAAAAAGGTTGGGGGGCAGGTTAGGGGGGTGGCAGGACTGTGAAAAATAGAAAAAAGAGACATAAAAGTCATAGACACAGATAACAGTGTGGTGAGTGCCAGGGGAGTGCAGGAGGTGCAGGAGGGTATAGGGAGGATAAATGGTGATGGAAGGAGACTTGACTTGGGGTGGTGAACACACAATATAGTGTACAGATGATGTGTTGTGATATTGTGCACCTGAAACCTTCATAATTTTGTTAATCAGTGTTAACTCCAATAAATTCAATCAAGTGGGGGGTGGCGTAGAAAGCCTCACATTTGTGACAACATGGATAAGCCTGGAGGACATTATGCAAAGTCCAGTCACAGAACAAATACTGCATGATTCTACAGATATGAGGTTTCTAAAATAGTTAAATTCATAGAAACAAAGAGTAGAATGTTGGTTGCCAGAAGCTGGGAGAGAGTGAAATGAGGATTTGTTATTCCATGGGGTTAAATTTTCAGTTTTACAAGATGAATAAGCTCTAGAAATCTGTAGTATAACTTTTTGCCTATAGTCAACCCTACTGTAAATTATTAAGTTAAAAGAATAGATATCATGTTATGTTCTTACCACAATGGGAAAAGGAGAATTCCATGCATTTTTTCTTCATAGTACTAATAGAATTATATTTTTTTAAAAAAATTTTTAAGATGCTTTGCTTACAAATGTTCTCTATGCCACTCTAGACTCTAGACTCATGGGAGACAAGACTGTGTCCATTTTGTTAACCACTATTTTTTCTGCACTTAGCAGTGTCTACCACATGGTCAATATTCAATAAATATTTGTTGTATAGAAGAATGAGAGACAGAGTGTGGGGGTAGGGGAAGGAAGGAAGGAAGGAAGGAAGGAAGGAAGGAAGGAAGGAAGGAAGGAAGGAAGGAAGGAAAGGAGGGAGGGAGGAAAAAAGAAAACTTATCTTAGTTTTCCCCTTAGATAGAGAGAGTTCACATTAATATGTGTGTAACATCATGATTGCAATAAATTATTATAACAGTCATTAAGGACTGGTTGAACTAGGGCCCAAGTAAGCACATATATGCACTATTGTCATTTCTTCCTTACTTTTTACCTGTCTTCCTTACCTTACCCCCAGGGTCTACTTGCATTTGTTGATGTGTTTGGAGAATTTTGGCACATCAAGATATAACAAGTTTTAAAAAGCCATCTCCACTCAGCATCATGGGCAGGGGATGTGGACACGTTGGAGCCAGATCAGAAGAAGAAGAACTAAAAATGCAAGTGAGGTGATTTCAGTTGACCAACTTACTTGTGGGCACATACCAGGCTCCCATTTGGGGTACCCAGAAATAACAGAATTCTTTGAGAGGCACTAATGTAAGACAAGCAATCTTGAAACAGCATAATTTGGGTTTTAAGAAAGGAAAATAACCCTTTGTTGTCACAGGCTAATGAGGAATTCTTCCAATTGAGTTACTGGAAGAATTAACATTTCTAGCATTTTCTATGTATTTCTTCTTACAATCTTCAGCCTTATTCTGCTAAAGTTACCATATTACTAAGAATAGTTTTCTCTTTACACCTAGAAATTTCCAGGAGATTGGGTCATATACTGTGTCCCCTATAAACCCTCTAAAGTTTGCAAAACTAACTAAACCTTACTAAACAGATCCTGTAAATCTATTCACTTCTCTCTCAGACTCTCACATTCTAGCACCCTCTTCTGGACTTATTTATCAGCCAGTTTTCTTCTATATGATGCCTAGTCTTTTGGCTTCCTGATTTCCCCCCACCTGCCTCAGGCATAAATAATGACAAGTTTGCCCAAATAAATGCAGTTACTATTACTTTCTTACACAATCCAACCAAATCAAGCTGCATCATGAGACACTGAGCTCTGACTTAATATTGAGAAAGACACATTCCAAGAGGTTGAAGCAGAAACAATAACAGCAGAGGACAGCGGAAACACACCAAAAACTAACATCAATGTTTCAAATTCCAAGTTGGGTTGGCGGTTCCCTTCTGTCTGCCTGGAGACCAAGCACAGTCACTTAATTCCTCAATTGTTTCCCTCAGGCCCAGCCGGACTTGCCTTTGGACTTGAACTGGCTCTGTGGCAAATGGAAAAACAAAGCCTGAGCAAGATTTTGCAAAGCTAAACCCAAGAGAAGCTGTGCCAAGCAAATACCGGATATTTGTAGAAGCATTTTATTCTGCCCATGGTGGTTTCCTGTGTACATATTGCAGGAACAATGCCCTTTATACCTTTTCCAAATACCCTCACTGGGCTCCATCACAGAAGAGCCTTAAGTCTTAGAGACTCAAAACTATGTTCTACAGAACATTAGCTTCTACAGAACGATGTTACTATACCATCCATGGAAAAAAAGAATCCTCTGATAAAATATGCTGAAAGATGCTATAGCATATTTACATATATATATATATATTTGTGATTCACAATATACCTTAGCCTACTAAAGGATCTCAAAAAAAACACACAAAAAACCTACCACCTTTCAGGAAAAAATATAACTTTTCACAGTGTTCCTTATCCTATTAGATCTACAGAACTATTTTCACTTTCACAGGAACATATTTTGAGGAATTTTCTCACAAGATGTTATATTAGTTTCCTACGGCTGCTGTCACCAGTTATCACAAACTTCGTGGCTTAAAACAATAGACAGTTATTCTCTCACTATACCACAGGTCAGTTTCTAAATGAAGGTGGCGGCAGGGCCACACTCCCTTCTGAGGCTCCAGCGAGGAATCTGTTCCTTACCTCTCCCAGCTTCTTATGACTCCAGGTGCACTTGACCGTGGCAGCATCTCTTCAATCTCTGCCTCCATGGTCACATGGCATCCTCCTCTTCTCTATGTCCCCCTCCACCCATCAGGATATGTATTATTGTATTTAGGGCCCTCTCAGACAATCTCTTCCTCTCAAGATTCATACACGTTAATATTAGCTCTTGCCACTTAAGGTAATGTTCAAAGGTCCCAGGGATTAAGACATGGACATTTCTTTTTTGGGGGCGGGGAGAAGCACCATTCAACCACCTATAGATAAATACTGATAAATATAAAATTGTTCCCTTTAACTCAATTCAATTTAATTCTACTCAATAATCACCTATTGAACCTTTGGTACATATTAAGTACTGTCCTAGGACAGATCATAAAATAATTCAGCTGGTCACTACCTTAACCAACTCACAGATTGGTGGAGGAGATAGACATGACAATGGAATAATAAGATGCATAGTGATAGGTGTTGTGTGAGAGTTATAATCAGAGCAGAACTGAGGAAGTGGCTAACTCTTTCTGGGGAAGTAAGAAGGACTTTTCAGAGGAGGAAATTCTTTTTCTTTTTTTTTTTTTTTTCCAGAGGAGAGAATTCTTTAGCTGAGATTTGAAGAATAAGAAACAATTTTGCCAGGTAAAGCAGAAAGGGAATTCCAGGTGAGGGAACATCATAGTCAGACACTCAGAGATGCAAAACAGCATGGTGATTTGAGAAACTGTTGTGAAGACTAATCAAGAAAATGCATGTAAAGCTATTCACATCTGACCTGGTACTCCGTAATGTGACTGTTTTTCCTGGAGTGAATAGTGTGGACTCAGGAGATGAGACAGAAAACATAAACAGAGACCAGCCTGTACTGGACATACTATGTCATCTGATCAGCTTGGAATTCATCTCAAAAGTAATAGAGAAGCATTGAAAAGTTTTAATCGATGAATTAATGTGGTCAGATTTTTAAAGAATTTTCATGCTTTATTAGATACATGTAAATGGAAAACCTTGATATTTGTATTATAAAAATATATCTAAAATTTATATTTTAATGAAAAGATTCAAATTGCAAAATGAGAGAGAGCAAGAGAGAATGAATATTGCAGAACATCCTCCATGAAGACAGCCAGGCATATGGCTACTCAGAAGAACTTCCCTGCATGTAGGCTATTCCCAAGCATCTGGTGCTCTGGTCACCACCCATCACAGATTCTCTTCTTCAAGAACCTGAGGCCCACATTTCCTTCAGGTTGTAGCCTTACAGTAGCCTTGTTTTGTGTATAAGTCAAGAAAATACCATATTGATACATTGAAGGTATACTGGTACTTGTATAAATTTTTCATCAAGCACTCTTCTTTGTAAGGCACATGTGTTTGTGTCTTTATGTACATCCACATGAACATGGAACAGGGCTAGCACAAAGGAAACTAAAGAAGGTTCTATTAGAATGGTCTTTAGGACATTGTGTATACAAATAAAGGTAAATAAGCCAGTTAACTTCAGCTAAAAAGGTAGTTATTTTGGAAGAAAAAGAATGAGTTTTATCAATAGCTAGATGGTTGGCTGGCTGAATTTGTTCATTAAAACACACACACACAATAGTTAGTCTGCAGATAATCCCATAATTATTGGGGAGAAACTGCACCACTTAAATGGGCTTAATTTTTTTTATCATCTCTCAGTACATGCTTTCAAAAGCCTCACTGAGCAGTATTATTCCAGGTTTTGAGAGTCTGGCATTTGAAATAGCCTTTTAAAATGTTTGCTTCTTGTAATAGCCTCCTCCTTGACAAATGGCTTCATTCTAATGATATTGGCATGTTGGCTGATGCTGACCTAGGGCTTGGCCTGCCAACTCCCATTGTCATGAAACATTTCTCACATGGTGGCTTTAATTTGCAAGAGGTTAGAGTTCACAAAGCTGAATGTTGATGGAAATGATTGAGTTTTCACATGACGCCTAGATTTACCCTTTAGATCTTAGGTCAAATTTCATTTCCTCATAGAGTTCTTCTCTGATCATTCCATCTAAAATAGCCACACCCACCCTACTCTGTGCCTTGCCCAACCCAATACTCAACATAGTCTCTAACGTCTTGTTCATTTATGTGTCCATTCTTATCTTCATATATGTAAATTCTCTGAGGTTGGTACCTTCTCTGTCTTGTTCAACTCTGTATTCTGAACACATAAATAGTACCTGGCATAGTGTCAATTAATAATTATTTCTTAAATGAATGGACAAAGGAAGGAAAAGTGAAATGAGAGAATAACTAAACTGATAAAGGGATCAGAATTGATGCTTGCAAGAAATAAAGTTAATGAAATATTTTCTTTAGGGAAATGAATCAATCATTTTAGAATAAGTAACTTATCACAGGAAAATACCAGGCTTACTGGGCACTTGTGGAATGGGTTCTCATATGGCCTTTTTGAAAGGGTTCCCTCAATATATTTTACCTTTGACATTTAGCAAATGTCCATATACTGGCCAAGAGAAAGGTTTTGTGCAAGGAATAGCCTTATTGGATCTCTCAATACCTTATCTTTGTATGCAAATAGGAAGTGGGGACACTTCTCTAAAGATTAGAGAGGTCCCATTACATGCAAATGACAAGATTGAACAGAATTGTGTAATCCCCATAAATCCATGTCTATCATACTTCTTGAAACTAGAAAAGAGTAAATTCTGAGTTGAGAGCACTTATCTATACTAATAAAAGGGTAATATGCAAATTGGTCATGACGCCCTCACAGTAACAACCGAACAGCAGGCTGCGTGGGGTGACCAGGCCGGCAGGGGGTTAGCAAGGGACGGCCAAACGACTGAACAGTAGGCTGCATGGGGTGACCAGGCCAGCAGGGGTGGGGGGCAGTGAGGAGCAACCAGGCCGGCAGGGTTGGGCAGGTGGGGGTGACCAGGAAAGTGGGGGGAAAGTTGAGGGAGACCAGGCTGGCAGGGGGGCAGTGAGGGGCAACCAGGCCAACAGGGGGGACAGTTGGGGGCAACCAGGCCGGCAGGGGGGACACTAAGGGGAGATCAGGCTGGCATGGGGGGCAGTTAGAAGTGATCAGGCTGATGGGGGGCGGGCAGTTAGGGGCGATCAGGCAGGCAGGCAGGTGAGCAGTTGGGAGCCAGCAGTCCCGGATTGTGAGAGGGATGTCTGACTGCCAGTTTCGGCCTGTCCCTGGGATCAGGCCGAAACTGGCAGTCGGACATCCCCCGAGGGGTCCCAGATTGGAGAGAGTGCAGGCTGGGCTGAGGGGACCCCCTCCCCTTGTGCACAAATTTTGTGCACCAGGCCTCCAGTAAGATATTAAACAGCACTGAGCTCTTCAAAATGTGTCCAAGTTTCTGACCCAGAAGACGTAGTCTTTAAGAGACTAACATTTTATGAGTGACTGCTTTTGCATTGGTAATAACAATTGAGGACCATGGAACTGTACAGAGGGAGAAAAAAAATGGCAAATCTTGCCCTGGGGAAAGAAATATATTTCCCTGGGGGAAATAATTTGTTCCAAGAGTTGGCAGTGATGAGAACAGCACAGGTGTTAGACTGGTGGGGTCAGACCAGACCTGGGTTCAACAACCTTGGTACTTGAGTTCTGGCTAGGAAAGAATTCAGAGCCAAGACTCAAACTATAAGAGACATTTATTTGGAAAATCATAGAGGTAAAAAAAGTAATTGTAGAAGAAATGAGCTTAGAAAATAAATTATAGATGTAAAGGAAGGGCCCATCGGTGTTTATTTGGGTTTGTTTCTATTGAATAACTCATTCAAAAACCATTAAGTAATGAATGCATTGGGGGTCAAAATATGAAGAGATCGCTATTTCTATTGTGAAAATGCACATAGTTCTTCTGAAGTCCTTAGTGAACGGAACCAGCTCTCCTGATAGGAGCAAAGAAGAAGACTGATTTATTGAGCACTTGACATTTGTTGGCACTGTGCAAAGCACTGTTTTCTAATTTAATCCTCCAGACAACTCTACAAGGTAAATTGTACCACACTCATAGTAAAGATAAATTGCCTGGGAATTACTGAGATTAAGGATTTACCCAAGCCATGCAGTTAGTGAGTGGTGAGCCAGTGCTTCTCATAGTGTGATCCCTGGGACCCTCACACCCAATCACAGAGAGCTTCTTAAAACAATAGATTCCTCCCACTCTCAAACCTGTATAATCAGAATGGGGGCTGGCAAAGGAGCAGAAGCTGCTTTTTAAAATAAGCCCCTCAGGAGGGCTTTTAAATTAATTGCTTTGGTGGATAAGGTTTCAGAAAAACAAATATAAAAAAATGTCTATTCCTAGACCCATTAATACATTTTTTCTTCTGCTAAAATAATTTGTTTTACTTTGGATCAAACGACAGCTTTAGCTCCATTGTCAGGTACTTCTCATCCATATCTTCATCCTGAAAATCAAGGTTAATGCAATCCCATTCCCAGGTATTTACCCAAAAGAATGAAGCAGGTACTCAGACAAGTACATGAGCACTCATGTTAACAGCAGCACAAGTCACAACGGCCAAAAGGTGGAAACAGCCCAAATGTCCATCAATGGGATGGACAAAATGGATAAGCAAATTGTGGAATATTATATACAAAGAATGGAATATTATTCAGTCATAAAAAGGAATGAATAATATTCCATTCATACTAATACATACTATCACGTGGATAAACCTATAAAACATGCTGAGTGAAAGAAGCCAAACACGACATGTCACATTTCTATGGTTCAATGTACATGAGCTATCCAAAATAGATCAAGCCAATGAGACAGAATGCAGATTGGTGGCTTCCAAGGGCTGTGGGGCAGAAGGTAAGGGAGAAAACTGTTTAATGAGTAATTGGTTTTACTCAGGGCCGATGGAAATGTTTTGGAACTAGATAGAGGTAGTGGTTGCACAACATCGTGCATATACAAAATGCCACTGAATTATCCACTTTAAAATGGTAAATATTACATTATGTGCATTTCACCTCAATTAAAATTATTTTTTAAAATTCAGAGATAATATTATTGGAGCCTAACTTTCCAATCACATTTGGTCCAAGATTGCTGCTGAGAGTATTTTCTTTGCTGGGGAAAGCAATAGTGATAATAATTTATAATAATAAAAGGGTAATATGCTAATTAGACTGGACGTCTTCTGGACATCATTCTGGACATCCTTCCTGACGAAACCAGGGCCAGAGGGAAGCCAGTCCGGGTCCTGGGTGCCTGCGGGTGGCCGGAGGAGGGAAGCCCTGGCCCTGGGTGCCAGAGGGAAGCTGGTGCAAGCAGCTGGGGGAAGGAAGGCCTACTTTGCACGAATTTTTGTGCATTGGGCCTCTAGTCTCTATAATAATTTCCCTGTATTAAGTGCCTAGAGCTCTGTGGCCAACAGATGGCGCTCCAGTTTCAGTTGTCACAGTACTTCTCAGTCCATTCATACAAAGGGTTCAGTTTCCACTAATGAAAGGAGAATAAATATGTGTGCTTAAACTCTGTTATGTAGTTAGGAAAATTAACTGAAGTTTCTTAAATTACTTTAGAAATTACTTTAACCCTAATCATGAAGTGAATATAAAGCAGTGACTTTGAGTACAGACACTACACATGAAAATTTCATTGTGTGACCAAAACAGCAAAGATGAGTAGAAAAGCAGCAGTTTTATAATCAGATAGACCTGGATTCTAATCCAAACCCCACCATTGTTGGCTATTTACCCTGAGAAAGGGGTCTATTCTCTGAATCTCAGTTGTCATGTCTGCAAAATATTTGTAATACCCACTTCTGACGGTAATCATAATTAGAAATAGTATTATATTTGTCAATTGCTTTGCCAAACACTTAGTATATAGTAGATACTCAATAAAATACATGTATTCTAATTAGTGACAGGTAAAATATAAACATACAGGTAGGATTTCTCTGCCTTGGGTCAGATGAATGTAAGTGCAGTGCATTAGTATTACGTGCATGGTAAGGACATAGATTCTGAAGAACCAAAGATCTCTTTGTTAGCTCTTAGAATCCGTTAAAAGTCTTACATGCTTATTCTTTCTTGAAATCAAACATTGGAGTGATACTCTAGTTGAAACAGCAGAGAGTTCAAAATGGAAGAGTAAAACAGCTCATAAAACAGCATTTTTTAAGTGGAAGAATTAAACAGCTCATAAAACAACAGCATTATAGTGTTGTCCCTATTTTGTTTAAAAAACCGTGTATAACTGGGAAGATATATGCCAATGTGTTAATAATGTTAGTTATCTCTGAGTCATAAAACTAAAACTGATTTCAATATTCTTAATACATTTCTTCATTTTTTATATTTTCTATGATGAGTATGTATTCATTTCTAGTTACAAAAACCCTTTTTCATGTAATGCTACGAAGCTAGGCATATATCAGACATGGACACTGCAAGGCTTCCTCTGTGAACTAGTACACACACAGAGGAACCACTCTGGGCTCAGACACAGGGCTCCGGGTCCTTCCCTTCCTCCTATTTAGAACTCACAATCGGCTGGAAAAGAAAAAACAAGCTCAGCTGCGCTTCTCTTGGCCAGTTTCTCAGGCCAGCACATGGAAAAGTACCTATGAGGTGTGCAAATAATTGGCTGAAAAGCAGAAAATTGAGTCAGCCTCCTATTTAGAGTCATGTCAGACACTCCTCAAAAACACCCCAACCTTTCTTATTAAGCTGATTTGTGAGATGGCTTTTGTATTCATTATAAACTTAGGAATATTTATCAAAAATTTTAAACATATATACATTTGACTCAACAACCCCATTTCTAGGACTCTAACCTATAGAAAGATGTAAACCCTCACCAAGATTCATGGTGAAAGATTGTACAGGACAACATTATTTGTAAAAATAAAAATTCCACTAATAAGGAAATGATTTTCACATTATGAGACATTCATACTACGGAATGTATGCAGCTGTTAAACAGAATGCTATAAATTCTAAAGATGGCCACAAATGATCTCTCACACCCAATAAGTGGGAGGAAAAAGAGTAAGAGAACTATAACAAAAATAAGATCTCATTTATGTTTTACAAAACTATACGTGTGTGTGCATATGTTTAGTACATATATTTATGTATGATTATAGATATAAGTACATAGAAATATTTTAAAAGGTGTCCAAAGGTAAATATCTAATTATTAACAATGATTATGTTAAGAATCTAAAGAAACAAAATTTTTTAACTTAATATTTTCTGATATGTTTTAATTCTTGTATCATACACACGTATTATCACTTGTAATCCTGAATTCAATTAAACTCTTGACTGAGATAGAAAACAGTCTCTATGTAGTCAATTAACAATAACTATATCTCATATTGGTAGAAAAAAACTATTTATTTATTAGTTCAACAAACAATGATTGAATATTTATAAGGTGGTAAGTCTGTATTAGTAACTGTGGGTGCAAGAATAAAAATAAGACACAGTCCCTCTCCTCAAAGAGTTTCCAGGAGAGTATATGTAGCCCATTAAGAAAAAAAAATCTGAATTTTCACACACTCTTTATCTTGTATATTTTTGATAAAGTTATTGGAAATAAGGGGTTTTGGTAGGTGATCTTGCAGAAAACAGGTGATGGTGAATCATTAACAATAAATCAACAGCGACTCAAGGAAACACCTTTGTGATCAAATCCCAAGATCTGAGGAGTTAATTTCATCCCCAACTACTAACATACACCAGTTACTTATTCTACCCCTCAGCCTGTAGTTGAGGCCACAAATCTCTTCATTGTCAATCAGGAGGACTAATGCCAGTTATGCGAAGTCTAAGGTCAAAATTACGCTCTGGGTAAGCCTGCGTAAGGACAGCAACAGGAATGACCACAAGATGGCAGAATGGGGACACGTCCTGGAGACCATAGTGTGCTATGAGGAGCTACAGCAGATGGAGTCAACATAGCTGCCAGGAGAGAGATTGGGGAGGGCTTCCACAGCTCTGTTAGGTGGCATGCTCAGAGCTAAGAACAATTTTGGCACCATTCTTCTGCTTGACCACATCTCTTAAGTTGGTATTATATTCAGCAGTTTTCACCATATAAAAAAAAAGTATTCATCCCTTCTTCCCCCTCCAGACATACATGCACACTTATCAAACTCAATCATACTTTTCTCTTTTGCTATGATTTAGTAGTAGAATTTTGTAAACTAGATGGAATCTTGCCAGACTTAAGTATGGGGCGCTTCCTTGCATATGGAGGAGACAGAAGGCAGATGAACTGAGATCTGCTGGGACAAAGAAAGGCCATATGTATATTGCCACCAAGGAAAGGACTATTTCATGTAAAGGGGACCAGGGTTAAGGAATTATTTCCAGTAAGGTCGTGTGTGTGTGTGTGTGTGTGTGTGTGTGTGCATGCTGGGGGAATGGTTTTGTGATTATGCTTATAAAATAAAGGCAAGCCCACTGAAAAACATTTAGGAATTATGTGAGTAAAAGAAAAAAGGCTACATAAAGCCAGAAGCATAATTTCCCAGACGTAGCATGTAGAAGTGTAAATTGGTGCAGCTGTTCTAGAAACAAGCCTGGCAGTATTCAAGCAGATCAAATATCCATATAACCTATGACTGGGTATATATCTCAAATCCTCATAAAAATATAAAGTTGAGAAGAATAGCTACACAAAGATGGCAGCATGGTTTCTAGTCCCCAGCAGCTGGAGGCAACCTGGTGTCCATCATTGAGAGAGTTGATAAGTAAATGTGGTAGGTTTACAGGGTCATGTACAAAAGGGTAAATGGCCAAACAGCACATACATTTGACTTGCTGGAGCAGTGTGGACTGGGGGAAATTCATGGAGGCAGGAGGGCAGGCCTCTGGGACCTCCAACATTGCCCTTTCACACTCTGGGACAGTGCACAGAAATGGAGACGGGTCACGTGTCTGACTCTGGGAGAAGGACCTATAATGTTGGGCTATGATTGAAGTAGCATTGCCTTCATTTTGCCTTACAAAAAGCAAACTTACAATAGTGTTTTGAGAAAAGTAGCTTGTTTCTAGAATAATCTACATTGGCGGTCAAAGGCTCAAAAACAGCTAAAGTGCTCTTAAATTTTAAAAGAGTACTACTATGTTTTCAACCAGACTTATCATAAAGGTAGAATAATTAACACTGTGTAATACAGGCACAGAGATAAACTTATTTACCAACAGAACACAATACAGACCAGAAGAGAGTGCACACATGAAAGACAGAGCAGAAATACAGATGATTGGGGACCAGAAATGCTATCAAATAAATGATGTTGGACAATAGCTTAGGCACATGAAAATAATTTTAATTGGTTCCCTAATCCACATCATATATAAAGTACAATTGCAGCCCTAACCAGTTTTGCTCAGTGGATAGAGTGTCAGCCTGAGGACTGAAGGGTCCCAGGTTCAATTCCGGTCAAGGGCATGTACCTTGGTTGCGGACACATCCCCAGTGGGGAGTGTGCAGGAGACAACTGAATCGATGTTTCTCTCTCATGGATGTTTCTAACTCTCTATTCCTCTCCCTTCCTCTCTGTAAAAAATCAATAAAACATATTTTTTAAAAAATACAATTGCAGATGAATTAAAGATTAAAGTGCAAGAAATATAACTTAGAAAAGTTTAGAAATACAAATACATTTAGTAAAATATTTTTAATATAAAATCATGAGTCATAAAGAAACAATAAATTTGACTATATTAAAATCTTAAATATCTATTCTTGAAAGTTTCAGGAAGGAAGTAAAAAGGAAATATCACAAACTTGAAAAAAGATATTTGAAATAAACAGAATCAATAAAAAAAAAAACAGAATACAGAATATGTTTTAAAAACACTGACAGTCAACAAGGAAAAGACAAATTACTCAAAAATAATTAAAAGTCATAAACAGGTATTTCATGGATGGGAATTGCAAATGCTTAATATGCACATGCAAAGATATTCAACTTCATTAGTAATTATGGAAATTTAAATTAAGGTCACATGAAATATTGCATTATAACAACTAAATGCACAAAAACATAGGTTTGATATTGTCAAATAGTGGTCTGGAATTGAATCAATAAATATCCATACACTGCTAGTGGAAATGTAATCACTTTGGAAAAGATCTGGCATCTTCATGTCAAGGTAAAAGATTCCATACCCAAAGTCCACTATTAGGTATATACCCTAGAAAAATTATTGTACATATATATTAAGATAAATAAGCAAGGACATTTATCACATTAGAATTTACTCAGAAAAAAATGAAAGAAACATCAAATTTCCAATAACTGAAGCGTGATTAAATGAATTACAGAATAGTCACACCATGAAATATTATGGAGAATAAAAATAAATGATTATAGCTACTCACAAGCATATCAATATATTTTAAAAACATAAGATAGGATGAAATAAGCAAGTTACAGAAGATTACAGCATGAACAAATATTATAATGCTCAAACCCAAGCAAAACCATCCAGTATATTATTA
The DNA here is from genome assembly GCF_963455305.1 of Plecotus auritus. NCBI lineage: Eukaryota > Metazoa > Chordata > Mammalia > Chiroptera > Vespertilionidae > Plecotus > Plecotus auritus. The sequence continues at coordinate 140,338,430 of NC_137772.1, read as the reverse complement.
GGGAAACATATAATGAAAAACTAAACTGCTTTTTTAAAAAAAATATAAGGGAATGAATTCAGAAAAGTAGTAACCTGTGAGGAAGGAGGCATAGAGATGGGTTTGGGGAGAATCAATCTGCTACAAGGACAGACCAAGTTCTTGTTTTTAAGATCAGTGGTACATTCATAGGTATTTATTTTCTTACCATGCTATATCTATACTAATAAAAGATTAGGTGGTCCTCGTGCCCTCACGCGACACCCTCACATCATCACAAGATGGCCGCCACAAGATGGCCAGCAGGGGAGGGCAGTTGTGGGCAAACAGGCCAGCAGGGTAGGGCAGTTAGGGGCGACAAGGCCTGCAAGGGAGGGCAGTTGGGGGCCATCTGGCTGGCAGGGGAGGGCAATTAGGGGCGATCGGGCCGACAGAGGAGCAGTTAGGCATCAATCAGGCTAGCAGGGGAGTGGTTCGTGGGCAATCAGGCCAGCAGGCAGAAGCAGTTAGGGGCAATCAGGCAGGCAGGTAGGTGAGCAGTTAGGAGCCAGCAGTCCTGGATTGTGAGAGGGATGTCCAACTGCCGGTTTAGGCCAGATCCCTGCAGGCCTAAACCAGCAGTTGGACACCCCCAAGGGGTCCCAGATTGGAGAGGGTGTAGGCCGGGCTGAGGGACACCCCCACCCCCATGCACAAATTTTGTGCACCACACCTCTAGTAGTTTATAAAAATGTTACTATGATTTTTATACATTTATTTTTATATATTTAAACAATTTTTCTAACAGATTTACTACAAGAGAAAAATAAAATCCAAACATGATTACAGTCTGCATTCAGGCATGTTTTGCAGTGTGCTTCTCTTGTATTCCATTTTATTTTCTTTAATACTTTTTAATTTTTCAATTACAGTTGTCATTAAATATTATTTTATATTAGATTCAGATGTACATCATTGTGGCTAGACATTTATATAATGTATGAAGTAATATCCCCAATAAGTCTTGAAGTAATATCCCCAATAAGTCTAGCACCCACCTGGAACCAGACATAGTTATTACAATATTAATGACTATATTCTTTATGCTGTAGTTTACATCACCATGACTATTTTGTAACTTTCTTAAATATATAAATTGTAAATGTCATGCTCTTCAGATTATGTCCTTTAGGACAGCATTTTGTCAAATCTAAGAACACTTCCAGGTACAATGCAGCCCTGAAGAGACAATCTTTCATCTGTCACTAGATGGTAAAGTAAATTTTACTTCATCTGATTGGAAAATACCATAATGATAGGTTCTGGTTGTTCAATCTAGCCTACCATTTTGAATGTAGGTTATAAAGTTCTGCCATTTCTAAAACTTTCACTTGAAGCAGGCTATCTCCACTAACCTACAGAGTCTAACATTATGGTAGTATTTGTGCCTGGACTTACTCTCCCCACGATTTAATAAAACAGTTAAAATGCTAAATGTGAAAGAAATGTGCTTGTTTATGAATAATAAAAAAGTGTAAATTCTAATTTTATTTTGGGCACTTAACCAGTAAATTCTTTTCTCTTTTTATGTTTGACACCTTAGACCAGTGGTCGGCAAACTCATTAGTCAACAGAGCCAAATATCAACAGTACGATTGAAATTTGTTTTACCTTAGACTCTTCCAATTTATTCAAAGACCCCTGTAAATTTGGACTGAAAGCACTTCAGCTAACTCTATTTTGGTATGCTATCCTTCTCAGCCAGTGACTTGTGATCTATTTCTTATATCACGTTTCCTCTGAGAGCCAGACTTCTTCAGAATGAGAGTGTAGTAGAAAGAACATGGGATTTAGATTGTTAAACATGCCTTCAAGTCTGATTTACTAACTAGGTCAAGGTACTTAATCTTTCTGGGCTTCAATTTACTCATCTGAAAATTGGAGAAAATGATTGTTTTATTCAGGACCTTTTTGTTTGCAAATATATTCAATTTGTTTTCAAATTCAGTTCAAGATAGCTCAAAAAACAAATTCAGAAACTTCATGTTGCTGGAAGTTGAGGAGTCAACACACTTAGTTCCACAAGGCCTTAAGTTTCTTTCCTGATTCCTCTTCTTTATCACTCTTCAAATACTTTCTTATAAAAAACAAAACAAAACAAAAAAACAACTCTCATCATTTTGTGGAAAGAACTACTTCCAATTGACTCAGAGTTATATTCTTCCCCTTTAGAAAGCACAGGAGTTTAGAAAAGGACAATACTTTTACCCAACATCTAATTGTCTTTCATAGGGCCCATGCTCACTCCTCAGCCAATCACTGCTCCTTGAAAGGAATTGGTCCACTTGGAATCAACTGTTGGAATTGGTCCACTTGGGGATCAACTGCTAACCCCTGGGATCTAAGGAGAAGACAGTGGTTGACAGACTCTCCAGGACCACTTGTTTTGGACAATAGCAGATCCCACAGCACATAGGAATGGTGTCCAAAAAAAATCTCAACTGTCCACTACAATAACAATGCCTCCAGATAGGGCCTTATGAAGGCTGAAATTTTGGGACAGGGTGCTTTGTATATTATAACCTACATTAAGTCTTAGGTTAAAAATATTTTAATAAAAGAAATTAATATGAAAAAAATTGAAAGGAACATAAGATCATATTAGAATAAGGCATCTACTCAAAATGAGCAAAACAAGTCATTTTTGTATAAAATTGAGAAAACTATATTATTTCCAGAACAAATTATATACAAAATGAAGGCAATATTAGTTTCATGTAGATTATTTTTTTAGAAAGGAAAGCCACAATATAACCCCCAGTGCCTTTATGTGCCCACAATCAGCTGAATGTCTCATTTTCTATCCAGAACAAAATGTGCTCAGGGGTGTGAATGTGTCACAACCGCTTAGCTTAATGGGTGTGAAGTAAATGCACTCTTTTCCAGAGGGAAAATCTTCTCTAAAGATTATTGTAACATTTACAACACTAGGCACATTTTTATAAAATTGGACAGGTGGAAGTGACCTACAAAGTTCATCAAATCTCTGCCATGGCATCAGAATGATAACCAAACACTCCAGGAAATAACTATCTTGAAATAGATTTCTTAAACATCTTCTGGGGAGTGTCTCCCTGGGGAATCTCTGTTTCACACAATAAATCAAGATCTACCTTCATTTCTTTCTTTCAGGCTGCCAGAAATAAGGGATTACACTAGAGCTCTCAGAGCAGGGGATCCCAAACCTGGTAATTCATCAGAACCACTTGGAAACTATAAAATACAGATTTGGGAGTCCCACTCTAGACATACTGAATCTGGGCCCAAGAATCAGTCTGTTTTAAAGCTTCTCCCAAGTATCTATTCAGCCACTTTCATCCAGGCACTGGCTGTGGAGAATCACAGAGGTCAGGACTGAGGATATTTTAATCACGACTCTAAGATGCCATTGCCAAGAAAAGTGTCCACTCTTGTATCAGGCACTGAAGAAGAAACTAGCAGTGTTTTGACTTTGGAAGCTCTAACTATATGAAGGAAGTTTGTGACTTTCTCTCTCTATTTTCTAATTTTACTTTTATAATATGTATGCTAATATTCTGAATGTTGACCTTTCAATCGAGTTCTAATAACTCTGGAGACAGAGGTATCAGGTTCCCTATTACATGCTCTGGATGTTGGAAAGTTCTATAAAAAAAGAGATTATGATAAAGAAGAGAAAGTAAGTAGATAAGCTTTCATCATTTTGTATTAGAAAGAATTTTCTGAATGTATTAAGAGCAGCTCCATTCTTTTTTGAAAAGGTTATCAGTTCACATCCAAATGATAAATAATCATGCTGTTATTAAGGCATGATTTTGAAGAATTTTAATGAGATCTGACTGTATTACAGAATTTACCAGGTGACCGAAAAATATGCAGGAGTACTGGAGGCACAGGAAATACCCATTTATTTTCAGATGTTTCACTAGTACAAGACTCAGGGGAGACTGTTTCTCTCCAAATCCTAAGCAAGCCAATATGGAGGAAGCTTTCCTTTTATACCCTTTGGTTTCTTTGTCCCCCAAATAAGGGATGGGACTTCCAGACCTTTCTCGGGCTTTGCAAAAAGCCCCGTGTGTTGGGGTGAAGGCCGTGAGACCACATCTAAAGGCCTGGCCTGGCACCAGTGCTGATAACTCCATGTGGGGGTTGTGCATTGTTCATGGTTTATGGCCTCTCTAAAATGGGAGCAGTACTTAGGTAAACAGGTCTTGCAGGACCAGATAATTAAAGAAAAGGCAGTGACTAGACCAGTGGTTGGCAAACTGTGGCTCACGAGCCACATGTGGCTCTTTGGCCCCTTGAGTGTGGCTCTTCCACAAAATACCACGGCCTGGGCCAGTCTATTTTGAAGAAGTGGTGTTAGAAGAAGTTTAAGTTTAAAAAATTTGGCTCTCAAAAGAAATTTCAATCACTGTACTGTTGATATTTGGCTCTGCTGACTAATGAGTTTGCCAACCACTGGACTAGTCTATAGGCTAACAAGAATGTGCATTAGGTTACTGACACAGATTCAGAGTGCTAGACCCCCAAAAATGTCTCATTTTCTCCATCAATTGTATAAATCGTTTGCCTCCTGATTTCTTCTTATTGCATTACATCATAATTATATTCCATGCAGTTCTAATTCTCCATATACTGTATGTTGGTGTGCACATGACATGCATGCATATGCATATACACAATCTGTATATGAATGAGTCAAAGTATTAGCATATTATCAATGGTTGGATTACAGACAATTTTTGTGGAGAGCAGCTATAGCCTTCAGACAGAATCAAGCCTCAGACTGACTTGTGGCAAAGCCACATACAAGTCCCAGCTAGGAGGGCAAAGCTCTCCCAGCACAATTATAACCAAAATGCTATGGTTGTAAGCTTGACCTCATAGTCCAACCTTGTAGTCCTAGGTAGCTAAGGGATGTGGGCTGAGGGGGGTGCAGCAAGTGCTGCCTAAACAAAGCTTGATAGAGTTCAGAGAATGGCAATACCAGGAAAGAAGACTTGAAATTTGCAAGAACATTGTAAACATCTTGCCCTTGTTTTGCTTTGTGTGATCTGACTATAAAATAAAGATCCTGCTTACAGGCAGGGTCACTGTTTCCGCATCTGGGTACAGTGATCCACCTGGCCCCAACTATATTCTCTTATCTGTTTTCTTTAACCCTTCACTGCCCCTCCTCAAGTTCACCACTGGCCATGCTGAGTGTGGTTCAAATTTTAACTTTTTTCTTTTTCGTGTTTTTCAACTTTTCTATAAATATACATATAAATTAAAGAATTTTAAAAGAATATACACTTTAGAAAGTGTAATACTGTTTGAATTTTTTTAAAGACATTGAAGCAAAGAAAGCATATAGTAGCTTATACTCACAAAAGTAAAGGATGAACCTTCAAATAATAGAGAAAGTTTCCAGAAGGAATTAAGAAGGGCCTTTCATTTATTGATTTGTAATTGGAATTTATCTGCTTAAATTAGCCTCCTCATTACTCTCTTCTAGTAATTATCTACTATTTCTAAAAGAATGTATTACTTTTATAAACAGGGAAAACCCTATTAAAACAACTTTAAAGCCCAGCCTTGCATTAGAAGGAACTGTTTTTACACTACATATTGCTACTAGAGATGCAAAACATAGCTGCCTTTGCTCGGACTGTTATTGTTTCTCCTGTTATGGTTCTTACATTTTGCTTTTTCTTTATCAGGGACTCCCTCTCTTTAGGATCTTGGCACAATTTTACTGGGTCCACTCCAGAATAAAAATCTTTGTCCTACATTTAATATTATATATCCTCATCAACAGTCTCTTAAGAGGATGAGTTGCTTACTTTGGGAGGTTATATGAGCAGTTCTTGTTTCTAATGACCAACCATCAGCCTCAATACATCTACCCTTGGCTATCTGCTTAGGGTTCTACCACTGGAAGGCCTTCAGTATGCCCAGATTCACTGAGTGCTCCAGGTAAGGCACAGCTTATGGGAAATGGACCAGATATGGTTTCTTCATCATTGTCCTTATCACCACCACCTCGATCAACATCATCTCTTTTGCATATTGCTACATCCCAAGTGCCAAGAATAGTGTATAACCATAAGAGGGGCTCAAAAATATATGCGTGAATGAGTGAATAAAACACAGGGAGATATGAAACTGAAAATAAATGTGTTTTCTTTACAAAGTGTGTTTACATGATTTCATGCAATGATTCGCCTACCAAATCAGATTCACTAATGAGAACCACCTCCCACCTATTTTCATGAAAGCAGTGGATACAGACTAAGATTTGAGGAACTAGCTTTATAATGTCATTCATTTATCTTTCAAGTACTTTTTAAGTGCCTACTCTGGCATTTACCAACTAATTAGGGGGGAAAAAGGACATCAGGAAGAAGACAAATAATCAGGATAGGTTGGCTGGGATGCAAGAATAGGACACGTTGTAGATATTCTAACTGTCTAGAAAAGAAAGTGATTAATTGATAAAGATATTTGGCATGATTTTCTGCAGGAAATGAAATTTAAATGAGTCTCACAAAAAAGGATGGGACTCAGATAAGCAGAAAAGGAAAAAAAAAAAGAAATTTCATGTGGGAGCATGGAATAAGTAAAGATTTAAAATCAGATATTTGTACATTCTGTTCAGGAATCTATAAGAGAAATATAAGGAGAAAAGTTTGAAAGTATAGAGGGCAGTGAGGCTGTGTAAATTTTGCTTAAATTTTCATTTTGTTTGTGTTTTATAAATATGAAAGATTTCAAACATAAAAAATGTATGAAAAGTTACTTAACAGATATCTATGTGTCCACCAGACTTTAAACAGATGCTAAAGTCCGATGTGTGTGCTTGGTTCTTGGACATTGTTTAATTGCATGATTTTGAATTTGAATTCTATGGGTCTGGCCTGGGCTTTTCAAGCTCAAAACAGGCAGCAGGTTGAAGGAATAATGCAACACCATGGGATCAACATGAGGTGTTTTCTTGACTTTATGAAATATTCAGAGATTGGGGAGGTAGGCAAAAGGGAATATAGTAATTTTCTCAGTAAATAAATTTAAACATTTTAACATTCTTAAATACTGATGTATTATGGAGGTAAATGAAAGATTGATGTAAACTTTTAATTAAAATAAAAAAGACAAAAATATAAATAAAAAAGATAGAAAAATTTCACCTGCTGCATCCACTCAAGGGCTCCATTCCCAGAATCCATGCCAAGTGGGAGCTCCTCCCTCCCTACAAGAATACACATTTTTTCTCTATTTTGCTTTAAAAATGCTTCTATTATAAGAAAATAGGAGGTGCTCACTTCCAGTCCATAGGAGTCCACTGAAGTTTACATAATATGGGACTTGACATTCTAAGTACTGAAATTATATTGTTTGTGACTTAGATTAATCATTGTCAATTACTCCACTAAGGCAGTATGAGAAGAAACCATGGGACCTTTTAGAGTTTTCATCCAGGAGCAAATACAGATTGCCTCCACTGAATAAAATATAAAGGAATGGCAGAAGATAAAAAAAGAATGTTGCATTTTTATTTTGTCATGAGTCATGTGTGTTCAGTTTATTAGTTACTTATATGAAGTTTCAAGTAAGGGGTGGTGAACCCTGGTCTTCTCCTTCTTGTAGGAGCACTCAAATTTCCAGGATGATGTGAAGGTCAAGGGGCTGCTCTGAGTGCTCCATTCTGAGTTAACTTGCATGTGGCAGCAAACAAGTGAGCTTGAGTCCCTGACTTTTCCCTGTCCATAGTGTCCTCCAGGCCCGATGTCAACCATGCAAAATATATTGTAGAGTGACAAAACACAGTCACAGAGTTTATTAATGATGGGGTCCTCACCAGAATCAGCGGGAAAGAGGAACCTCAGAAGTTATCCAACTCTTATTCTTTGATTTATAGGGATCATCGTGTAATGCATATGATTATGAGATCTGGAACCTGAGTTCACAGACCCAGCTCTGCCACTTACTCTGTGTATTAATATGTCCTTTATAAAATGAAAATACTTTATCCCCTAGAGGATTGCTACAAGGAGTAGATAACTTAATACATACTATGTATTCAGAATGGCTCTTGGCAGTATTTGCTCAACTAGTGCTACTGTTATTATATATTTATACTAGAGGCCTGGTGCCTGAATTTGTGCCTGGGTGGGGTCCCTTGGTCTGCCTGGTGATTAGGGCCAATCGGGCCCGTTTTGCCCAGTCCCTATCTGAGCCAATCGGGGCTGGCTGTCCGGGGGAGAGGGACCACGGGAGGTTGGCTGTGGGAGTGCACTGACCAGCAGGGACAGGTCCTGCATTGAGCATCTGCTCCCTGGTGGTCAGTGCGCATCACAGTGACCAGTCGACCAGTTGTTCGGTTGTTCAGTCGTTCTGTCATTCAGTTGCTTAGGCTTTTATATAAAGAGAAAAAAACAAGCACCCTTCCTTCCAGACTGTATTTCTTGTTTTGAATCCTCTCAGATTCCTCCCCAGTACCACCCCTAGAAGTCTCATTACATTGTCTACTTCCATACCCAAACTAGGGCTAAACCTCCATCTCCCCATATTTCTGAGTTTTTGTAACATGTTGGGTGGTCCAACGGTGTAGGCTATCTTCTTTGGTGCCCTTGTCATCCTTCCTTGCAATAATTCTAATAGTAGTAATTGGTTTCCTCCTGAGTGTGTAAAACATATGTAGAAGATTTATAACTTGAAATATTACTGTTGTTCTTCTGGGCATTTTCTATTATACTGACACACCCTAGTCAACATTAAAACAGTAATAAAACAGCAATTTAAACAAATTGCCAACCACAGTGCCAGATGCAGTCTGCCTTTGAAGAGATATTCTTCCAGGGCTGTTTTTTGTTTTGTTTTATTTTATTTTATATTACATTATATTTTATTTTATTTTATCTTATTTTATTTTATTTTACCTCTGGGATGATCCAGGGGAGAGGAAAAAGAGAAGGTGGAGGAACAATCTTTAAAGAAATAAAGGAGTAGGATGACTTGAATGGATGAGGAAAAAGAGCCTGTTGCCACACTGTACTGGGAACAGAGAGGATGCCATGTCTTAGATGTAGCTCACACTCATTTATTGTATATCTCCCATCATGTAACAATCCTGGATACTTACAAGCACCATCTGCCCCTTGATAGAAGAAAAAAGTATATGTCATGCCTAAAGGAAAAAATCTGCATCTCATTACGGTGATACTAAACTGAATTAGTAGGGAACTTTTCTGTGAGAAGACACATTAAGCTTCTGTGATAAAATTTATATAAAAATAGAAGAGCCCCAAAGTTTATCATCTTCTTAAAGAAACTAGTTTGTGTTAAACAGACCTCTGTAAATTTCACAGTTGTGTCTATTTTGAGGTACAGCACAGTTTTCCCCAGGGATCAGGTTTTGCTCAAATTTGAACATAATAATTTCATCATGTTATATGTCATTATTTTGCCCCCAAACAGGAAGTTCCTACATCAGGCTGAAAGTAACAGAGAAAAGTCAGGCCTGATGATGCAGACTTTGGAATCATCATACACAGCAAATACTTGAAGCCACGAGAATAACTGAAACCCTGCAGGAGAGAGTAAAAGGGGAGAAAAGCAGATGATCAAGGACAAAGCCATAGGAACTGCTAAGTGTACTTGCATGAGAACAAGATGGAGCTCTCCTAGGAGAGGGGGTGATTAGCTGAAGATGTAGAGAACCAGAAAGCATTGAAAAGAGGGATTGGCCAACTGAGTTCATTGTTTCAAGTCGGGGAGGGGAGAATTGGGGGCTGAGAAAAAAACTTCTGGATTTACCTACTAGGAATCTGCTGGTGATGTTCAAAGAAGCAGTTTCAATAAAGTTCTGGCAGGAGATACCTAATCAGGAGAAGCTGCAGAGAGTGAGACCGTTCTGGTTCCAGGGAGCAGTGAAACAGCTCTGGGTGCAGGTCCATGAGCTCTATTCAAACCCTCCTCCCCATCTCCTGAGCGACAGGTACTGAGGCCATTGCCCAGATTTATTCAGTCCAGCTTCTCTCCTGAGCCAGCCTTCACCGGAGAAATAAGTACATTGAGATATCCTGGAGAGGAATTTGACATTAGTTGTGGGGTCTTAAGGCCAGGTAGAGAACATAAGGCAGGATTTTTAAAAGATAAGAACATAGGGTTTCTATGAAAACAAGCTTGTTTTATAACAAGTTTGTGACTTATAACAAATTACTTAACTTCCTTGAATCTCAGTTTTCTCATTTGCAAAATAGAAGTAGTAATACCTAATTGACAAAATTATTGAAAAGGATTTCATGGGACTATTGGATTTAAATGAAGTCCTTGGCATATATGCATATGTAGGCACAGTATATCAGTATATCACATCAATTTTATGACATCTTTCTGTCCTCCTCTTAAACATACAGAATCCAAATTTTTAGTCTTGAAAGTCACTGAATCTTGGCCTCAATTAAATTAATATATCCAATTTGAACAAGAGATAAAAGGGAAACATGATGTTCCCCTTACTACCATGAATGAATAAATGTATAGTGGTTCCTTTGCCTTCCTGAGCTCAGAAAGTTTATAGGAATGTGAAGATTGTATTTAGTCTTCTAGACTTTCATTTATTGAGACACAGAAAAGATGAACCTTAACCTCAATGAACTTTCCTAAGAGATATTGCAATCATATTCAAATCTGTTCCATTTGTACATCTCATCAAATCACTTGAAATTGAATAGAGACCCTTCAAAATGTGGGCTAACTTATTTTCACAATAATTTAAAAATACGAAGTGCTTGACATCACTCTAGAAGGAACTTCTGTGGCTTATCACAAAACTTTTCTCTCTAGATTCATACAACATCTATAATAATAAAAGGGTAATATGCTAATTAGACCAGATGTCTTCTGGACATCATTCCAGACATCCTTCCTGACAAAGCCAGGGCCTGAGGGAAGCCAGCCTTGGTCCCGGGTGCCTGCTGGTGACCGGAGGAAGGAAGCCTGGGTCCCAGGTGCTGGAGGGAAGCCGGTGCAGGCAGCAGGAGGGAAGGAAGGCCTACTATTGCACGAATTTTCATGCATCAGGCCTCTAGTGATATAAATAAGAGACATTTCTTTTAAAGAAAGTGACTTTATTTAATTGATAATAGGATGTTAGATGGTGTTTTTATTATAGTGTAAAGATCTGGTTATTTTGAGTATCTTTTGCATTCCTATAATGAAGAATGATAATAATACATTATTTACAACAATTTAAAAAATACATTTCATGGAACAGAAAGAGACTTTGCATGGGGATGGGCACATGATGCATTGTGCAGATAACTTTTTATTGAGTTGTACACTTAAAAACTGTACCCCAATAAATTAAATTTAAAGTAAATAAATAAATATTTCTTTACCCAAACTCATTCTTCACACAGATTGCCATTTCAGGAGAGAATTAGAGAAAGCATTTTATGAAGAATCATAAAAATATGTCTTCTTTTTTACTCCATGATTTTTCTCTGTAATAGAAATTAAAGGGAAATTACGAACACATGGGTTGATTTAGTTCCTTTGGTGTAAGAATCATAAAATACAACTAGTGCTTTCTGGTTGAACATTGGGGACAATAGTTTAAAATAGACACACTGATCATACCTACCAAGCACTTCTCAAGTCCTTATATCTTTATAACGTATATTCTTACAGCCTCAGGAGTAGACAAGAATTGCTCAAAAAGCTGTTTGAGTGAAATGAGCCTGACATAAAGTCAAGGACTCTCAGAGTTAGACAGAAGCATTGGCCCTCATGGACTCCTCTACCTGGGCATGCTGAAAGCTATTTAATTCAACATGCTCCAAATTGAACTCAACACCCCCCTTGACCTCTTCCCAACCTATTTTAATTCTGAATGGTCACAGCCCCACCTCTTCATCCTGTTTGAGAACTTGAGATTTGGCATTTTCTCTCCCCCATCTTTCTTCACAATCAACAATTTCTTAACTCCAGACAGGAAGGACACCACTTCCCAAGTCCAGGCACACAACCTCTGTCAATTGGATCTTGAAAATGACTTCTCAACCCATCTCCTGTTCTGCTCTCACTTCTTTCTTCCTTACTGATACCTAGTTTCTTCAGTCTCACTCGTGAGACTCAAAATCGTCCTGTTGCACCTCATCGCTTAGAAGATGAAGGCTATATTCCTTAGAATAATATAAAATACCCTTCTGACTTGAATCCTCAATAGGAATCTTATCTTTTTTTAAATCTTTTTATTTTTGACATCTTATTTTTTAATTTAATAAATCTTTATTGTTCAGATTATTACAATTGTTTCTCCTTTTTCCCCCCATAGCTCCCCTCCACCCGGTTCCCACCCCACCCTTTGCCCTTACCTCCCCCCACACTGTCCTCATCCATAGGTGTACGATTTTTGTCCAGTCTCTTCCTGCACCCTCCATACCCCTTTCCCCCTGAGAATTATCAGTCCACTCCCTTTCTATGCCCCTGATTCTATTATATTCACCAGTTTATTCTGTTCCTCAGATTTTTAATTCACTTGAATTTTAGGTTCACTTGTTAATAGATATGTATTTGTTGTTCATAATTTTTCTCTTTACTTTTTTCTTCTTCCTCTTCTTAAAGAATACCTTTCAGCATTTCATATAATATTGGTTTGGTGGTGATGAAGTCCTTTAGCTTTTTCTTATCTGTGAAGCTCTTTATCTGACCTTCCATTCTGAATAATAGCTTTGCTGGGTAGAGTAGTCTTGGTTGTAGGTTCTTGCTATTCATCACTTTGAATATTTCTTGCCACTCCCGCCTGGCCTGCATAGTTTCTGTTGAGAAATCAGCTGACAATCGTATGGGTGCTCCCTTGTAGGTAATTAACTGTTTTTCTCTTGCTGCTTTTAATATTCTCTCTTTGTCTTTTGCTCTTGGCATTTTAATTATGATGTGTCTTGGTGTGGTCCTCTTTGGATTCCTTTTGTTTGGGGTTCTGTGCGCTTCCTGGACTTGTAAGTCTATTTCTTTCACCAGGTGGGGGAAGTTTTCTGTCATTATTTCTTCCAATAGGTTTTCAGTATCTTGCTCTCTCTCTTCTTCTGGCACCCCCATAATTCTGATGTTGGTACGCTTGAAGTTGTCCCAGAGGCTTCTTACACTATCTTCAACTTTTTGGATTCTTTTTTCTTTTTTTTGCTTTTCCAGTTGAGTGTTTTTTGCTTCTTTGTATTTCAAATCTTTGACTTGATTCTTGCATTCCTCTAGTCTGCTGTTGGGTCTCTGTATAATATTTTTTATTTCAGTCAGTGTACGTTTAATTTCTAGTTGGTCCTTTTTCATATCTTCAAGGGTGTCATTATATTTATCGGCCTTTTCTAGGATATTCTTGAAGAGCCTTATAACTGTGGTTTTGAATTCTATATCCAGTCGTTTGTTTTCCTCCATTTCTTTCATTTGTGATCTGTTTCTTCGTCTCCCCATTTTTCACTGCTTCCCTGAGTTGGTAGAGTAGCTTTGTGTGCTAGGTTTCCTATATGGCCCAGTGGGTCGACCTCCCCAGTTAACCTGAAGTGGACACTCTTGGTGCACCCCTTTGTGGACTGTGTGTACAGCCTTGTTGTAGTTAAGTCTTGATTGTTGTTCGTATCACTGGGAGGAATTGACCTGCAGGCCAGTTGGCTGTGAGGATCAGCTGTGTCTACACTGGGAGATTTTCGGTGCTAGAGACAGCCTTATAGGATTAGCCTCGTCAGATTGCAAAAGCCTCTGTGCTCAGCTTGGATGGGGCAGAGTCTCAGGGTGGAACAGACAGTCTTGGCTTCCTGTCAGCCCTGCCCTTGTGCGCGCGCCTCCAGACCTCTGCCTTCTGTGGTTCCTGTGTTTCCGCCTTACAGTCCAGATTTCCCCCGTAAGAGTGTGGGTCCCCAGGGGCTCGCCCAGAACTGCGGTTCAGTGCAGTCGGAACTGGGGTTCAGTGCCGTCAGGAGCTTCCGACTCCTGCTAGGGATAGCCTGTGGTAACCTCCACAGTCAGTCTTTGTGTACACTCGCGCCTCCAGACCCCTGCCGCCGTGGCTCCCCTGAGTCTCCGAGTCTCCGTGTGCCTTTCTCTCTACCTGACAGTCCAAACTCCACCTGTATGAGCCTGGGTCCACAGGGTTTCGCCCGGAACTGAGGTTCAGTGCAGTAGGAACTGGGGATCAGTGCAGTTGGGGGCTTCTTTCCCCCTCCAGCCAGAGAAAGCCAGCCAGGCACTCCGCTGCCCTTCCTCTCTGCGCGAGTGTCTCCGTACCTCAGCTCCTTACCGCTCCTTCTCCATGAGCTTTCCTCTTTCCTTCTAGTTGTAGAATTTCCACTCAGCCAGCTTTCCTGTGGTTCTGGATGGTGTCTGTTCTATCTTTTAGTTGTAGTTTTGAAATTGTTGTGCGGGGCAGCAGTTTAGGTGCTTACCTATGCCGCCATCTTGGTTTCTCCTCAGGAATCTTATCTTTTGCTGCACTTGGTCATTCTGAACCCTTGAAGTTTATCTTGAGTGTGACAGGCTCCTCTACAGTGTTGTACATTTACATTGACTGCCCTTACTAACTGTATGAGCTCCCTCAACCTACCTGCCAATAAAATCCTCTAGTTCTTTAAAAAGTTCTCTTCAGATGTGCTTCCCTAAGAAGCCACTTCTTTGCTTAGAGAGGCACTCTTTTCTCTCCCTGAACTGCATCCATTATACATGTTGTAACTTGACTTGTCTGTATTCCTCATTAGAGAAATGATAAGCTCCTTAAGGGCGTCATGTTCATCACAGGGTGTGGCATATGGTTAAATATTTGATCATTGCCTTCTGGACGAATGAATGAATCTGGGCTAACATTTTCCCTTATCAAATGAGATAACTTAGCTCCAGAGAGGTTAGACAACTTACCCAAGGTCACATAGCTGTATAATAGAAGGGGCAATAAAGACAGAAGCCAAGTGCTTCCAGATTGTAGCCTAGTTATTACTCTGTGCATCCAGCTGCTTTCATACCAGTTGCAACCATATTCTATGGCAATAACTTTCTCTGAGTTTCTATCTGTTTTAGCAGACTTTTATTTTGGGGCTTGGTTTGCTTTTTTAGTGCCAATAGCACCCCTCATATATTCCCAGTGCTGTAGTTAGAATGGTGCTGGACCCATCCCCTGACTTCAGAAGACAAGTGACCCAGGGCTGCCCATGAGAGGGCTGTGTTCTCCTGGGAGAATCAGAGACGTGTCAGCTCAGGGCTTCATAGAACTCTGGAGCAGGCAAAGCTCACTTTCCACTGGGTTTATGAAGCTAAAGTGAGAGAAGAGGCTCTTGAGGAAAAAGTCCAAAGAGAGAAGAAACACAGAGCTGAGAGATTTTTGATGACTTTGAACACCTCCACCCAGCCATTTGTCATGGAGGGAAGGGGGTTGTCATTTGTCAGCTTGTATAAGCTGCACTCACATCTCCCAGAATCCCTTTCACACGTGTTTCTGGTTAGAGTGGAACACAAATGACATTCTGCGTGGGATTCCGGAGGCATGAGCAAAGACAGTTATATTGTTCTTGGGGCGGAAAGGGTCAGGCAGGGGCACCTGCTGCAGCACATGCATGCTGTCACTCATCTACAGACTTGCCTTTGTTTTCATGGGGAAGCAGCCAGGTTTGCATGGACTCCACCTTCCCTCAGAAACTCCTACAGATTCACTAACTCCTGGTGCACATGCATATTTAGCTTTGTGACAAAGGGCACCAGCTCCCCTCCGCCCACTAGATCTGCAGGTGGTGAAAGAGTGACATAGATTGGGGGTCATCCTCATAGGTCCCGGCTCATGTTCACAGCGTCAGTTTGTCATTGCTCTTTCCCACTTTATACCCAGCTTCACTACCTGACAGCTAGCTCTGCAGCAGAAACAAAGACAACAGTCTTATGGAAACTTGCTAGCCAGCCTCTACGATTGTATAGGTCAAATTCTCATAGTAAGTTCCTTAGTGTGTGTGTGACCCGGAAGCTATGTCACTCTTTCACCACCTGCAGACCTAGTGGGCAGAGGGAAGCTGGTGCCCTTTGTCACAAAGCTAAATATGCATGTGCACCAGGAGTTGATTAATTGAGCTCTTGTCTGGCTGAACACTGATAGACATGCAGTACCATCCCCAGATTTTCCCATTATATAAACCAATATGTTCTCTTTAATGTGTAAGCCAGTGTGCATTTGAATTCCACCATTTGCTGCTTAAAAAGACTAAAATGCAGGATTATCATATTTTGACTAAACAACTTGATGCCCCAAGGGCAGAAACTGTGCTTCCCTCATCCTTAAATCCCCAACATTCAGCAAACTGCCAGGTACAAAGTAGGCACCTGACAAATATGTGCTGAATGAACCAACAAATGGCTACAGAATCGGAATGCTCTCCTGGGGACCTAGAGTTAAAGCCTCACACAATGTGAATCATGTGGAAGATGAAAGCAGGAGGCCAGGGAACTCCAGGCCTCTGAACAAAACCATGGAGATCCTGGGTCTGGGGAGCAGCTGAGCCTTCCACCTGGCAACCGAGGGGAAGGGGCAGCACATGCCAGACATCTCACATTCACCACCAGCACAACAGGTGTCCCGGGGCCAGCCAGCCCTAGCACGGAAGTCAGCTTCCTGTCACTCCAGACCAGCATTTGCTACATGTGCATAACAGAAGTGGCACAGGAAGACATTTTTTTAAATAGAAAATTTGAAAGCATATCGGGTTCCTAGAAAAGGAAGTTTCTAAGAAAGGTAATTTCACAATAAGAAACCCCATGATTCATCTAAAGAATTTAAGTATGAGGTAAAAGGTAAATGCTAACTATTTTCATGCCTGCCTAGAACACTTTAATAGATCCAAAGGAATTAAGTGGCTGGGAAGCCAGAGACAAATTTCTGAGCAGTTATTTTCTGAACGGTTTGACTAATATTCAGCACAAGTGACTCAGGCAATGAACCAGTTTATTTCCAAGTACAAACCTTCACAGGGAAAAAAACAGCAACACCATACACACATTGAATCAAAATGGTGGGGGGTAAGGTAGGCTCATAATAGCCCTCAAAGATATCTAGGTCTTAATCTTGGAACATATTACTTTATACTGAAAAAGTGTTTTTTTATAGGTGATTTTTTAAAAGATCTTGAGATGGGAAGAGTATTCTGGTTTTTCCAGGTGGGCCCTACATGCAATCCTGAATGTCTTTAGGAGAGGCAGACAAAACAGATTTGACTACAGAGAAGAGGTGATATGAAGAAGCAGAGAGAGATGGGAAATTCTACTCTTAAAGATGGAGCAAAGGGGCCATGAGCCAAGGAATGCAGGCAGGTGCATGGTAGGAAAGTTAAGGAGATTCTTCCCTGGAGAGGACCTTGGTTTCAGTCTCATAAAACCCATGCTGGACTTCTAACCTCTAGAACTGTAAGAGAATTATTGTGTGTTATTTTAAGGCACCAAGTTTGTGGTAATTTTACCTAAGATAGTCTCCACTTAGGTATCTTGAATACAACTTTCTTTTCCTCTCAGCTAGAGGGAGCCAACGCTATATATCAATGGCTCAGAACAGATGCAAAAATCCAATTTACATTTCTTGTCTGACCATCTGGATTAGGAAAGTGTGAAGTCAGATGTCTGGATTCAAATCTTCGCTCTGTTTCTACTTTCTAGTTATTGTACCTCGGACACATTATTTATCCTCTCTGTGCTTCCAATTCTCTTTGTAAAATGGGAATAATAACAGTGACCAACTACCTAATAGAAAATTGTGGGAAACGATTGAACAGGCATTTCATAAGAGAGCATATCCAAAAGGTAAAAAAGAAAGAAAGAAAAAGTTCTACCTTATTTAAAGTTAGTTCAATCCACAATTAAATACTACTACATACCCAGCAGAATGGCTAAAGTAAAGAGGATGAGCTATCAAGTCTGCATGATGAAGTAGAACAACTGGGACCCTCACACATTGGTAATGAGTGCAATACTGTCCTCAGACCCAGCCAAAAAGGGTCTTCCATAGTCCTGGCCCAGCTCTACCCCATTGAATGAGGAGTCCATAGAGCCCACTGATGTGTGAACAGAATTGATTTCTTGAATTTTTTTTCTATAGAAATACACACATACATGCACAACAATATACGAAAAAAAAGATCATGAAATACTTGTTTGGGATAGTGAAAAATTAGAATCAATTGAAATGTTTATTGTTAAGAGAAAAAAAATAAAACTGACATTCTATGGCGTAATTAGGCAGCTGTTAAAAGAGTATAAACTGCCTCTGATGTTTTGGCATGGAAAGATGTCCAAGCTATCCCAGGGGAAAACTATAGAACAATATATAATTCTATTTACATAAAAATTTTAAGTAAAAAATATATTTATAAAATGCATAGAAAATCATCTAGAAGGATTCATGCCAAAAGATTAATAGTGACTACCTCAGAGGACGGATTATAGAGAAATGAAAAAGGGGAGGTGGCAGGGAGGAAAGGGATGACATTTTACTTTTTCTATTTATATTTCTGATATACCTGAATCTTTCACAATAAGCTTGTATTACTTGATAACTTTTAAAAACTTCAAGGCATTGGATTACTTTATAACCAGGTTTGGAGTTAGCTTCATTGCTTACCTTGGGCATTTACTCCATCTTCCCATGTATCAATTTCCCCAACTGTAAAATAATAACCATTACCTCTTCATAGCATAGTAATAGGAAATAAGCTATGTAAGACTTTATTCCTGTTGCCTCATACTAATAAAATTGATTTGTATTGATTAACTATGCTGTGTAATAAAGCATGACCAAAATCAGTGGTTTAAAATAACAACCATTTATTACCACTCATGCAAATATAGCTTTGCTAGAGATCAACTGGACTTGGCCGGGATGCTCTGCTAAGTTTGGCTCTGCTCCACACACCTCTCATTATCTTTGGACCAATAGGATAATCAGGATATGTTCTTCTCATAGTGATGGCAGAAGCACAGAACAGCATAAATATATAAAATTCATTAATGCCTTAGAATTGACATACTGCTATGTCTAATTCATTCTATTGGCCAACCAAGTCACATGACCAAGCCCAAAGTAAAGCGGTATAAAAATATACTTTGCTAAGGGTGACCAAAAATCCCATTTTGCCCAAGACTAAGGGGCTTTCCAGGGTGCAGAAATTTTCATTCTAGAACCAGGAAAGTCCTGGGTAAATCAGAACCAGTTGGTCACTCAACATCTCCCTACTCCTTTAGTCTGATGAACTTCAAAGCAAATAATATGGTATAGGGAAAGGGTGAAGAATTGTGGCCAATGATGCAATTTATCATACTTTTATTAATGACATCCTCCTCAACAACTAGGAAAACAGGCAAACTGTAGGTGGTCAAAATTATTTTGGGGTCCTAGCTGGTGCTGCTCAGTGGTTAGAGCATTAACCCTCACATTGGAGGGTCGCAGGTTCAATTCCAAGTCAAGGGCATTACCTAGGTTGTAGGTGTGATTCTCAGCCTGGTTAGGGCATGTGCAGATGTGCAGGAGGCAACCAATCCATGTGTTTCTCTCACTTTCTCTAAAAGTCAATGGAAAAAATATTCTCATGTAAGGATTAATGCCCCAAAATTATTTTTGGTACACTGATTTAGATAGGCCAAACAAAATCAAATCCTCCCAAAGTCCTCAGTAATAGAATGTTTCCTAAAATACTCTCCTCAGATAAAATTGAAGATGCTTCAGCAGCAAGGGGTTATAACATCAGATAAGTAATTAGTCTAGAGTCTCAAAAAATCTTAAGAGAAGCCTGAGGATTCCAAAATAGCACCAGAGTAAGTGGAAGCTACATTGACACTTTCCCAAGACCAAACTGGAAATACAACCAAAACACAGACAAACCACCCTGAAAAATCAACTCAAGATTAGCAGGAGAGAACCCTGATAACCAAGGATGGAAAGTGGAGACCACATAGAATCTGGTAGGAAGTGTGGAAGCATGAAAAGGCTGGCCGTACACCCACAGACAGCAGCTGAAGTTTGGAGGGCTATCTCAGCTGTGGAGGGTTCCCACTGAGAACTCTGGGGTCTAAACCCCAAGCTGAGCTCCCCAGCTCAGAACACCAGAACTGAGAAAGGTAACATCTGGCTGTGAAAAGCAGCAGGGTTGCTGTCTGACAACAAGAGATGGCTGGAAATGCAGACACCCTTTTAAAGGGCCAATGCACAAAATTTTGTGTGCATCCACTCATCTTGGGTTCCAGCAGAGTGGACTAGAGCTGTGTGAGCAGAAACTAGGTTTGCTGGCTCTGGGGTTGGAGCTCAGAGGGCATCCACCCCCGTGTACTGTGCTGAGTCATTTCCTCACGCTGCGGAAGACATCTTTCTCTGGCAAAACTTTGCTATACAGGCAGTTTTTGCCTGGGGAGAAGGCAGTTGTCCCACCCTGTCGGAAAACCTCTCGCCCCACCCTGTGGTAGATATCCTGAGGCTAATCAATACTGAGTGTCAATGGGACTGCAGGCAGAGGCAGATCTCTGGAAGCTTTGAGACTTTGCTTGATCTAACCCCAGGCCCAAGGCTGGGAAAAGCAAACCCTGGTGCACATCTTGGTCCTTTCCAAGGCACCCAGCCCCAGGAGAGGGAGCCACAAACTGTGGATTTGCTGATAGCTCCAAACAAGGGTACTCAGGGCTAATCACAAACAGTGTCTGACATTATCCTGCACTGGAGATTGGGAAGTATAGCAGATCTACCTAATACACAGACACAAACCCAAACAGGTAGCCAAAGTGGGGAGACAAAAAAATAAGCTCCAAATGAAAGAGCAAGAGAATTCCCCAGAAGAAGAGCTAAATGGAACAGAGATAAGAAATTTACCAGACATAAAGTTCAGAATAATGATGGAAAAGATACTCAACAGCATGAGAAAAGATATAATAACTATGAAGAATGACATAGCACTAATAAAGAACACAGTGGAAGGAATACACAGAAGATTAGGAGAAGCCAAGGATTGGATCAGTGAATTAGAAAACAGGGTAGAAAAAAATCATTCAGAGAATCAAAAAGAAAAACAATTAAAAAACAGGAGGACAGCTTAAGGGAGCTGTGGGACAACATGAAACTTAACAATATTTGCATAATAGGAATGCCAGAAGAGGCAGAAAGGGATAGAGAAGGTGTTTGAAGAAATAATGACAGAAATTTTCCTAACCTGGTGAAGAGAAAAGGTCACACAAGTTCAGGAGGCACAGAGAATCACAAGCAAGAAGAACCCAAACAGGCCCACACCCAAACACATCATAATTAAAATGCCAAAACTTAAAGACAAAGAGAGAATCTTAAAGTCAGCAAGAGAAAAGCAATTTGTTACCTACAAAGGAGCTTCCATAAGGCTGTGAGATGATTTCTCATCAGAAACTGCACAGGCCAGAAGGGAATGGCATGAAATACTCAAGGTAATGAAAAGCAAGGATCTGAAACCAAGATTACTATATCCAGTAAGGCTACTATTCAAAATAGATGATGAAATAAAGAGCTTCTCAGACCAAAAAAAAAGGTAAAGGAGTTTATCACCACCAAACCAGCACTACAAGGAATGCTAAAGGGACTGCTATAATGAGAAGAGAAATAGAGAGAGAGAGAAACACAGGCATACAAAATTAAAATGTCAATAAATAAGTACCTATCAATAATAACCTTAAATGTAAATGGATTAAATGCTCCCATCAAAAGACATAGGGTAGCTAATGGATATAAAAACATGACCCAACTTATGTTAATGGATTTATCTCCTAGGTCCTAGGACCTAGGACAAAGGAAACTAAGAAGAAAATAAACAAATGAAACTACATTAAAATAAAAAGCTTCTGCACAGCAAAAGAAACCATCAACAAAATGAAAAGGGAACCCACTGTATGGGAGAACATATTTGGCAATGATATATCTGATAAAGGTTTAATATCCAAAATAGATAAGGAACTCATACAACTTAACAAAAGGAAGACAAACAACCCAATTAAAAAATGGGCAAAGGACCTAAATAGACATTTTTCCAAAGCAGACATACAGATGGCCAAGAGACATATGAAAAAAATGCTCAAAGTCACTGATCATCAGAGAGATGCAAAATAAAATGACAATGAGGTATCACTTCACACCTGTCAGAATGGCTACCATCAACAAATCAGCAAATGACAAGTGCTGGGAAGGATGTGGAGCAAAGGGAAGCCTAGTATACTGTTGGTGGGAATGCAGACTGGTGCAACCACTGTGGAAAAGAGTATAGAGGTTCCTCAAAAACTTAAATATGGAACTGCCATTAGACACAGTGGTCCCACTTCTAGGAATATATTCTAAGAGACCCGAAACACCAATCAGAAAGAATGTATGCACTCCTAGGTTCATAGCAGCACAATTTACAATAGCTAAGATCTGAAACAGCCCAAGTGCCCATCATTAGATGAGTGGATAAAAAAGCTGTGGTACATTAACACCAGGGAATATGATGCAGCAGTAAAAAAGAAGGACCTCTTACCCTTTAAGACAGCATAGAGGGACCTGGAGAGTATTATACTAAGTGAAACAAACCAGTCAGATAAAGACAAGTATCACATGATCTCACTCATATGTGGAACAAAATAGATCCAGAGACATAGAAGTATGGAACAGACTGGGAATCTCAGAGGGAAGGTGGGGGCGGGTGGGTGGGTGGGGAGAGATCAACCAAAGAACTTGTATGCACATATGCATAACTCATGGACACAGACAATAGGTTGGTGAAGGCCTGGGGTGGGGGTGGAGGCAGGCTAGAAGGGGTCATGGGGGGAAATTGGAGACATATGTAGTAGTTTCAATAATACAGATTTAAATATAATAATAATAATAATAATAATAATAATAATAGTAAAGCTTAAAACTCTTTCAATCCAATTCTAACCTCATTTGACAGAGAATAAGATGAGACTCATAAGACCAATGAGAATCCCTAAGGTCAGCCTTCCTTTCTTCTGGGAGAATGTTTTACTTTTAGCAGATTCTTAGCAAGGACAGGCTATTTGACTTTTAACCTTGTGTTTGTGAGTGATTATTAATATTTACTTAACTCTCTCAGTTAAGTAAATTTTATTAATTCTCTTCAAATGCCAAGATCCAGAGTATGTGGTTGTCCAGAGGTTAAATCCATAGAACCACAGGGAGCTCTGCTCTGCCTGTAGTTTCTCGATTCCTGCCACTTCCTTCTTCCTGTCTAGACTATATGTATCTCATCTGAAGTCAGGTCCTTAGTGGATAAGATCAAGGCACAGGCACAAATCACAAAGAATAATTTCTTTCTCCTCACAAATATTTTCTTTATCTGAAACATGCCTATTAAATCCTATAGGTGTTTGGGTTTTTAAAATATTTTTAAAAGTACATTTTAAAAATTAAAAACAGAATTCTACACACTCCAAATGGGAATGGAGTTAAATACCCGGGGTTTATTTTCATATGAACTTAGCGAACAAAAGCAAGTAATATTAATATGTTCACTAAAACACATTCATTCAACTGAGACACTCAGCTAGGAGCTGACCCTCAAAAATTTGGAGGTCAGCATGTGAGGGTTTTTTTTTTTTTTTGCAACTTCAGGGAAAATCAATTGGAGCTGAAGTGAACGTTGGGGCAAATATCCGGCCACTAACCTCTTCACTGATCCCAATTCAGGTGTCAGACAAGTGAATTAAACTGCTTAGAGGGCTTTTCATATATAACATTAATAGTTTTTGTTTTTTAATATATTTTTATTGATTTCAGAGGGAAAGGGAGAGGGAGAGAGAGAGATAGAAGCATCAATGATGAGAGAGAATCATTGATCCGCTGCCTCCTGCACACCAGTTACTGGGTATCCAGCCCACAACCCCAGCATGTGTCCTAACCGGGGATCGAACAGTGACCTCCTAGTTTATAGGTCGATGCTCAACCACTGAGCCACGCCAGCTGGGCTAGTAACATTAATAGTTTTAAAGGGCCTCAATCATCATCTTTATTACATCTACCCAGATTAAGTGGGGTCAACTAGAGAACAAAGACCTTCTTAGCTGTCCACCCTTCCCCCAAAATGGACACCTTTCCCCCTCTGACGTTTACACAGCCTATGGTTCTGAGCAGACCACCTGCTCTGAAAGACCTAGAAGCAACGTAGTCTAAATATTTGAGATGCTGTTAATAATCGCCTGGGCTTGACAGACACTGACAGCAGCTTTATCTTGCCGGAGATTCCAGCACAGCTGAGCACCAGGCCATTCCTAGTTTACAAACGGTGGGGGTTGGGGGGAGGGGTCAAAAAGCAAGCTGATCCCTGAGATGACCTTCCTCCTAGTCTTTTTGATCTATTGGTTCCCCACCCCATCTAGGTTTGTTCTTGTTTTAATTTGATGAGGCAGATCTTTCTAGGAAGATGTAAAAAGTGCATGGGATAAACAATAATAAGCAGTGTTCCTATCTTCAGCTTTTCTCTAAATGACCTGATATGGCATTATGACTACAATGATAAAACCTGGAGACCTAGCTTATCAGTTAACCATGACATTCTCTGGGAAGGGTGGGTCAACCAGCATTTTATTAGAGCAGGCTGACTAATAAAAAAAGAAGAGATAAGACAAAGTAATACTATTCCCTCATCTCTCAAATCATCAAAGGAGTTTTTTAAAATGCAAGGCAAATCTCTATCTTTAATGAAAAACTACTCAGGGGATAGGAAATGAGGAAGAATCTATTATACCAAAGAAAAGGCCTCTGCAGACCTGGGGCAATTACGTTGTTTTTTTATATGAGCTGTTGATTAATGACAGGAAAAGGAATGTTTAGGGAGTTAGAGACTTGTAATTTTATTTCCTTCTGAGAGAAGAAAATGCAGAAAGAGAGAAAACCTCCCAAGTAATTAGAATAGAAAGATTTGAGTTTGGGAAAAAGAAAGGAAGTAAAATTAATTGAAAGGATCTTATAGAAAGAGATGGAAGTATGTAAAATAAAAAAGTCTTCATAGAGATGTGAGCAATAACTAACAGTTACTGAGGGTTTACTGTGTGCTGGGAGATTCCCATGCTAATGCTACTGGTAACAGGGCAGGCACTACCATATATTCCATCGATTTTAAAACAAACGCATTCAGATAGATTTTATATATATATTTACAATTAATGCACATGTATATTATATATATATATATATATATATATATATATGTCTGTGTGTGTGTGTATGTGTGTGTGTGTATAGCACAGAGATATCACATATACAGGTAGGTCACACACACACGCTCATACACACATAAAACATTTTAACACAGGATTGATGTCACCTTACATTCACCATAAACCAGAGGGCAGACATGATGTAATTCTATCATTGTCTGTGAATGTGCAAACTCATATTACTGTCACTTCGGTTGACATATGGGCATCATTGGCACTGCATATGTTGGGTTTAATTGCTGTTTAAAACCCTTTACACCAGGACCCAGTATTTAAAAATTATTGTACAAGCAGAAAGGCATAAAAACTGAGCAAGGAAGTGGATTAAATATGATATCAGTAAAGCAAGTATTCATCACAGGAAGGAAAAAACCTCGATTCCATATTTTCTTATATACCAACAACCAAAAGCTTCATGGGACCCAAGAAAATAAAGCTACCAACAAATTAATGAAGTTGTGCTTCATTTTATTACTAAGATTTATGCAAAATAATTGCCTATTGCATGCCAAGCAGTACAAATGAAGGCAGGTCAAATAACCAAATTTCCAAAATTGTTTAAAGACATTTCCAAACTTGGAGAGCCTGGTTTGACAGATTCGTACCTGGTTAGCGGTGTTGTTTTTTATTTTCTTTCTGGCACATAAAGCTATGGTACACCTATCTCTAATGTCACTTAAAGTTGGTTAACCTGGGTATTACCACATCTTTTCTACGGATAAGAATACAGAGGTTCAGATAAGTTAAATTACTTGCCCCAAAGTCCACAGAGACATCCTTTAAAATGAAGTCAGTTTGATTCCAGAACTTAGTGGTCTTAACTATTATGATTAACTACTTCACCAAACAGGAAGATTGGTATACTCCTTGGAAAAATTAAATCAGATAATGGCATTTTTAAAAATAAATAAATAAATTTTCATCTCACTCAGAGTAAAAACCAAAAAGTGTTTACAAGGACCTACTAGATCTGACAGGATCTTGGGCCCTCCCCCATTACCTCTTTGCTCCTCCTCTCCCATACCCATCACTCCCTCAGCTCCAGCTCCACCAAGAGTTTGCTTTTCCCTTACCACATTGGCAAGCTTGCTCCCACTTCAAGTATGCTCCTCCCTCGGGGCCTTTGCACTTGCTCTTCTCACTACCTGGACACATCCCACCACATCTCCATTTGACTCACTTTCCTCCCTTCATTGTCTGCTCAGATGACACCATGTCAGAGAGGCCCTCACTGACTCCCCTCCCTGCATAAAATCCCAGCACTGCCTCATCTCAGGCCCTCACTATCTCCTTTAACATATTTTATTTTTCCATAGCTTATTACTGTATGAAATATTACGTACACTTTTGTTCATTTGCTTATTGCTTACAACAATACAAGTAAGTTTCAGAGGGCAGTGCTTTGTTGTGTCCGTTTCTCTATCTGTATAGATGGTGGGTACTCAATAAATGAATGAAAAGCTAAATGAATCGCCTTCTGGCAGTGTCAGTATGCTAATTTTTCTTCTGTTCTGTCCATGCAGAAAATTATTATAAATTGACATCTGTGGGTTATTTTTATAAGTAAGTAATTCTGTTTTCTCTCCTTTGAGGAGCTTAATGAAGAGTGACACTTTTGTAGTAGTGTTTTCAAATGCAGATTCCAGAGCCAGGCCACCTGGACTTTAGTGCTGGCTTCTACCACTTGCCTATGTGGCATCATGAAAACTACTCAACTCCTCTAAGTCTTGGTTTGCTCATTTATAAAATGGGGATGATAATAGTACAAGACTTACTTGAGAGAGTTCTTATAAGTATTAAATGAAACAATACAGGTACAGGGCCTGACACATGCTAAGTATTCAATAAAATATTTATTTTGATTGACAAACTAGTTTGAACTTACCTATAGGAAACCACTTGGATGGTTTTCAACTGGGAGAAATACACACACAAACACTACCCTGCCCGGGACATTTGGCAAATGCTAGAGATGTTCTTTGGTTATCACAACTGGGGGTGGGAGCAGGGTTCTACTAGCATCTAGGAGGTAAAAAGGCAGGGATGCTGCTGAACATCTTAAAATGAAGAGGGAGAGGGCACAACAATGAATTATGGAGCCCAAATTGTCAATGAGGTCATTACTAAGAAATGCTGATAGACAAAGAGCAGTTGTTTCAGCATACAACTCCAACACCCAGGGGAAAATAATTTCAAGGGGAATTTTTTTTAAAGCCTCCACCACTCCTCTGTCAGACCTTTAAAATCAGCCTAGAGATGAGAATCCACACCCACATTGCCCTGCTCTTCAGGCCTGGCCTTAAATCTTTTCTTGTGTTGCCTTTATAATTCATGGACAAACATACAGGTGCTCCTGTCCAGACCTCTGGGCTCCCAGACTAATAATCCCTGGAGATTCCTGTGTTGGCCATTTCAGTTCTGCATCAGACCACTAGAGGGTACAGAAACATCAACCATTCAGCATTTGGGTATCATCCATCGTTTTCAGTAATATTAATCTTAACAAAATGCTACATTATTTCTGGCCCCTAAAATAAAAACTACCCAGAATATATTTATTATTAAACACCTCCACAAGTACACAATTTAAAGGCTGATTTCACTCTAATTGTCATCCCCCCAAACTATAAAGTATGCTAGTAATTTAATTCAATGTCCCATGTTAAATGGAAACCTAATAAATGACCATTGATGACATTGACAAAAGCATTAGAATATTATGATATTATAACATTTTATGACTATATTTGTAAAACTTTTTTATTAAGTCCTTATTATGCTGTGAGTTAAATTATATCAGATAGATAGATATAACCTGATCCACCAGGAATTAAGCAAAATTAATCAGAAATTGAAACTCTAAATTAAAATACATAGCATTATTTTGCTACGCTCTAAAACAAACACAAACCAAAGTATTAATGTTTATTCTAAAAATATTACATTAGGAAGAACCAGAATGACTGAAAAATATTATGGAATCACTAAACATTTAGCAATATCTCAATTTCACACACTCGGGTTTGGAACAGAGGCAGTAAGGAAAAATTATAGGGAACTTTGGAGGGAAAAGATTAAAGAATTAAAGGACAGTGGCCAGCTGTTTTTTCCTTTCAACTAAAGTTAACAAAAGTGTGGTTACAAATGTTGAGTGATCCCTAAACTTGTTCTTGTGATATCCCAAATTATCCATAATTACCTCTAAAAAGATTGCAAAAATTTGTGAAAAAATATTTAAAATTTTCTTTAACTTACACACACATGCACACACAAACATAATGAACAAAAAGGATGTGTATTTTGACATGTACTTGAAGGGCTATGTGGTGCTGTCAAATTCAATACATGAGAATATAGATCTATCATTCAGAAATGTTTAAGTATCACACTAGAAAGCATGAGGTTTAAATAAGTCAGTCAGAGAAAGACAAATACCATATGATTTCACTTATATGTGTAATCTAAAGAACAAAATAAATGAACAAACAAAATTGAAACAGATTCATAGACACAGGGAGTGAATTGATGGTTGCCGTAGGGGAAGGGTTTGAGGGGCAGGGTGAAAAGGTGAAGGTATTAAAAAGTACAAATTGGTAGTTACAAAATAGTCACAGGATA
Organism: Plecotus auritus; assembly: GCF_963455305.1. NCBI lineage: Eukaryota > Metazoa > Chordata > Mammalia > Chiroptera > Vespertilionidae > Plecotus > Plecotus auritus. The sequence goes on along the minus strand of NC_137772.1, from coordinate 140,309,600 downwards.
TAAAGTACAGCACATGGAATATAGTCAATAATATTGTGACAAATATGTATGGTGCCAGGTGGTACTGGAAATAGCAGAGGGAATACTTTATAAAGAATATTAGAGGCCCGGTGCATGAAAATTCATGCACTGGAGGGGGGATCTCTCAGCCTGGCCTGCCCCCTCTCACAGTCCAGGAGCCCTCAGGGGCGGGAGGCGACCTGGCGATCAGGGGAAGGCAACGCCCCCATCACACCTCTGCTGCTGCCACTGCTGGCAGCACAAGCCTCGGCTGGCCCTGGTTACCTGAGCCTCGGGCGACCCTGGGTGGCTGGGCAGCCACCAGCTGAGGCTTGCCTGCACCTTGGGCCAGCCCTGGGCAGCTGGGGGGCTGAGGGGACTGGGGTACTCCGGAGGCAGGTGCGCGGAGTGGCCAGACCCACCTGAGGGTGGGCCCAGCCATGGCACGTGCCTGCTGCCCCGGCAGGGCTAAGGGGACTGGGTGCTGCCATCCTGTGGCTGTGGGCACCACCATCTTTGAGGGCATGGCAGTCAATTAGCATATTCCATGCTTATTAGATAGGATGAATGTCTAACCACTATGCTGTACACCGGAAACAAATACAAAATAATATTAGACGTAAACTGTAATTGAAAAATAAATAAATAGATACATAAATAAGTAAATAAAAGTAGTTTTAAAGAAAACATAAGGTTTTAGGAGACTTCATAGAATAGTGATTAACTACATAAGTCTGGTATCATACTATCTAGGTTTGAAAACTATCCCTACAAGTTAATAGTTTTGGAGTTCTGGGAAAATTATTTTACATCTTTATACTTCAACTGTAAAATGGCTCTAAGTGTTTTATATAGTTTATCTCCTAGGGTGATGTGGGGATGACATGAGTGAATATACAGTGTAGGGCAAAAGTAGGTTAAGAGTTGTTTGTATGGAAAATAATACAATAATTAATAAGTAATGCAAGAATAGGCTTCAGGTACGCACAACTGTAAGCCTACTTTTGCCCCACACTGTAAGTATAGCACTTAGAACTGTGTCTGGCACATATTAACTCTATATTAAGCGTTTTCTATTATAATTATTATTTCCTATAAAAATGCCATACTTTTTTCAATTCCAACTGGACATTCCCTCTCTAAAGTATCACTAATATTATTTTCTTCAAGAAAAGCAACAGACTGAACATACTGGACTTCATGGACCTTGAGAAATACAAAAAAGTTGGCTCAGTTCTGAGCTAACCCTTCACAATACAGGCAGCCTCTCATTCTCTTCTTTTCCTTTTCATTCCTACATTATATGCCCACTCCACCTTTTTTATCTCCCAGCACAGACTTAAGTGCAAGGTGCAAATGAGGGAGAGAGAAGCATTGACCATTCTTTTTTCTTTTTCCATTGAACCACCAACCCTTAAGCCAGGCATAAAGATAATTAGATTCTATAACAGAAAAAGCCTCTTAAAACCTCATGAGGCACCCTTTGGAAAGGTCAAGTGAATTAGTGGCAACAGTACTTTTTCCCTTTTACCAGGTTCTAGAAAGAGTCACTGGATGCTGAACTTTTTTTTTTTTTTTTTTTGCTCCTGTGACAACTAGTTATAATTAACTTGTGGGGAGACCAGATGCAAGAGGGGATATTTCCAGGCAGTCAGGAATTCAGGGAAGGAAAGATGTATGACAAACCTTGAATCAAAATCTTGTCATCATGTCATCCAGGCAACAGTTAATGTCCTGTCACCATGGAAACAAGATCTCTATGCCACAGTAAATGGCTTCCAGGGGCACAGAACACACCTCACCCTGCACTTCATTCAACTTCAATCCATTTCATTTCATTCAGAAAAATCCTTTTTGAAAAAGTCAGTCCAAAATCCTAAATATACAAAAATGTCAGATGCTCAATATATTAATGTGTAATTCTGTGAGTGAAAACTTACTAACTCATTTCATGATTGGCCTTATCACATCAGTGATATTATTTCATCACAACAACACTGAGCTGCCCCAAAATAAAAATTTTAAATATGCATAAAACTGAGAATAGCTACCACAATATTTGTATGAATATTATTCCTATAGATTTCCTTCTCTTCACAACTAGTTCAAAGAGCCTCTTTAGTTGAAAAATTACTTTAAATATTTCTTTACATCATAGAACATAGTTTTAAAGTGACCAGACTCTAGAAACAGATGGACTGGTTTTTTACCCTGGCCTTATTCTATAACCTTATTTTATAACCTTAGTCTAGATCCCTAATTCTCCATGCCTCAGTTTCCTCATTTGTGAAATAAGGATGATGTAGTCCCCACCTCATGGGATCATTGTGAGATTTAAGTGAGTTAATCTACCCCAAGTATTCAGTGCCTGCATATTACATGCACTAGACAGGTGTTTGTCATAATAAAAATAATTATTTTATTATAAATTACTAAAGGCCCAGTGCACAAAATTCGTGCATGGGCAGGGGGGTGTCCCTCAGCCCAGCCTGCACCCTCTCCAATCTGGGACCCCACTGGGATTGGGCCTAAACAGGCAGTCAGACATCCCTCTCACAATCCAGGACTGCTGGCTCCCAACCGCTCGCCTGCCTGCCTGCCTGCCTGATTGCCCCTAACCGCTTCTGCCTGCCAGCCTGATCACCCCCTAACCACTCCCTAACTGACCTCCCCTGCCAGCCTGATTGCCCCTAACTGACCTCCCCTGCCAGCCTGGTCACCCCTAACTGTCCTCCCTTGCAGGCCATCTTATGGTGGCCATCTTGTGTCCACATGGGGGCGGCCACCTTGTGTGTTGGAGTGATGGTCAATTTGCATATTACCTCTTTATTATATAGGATAATTATTTGATGAAAAAAAAATCGTATTGTCTTTAGATGCTCAGTTTTACTTAAATTTTGAAAAATCCTATTTGCAGTGCTTTAAGTACTAAAAAGTTATACATTCATTGTATGCAATGGCCAAGTGAGTAAACAGAACAGTAAAAGAAGTGAAAAATGAATTCACTTGAGAGGATTTTCTATTTTCCTTCATTTCTTGTTTCTTGGGCTCTGTGGGAAGCATCTTGCAACATCCAATGACTGTTCAGAACTACCCCTAATGAATGAATGAATGAATGAATGAATGAAGAACAAACAGTTTTCTGACCAACCAGCAGCCAGGCCCATTCATTCTAATTGTGGGACTGGATCGGAAATTACTTAGCAACCACTTGAGTAAATGATGGGGAAGGCTCTGCAGAGCAGTTTTGTAATTGTAATCAAGCAAACAGCATTAAAGACTTTTTCCTGAGCTCTGCTTATCTGAAAGTCATCAGAACAAACAGGTGCATGAAAGAAAATAGGGACATACTCCCCAGATCACTGATGCCGAGAAACACGTGGTCTCAGAGGCAGAATGCCTGACATCCTTTGGCTCATAGGAAGACAAATGCAATATTTCATAATGTGATGCTTGAGATTGTAAATCTTTACCAAGACATAGGGTTTGTGTCTTGTACAAGCATGTCTAAGCCCTGGTTGGACTGCTACTTAAATATTTCTTCTCTGTGTACCCGGTGACATGGCTCTGGCCCAGTCCTACCATCTGCATCTAATCTTCTAAGAGCCTAGAGTCAGAAGGATCTAAGCAGTTGCATTCAGCCTCCCAGCGGTTTTTCCTACAGATGGTCACAGGCTGCAGCATGAACATGTAGAGTGGTAAATTCCAGCTCCCCTTGAGGCATTTCATCTATTCCATACACATTTATAAAGCACCTACCGTGCTACATATGTTGGGTTTTGTGTTAGGAATACAAAATTAAATACAATGAAGTCCTTGCTTTCAAGAAGCACGTTATCTTCTGGAAGAGAGAAGTTCGAGAAACCCATAATGACAAAATAATGAGAAATATTTCTGTAGGAGGAAGTACAGCATGCTATGTGAGTATACCATAATAGTTATAACAGTTAACATTTATTTCTCATCAAACACTGTTCTAAAATTCTACATGTATTGACTTTTTCATTCTTGTGACAGGCTTGGAAGTAAATTGAGATGCTGAGAATTTAAATCACTTACTCAGAGTCACATAGTAAGTGTTACAGACAGTTTAAGAGAAACATGTAGCCACGCCTGAGAGTATTAAGAAGACTTCTTGGAGGAAGGGGGGCGGGATATGAGTGATACCTGAGAGATGCAACGTAGAAGAAAGGACATCCTAGGCAGAGGGCAAAATATGTGACCATACCACCCTCCCACCAGCAACAGGACCTCTGCTCTCATGCCTCTCCCCATGGTATGGTTTCTATAGAGCCAAGGGGCCATGCCCACCCAAAGTCCCTTCCCACTTCTTCTAGCCTAGACCACGCTCTGGAAACCAGAACCCCAGAAGTCTTTGCCCCAGTGGCTCCAGGCCCCCTTGCCAGATCTGTGTGGCTTCTTTTATCCTCATCCTCCCAAGGGTGAGCCAAGCTTCTGGAGTGCTTGCTGCTAGGGAATGGCCATTCGCAGGGCATGTGGATGGTGCCTGGAGTGCAGACTGGTGTGTCCATACACCCACATGTCATGCAGGACAGATCAAGGGGCCGGAAGGGAAGGCAGGTGGGCTGGGTGGTGGGAGAGGTCCTTGTGCTGTGACACTGTGATGTGCAATTCTGAGGCGTCTGAAAACTTAAAGTCTATGCCTAGCTTTTTAGGGAGTTATAAAGGTATTTTTGTCAAAAGAGGAGGATAGAACATACTTTATGTAACAGTGTGTTAGCTCAATGTACACATTTTAAGAAATTAGAAACATGACCTGTGGGCTCCTTTTGTTCTCAAGCCTTGGGCCCTACAAATATCCCAGGTGCACCTACCGTGTGTGAGGGATGAAGATGTGAGAGGGCACAGCTTGCTTGGGAAACTAAAAGTAGCTTCACAAAGAGTATGAGGCAAAGGGTTCAGGCAAAGCACTTGCCTTCCTAGTGATCTGAACCTAATTCTGAAGGCAGCACAGATCATTAAGGACTTTAAGCTGGAGAATAAGCCAGCATTGAGTTTGGAGAGCACACATCACATGTGTCAATCTGCTCTGTCCCCAAAAGAAACCCAGAGTGCTATTTTTATTCTCTCTTCTTCCCTTGGCCTCTATCCAGAAGCAAGAATGAAAAGGACTGGTGATATCTATTATAGCAGTAGGAGTCCAAATAGTAAAGCCTAGTGCAATTAGAAGAGCAAACATCTGGGAGAAAAAAAAATAGCAACCTGATGTTCTTATCTGGCCTGCTCAACTGGGAAGAGCTTGAAATCACAGACCCAGAGAAGCCAGGCAGCCAAGTCAAGCTCAAGAGTGCACAGACATGGACAGGATGTCTGAGAATGAATGGCTCAAGGCAATGGCTCAGTGCTATGTAGCTAATGAAAGAGCTAACACAGAGTAATGTGCAAGAGACACATGTCTTTGGACTAAGGTTTGGTTCACCTCCACGCCTTGTAACCCCCTTGGGGGCAGCAGAAGACTCTCAGTCGTTGGTTGACTTCCCAGAGCAAGGCCAATGGGCCAGGCATTCAGATCTACAGGGTGGGTATCTTGTAGCATTGACCAGGCATAACTGCATCTAACCATAATTGATGGATATTAGACAAACAGAATATCCCTTCAGTAGGTCCCTGTACTAGATATTTATCCTATTTGGTTGTCAAGAATAACCTGACTTCTTCACAGGGAATTATCCTTCCACTACTCTATGGGATTTGGGGGAGGGAGGGAAACCTAAACTCTAGGTGAGCCACCCATCCACAGGGCAGATCTTTTGATTCCATCCCACCTTACAGCCAGGTGTTCGTGATGTGACCTAAGCTCAACCTATCAAACACTCACCCCAAGACTTTAAACTGTGAGTCAGTGAAGCGAGACTACAATAACAATCGGGGTGCAGATTATTGCAGCAGCAGCCTCCGGGGTGTCAAAGAACAGTGCTGTGAAGGCAGCAGCTGCCCCGGGAGAATGCCCTTTGAGGTGAGATACTGCCCACTCTTTTCTCAAGCCTCCTGTGAGCTCCCTTCATCCTGTCAATAAATCCCCAAGTGTTCCCACAAAATCAACAGGCTTTCCTTCTGACATGTGCACCTCTTGCCTCCAGACCAGCAAGTTAATTTGAACCCTGGGCCTTGTTGCTCAAAATTATTTGGGAAGACACGGATTTTCACATAATCACAATGTAAACTGGCAAAGTGCATTTAGCATGATGGTACATTGTTTCTATGCTCTTTCCTCCAATTCCAGGTGTGCTCATTGTTACAGCCCCACTCGGCTAGTGTCTTACTCTGGGACACCCGTCCCCAAAGGAAGAGGAGTTACTTTATGTTTCCCTGGAGTTCTGTGAGTCCTGATACTGTGGTGAAGAGCGAGGGGATGCTGACAGGGAAGTCAGTCTGCGGAGGCAGAGAGGGAACCCTGCACATGGGAATGCGTACAAGCTTGAGCCAGGAGTGCAGATGGAGGGAGAGAAGTCAATGCATGGGGGCCTGGGCCTCAGCTACTGGCTCTGCTCACATTTGGGTAGATAGATTTTCATTAAAACTGTCATTTTGAAAATTAGAAAAGCATACAAACACATATGCAGCTAAACAGATGTTCCTATTCCTCCTCCTCTTCCTTCTACAGTACTTAAAGGAAACACATGTCTGTGTTGTCCTAAGTCGAGTTACTAATTAGCACGTTTCAGTAGCATATTTCACGGAGGATAGGGAGGATTTCAAAGGGATTCCTTCCTTTTAAGTTGAGACAGCTGGTGCTAATTACCAAGCAGGAAAAGAATGTTCAAACAGATCATTGAGAAGCCAAGGGTGGAACAGAAGACTGGAGGGTCTTTTGGTCCCATTCTAGAAGGAATCTCCAGTGGTTGGAAGGGTCTGCATTTTATCTACATCTTCACCTTACCCGCAAGAAGCAGCTGTCCAGTTTCATCACCCTGCAAGTGAGCGGGAAACACAGTCCAAAAACATGAACCCAAAGGTCATTGCGCCTCATGCATGTAAATTTCACAGAGATGCAGTTGGAGCTCTTGTGGCAAACCACTCTCTTGGTCAAAGATGCACAGCAAAATAAAAGCTAAGCATGGCCTTTTTCCTTTTAAACAAACCCAGGGGGTTATCAATTCAAAGTTCATCTTTATAATTCATTGTTGCTATGACATGAGGGCAATCCAGACACCCCTTACCTAGTATGCCTGGTAAAGAAAAAAATCTTGACTCTAATTCGAAGAATCTAATGGAAAGAACCCTAGACCAGAAGTCAAGAAATTTCTGATACAAACTAATTATGAGACTTTGGGAAATTGATTTAGTTTTTCTGAACCTCGGGTTTTCATTTGTAAAGGGGGAGTACTGGGACCTTCCACATAGGGCTGTTTGTGAAAGTTGTAGAATATTACTGCAGTACAATGCATATTTAATGTGAATTTCTAGATAAAGTTAAAATTATTGGGCATCTTGAGAATGTGATTCCCTGCAACAACAACAACAACAACAACAAAAAAGCAGCCCCAGTCCATTGGAAGTATATGAGCACCTTGCAAAGGGAGTTGATTGTCCTGGGTTCTTAGCCTACCTAGAGACTATAGAAAGTTTGCAGGAACTTCGGAACTAGCTTCATAATTTGGAACAATTATACAAACATGTAAAAGCTTTGCAATCACACTGCCTGATTTCAAATTTTGCTCTACCACTTCCCACCTGTGTGACCCTAAACTAATCACTTGACCCCAACCATAAAATAAGGGTAAGAGTAACGACAACAACCCACTGATGGCTTCATTGTGAGCACTGACTGAAAGGTAGTATAGGCACAGGGCTTGATGGATTATAACTTTCATCTCAAATACTATCAGCCTTCTTATTACAAAGAGGATGTTAATATTATAATGACAGAGCTGATTAGTAAGGTCATTTTACTTTATTTTTATTTTAATGACTATTAACTAACAAGTGTGTAGGTGATTACATTATTCAGCTTTTATTTATGTTGATTCATTTAATTCTCCTAATAACCCTCTGAGACAAGCCAGTGAGTAGCAGAGCTGGGATAAACCCAGGCCAAAGCCTTGCTTTCAATCACTGCATAAATAAACATTGGCCAGTGATTAAGGTTGAGGGAAACTTAAGAGTGAACTGCTTGTTGCAATGGTAGCTTGTACAGCCGGATTTGAATGGAAATGGTGTGCATGCTTGCTGGGCTAAAGGTCCCCCCTACACATCATGGGGGCAGATATATTCTGCGGCTTTGGTGTTATAAAGTAGTCATACCTTGACTGATTCAAAGCACTGCCATTTTTTCTTTTCTCTCCATTATTTCCATTTTCAGGAAATTGAAAACATGAAAAATAAAGGAAGTGTTCCCTCATTTCAAATATTCTACTTTTAAGACAAAATTAACAACTCAGAATAATGGCAAGATACATTTGATGAGTCAAATACCATTGAAAACCCACTTAGTACCCACATTCACTGCCTGTCTGAAAAGTTCCAAGTTCTATCATTTTTAACAAAGCTCAAAGATTTCACTCAGCTCTTTTTTATATCAAAGAAAAGGAAATGTCTGAGTCATTGTGCGTGCTTTTTATAAAGCACCTACTTTTTAGGAACAGTTCCAGACCTATGCCCTGCACACCACCAACTCAGCGAAAGCTTGTTGATTGCTTAAGTGCTGAAGAACAGTGTCTGGTTATATACATGCTACTTTCCTAGGTGGGAAATGTAGCAATTTTTATGCATAGGCTCCTTTGAATCTGGGAGGACATACCTAGAAGATGATTATTTAGTGGCTGGCGATGCAGGCTGTAGTTTAAATATAAGCCGGAACAAGTCCTGTTTAAGAAGACATACAGGAAGCCTGAGAGTGACGCCAGGAGAGACCATGAAAAACAAGATTGCCTAACAACACCTGGGGTCATTTAAAGAACAGAATACCCCTGAGCACTCTGAGGTCATCATGCCAGCTTGTCCAAAAACCTGCTCTCTTCTTTTTGCTGGCTCTCCGGCAGATTCCGGTTCTAGTCATGCCCATGGCTTGCCAACCAAGTTGCTACATCCTGCATCTGTGCTCTTATTTACGTTTGGCTTCCTCTCCAACTTTTCTTCTGTCCCTAATAATCTGATTCTTATAATTTGCAGATACCTGACCAAAACTCATGTGCTAACTCCTAGTATATTTTTTTTTCTTTTTGCACTCCATAGACCTTTACACATTGGATCAGTACTATATTCTTTTGAAATTAAGTTCTTGCTATTTAATTATTCAGCAGGCCTTTCACACTTAAATTATTTCCTCACTAAACTGTTTGCGAATAGGGCCCATGATTCCCACGTCTTTTCTGTTTGTCGATAGATTGCTCCTGTGCAATACAGTGCACCCAGTATATATTCCATTGCTGTAGTAAAGTGTCCATACCCCACTGCCTTCAATTTGCCTGTGTCATTAAGATAGCTCCATGAAAAAGGTATAATTAGTTTTTAGTATTGTGGAAAAGCTACAGAACCATCACTAGCGACTCTGCCAAAATCTACAGATAACATCTGCTCAATTCTAGAAACAGGTGGAAAGCTGCATGATCACAGTTAGCGTGTGGAAGGCCAGTTAACGGAGTGGTTGTGAACATATTTTTGGAAGCCGAACTCTCCATCCTCTGCTACTTTATAGTTTGTTGAGCTAATTAACCTCTTTAACCTCAGCTTTCTCTTCTATAGAATGAAGATAATCATAGTATTCATCTCATAGAGTTTTTATAAAGAAGAGAATACAGATAGCATACAGGGGTCCTCAAACTTTTTAAACAGGGGGCCAGTTCACTGTCCCTCAGACCGTTGGAGGGCCGGACTATAGTTTAAAAAAAAACAACTATGAACAAATTCCTATGTGCACTGCGGGCCCGAGACGAGTTGGCTGCTAAGCAGGACAGGCAGCGGCACCCGGCGGGCCGGATACATGTCCTCGGCGGGCTGCATGTGGCCCGCGGGCCATAGTTTGAGGACGCCTGGAGCACTTGGAACAGAGAAAACCCTCAGTAAATACATGCTATAATATCATGATTTATATTATCAATTAAGAATTCAAATATGTTTTAAAGACACAATGGATTATGGTAATAATATACAATGTATCAAATTGTGAGGTTTAACTTTAGAAATACATATATTGAGTGTTTACATTAATTATAATTAATAGTCCTAATCTTATATATACATAAGTTATTAGAGCCAACACCTGGCACATCGGTCGGGCAGCTTTACTTATAATCAGCCCATCATGGAGATAAAAATTATGCCATGCCACAATGTGGCAACTGTAAAACATAAATATATGTAATAAATATATGTATATATTTAAATTGATTTCAGAGAGGAAGTGAGAGGGAGAGAGACATAAAAACATCAATGATGAGAGAGAATCATTGATCAGCTTCCTCCTGCACACCCCCAGCTGGGGATCAAGCCCGCAACCCAGGCATGTGCCCTGCCTGGGAATTGAACCATGACCTCCTGGTTCATAGGTCGATGTTCAACCTATGAGCCACACCACAGGGCAATAGTCCTTAATCTCGGAAGCAGTGACCATCCAGTATCACCATGGATCGTTCACACATAGGTTAGAATTCTAGCTTTCCCACCCACTGTTAAATGGCAAAGGACAAGTTGTCTAATTTCTTGAAACTTCTTTTCTCATCAGACATAAGGAAAAAGGTAATTCCTACCTTGTAAGGTGATTATAATTGGGTGTAAGTCCTTTAGCAGTCAATGAATGACAGCCTTCATGATTTCTGAGCCCTCTATTTTTCTGATTAGCCTAAGGAATAGCAGTTGTGCAATTTAAAAATAAATCTGTATCAGAAAGCTACACATTAGGACACTTCACAGAGTTTTGTTTCTTTATCTCCCCAGTGCCATTCTCTCAGAACTAAGAAGTGAGTATTTCTTTGAGAACACTCATGTGGGAGAGTGTGGAGTAGGCAATTTGGGGACTCATTTCTATAGTATTGGCAGGATATGGGTTGTCATCACAGGCTGGGTATTGTCTTGCTTCCTGTACTTTTATAGTTACCACACTGTGGCATGGTATTATTTTTATCTCCACGATAGGCTGATTATAAAGTAAAGCTGCTGACCAATGTGCCAAGTGTTATTATTTTTTTTAAAAAAGATATAGAAATAGGGAGGGAAAACAGGGGGCCACCAAGCAGCAAACACTTCAAGCCCCACCACAAATAGACCAGATGTTGCTAGACTGTATTTTGTTTGGACAAGTTCTGCTTTATCTTCTCTGAGATAAAGTGAGGAATTCAACCAATGCCTGCCCAGGGCAATAAAGTGGACAATTATTTAGTAACATCTGAAACTGGGGGTAGTTCCTCTTTTTTTTCCTCCACTGAGGTAGCAACAAAAAGGTAAGAGGAGACATACAAAGAATTATAAAAAGACAAAACTAAAATTCTATGTCACTCAATTCATTTTTTCCTTACATAAAGTATAGAATCAGAGACATTCATTCATTGCTCCAGCCTGCACCAGAAACTGAAAAACTCAGGGATATAACTATGACTAGGACAAACACATAAGTATAAACATAGTCCTTGACCTCAAGAGACATATATTCTAGAAGTTTAACAAATAAAAAGCAAAAGAAAAAAAGAGAAAGAAATAACATAATTACAAATTTAAATAATAACTTTGAGCTTTAAAAAACAAAAAAGATGAAAGAACACAAGGGAAGGGTACTTATTGCTGACATGGGCACCTGGAGGAGTTGTCACTAAGCTGGGACCTGAAGAACGGAAAGAGGGATGAATGTTTTCAGTTGAGGGAACAGGATATGCATAAACCTGAAGGCCAGAGGAAACTGAGTATAATAAAGGGCCTAAGGGAAGAAGTCACTAAAGAAGAGTGAGTACTGGGGAGAGTGGCAAGGTGAAGGTGGAAACATAGCCAAGAGTCAGCTCATGCAGGGCCTTTAGGTCATGACTCCTCTTGTTAATAGAATAGGAACCATTTTAGAAGGAGAAGGACATGGCATGATTTAGGCAATCTAGCATAACAATCAGAGGATAAGCTCATGAGACAGATTACTGAGGTTCAGATCTTGGCTCAATCATGTGTTAGATGGGTAGCCTTAAGTAAGTTACTTTGTCTCCTCATCTGCAAAGAGCAATAATAAGAGTATTTACTCTCATTGTTTTGAGGTTTAAATGTATTATTTCCTGAAAAACCCATAGAACAGTGACTAAGACATAGTAAGTACTCAATAAAAGTTAGTTACACACATAACACCATCACACACACACACACACACACACACACACACAATGTACTGAATGTTTGTTTCTGCCAGAATTCATATGTAAAATTCTAATTCCCACTGTGATGATATGAGGTAGTGGGTCCTTCAGGAAGTAATCAGGTCATGGTGGAGCCCTCATGAATGGACTTACTGCCCTCATAAAAGGAACCCCAGAGAGCTCTCTTTCCCTTTCTACCAAGTGAAGATTGAAATGAGAAGATAAAAGCCTACACCCAGAAGAGGGTCCTCACCAGAACCCAATTTATTTTGTTGATAAGCCTCCCGCCTATGGCATTTTCTTATTGCAGTCCAAACTAAGACAATATGGAAAATAATTTTCATTTTTTAAGGTTATTTTTGTGTGTGTGTGGACAAAGAATAGAGCACAAGAAAAAGAAGGATGATACATTGGGAGAGTGTCTGTAGCAATAGAGACTAGAAATACTGAAATAGGAGGGCAGGGGTGAAGATGGTGAGAAGGAAATAGATCAAGATAGAGTCTGGGCACAAACAAATTGGATTTCCTGATAAAAAGTTATGAAAGTGAGGAGAATGGTAGATCAAGTAAGTAACTTACTTAGGCTAGTCAAAATAGCCAACAGGTGTCAACAACCCAATTGTCCATTAATGGATGAATGGACAAACTGTGATATATACATATGATGGAATATTATCCTATCTAATAAAAGAGTAATATGCAAATTAAACATCACTCCACCACACCCACAAGCCACACCCACCAGTCAATCAGGAGCGAGTATGCAAGTTAACCTAACCAAGATGGCTGCAGCCATGGAGCTGCAGCAAGCAGGAGGCTTGAGTTTCCCCGGCAATGGAGGAAGTCAAGCTTCCCTGCTGCCCTGGCCAGCCCAGGCCTACACTCAAGGCTACAAAGTTTTAATTATAGAAGATAAATAAAACCCAGATACCAGGGCCTCCGCTTGGGTCGCCAGGAGGCGTGGCTGGCCTGCAAACTGCCACAGGCCCCTTGCCCAGGACCCCCATACCCCAAGGGAACCCCCACCCTGATCCAGGACACCCTTCAGGGCAAACCAGCTGGCCCCCACCCATGCACCAGGCTTCTATCCTATCTAATAAAATAGTAATATGCAAATTGACCGTCACTTCAGCACACAAGATGGCTGCCCCCATGTGGTCAAAGATGGCTGCCTGCATGTGGACACAAGATGGCCACGACAAGATGGCCAGGAGGGGAGGGCAGTTGGGGGGAACCAGGCCTGCAAGGGAGGGCAGTTGTGAGTGAACAGGCCAGCAGGAGAGGGCAGTTGGGAGGAACCAGGCCTACAAGGGAGAGCAGTTGGGGGCGATCAAGCCTGCAGGGGAGGGCAGTTAGGGGTGACCAGGCCAGCAGAGGAGGGAAGTTGGGCGTGACCAGGTCTGCAAGGAAGGGCAGTTGGGGGGGGACCCAGCCTTGCAGGGGAGAGCAGTTTGGGGAGACCAGGCCTGCAGGGGAGGGCAGTTAGGGGTGACCAGGCCTGCAGGGGAGAGCAGTGAGGGGCAAATAGGCTGGCAGGGGAGCAGTTAGGCATCAATCAGGCTGGCAGGGGAGTGGTTAGGGGGTGATCAGGCTGGCAGGCAGAAGCAGTTAGGGGCAATCAGGAAGGCAAACAGGCAAGCAGTTGGGAGCCAGCAGTCCTGGATTGTGAGAGGGATGTCTGACTGCCCATTCAGGATCAGGCCTAAACGGGCAGTTGGACATCCCTCGAGGGGTCCCAGATTGGAGAGGGTGCAGGCTGGGCTGAGGGACACACACCCCCATGCATGAATTTCGTGCACCAGGCCTCTAGTCCAGTCATAAAAAAGAATAAATTCTGAAACATCCTACAATATGGGTGAACCTGCAAATATTATCTTAAGTGAAAGAGGCCAAACACAAAAAATCACATACTAGCTGATTGCATGTATGTAAATTATACAGAATAAGTAAATCCATACAAACAGAAAACATATTGATAGTTGCCAGGAGCTCAGAGGAGATAAAAAATTTAAAACACTGGAAATGTATGTTATAACTAAAGAGAGAATTTAGATAAAAGTCAAACAAAGGCCTAGGGAAAGCTCTGAGAAATGTCAACATATATGAACAGAGCCCAAAATTTAAAAAAAAAAAAATCTTGGAAGCCAAGAGGTAAGCATGCTTCAAATAGGTAGAGAATTGGCTTTGACAAATATTGCTGAGAAGCCAAGTAAGAAAAGTGGGGAAGCAGTCCATTGGATTTGTTAACCTGACAGCTGTTGCTGACCTTACCAGGTAGAAGAGGTATAGAAGCACATCAGACTGGTTGAATAGTGGCATAAAGACAAGGAGGTAGAAGTAGTTTGTTTGGGTACTCAGGAATTTGGTTATAAAGGAGAGCAGAAAAATAGGGCAGACTTGAAACAGGTTATATGAAAAAAAAAACAAGTATGAGAAGAGGGGAAATATTAGAGCATGTTTTTGTATGATGATGGGGATGATTCTATGAACAGTGAGATGTGACTGCTGAAGAAAAGTATGAATAGATCATAAGCAAAGCCTTTGACAACACAAGAGGTAATGGGATCTAGAGCAAAAGTGGAGAAACATCCCTTCCTGTAGGAGGAGGAAAAGTCTCATCATTGTGGAGGAAGGAGAATTTGGATGCAGATGCGCCAAGCTGGCAGGTTTTGTGGTGGGAAGTTGAGTGAGTTCATTGCCAATGACTTCTAATTTCTCAATGAAGAATGAGTCTGGGTCATCAGTAGGAGGAGGATGTGTGGGAGGTTTGAGGAAAAAGGAGATGATATGGTACAGTCATTTCACAGAGATGAAGAAAATTAATAGGAATCCTGAGCAACCCTAAGTGCCTGCTTGAGGTTTTTGAATTCTGAATTAGTCAGCTTGGCTTTGTGATTGTCCCCAACAAAGTTGCTTCTTGGGTTTGAGGAAGGGAAAAGCTGAGAAGAGTCCTGCAACCTTAGAATAGCCTTCATGATTCACCCTGGGATTATCCTATTTCACTTCCTGCTCATTGGCTAGCAGACACTGAAGGAAGTTCAGTAAGCCCATCTGTTAAATATAGAAGGGGAGAAACATCAGCATCTAGATATTTTGTGCCTCCACAGTTGCCAGGGGTAGTAGCAAGGTTATGTCCAAATCCTTGGCCCCAACTAGCCAGGGGTAGTAGCAAGGTTATGTCCAAATCCTTGGCCCCAACTAGCCAGTGAATCCAGAAACAGTCTTGTTCCACACTTGCACTGCTGATTGGAAAGGGTTGCCATGGAAATCTCCATATTAAAAAGACCAAGGCGTTTCAGGAGCTAGAGTGCAGCATCCTAAATTCAGTGTGAGATATATCTGAATTAAAAGATAAATGCTAGAATGAATGGAAATAAATTCAATTGTTTCTTTCCAAGTATTCTGCCATCCAAGTCTAAATTGTATAAAAATAGCCCTAGCTGGTTTTGCTCAGTGGATAGAGTGTCGGTCTGCGGACTGAAGGGTCTCAGGTTCGATTCCAGTCAAGGGCATGTACCTTGATTGCGGGCACATCCCCAGTAGGGGGGGTGCAGGAGGCGGCTGATCGATGTTTCTCTCTCATCGATGTTTCTAACTCTCTATCCCTCTTCCTTCCTCTCTGTAAAAAATCAGTAAAATATATAAATAAATAAATAAATAAATAAATAAATAAATAAATAAATAAATAAATTGTATAAAAATAAGTTCCAAGTAAGTGGGGTCCAAATTAATTACCAGATAAAGGGAAATGAGAAAGAATAAAACCTATAGATCCTTCTGAAATTACTAAAATAAAAAGTAGGATAAGAAAGGATAGATTTTCATGATGTCAGAAAAGGCTTTCTCATACAGGTTAATAAAGAGGGGAAATTGTAATAACTGATGCTGTCATTATCCTCTGTGCTGTACTTTGGGAGTTTTCCTGTCTTTGTCTTTCTTCACATCATTTAGCAAGGCTCACATGTCCTCCCTGCTCCTTACCATCTGTCCACACCTACTTCTCCTTCAGGAATACACTGTCTTTTACTCTTCATGCTTCAGGTGTCAGTTTAACACTCTTCAGGAAGATCTTCCTATATGCCATTTAGCCTGTTAGAACTCTGCCTTTTATGGAGTGTCTTTCCTTGAGAAAACCTACTACTGTTATAATTATGCTGAGGGAGGGTCATTGTTTAATAGCTGTCTATTTCTGCTAACTACTATATGTCCTACTGCACAGAGGTAAGTACATAATTGTGGAAGGAAAGAAAAAGAGAGAAGTAGGGAAAAGGAATAAAAAAAAGGAGGAAGAACAACAGGAAAGAAGGGATATCCCTTAACCTTCAAATGTTTTTTCCTTTGTTTGAATTCATAGGAAATTGTTTCTGTGCCCTGAATTTAATACTTAAATGTATACTACTCTTATACTTCTCTTGTATTTCCCAATGTGCAAATATTGCACACATAGTAGATATTTAAATGTACAAGACTCATACCATTTATATTTAAGAAAACAAGGAATACTATATGCTAAGAGTGGTGTCAAACATGCTTGATAATTTATCATGAATCTTTTAGGGTTTTATATGAAATATTCTTGAATGTACCTCCCCATGGAATAATGTAATTCTTAAATGTCTCAATTGCCATGTAACAGTAGCATGGGTTTCTTACTTGCTTCTCCATCCTCATTATTACTCATTCTCTGTTTCACATTTTAAGCTCTAGCAATTCTGAACAATCCATAGCTCCTCAGAGGTGCTTCCTTTCCTCTGACTGCCACCTTTTCTCCCCAGGACCAAATTCTACTCACTCAAGACTCAGTAAATCTCTCCTGCCTCTCAGGAAGCCCTCCAGCATTCCCACCACAGCCTCTGTTCTACCTGGATTACTGCTTGTGTCTCCAGTTCACTGCAGGACTGTGTCCTGTCATCTTTGCATTCTCAGGGTTTAGTGCATGGGTTGAAATCCGCGCTCAGTTGACATCTGCGGAACTGAGCTATTGTTCATTATGAAGCGACACCCTTCATGATTTCATAGACTTCACTCAGCTTTTCTGAATATTCTTTCTAGGTCAATTATTTAATTTATAAGATGACCACATTATGAGATAGGCATAATATCTACCAGATGCAGATTTTTCACATTAAATCATTCTTTAAAAATTGTATCTTGGTTATATAAGCCTGTCCCAGATATTTTACAACATTGTTTATTCCTGTACAAATTTCTTTCAAGAATGGCATACTGATTTTATCTACAAGGAAAAAAAATGGTATTAAGAGGACATCTTAAAGATAAGAATACATACTTTTAGTACAAGGTAAGGCTGAAATATTTTCTTACCACTTTTCTTTTTCTTCCTCAACCCAGTTTTTTGTCCTACCATTTTTCCTTCTTTTGTTCTTCTCCACATCCCCTATGCTTTCCAATTGCCAGTGACATATGGATAGTAACTTTGCTGACTCCTTTTCTAGCATGAGGACTTAGGCAGCAGAGAGTATAGACTGAGAATGTGGGTGAGTATTTTCAGGTTCTAAATGACATCAAATCAGAAAACAATTGCATCCAGATAAATCTCTGACCCATCTGACACCATACATAGTTATAGAATAGTATTGACTATAATATTGGAATATTATTTGACAATAAAAAGTAATGCTACAATATAGATGAAACTTAAGTACCTCATACCAAGTGCAAGAAGTCAGTCACAAAAGGCCACATATTGTATGAGTCTATTTATATGAAATATCCAGAATAGGCAAATCAGGGGTGGGGGCTGGAGGAGTATGGGGAGTGACTGCTAATGGGCATGAAGTTTCTTTTTGGGGTAATACAAATGTTTTAAAATTGATCATGATAATGGTTGCACAATTCTGTGAAGATACTAAAAAACATTGAATTATATGCTTTAAATGGGTAAATGGGTAAATCGTAGGATGTGTGGATCATGTGTCAATAAAGTTACTAAAAATATAAAAAAATAAAGAAAATAATTGCATTTGTAAAACTGAAGAGAGGCTTCCTTCATCTTTTAATAACCCCTATGCTATACTTAGTACCAAATGCAAAAAAAAAAAAAAAAAAAAAAAAAAAAAAAAAAATGAGGGAAAGGACAGGAGGGAAATAACACCAAGAGGATTTTCTGCTGGGCATTATTATTAGCCTGAAGGAAGAGAGAACTGAACTTCAGTTGACAGTGCTGACCCCACAAAGGAAGGGATGGGAAGAGGCAATAAAGATGTCTGGCAATGCCAACTGAGGATCTAGCAAGAGGGCAGAGTGCCCTCCCTCTGTTTGGATAGTACAGGCAGAGCCATTTCTGGGGGAGGGAACATCCTCAGGGAAACTGTCTATGACTCAGTGACTCTGACAGCAATGATGTGTGGGCAAAGCAAAGAATTTTTAAAATAAAGACTACCCAGTAAAGAAAATGACTACCCAGAACGTGGTGGTGACAGCAGCTCTTACTGGCACCTACAATAAGAAAAATTCATTCACCTTTACAAGAGTTCTTTATGAGGCAGCTACTGTGCATAACTCATAGTCCTTAAATAAGCATCCTCTTCCACATTCTCATAACCTCATATTTAAAGTGTTCCTAAATGATCTCCTTGTCTCTAGTCTCTCATATTCTAATCTTTCTTATACATAAATTCTTTCTCCGACACAAGAATGGTTTTAAGCACAAGTTTTAGAATTAGATTTCCTGGATTCAAATCCTGTCTCTGCATCTTATTAGCCTTGTGACCTTAAGGAAGTTAACTAAACTCTCTGAGCTCCTGTGTATCAGTCAGATTGGGTGAAGTGGCAGAGACAAGTGTCCCCCAAATTGTCATAGTTATTTAACAATAACATTTCTTGCTCGTATTTATGTCTATCATATGTCCAAGGCTGTTCTCTGCAGCCTCATCAGGGTCCTGCCAGCCAGTGGCACAAGGAAGTCATGTAGTGCTTTCAAAGCTTGTGCAGAGTCCTCATCTACCAAATTACCTCCTCACACTTTCCTCCTTAATGGCATACTCACTTCCCTCTCAAATGCAAATGTTCAGCCCAACAAAACCAAAATATCCTTTGCTGTCTTCTGCCCAATAGTTGTTTGATATTTCATATGCAGTTGGCTCAATTGATACAGAGTTATGAACCCACCTCGAGGAAACAGCGCTTTCACAAAAAAAAAAAAAATGTTCAGTTTTTAAAATGGAACTAAGACATTAAGCTCTTATTGTTATCTTAAGACTGAACAAGCAATCTGCAAAAAGGAACATGGAGGAAAATGTGGAGGAAAAACTTCATAAAAGCCTTCATATTCTCAATGAATATGCCCACACATCTTTACAAAGTCTCACATTTTCAAATATCTTTATAGCATTTAATCGATTCCATAAAATATAGCAAAGCATAACACCGTGCAAGTTATGCATTTGTGAAAATGATAAATAAAAAACCAACAATGTACATAAAAGAATGACAGCTGGTAAATTATTCAGGCTAGACTAATTGTTATAACAAAACAAACAAAAAAAACAAACTCAGTGACTTAACACAATAAAATTTGTTGCTTGTTCTCATCACAGTCCAGTGGTTGTTGGTGGTGAGAGGTAAGACAGGAGTCTACCACAGTTTAATATGGATGGGTGGAGAAAAGGGTGTGGCGCTAGGAGCCAGGCTCCTCCATGTTGCCACTTCACCCTCTTGTACAATCTTGGAGTTTTCTCCACTCAATTGCGAGACAGGGAAGGAAGTTAGAGGATCCCATTTTAGAGGGCTCTATGGCATAGGCCTAGAGCAGTGGTCAGCAAACTCATTAGTCAACAGAGCCAAATATCAACAGTACAACGATTGAAATTTCTTTTGAGAGCCGAAAACCGACTTCTGCGCATGGGCTACGAAGTTTCAATCGCACTGTACGTGCACGCCTGCACGTGGTATTTTGTGGAAGAGCCACACTCAAGGGGCCAAAGAGCCACATGTGGCTCACGAGCCACAGTTTGCCGACCACTGGCCTAGAGAATGTGTACATCACTTACACTATGTTCATTGACCACAGCTCAGACACAAGGCTGTAGCTAATATCTAACTGCAAAGGATGCTGGGAAATACAATCTAGCTGTGTACCAAAAGGAAGGCAGTTTGGAAAAAAACTAGCCAACCTGTACCACAGTGACCTAGGCTCATTTTCCAGCTCGGTGACTTGATCCAGTAAATCAACCTTAAAGGCAATGATTTAAATACATGAATTTACAAAATTACATGCTCTATACATTTGGCCTCATGTCAACATATCTTTGGAAATGATGGTCTGTTTTGCTATGGTAAAGCACTGTTCTGATAGAAATTACTGAATCATTATGTGAAACTACAGAGTCTGGTCACTGCATTAGACTACTTAGAAGCTAACAGGCAGAAGAGAATGCTCATCCAAGGAATAAACACACAGACACAAAGCACATGATGCTATGTTTTGCACAGACACACAAACTCTTCTCACAGAGGTTGACGTAATAGAGAAAAAAGAAGAGGAAGGATATGTACACAGGAACTTGAACCAAATCAAATGTTTTGGGATACACTTGACTACCTGCCCTGAGAAGATGCATTCATAAGATTTGCCTACCCTCACAGTCAATAATTGTTAGAAAATCTTCAGGCTCATGATGGGTGACATCATGCAGGGCAAATGAAGATCATTTCCTTCCACAATGATTGGTACTTCACTTTGGTTTATACCCCCAGCTGCCTGGGCCTTGGTGTAAGTAACCAGATATCGTAGGTTTGAGACAGGCTTTCCATTTGCATCACTAGGCAGTGAGTGCAGCCAACAGGAAGCGCAATGATTCAGTTAGCATGTTTTAATAGAAATCAATACCAACACAAGGAAAACTTCCTGGAATGGCTGTGCTATGCTCTGATGGGCTATTTTCATGGTCCCTGCCAATGACAACCATTATCAAGAATCCACTATTAACTTTAACAGTGACTCATGTAGCACTTTCAAGGAGGCAAATAAAGTATTTGGACCGGTGACAATTTTAAATTAGAAAAAAATAAAATTTTACTTCTTTGGTCTCTATTAAGTTTCAGTCTTGGACTCAAGTTCAATTCCTGTTTGAGCTTCCATTGAACAGAGATAATTACCACCCTTGTCCCTCTCCTGCCCATCCTTCTCCACCCTTCTTTTCCACTCTCACCCCAGATTAGGTGTAGTGAAGTAGAGAATAATTGTGATAGTTAATATTAATTGAGTATCTTCCAGGTTCAGAGCCATTTTAGTCCAGGGGTCAGCAGATTTTATCTATAAAGGTCCAAATAATAAATATTTTAGGCTTTGTGAGCCATTCACCTTGATCGTGACTACTCAGTTCTGCTGATGTAATGCAGACCGTTGATAATACAGAATGAATGAGTGCCCCTGTGTCCCAGTAAAACTCCATTTACAAAACAAGCAACAGGCCAAATGTAAACTACAGGCCATAGTTTATGGACTTGGTTCTAGACTTTACATATGTCATTATCTCCACTGAGGAAGGGGTTACTATTCTTATTTTATAGATGGGGCTGACAGCCCCCAACATTTCCCCTCTAGTAATGAGTGATGCTATGTCTAATGCCAAAGGCAGGTCTAACACCAAAGCAACCTATACTTTTCTGATTTTGCATCAACTGCCTGACTAAAGAAAGGAGCCAGGCAGGCTAGGGACTAGCAGAAACTATATCCCTGGGCCTAATTATTTACAAACAGAGCTGCTAGTTGGAAGAGTTGTGCAACTCTTCTCTCTTAGTGATCCAGTGTTGACCTGACCAAATTTTTTATGTAAGGAGTCAGATACCACTGTCAGGTCATGTAAACTCCTAAAGTAAGCTTGCTTCCCATGCCCCTAGAGCTTCCAATCCAAATAATCAAAATTGGGTCAAATTTGCAGGGCATTTGAGAATTATTTGTTATTTCACAAATATCATATTTATAACATCCATGTTTTTAATGCCTACCATAAGGATGGGGAGTAAGGGTGTCTATATCCCCAGCACCTGACATAGAAAGTCTTCAAGAAATATTTGTGCCATGTCTTCATGGTTTATTGATATAATAAAATTAGTTATTATATATTATACTCATTTTAATTTTACTTTATATAATGTTATAATTATTTACAAACTAGAGGCCCGATGCATGAAAATTTATGCAAGAGTAAGCCTTCCTGGTAGGGGAGGGTGGGGGTTAAGGGGAGAGATCAACCAAAAGACTTGTATGTATGCATGTAAGCATAACCAATGGACACAGACACCAACACCGGGAGGGTGAGAGCATTAGCGGGGGGGGGGGGGTGGGGGGCGGGGGAGGAGCGGAAGGGAAGGCAGGGGGCAGTGGGGAGATAAGGACACATATGTAATACCTTAATCAATAAAGGAAAGAAAAAAAAGAGTAAGCCTTCCTTCCCCCGGCTTCCGGCACCAGCTTCCTTCTGGCACCCGGGACTGAGCTGCTTCCCTCCTCCTGCCACCCATAGGCAGCCAGGACCCAGGCTGGCTTCTCTCCGGCCCCAGCTTTGTCAGAAAGGATGTCCAGAATGACTTCCGGAAGACATCAGTCTAATTAGCATATTACCCTTTTATTATTATAGATAATTATATATCATAATATATAAATAAATAAAATGTATTTATTATTAATGGAATAAAAGTAAGATATTATTCCTTCTCTCTGTAAGCTGACATTTTAACACAAAAGAAGAGAAATATACACAAATGTTACATTCTGCACTTCGTTATTGCCTAGAATAAAAAATAATTAGCCCTGGCCGGTGTCGGTGTGGCTCAGTTGGTTGAGCGTCTTCCCTGCACTGAAAGGTTGGCAATACGATTCCTGGTCAGGGCACATACCCAGGTTGCAGGTCTGATCCCTGGTTGATGTTTCTCTTTTACCTCTCTCTCTCTCTCTCTCTTTCTCTCTCTCTCTTCCCCCTCCTCCCTCCCTCCCTCCTTGCCTCTTCCTTCCTCTCTCTCTAAAAATCAATAAAAACATATTTTTAAAAAATAAAAAAGAATTAAAAAATGCTACAGTTGTTCAGAGAACAGAGAGCTTAATTCTCTTTTCTGCAGGCACATCTTCATAGAAGAGATGGCATCGAAGTTGGCTCTTGGAACATAAGCAGGATTAGGAAGGTGAGCAAAGCCAAGGATATGGAAAAAGGTGAGGGGTCTTAGTATAAGCTGCTTGGTTTGATTAGAGAAAGCATTGAGCAAGAGAGGGGGAATAATAAATGATAAGACTAGAAAAGTAGGTTGGGAGAAAGTATGAATTGAATGATAATATAAAAGTTTTGAAATAAAAACTGATGATGGGACATGTATTTCCAAAGAGAAAAATTCTCAAAGTTTTTTTTATTTTCTCCACAAAGCAGAGTTATTTTCCTAATTCAAAGGGAAATTGACAGGGGAAAAATGATGCTGAATTGTAATGAAGTAGAAAAATTGTAGTCTTGAGTCAGAGTAAATAATGTCACTAAGCAATCATCTGTGAATTTGCAGCTATTCTAATTTAACTTATATTTCAGGAGGTGCTATTACTTCACAAGGCAGGAACTGAATCAATTCTTTCCTACTATTGTATTCTAGCATGGTGCCTGGTGTGTGGCGGGTGCCCAATAAATATTTAAAGAACAAATGAATAAAGTAATACTGTTCTTCATATTCATAAAGATACACATCTTTCCCTTATTTCCTGGTTTGAGTAAATATATGTCAGCTATTGAAAGGCAACTAGAAAAATCATAAGTAAAAGTCCTATTTAAATACATAATAAAACAACAGGTATTACTCAGGTAAATAAAGACCTTTGCCTTGATTTTAGAGTTGACTGATTAAAGAATCAATTAAACCTGGGTTCTTATTTTAAAATCAAAACCTTTTGAAAAAAGCCATATCTGAGAGGCCCATAGAGTTCATTATTTTCTGATGACTAAAATGACTTTAACATAAAAAGAATCCATTATTTAAATCAAAATAAAGACTGTTGGCCTCATGATTGCTCTTCCACCAGACCAGCATGGAGTGTTTGATCTACTCTGCTCCAGAGTGACCTCTTCAAGTATGATCATTTCTTTAGCACTTTGTAATGTCAGGTTAATGGGTCGTTTTATTTTTATTTTTATTTTTTTTATTTATTTATTTTTTAATGTATTTTTTTTTAAGTATATTTTATTGATTTTTTACAGAGAGGAAGAGAGAGGGATAGAGAGTTAGAAACATCGATGAGAGAGAAACATCGATCAGCTGCCTCCTGCACACCTCCTACTGGGGATGTGCCCGCAACCAAGGTACATGCCCTTGACCAGAATCGAACCTGGGACCTTTCAGTCCGCAGGCCGATGCTCTATCCACTGAGCCAAACCGGTTAGGGCAATGGGTCGTTTTAAATTAAGCTATTTGCAAAATCTTACTAACAATAGCCTAGCAAGAGTATTACAGCGATATAAGGTAAACAGGCCTGTGGTCTATAGGGTTTTGATGGAAATTCCTATGTCTGTGTAGGCTAATCTTTGGGGTCTAGACTGAGGGAAATAACTCCCAACATTTCCTAATCACTGAAGCTAAAGCATGTTTTCTGTGCCAAGTAGGCAAAACATAATCCTTAGAGACACTCATGCCTCCAAGTCAGATGATGAAACCCGCAGATGGTGGCTTGTTACTTCCATACGGCACAGGCAAGTGTCCAATATCGGCCAGGAATGAAACTAAAGCTTGAGAATGGTCGAGAGCAGTGCAACTTTCACAATAAATGGGGGAAGGGGTTGGGGGGGGCATGTCTCTCTCTCTTTTTCTTTTTGGCATTAACTATAGTTGTGTAATTAACAAAACATTTCTTGGAAGTAGTGTTACACTGGTGGTGGACGTCCTCCCACTGCAACGACTAGCTCCTGAGGTTATTCCAGGGGCTCTGTCTGAGGAGTGTGGCTTCCAAAAGTGGAGGTGGAAATTAAATGGCATTCACGTAGCAAAGCTGTAGGGATAATTAGTAATTCGACACACAGTCGGTCAGGGCAAGGTCAACAGGAGAAGGAACGTAGCATCATATGATAAGCATTTAATGGGCTGTATGAAATGAGTGGGTGGTCAAGGCTCAGCCCTGTCAGGTACCGGTTCCCACACTCCCAGGCTCGGAATAAGGTCTGGAGTTCAGCTGCACACAAAGAGCCACTCATACAGTTCTGGCTCCTTTATACCAGGGGCTGGAGCACCTTCTGGACAAATGCAGTCATTCAAGGAAGCTACAACTGTGTGACATTTTAAATGCACTGACCTAACTAAATTATACCAGTCAGGATAATTTTTCAACTTGAATAGCTATGCCATTTCTTTGCCACAACATTGCGGCAAAGAGTCATGCCAGCCCTGGAGAAAATGAGATGTTTGGAGAGAAGAAGGGCAGGAAGGCTTTGTGTTGAAGTTTAACTAGCAAGAAAAATTAAAAATGCTCTTCTGTTCATGAAAAGGGCTTCAGAATAGCCTGACACTGTGGCAGTTCACAAGGCTGTTGGGTGGAGCTCAGTCATCTCTAATTATGAAGTTTTCATCCCTCCTCTCCCTCCAACTAGATTCATGAAGGTTATGCCAAACCTTTCTTTAACATGTTAGATCCCTCTTCTGTGATTAGTGCAAATAAATTAAACAAGCAGAGAAACACAAACATTTATATCATGTTATGCTAAGAATTGCTAATAACTTTTTTCAACACTAATGCATTATAGATATTTAATTCAGCCAACATTTGTTACAGGCCTACTATGTGCTCTTCTAGAAAGCACTCACTCTATACCTAGGCTCCATCTAAAGAGACGCCAAACATAAATCAACACATAAGATATTTTTCAAATTCCTTACAACAGCAGTGACCAACTTTTCTTGTAAAAATACAGATAGCAAATACTTTTGGCTTCATGGGCCATATGTTAATCTCTGTCACAACTACTCAGCTCTGCCAATGTAGCCTGAAAGCAACCATGGGGAGCACATCAATGAACGGGTGTGACTGTTTGTCAATAAATTTTATTTTAAAAAGAGGCAGCATGCCTGAGGACTGTAACTTGCCTACTCCTGTTCTAAAACATACAAAATCTCGCCCTAACTGTTTTGGCTCAGTGAATAGAGCGTCGGCCTGCGGACTGAAGGGTCCCGGGTTTGATTCCGGTCAGGCGCATGCACCTTGGTTGTGGGCACATCCCCAGTGGGGAATGTGCAGGAGGCAGCTGATCCATGTTTCTCTCTCATCGATGTTTCTAACTCTCTATCCCTCTCCCTTCCTCTCTCTAAAAAATCAATAAAATATATTAAAAAAAATAAAAATAAAATAAAATAATAAAAATAAAAGATACAAAGTCTCCTGAACATCATACTGGGAAAGAAAAGAAAAAATAGCCAAAGTTCATGATTTTTTTTTTTTTTTTTTTTTTTTTTGTGAAACTACTATCAAACTTCTTTAGTCATGACTGTGAAGACATGAATTAATCCCCTTAACCAAATGCAAAAGCAGCTTTACTATCAGGGTATTTTATTAATTCATGATCTGTTTCATCTACTTTCAAAAAGAACACAAGGTGGCTGTCATTGGGAATATATGCATACAGGCTAACCTACATGGTATGATTGAAGAGACTCCCCCAACCAATGCAATTCTAAGTAGAATTATATGTCATCAATGAGAAATTCATTGGAGACAATGGCATGCCTTCTTCTCACACTCACGATGGTCTATGCCATGCTTGAGAGACAAAGCCAACAAGAAGAGAGGGCTCCTCAGGAAATGACCAAAGCATATCACTAACCAGCAAAGAAGAAGACACTCTTTGGAATAGGATATGAGCAAAATTTAAAGTTAATATCAAGTCTTGGCATTATTCATCACTAACGGGGAAAGAACAGGGAAGAATAAGAACACTAAACTTTTTTTTTTAGAAATTACTATATGTCAGCATGGTATTAAGTTCTTTAAAATGGGATATTTGTTCAATTTCTTCAATGTTCCAAGCAAGTGTGTTTAACCACATATTCTAGGGAAAAAAAAGAAAAAGAAAACATTTTCCCAAATTTGCATAACTAGTAGCTTTTGGAGTTAGAATTTGAATGCAGCTCTCTCTCTTTCCAAGCTGTATGGCTTTCTGTTACACAACACTGTCTCTTAAACACAAAATATCAGCATTTTGCCCATCTCAATTCAAAAATTCTCTTACTTCCTCCTAATTCCTTTTACTTATAATATGTTCTTATTCTCTACTCATTGTTAAATCAAATCATAATCAGCATGACTTTAAACAAAACCCAGTCTTATGATTAGTATATAGTCTCTCAAGTTTGAGATTACTGGGCCACCAGTGATCTATGAATAAGCCATATGTCAAAAATGATATCCGAAAAAAAAAATATATATATCCACCTCCTTTCTCACTCAGTTAACAGCAGCTGGCTTCAAAATAGTTCATAACACTCATGAATTTTGCTACGAATCACGCCTGATGGAATAAGAAGAAGAAGAAGAAGAAGAAGAAGAAGAAGAAGAAGAAGAAGAAGAAGAAGAAGAAGAAGAAGAAGAAGAAGAAGAGGTAACATTTACTGCATACTAATTATGTGCCAGTTAGTGTCATCATTGAGAGTCCTTTGATAATCCTATGAGGTGTGTACTATTATATCTCCATTTTATGAAAACTGTCTCTCACTAAGAGTTAGAATACTTTGCTCAGGATCACATAACTAATAAGTGGCTGAGCTGGAATTCAAATCCACATCTTCTTAATTTATTTTCAGCTCAGACCTTAGAGAAAAATGGCAAGGCTATTCTTCCTGCAGGTCAGTGATAAGACCCATAGTGAGGGACTACCTTCTTTTCTTTCACTTCCTGAACACATAGCAGAGCCCCAGGGAAGGAGCTTGAGGAAGAGTGAACAGCTCTCTCATTCCAGCCTACTCATTCTTCCTGCTATCTCAGTAAGCCCTGCAGAGAGTGGGGGCTGAAAGCAGGAAGAAGGAGGAGGAGGAGGAGGAGGAGACATTTTTTAATGAGAAATAGAAATAGCTTAGTAATAAAGTCCTTTTGAAATTTTTCTTTAGAGAACTTGAATTTATATATGCCTTCATCCAAAAGCAATCATAAATAAAATTAAGATACTTTACTTGCCAGAACCTTTTACTCACATAGAGATAGAATTTGTACAAAACATAAAAGAAAGTAAGATTTCTTTCCCTCTTTTTTATTTCCCAACAGCCAGCTACCCAGAGCACCCCATAAGTTTTCCAATGTTATAAACCTAGGAGTCCACAACTTTTTATTAAATATCAGAAAGCCCACATTCTATATGCACTCACCTAAAACTATGAGTAAAATGACCAGCTGTGCATTTTATTACCAAGTAGAAACACTAGTTTCTCTGACATTGTTACACATAAACTGTCTTTTTAGTCTTTCCTTACAACAGTGTATAATAATGAATTTCTTTGCCTATATGGAATCAAGATATGATTCTTAAACAACAAAGACTGTAATTGTATTAGCAGCACAATGAGTCACCCTATCACATATATCCTGAATAAATGTGAGATGCATCTGTTGAAATAGAATCCGTGGGCTCCCTTTAATGGGCCAAATGTCTCCAAGGACAGAATAATGGGAGGAAGTGATCCAGCTGCTCAGACTACAAATCTTTTGTCCTTGAAAGAAAAATCAGGAAAGCATCATGTTAAAAAATAAATGCACGCACTTTACCTTGGGAAAAGATTAACAAAGCTTAGCTAGAACACTGATCATCTGACTGCTTACATTTCTATTTATTGCTGGCAGGAAGTCTGGCAGGATGAATTTTCCTCCCTGGTGTGCTTCTCAAACTATAATTTTCAAACTTTTCCAAGGCCTCTTCAGGAAGGCAACAGATCATATAATCTACCTGTTCTACCCACTCCCCTTGCTACAGCAAAAGAAACCTTACTAAATCAATGGAAAGAAGAGTGTTGTTGCTGATAAAAGGAAGATATATACAAAATGTTCCTTGGTGTCAAAAACAAATATACAGCATAAAAATATTGTATAACAGGGGGCATCTCAGCAACCTAAATCTGCTCAGGGCATTTCTCAATGACCTTGGGTGATTTTCAAATGCTATTGGATTAGAGCAAAGCTACTTTGTAAGAGGAACGAGGATATTCCTCATGAAAAAAAGTTGGCCTAGAGGTTGGGGGAGAGAAAAATGGTACCTCTTCTAAAGTTGATAGGGAGCTTGCACCATAGTTGCTCCATGTGTTCTGGGGTTGACCACTCCTTCCTGTCACTCTCACTGCCGCCAATCTCACTGATTTAGGTCGATAGGGCCACCCTCTTGAATCTTGGGGAAGATCATGACATTGCTTGCCCTGGGAGGGAACTGAAAAACACAAATGACTCATTAGAAAATCTGTGCCTCACAGGTCACTCTTCTTCTCAGTCTGAGGGGTTCAGGCTCAGTTTTGTTTTCTATTCAGCCAAAAACAGTAGAGAAAAGAGAGCTCCCAACCCTGCTGGGAAAAGGAAGTGGCAGGGCAGCACTGAAGATGACAGAGTAGCTCTGGCAAAGTCTGTGACAATTGATGAATGTGCACAGAGGTGCCTACTTTGTTGCTAGCAGCAGAAAAAAACACCAGGCAAGCTAAGCAGCTCAGAGCAATGGCAGACAACAAGAGTGGGCAAGGGGGCAAAGCAAACCTCTGCTCAATACATCTGAGGCATCTCACTTTCCTTACTGTGAGCAGAGATGGGGTGGGGAATGAGTAACAGATCACTTAGGGATTGTGCTGTTGAAATTTCCTGGGGACACATAGGGAGTTGTTTAAGGAGGAAGATCATTATAATCAGCATCATAATGAATATTTACTGGGCATTTGTTTTGGCCCAGGCACTATACTAAGCCCTTTGCATGCACTATCTCTTCAATCCCCATAAAAATTCTCTGTGGTAGATACTGCAGTTCCCTAGAGAAGTATACTAGTAGCTATATTACAAACGAGGAAAGCAAGTCCTTTAGGAAGTTAAGAATCTTGCCCAAGATTACATAGCTGGTACATGGCAGAGTGAAGACTGGTCCTCAGGTCTGTTTTACTTCAAATCTGGACTCAGTGAACAATGCTGAAGTTCCCCAGCAGCCCTGCTTTTGATCTCTACTGAAGATTTTCATGTACATTCATATTTGTATATTATTCATGCAGCAAAGATTTATGAGACCCTGTTATATGCCAGGCCCAGTGCTCAGCGTCAGGAAACATTTATGTACAAAAATCAGCAGAATCCCATTTGGAGCATTCAGGCTAGTAGAGGAGATAAGCATTAATCAAATGGTTGTATAAATAAATGCAAAATTACAGTTGTGATAAATTTTGTGTAGGATTTTAAAGCAGATAGCAGGGGCATTTGCTTTGTCTGAGGGTTTTCTACAAAAGGGACCATGTGTTGACTATGAAGGAATCAGTAGAAAATAACTAGATTAAAGATGGTGTTGAGAAAAGCATTCCATCTTGTACTAAAGGCCTGTGGGGATAGGGGACAGGACTCATTGGAGGAAATAAAAAGGGAAGAGGATATTTCTGTGACTACAGAAAGAGAACAATAAAGGTTTATGAAAGATTTTTTTAAAAAGAGAATCTTGCATGTGTTTCAACGTTAATAGGAAGAATTCAGTAATAATAATAGCCAACATACATCATTTTGGTCATATGCAAGACAATGTTCTAAATGTTTTAGATATATTTATTCATTTAATCTTTCTTATAAGCCTCTGGGGACAAAGTACTCCTATTATTCTCATTTTAAAGATCAAGAAATGGAAGCACAGAGTTTAAGTAACTGCTCAGATAGTAAGTGTCAGAGCTCCAGGGTCTTTGATCTTAACCAACATGGAATCCTACCTCTATATCTTATAAAGAAGATGATGAATGTATTAGAGACTGTTTAATTAATAGGTTAAGGTGGTAGTACTTAAATACCAGTGCACATGAGAATCAATAAGTGTGCTCATTAAAACTCAGATTCCCATGCCCTATCTACCCCCCTGGTTTCTGAATGAATAGGTTTTGCTTTTTTCACATTCAGTCCAGATGATTCTGATGCAAGTGCTCCAGGGACAAAGCTTAAAGAAATACTGCTTTGCTTTAACAACTGGAAGGATGGGTACAGATGTAGTGGATTAGTATGTTTGGTAGAGGAGCTTGGGGGAGTTTACCTCCAATGGCTTTTATTCTGTGAAGGATAAAATAGCACAGAGCACACACAAATAGTACAAGACAAACCTGGGTGTCATCTGAAAGGCTCATCAAGTAGGAAACCATTGAGAACAACCCACCCTTGGCTTTGAGAACCACTGTCTGAGAGGATTGTTCCATCACTTGTCCACTCTTGCTCCAAGAGTGGCTTAAAAAGGCTTTATGTCTATTCCTCAAGCAATTGCAGGAAGGAGTGTCTATCCTAAAAGAGTAATAGGAAGGCCAGGTGATGGAGGAAAGATTAGATGAAAAGTGAGGATAAAAGAAGTCTGCCAAGGATATGGCAAGCTAAAAATCCTATAAGAGGGGACCAATAAGATACAAAAGAGGAAAAGATGTATTCATATCTAAAAGGGAGGTGAACAGGAGCCTTGGTTTATTTACAGCATCCTTGTTTAAAACTTCTTTTATCCCAGAATTATTTCCCAGAACTTTCTACCAGGCTCCCAGAACACTGAGATTCACATCTGAAAAATCAACAGGGAACATCTGTGGTCTTCAACTTACACAGCTAATGGCCTTTCCTCAACTCTTACATCACCAGAGAACACAAGCCAACACATGCTGTAAGGATGTACTGGCTGTAGGGAAAACATTCATTATCAGGGAAAATTGCCCAACTCTTAAGGATTCAGCTATGAAGAAAGACAATTCTACTTAATGGAAATATCAAACGTTGACTTGTCTTAGTTCTTTCCTGGGTCCTTCTCATTGCCTATTTCCGTCACTCTTAAGTAGCAAATCTACAACTGGAGTCTGATATGAAGTTCAGGGAACTCTCAACTATCCATGTATTTAGCAATTTGTAATCCACATCTAACCCAAATGCTTCATTTAGCTCACAATTTCCACTGCCTCCTCCATAAATAACTTCCCTGGCAACTTTAACTGAGGAAAGATATCTACCTTGAGTTTAACTCTGTCTCCTTTCAGCCTGGTGCCATGAACTAAAATCATCAACATTCTGTTTAGAAGAGAAGTAAGATTTCTGGTCTCCAGTTTCCAATGTACAGAACTTGGAAGTTACAACTCAATCCTAACAACAAGTAAAATGCTAAAAAAAATTTTTTTTAAATAAAAAATTCTTCTTGGATCAGTAAGAAAAGGGAGGGCACAGGGCAAACTACTGCCCAGTTGGAGAGACAGGCAGGGGAATACAGGGAGTCACCGCCTGCAGGAGCAGACTCTGGAGCGGAATCCACCACGGGAACCAGTGTCAGGGCAAAAAAACCTGAACTGCAATGGACAAGTTGCTGGAGGTTCAGTATGGACAACTCTGAGAGTTAAAAACCCCAGAGGGAGCCCTAGCCGGTTTGGCTCAGTGGGTAGAGCATCGGCCTGAGGACTGAAGGGTCCCAGGTTCAATTCCGGTCAAGGGCACGTACCTTGGTTGCGGGCACATCCTCAGTTGGGGATGTGCAGGAGACAGCTGATGGATGTTTCTCTCTCATCAATGTTTCTAACTCTCCCTCTCTCTTCCTCTCTGTAAAAAATCAATAAAATATATTAAAAAATAAAAATAAAAACTCCAGAGGGACCCAGGCATAGGGGGTTCCCCACACCATCGTGAGAAGTGAAAGAGGCACCTCCTACCCCAGGAGCATGTACTGGGTACAAAATGTAGCATCCCCGTCTCCAGATCCTCATGAGTTTGGGGGAAGAGGGTATAATTCACTGATTACATTGAACTGGAAACAGAACCTCCCTAGGTAACCAGGGAAAAATGTCCATGAACTCAGGCCAAGCCAAAGCTGCCATTTCTGGCCTCGTGGGCAGCCAGCCCACCCTTTCGGAAGTGCCTCAGACAGGACTCTGTTGTGTTTCTTCAATGAAGAAGCCCCTGAAGGTCACAGTGACTCCTGCCCTGCCACCACCAGAATAGCCAGAGCTCAGTCATCTGTGCCCCTCAGCCGGTCAAGGGGAATAGTCAGAGGTTCCTTTTTAAACAACCAGTGCTGATGGAAAAATAGGAGAAGGAGGAAAATTACAGGACAGTCCAAAGAGTGATGGAAAATCATGTAAAAATACATATATATAATACATAAAGCACATACACATATAATACAAATATATACCTACTACATAACACAGATAATCTATTATAAATATATATGCATACATGCAAGTACATGTATATGTGTGTATATATGTGTGTGTATATATGTGGGTGTGAATATTTATAGGTAGTATATATATATATGTCTGTATACATACATATGTATGTAAAATATTGCCCTCCCTTCCACCTAACACATACTGGCTTTAATTTCACAGTGCTTCAGAACATAACAAAGGGACACAAGAGAATTAAAATTTAAAACACAGAGCAGGATTTAGTAGGATGGGTGGTTGTTGTTGAAACTTTATTTGCAAGGCCAGGCTTAAAAGTTGATCTAGCCATGGTAGATGGGTGTCTGAGGAAAGAAATGATTTGGCAATAGCTGCCAACATCCTTCCATCACCAAACACACAAGTTCAACAACCCACGCTGTTCCCTTATTCTTCCTCCAAATAGGAAGAAACACTTCTGGTAAGACATCTGCTTTAGCTCCCACATGCCCTCAGAACTCACTGAACAGCCTAGGACCTGCCTGCTGGGAGGAGACAGGGTGGGAGGGACATGCTTGGGACCACTTGGGTGGCAAGCAGCTCCTTCCATGCCCACGGGCACCTGGCTTTTGAAGTTCAGAAAACTTCATCCATGGCACAATGATTTTTCACACACTTTGATGCTCCAAGATGTTAAGAGATAAGCAAAGGATACACTGCTCTCCACAAAGGAAAAAGGGGAATCAAGGAAGGAGATATAGATGCATTTTCCTGTCACCACAAATACTCCCCTAATGATCAGAGTACTCTGGAGCAAGCTACTGTAGGCCTACAACTAAAAAATATATATATTTGCTTCCTTTATGATAATAACACCACTAACGGAAGTGTGTTTGTGAGGAGTCAGTCTCCTTAGATGATTGCAAAGATCCTTTTTCACACTAGAGAACAGCATTGCCTGTCCCAAAGGAAACATGACAAGCACACTGTGGTTTTCTGCCAACTGTTTTTGTTATTTTCTATCTCAGCTGAGCCCAACCTGACTTCTGTCTTTATTGGTTGGACTGTTTGTCCTAAAGGTTAGAACTTGCATTTAACTAAAGGTAAAAATCACCATTGCAAATCGCTGGTATTTAAGCAATTCTAAATAAAGGGCTTCTCCCGTGGGGTTGTGTGTTAGGTGCTCAACAGGACATAACTGAAGCCAGCTGAACACAGAGAACATTAAGGCCCTTTGCTACTGGAATGTTTGTAAACGCCTGTCAGGCATGTGATACTCTGGGCAGTGGCCTGCATTTCCCTTTCCAGGCATCACACTCATTCCTTCATATCAGGGGCTCTTCTCCAGTCACATCAAGCTTCTTCTTGCCTTCTGTTCACCGTGAATTTATTGCCTCACTGGTTCTTTTTGTCCTCTCGTTACCCTCATTACTGTGCTACTACCCAGTGTGAAGAACCTAGCTCCTTGCAAACCTGAGACTGTAGACCACTGGATTTTTCCTCATCTGACTTCCACTATACTGTCTCTACAAATAATTAACCCTTCAAGCAATTCTGTTCCCTAGTTATCAGTACCATACAACCAATTGATTCCCTAAAATATAGTATACCATACCATACAAGCAGTTGCTTCTTCAAATATATGTAAATAAATATGTCAACAAAAATATATGTAGTATTTAAAAAAACACATTAATGAATAAAGGGAGGCCAGGGCAGGAGTGAAATTTTAGATAGGTGACCAAGGAAGACATCCTCAAGCTGGATACATTTGAAATGACAAAGGGAGTCAGTCATACAAAGGGCTGGGAGGCCGAATGTAGAGAAATTGAGATAGCAAATCAAAAAGGCCTGAGACGAAACTAGCCAATGCTCCTGAGAGGAACACAAAGAAAGCCAAGTACATCCTGGAGAGAGTGATAATGATGAGCTCAGAAAAGAAGGCAGTGGGAGATTGTGTGGGTCCAGGTTGGCTGGATAAGGAGTTTGGGGGTCATTCTAAAACAATGGAAAACCTCTGGAGGGATTAAATCCCAAGGAAGGGATTTTAATGGTTTATGTTTTTAACAGATCTCTCTGTGCTGTGGAGAATAGACTACTGAAGGTAAGACCAGAGCCTCGCAGCTGACCCTTTGAGATTCCAGGTGAAGGCCCCAGGACGGTAGCCTTGAAGATGAGAAGTGGCCCAACTGGGAACATCTTCTGAGATAGAGTTGATAAGATTTGGTGTTGGATTGAATACAGGTTCTGAGGAAAGTAGGTCAATCAAGAATCATGGCTAGATTTTGGGCCTAAGCAACTGGACGTCATGTGGCCCTGATGGACCAATGTTACTCTTTCATCAGTCAATAAACTTCATTGTTATTTATCAATTATTGAATACCTAGTATGTATCGTGTATGTTTTAGCCATTATTTGTAATTGCTACATAGGTTTGGAAGTAGGTATTGTGACCAGCATTTAACAGATAAAGAAAATGAGCCTCAAGAGGTTGACTGACTTGCCCAAAACCACAGAGGTTGGTTTCAAATAACACCCAATGTGACTCCAAACACTATACTGCTCCATCCAGTTACAACGCCCTTTACTGCCAACTGACTGCTAGATATTGTTAGCACTAAAGTCTCTCTTCCCACTGTGTAGGCATAGAAAAGAGACTGTACAGAAAGACATAGAAGTGAATTTACTTCTATCTACATGGTGGGATTACATAAGTTTTTTTATTTATGTACCTATTTCTTGGAAGTATTTTTTGTTTTTATTTCTTGTTTTTTGTTATATTTTCCATAAGGAAAATTGAGGAATCTAAAGCCAGGTCTGGAGACAACCAAATATAAATTCCAGCTCTATGCCTTAATAGTCCTATATCCTTCAGCAAGTTTCTTAGCTGCTAAATTGTCTACAAAGTGGGTATAATAATATTTACCCTGGAGTTGTATAAGGATTAAATGATAAATGTAGAAAACATTTAACACAATATCAGGCAAATAGCAAACCCTCAATAAATAAATGGAACCTATTTCAGTGGCAGTTTTCAAAAGTGGGCACCACAATACAAACAAACAATGATTCAAGTCAGTATTTTATTCCCTGTCGTTTATTTCTACCTCAGTAGATGAGGCAACTCAGACAAAAGAGAAAGTGACATGCCTAATAGCCATGGTAAATTAGAGCCAGCACAAGAATTCTCACTGCCCAATTCCCTGAACACATCCACTAAATCACCAGGTGTTGTGGACAGCATGCGTTTTTTAAATTGCCACCCAGTAAATTGCTTCTGAACTCTGGAGGCATCCAAACCATAGCTGCTTTAGACTGGCCATTCAAATGAATAGACTATCAAGGCACGTAATCAGGCTCAGGAAAGATTTCTGCATCATATTTTTACCAAGAATACACATTGCTGAAAAATCCATTGCTAGCAGGAAAATTGTCAATGTGACCTTAAGAGATATTTTCATCTGGGAGATCTTCAATCTGATAATTTGTGTGACTTAAAAGAAATACATTTGGTAATTTACTGTAACAAGTCACAAAACATAAAGAAGTCTGAAATCTGCAACATAGAGATCACTTCTTCTGAAGGCTATTATAATTCCTTGAGGTAAATGCTAATGGGAAGCAGTTCTGATTAATTATCCAAATCCACCTGAAGAATTGAGTAAAAATTATAGATTTCTCCAAATCCAAATTCTCAGAGACTTTGATCCAGCAGATCTGATGTAGAGTCTAGAATATATATTTTTAAAAAGCTGACCATTAGCAACCATGGAAATGCAAATCAAAGTCAGAATGAAATACCATATCACATCCAGAGAGCTATATTCAAAAAGACAAGAGCTAGTAAAGATATGGAGAAATTAGAATTTCCATGCACTGCTAGTAAAAATGTAAAATTGTACCGAAGCTTTGGAAAACAGTCTGAAAATTCCTCAAAAGTTTAAAAACAGAGTTATCAAATGACTCAGTAATTCTACTGCTTGGTACAAACTTAAAAAATTGAAAACACATGCCGAGACAAAATCTTGTGTATGAATATTCATAGCAGCATCCTATCTAATAAAAGAGTAATATGCAAATTGACCATCACTCCAACAAGATGGCCACCCCCATCTGTGTGGACACAAGATGGCCGCCACAAGATGGCCAGCAGGGGAGGGCAGTTGGGAGGGACCAGGACTGAAAGGGAGGGCAGTTAGGGGTGACAGGGCCAACAGAGGAGGGCAGTTGGGGGGGACCAGGCCTGCAGGGGAGGGCAGTTGGGGGGGGACAAGGTGCCGGGAGCCCTCCAACCAGGCCTTCCCTCCCCTATTGCCATTCCCGCCAACTATTACAAAATTATTATTGACCTCAAGGATTGTTTTTTCATCATCTCCCTGCACCCCCAAGACAGAGAACGTTTTGCGTTCAGTCTCCCTGTTACTAATTTTAAAGGACCTGTGCCCCGGTACCAATGGAAAGTACTCCCTCAAGGCATGGCAAATAGCCCCACCCTATGCCAGAAATTTGTGGCCCAAGCTATAGATCCTCTCAGACCTTGCTGGCCTTCCATCTACATTATACATTACATGGATGACATTCTCCTAGCAGGAGCTTCATGATCTGAAGTCCTCAAATGCAGCCAAGAACTGGCTGCCCGTCTTTCCTCTTTGGGGCTTCGAATAGCTTCTAACAAAATACAGCCATCCACACCCCCCGGTCAGTATCGGCCCTAACTTAGCTATCCCCCTAGCTGATAAGAATAAGCCTTCTCTGAAAACACTACCTACCAAAACAAACTCCAATACTCCCCCCACAACTCCGGCTCCCATACTGCCTCCCATTGGACCTCCATCCACCAAGGACTCTATGTTATCCTTACTCTTTGCTACCTTCCACACCCTAAACCAATCTAACCCCGATATCACCCAGTCCTGTTGGTTGTGTCTCTCCGCCATCCCTCCCTTCTATGAAGGCATAGCAACGTCCAACAATTACTCCATTGTTCAGAACATCACTCAATGCCGTTGGCAACACAGTGGACAGGGAAAAATAACACTCCAGGCTGTCTCTGGATCGGGACTCTGCGTAGGGCCCGTGCCTACTTCACATCGGCACCTCTGTAATCAAATAATTACCCCTCAGAATAATCAAGAATATTTAATTCCTAACAATAACACATGGTGGGCCTGCAGTGATGGCCTGACACCGTGCATCTATGCCCCCCTCCTCAGTAACTCCTTTTGTGTACAAGTTTCCTTAGTTCCTAAAGTATCCTATCTTAGTGATGACCAATTTTCCCACTTGTTATTCCCCGACAATGCCTCCCCTGATCCTTCCCTCAGACAGAAAAGGGAACTTATTACAACCCTCACGGTGGCCACCCTCTTAGGCCTCGGCGCCACGGGTACAGGGGTCGGAATAACCTCTCTTGTTCTTTCCAATCAATATTACAACCAATTACAAGAAGCTATTGATGAGGACATCAAAAGTCTAGAAGGTGCCATTTCTCATCTACAAGAATCCATGACGTCTCTAGCCGAGGTGGTACTCCAAAACCGACGAGGCCTGGATCTACTTCTTCTACAACAGGGAGGCCTCTGCGCAGCCTTAGAGGAACAATGCTGCTTTTATGTTAACCATTCTGGGGTTATTAAAGACTCACTGACAAAGGTCAGAGATAGATTAGAGAAAAGGCGAAAGCTAAGAGAACAAAATCAAGATTGGATAGAATGATGGTTTAACACCCCCCACCCCTGGCTTTCAACCCTATTACCCTCCATCGTAGGCCCTCTAGCCGGTCTACTCCTACTCCTTGCTTTTGGACCGTGGGCCTTTCGAAGGCTCACACATTTTATCAAACAACAAATAGATTCCCTCATAGCCAAACCCATACAAGTACATTATCACCGCTTAGCTGAGGCTGACCGTGAACAGGACTATGACCTCTACCAGCGCTCCCTCCCTACGAGGACAGCATGATGACCAGAGGAATGCTTACCTACTCCCCTCCAGGAGAAAGGTATGGGCACCGAGCTGAGTGCAGAGCAAAGCACTGCAAGGGAAGGTCCCATAATCTTTCGACCCCCTCTGGTTTTCCCTGAGAGTAAACCTGGCTTACATAGAGGTTGGTATCTATCAAATTTTTTTCTCTTAGATGGCCAACAGAGATGCCCATACCACATCCTACTCGGATGCTGTCTAATGAATCAAGCCCTGGTGAGCTTGGCTGGCAGCCAATGACGGGTAAGAAGAGACGGCATACGCTGAGGGGCTCTTCTATAGGCCCTACCTGCAACCTAAGACAGGCACTGGATCAGAGAGATTCAGTTAGGCCGATGACGGGTAATGCAGGCGTTAAACCAGGTATCCCGAGTCTCCCGACCTAAGACAGGCACAGCCACCGCAGGGAAGGCTCTCTGGCCTTAATTCCAGGCTCTACCTCTCCTCCCCAAAAGATACCAAAAGCCGTTACCTGTAGGCTTGGGAAACCCACGGGAGGAGCCGGGTCACTACTCCCTCGCTCGGTTAAAGCCCACTCCCGCTTAAAAACAGAAAGGGAGGAGATGCCAGGAGCCATAAAGGCAGAGTTCAGTCTCACTTCCTGGTCAGCCCTACTTCCTGATTAAGCAAGAACAAAGAAAGCCCGCCCGCGCCAAAGAAGCCCGCGTGCGCCAAGGGCCAGAAGAACCTCCCACATCAGAAAAACCAATCAGCTAGGACAGATACCCAGTCCCCAACCAATCATCCCATGGCAACTCCTTATCCTACCCCTCCCCTCCTGAGTGCTTATATACCGCAATGCTCGAATAAAAAACGAGGCTTGATCAGAACCCTGTCTTGCCTCCGTTCTTCACGTTCCTTGTTTGTTTCATTCTCTTAGGTGGTTCCTGAGTGCCCTCGTTGTTGCCCTGCGGGCCGGGGCAACAAGGCCTGCAAGGGAGGGCAGTTGGGGGGGACCAGGCCAGCAGGAGAGGGCAGTTAGGAGTGACCAGGCCTGCAAGGGAGGGCAGGTGGTGGCAACCAGGCCTGCAGGGGAGGGTAGGTGGGGGCAACCAGGCCTGTAGGGGAGGGCAGTTGGGGGTACCAGGCCTGCAGGGGAGGGCAGTTGGGGGCGACCAGACCGGTAGGGGAGGGCAATTAGGGGCGACCAGGCTGGCAGGGGAGGGCAGTTAGGGGCGACTGGGCAAGCAGGGGAGGGCAATTAGGAGCAATCGGGCTGGCAGGGGAGCAGTTAGGCATTGATCAGGCTGGCAGGGGAGTGGTTAGGGGGTGATCAGGCTGGCAGGCAGAAGCGGTTAGGGGCAATCAGGCAGGCAGGCAGGCGAGCGGTTTGGAGCCAGCAGTCCTGGATTGTGAGAGGGATGTCTGACTGCCTGTTTAGGCCCGATCCCATCAACAGGCAATCGGACATCCCTCGAGGGGTCCCAGTTTGGAGACGGTGCAGGCTGGGCTGAGGGACACATACAACACCACCCCCGCCCCCCCCTCCCGTGCACGAATTTCATGCACCAGGCCTCTAGTTATTCATCATAGCCCAAAACTAGAAATAATCTAAATGTCCATCAAACAATGAATTGATTAATAAAATGTTGTCTATCTACACAATAGAATATCATTTGCCCATTAAAAGTAAGAAAGTACTGAGACATGCTGTCCCATGGATGAATCTTGTAAACATTGTGCTAAGTGAAAGAAGCCTGTCACAAAAGACCACTTATTATATGATTCCATTTATATGAAGTGGCCAGAATAGGCAAATATATAGAGACAGAAAGAAAATTAGTGGTTGCCTAAAATTGGGGGTCAGGAAGGGGGAGTGGGGTAATGCACTTCTAGTGAGCACAAAGTTTTTTGAGAGGCTAATAAAAATATTCTAAAATTGCTTGCTATGGCTGCACAACTCCATGAATGTGCTAAGCCCAATGAATGGTACAATTTAAATGAGTGGATTTTATGGCATATGAGTTATCCTATATAAATATGCAAATTGACCCTAATGGCAGAATGACCAGTCGCTACGATGCACACTGACCACCAGGGGGCAGATGCTCAATGCAGGAACTGCCCCCTGGTGGTCAGTGTGCTTCCACAGGGGGAGTGCCACTCAGCCAGAAGCCAGCTCATGGCTGGCCAGCCCAGCAGTGGTGGTGGGAGCCTCTCCCACCTCTGCAGCAGCACTAAGGATGTCTGATGACTGGGTGTGGGCCTAAGCCATTAGTTGGACATCCCCCAAGGGCTTCCAGGCTGCCAGAGGGTTGTCTGACTGCCAGCTCCCTAGGGGATTGGGCCTAAGTTGGCAGGGTCCCAGACTGTGAGAGGGTGCAGGCTGGGCTGAGGGACCCCCCTCCCCCGAGTGCACAAATTTTCGTGCACTGGACCTCTACTAACTCAATAAAGCTGTTATACCTTCTTAAGGGTTGCCCAGATGGTTTTGATGAATAGACAGGTTTGAACATCACTGTTCTAAGTCCTGGGTAGTCAAGATGTGGTCCATGAACCAGTTGTATCTACATGACCTGAAAGCTAGTTAGCAATGCAGGCTCTCCGTGTTGGGGTGGAACTTGCTATTCTGCATTTTAATGTGAACCCTAGTTGCTTGAAGTGCACATTAAAGTTTGAGAAGCACTGCTCTGATGTACTATTTACTAGTAGAACCTTCTCAGAACATGCCTACTCCATCCCAAATAATCAGACCAAAGGTTTTGACCTCCTTAATGCCTAAACTTAAGGAGCAGGATAACATCAAGGGTTTGCTCAATTATGGGGACATTCACTAAAACACTTGTGGAAAGCCCCAAAGAGAAGACCTTAATAAATAAATCTCCTCAGTATGCCATAGGAGTTTTAAGTAGTTTTGCCAGAATCTCATTGGAGAACATAAAAGTGTTTCTGATTTTAATGCTGAGGGGAAGAGGATTATGTTAACCTGAGAGTCAAGCACAGTTCAGGTAGAGAGGGTTAGATAGTTAGCGATGAGAGGAAGGTGCATGTTGGCACAATCAGACATGTAACATAATTCCTTTTTTCATTGTTTTTGTTTGTCTTATTGCTCAATAAAAAATGTGTGACTTTTTTACACTGTCACAAATGAACTGTGACTTTTCTTTCACAATATACATGGGTCATCTCATAGGGTTTATCATACCTCCATCAGTTGTATTCCTTTTATTTATTATTTATTTTTTTCAGCTTTATTGAAGACATTATGCTAAGTGAAATAAGCCAGACCAAGAAAGACAAATACTACATGATCTCATTTATATGTGGAATCTAAAAACATCAAAAGCATAGAACCAGAGAGCAAGGTGCATTTTTTACAATTTAGTTCTGCATCACTGAGATTTTGTGTTGCCCCCCTAAGGGCAATGTTTTCAAGTAGAAAGGCACAGCACGTTCACTTGCTACTCCAATTAACACTGCAGGGTCAATGTAACTCAAATGTACCCACACGAAATTGTAAAAGCCACAAAACGTCATAATACAGGATCATTTTTATGTTCTTATTCTATTCTTGATGGCTGTATTGTACAGTCATTAGATGAACAATTGATAGACAACTTAGTTTGAATCTCAGGAATACTGTAT
Organism: Plecotus auritus; assembly: GCF_963455305.1. NCBI lineage: Eukaryota > Metazoa > Chordata > Mammalia > Chiroptera > Vespertilionidae > Plecotus > Plecotus auritus. The sequence goes on along the minus strand of NC_137772.1, from coordinate 140,266,443 downwards.
AGTAGCTTTATCATTCTGTGCAGGCTACTTAAGCATTTTAAGCCTCGGTGTCCTTTCTTTAAATTGATATAATCTATCTATATAAAACCCTAATATGCAAATCAACTGAACAGCAGAACACACTGACAACCAGGGGACTGATGCTCATGACACACACTGACCACCAGGGGACTGATGCTCAACACTGGAGCTGCCCCCAGCCTGCAGGCCCTGACGGGCAGAGAAAGGTGGGGCCAGCGAGTGGGCAGCACCAGGCCAACCAATGCGGGTGCGAGCGGGTCCCTACCCTGATCACCCTGCCAGTTGCCCCACAGATAGGCCCTGATTGCTGTCCAGACCTAGGGACTCTACTGTGCAGAAATTTCATGCACCGGGCCTCTAGTAGCTTTATAAAATTGTTGTAAGGAAAAAATGGCATAAAGCATATAATGTACTTAGAATATAGTAAGCACTTAGCGTTAGCTATCATCATCATGATCATCATCAAGATTCTAAAAAGGAGATATCAGCAGTGTTTGACAGTATATGTGCTTTTAAACCATTCTATAATCTGACTGTGAGTTAGTTTAAAAAGATGAAATGTATTTTCTGTAAAAGTTGACAATCCATAAGGCAAAATGGGTTCAAATACAGAGCTAGGGGACATCAAATGAGATGTCTAATAGCCCAAGTTAAAGACATTTGCCAGGAAAGAGAATACTTGGCCTATATCCATCTCCTATGTCAGTTGGACAGTAAGTTGTCAATAAACATACCTGTTAAGGGTTGATGGGTTGAATTGTGTTCCCCTCGAAATTCATATGCCTAAGTCCTAACCCCTACTACCTTCAGAAAGTGAGCTTATTTTAAATATGTCACTGCAGATGTAATTAGTTAGGTTAAGAGGAGGTCATACTGGAGTAGGATGTGCCCCTTTCTTATACAAAGGGAACTTTGGACACAGACACCACACATAAAGACAACACTATGTGAAAATGAAGGCAAAATCCTGGGTGATGCTTCTACAAGCCAAAGAATGCCAAAGAGTGCCAGTAAAACTCTAGAGGCTAGGCAAGAGGCATGGAATGATTCTCCCTCACAGCCTTCAAAAGGAGCCAACCCGGCCAACACCTGATCTTGGACCTCTAGGTTCCAGAACTGAAAGACAATAAATGTCTGTTGTGTAAGGCATCTAGTTGTGGGGCTGTGCTTTGACAACTCTTGGAAGCTAATACCGAGCTAAATAAGTGGCTTGGTAGCAAATCTTGTAGGCCAGAGGGTCTGCATATTTAGCATAATTTCAAATCATATGGAGTGCTCCTTAAAACATATATAGCTGGGTCTCACCTCCAGAGCTTCTAATTCAGAATACCTAGGGTAGGGTTGGAAAATTTATGTATCTTATAGGTTGTCAGAGAAAAGAGATCCCCCTGAAGTGTGTTGTTTTTGTTTTTTTTATTTTGGGTGGGGGGCGGTGGTCAAAATTTGGCCAGCAGCTGGAGAACACAAGTTCTAGAGTCCTACCTCCTCACAAAATATCCACGTTTTATCCACCTTGCCCTCCCATACCCCATTCCTTTAACAAATTGAGGACACTGTTTTATTTTTTAATCAATGAAAAATATTGTTTTTGATCATAATAATGGATCCAGCTGCATCAAATCAATCAAGATTTGGAAATGCTACTCCAGATTATTAAAAAATAATTTGCAAAAGAGTTTCTTAAAACTTAGAAACTGAAGTTTAAAACTTTAAGATGCATCAGAATTACATAGGATGTCTAGGACCCATACTAGATCTATTGAAGCAGAATTTCTAGGGGTGAGGCCAAGGCAATTGAATTTTTAATTGCCTTTTCAAGTAATTCTGATGAACACCAAAGCTTTAAAAATACTGAGTTTGTCTTAGACTATCCCATAATCCACTCAACTTTATTCTCATGTACAAATGAACTTGTCTTTATAGCAATGTATGGCTCTGAGGTATATGGAAATGGACATGAATAAGCCTTGGACTCAGTCTGACTTGGGTTCATGTCCTATCTCTGCCCATAAAAAGCTGGATGATTTGGGATAGTTACACAGGCTCTTTGAGTTATAATTTATTCATCTATCCAATAGAGCCAGCCATACTCTTTCTCAAATTAGTTAAGAATTAGCACCAACATAAATACATGCTTTTTAAAAAATAACAAATCATTATTAGAAATAAAAGACATTATCTGTAATGCTCCTGGGAACTGCACCTATGATCATTAATTCTTATTTTAATTTTTTTTTATTATTGATTTCAGAGAGGAAGGGAGAAAGAGATAGAAACATCAATGATGAGAGAGAATCATTGATTGGCTGTCTTCTGCACACTCCCTACTGGCGATAGAGCCCACAACCTGGGCATGGGCCCTTGACTGGAATCGAATCTGGGACCCTTCAGTCCACAGGCCAACACTCTATCCACTGAGCCAAACCGGCTAGGGCTGATCATTAATTCTTAAGATAATATCAATAAATAACAACAGAATCCCTTACTATATTCACAAAGTTTTGCAGACACTAATTAGCAGGCTATCCCAGGTATCTAACAATGTTTAGCATATAGTAGGCACAAGTAAATATTAATTTATTGCAACAAATACCTTTTAGCATAGGTGTTAAAAACTCAGAATTTGGAACCAGAGTGTCCGAGTTCAATTCTTGGCTTTGCTACTTAACCTCTCTAATACTACATTTCCTCATTTATAGCATGGTAATAATAGAAACTACAATCACAGAGATTCCCAGATGTATTCACTGAGTTGGTATATGTAATCTATAATAATAAAAGCATAATATGCTAATTAGAAAGGAAGTCCTTCTGGACGAAGCTGGGGCTTTGAGGGAAGCTCAGGTCACAGGTGCCAGAGGGAAGCCAGTACCAGCAGCTGGGGGAAGGAAGGCCTACTCTTGAGCAAATTTCATGCATTGGGCCTCTAGTATAATATTAAAATGGTACCTGGCACTATGTAAGAGCTTGCTTTATTCTTCTTATTCATATTAATATTATCAATGAGCATGTAACTACTAAGAGGACGCTAATAAGAGGTTGTGATGAGAAACAGAAAAAGCATTTTAAGAAAAATGACTTTTGAACTGTTCTCATAAAGAGAAATAAAAATCAACCTTGTATTATCTCACACTAAAAATTTTTCAGTCATTATAATAACCCGCTAAGAAAAGTGATTAAGAAATTAAGACCTCTAACAAGTCTGATTTATATTGATGATCATCACTGGTAACTTGTGCCTCACATTGCTTTTAAAAATAATCAATATAATGAAGATCAGGGAGCAAGAAAGATTAAGACTGTCTTTTTTGGCCAAGTAACCACCATGTTCTTTATTATTCATTTTGGATATGAGCTGGATCTATGTGACATATAGATGAATATTCAAAAAGTTACCTTAATATCCAGACTTCTTCAAGCACAGCAGAGGCCTGGTTTAAATACTACTCATTACAGCATGGTTTGGGAAATATTACAAGTTCTCCCAAATATGAGGGCCATTTGGATTCTCCTGGATTAAATAAGAAAATATTTGGAAAACATCTTACTACACCAGGCACATGAAGAATATTCAATAAAAGTTAATTGATTCTGAAGAAAAAATCATACAACAGGGAAAATTTCTACCTTTGTTAAGAACTAAGCAATCGTATATAATTAATAGGTAATATGCAAATTGGCCATCATACCCTCACACAAGATGGCTGCCCCCATGTGGTCACAAGATGGCTGGCAAGGGAGGGCAGTTGGGGGCGATCAGGCCAGCAGGGGAGGGCAGTTAAGGATGACCAGGCCGGCAGGGGAGGGCAGTTGGGGGGGATCAGGCCTGCAGGGGAGGGCAGTTAGAGGCGACCAGGCCTGCAGGGAAGGACAGTTGGGGGCGACCAGGCCTGCAGGGGAGGGCAGTTGGGGGCAACCATCCCTGCAGGGGAGTGGTTAGGGGGTGATCAGGCTGGCAGGCAAAAGTGGTTAGGGGCAATCAGGCAGGCAGGCAGGCAGGCAGGCGAGTGGTTAGGAGCCAGCAGTCCCAGATTGTGAGAGGGATGTCCGACTGCCAGTTTAGGCCCGATCCCTAGGGCCTAAACCGGCAGTCAAACATCTCCTAAGGGGTCCCAGATTGGAGAGAGTGAAGGCTGGGCTGAGGGACACCCCCCCCCAAGTGCACAAATTTCTTGCACCAGGCCTCTAGTATAACATAAATAAACGCAGCACAGGGTGTAAAAAAATTAGTAAGAAGGGAATACAAAGGAGGTTCATGGGTAATGTCATCAATTTTCCAGCTTTGCCTAGATCACCCTCTGTAGGGAAAAGGGGTTGTGGAAAAATCCCAGATTTTGATCAGTTTATGGCTTTTATCCAGAAAGCTACACAAGAGCCATGGCAGATGAACCCTGAACCTGAGCTGAGTAAACAAATGATCTCAGGGGAGTTGTGTGGGCTTCCTCTGTCCATCAGCTGAAAATGAGGGCCCTACTGAACCCAACTGACTTGGCTTTGGTTCCTGGTTCTGTCATTCACTCTATACTGTGTTGGGTGAGTTCACCTCTCAAACTTTCTATCTCCCTATCACTAACTACCTCAAAAGGTCTTCATTCATTCAACACATAGTTTGTGAGTGCTCAGGTTGTGCTGGGTGATGTTTGTGGCCCTGGGAATAAAGTGGTGTACAAAGTAGACAAAAATCTATCTCTTTTTTAGAACACAACATGGAATTGATGTGCTAGCTGGGGAGACAGTGGCAGAGTGCCTGCATGCAGTCTGCACCTGTTGCAGAACCCTTCCTTGTACCAGGCCCCACTTGAAATTAGCAACCTCTCAGGGGAGGTAGCACACTCAAATCAGGTACATATTGCCCCCAGTACTTCCTGGGATGTCAGCTTGTCAGTGATAGAAATGGAGAACCTAACCTTAGAAGGGATACCTTGACATGTCTCACACCATTGCACACCTACAATTTCACTGAGGTGGGAGCCCCTGACTTTTTGTGGGACTTATTTCCTACCTCTTAGCAGGCAAAAAAATGTCTTACCAAATGGCAAGAAGAGTTGCTACTTCCTCCTCATTGGATCCAATCAGGAGAATATCATTAATACTAGAGGCCTGGTGCATGAAATTCATGCATGGGGGGGGGTGTCCCTCAGCCCAGCCTGCACCGTCTCCAGTCTGGGGCCCCTCAAGGGATGTCCGACTGCCTAAACGGGCAGTCGGACATCCCTCTCACAATCCAGGACTGCTGGCTCCCAACTGCTCACCTGCCTGCCTTCCTGATTGCCCCTAACCGCTTCTGCCTGCCAGCCTGATCACCCCCTAACCACTCCCCTGCCAGCCTGATTGATGCCTAACTGCTCCCCTGCCAGCCTGTTTGCCCCTAACTGCCCTCCCCTGCAGGCCTGGTCCCCCCCAACTGCCCTCCCCTGCAGGCCTGGTCCCCCCCAACTGCCCTCCCCTGCAGGCCTGGTCCCCCCCAACTGCCCTCCCCTGCAGGCCTGGTCCCCCCCCAACTGCTCTCCCCATGCAGGCCTAGGTCCCCCCCAACTGCCCTTCCCTGCAGGCCCGGTTGCCCCCAACTTCCCTCCTCTGCCGGCCTGGTCACCCCTAACTGCCCTCCCCTGCAGGCTTGATCACCCCCAACTGCCCTCCCTTGCAGGCCTGGTCCCTCCCAACTGCCCTCCCCTCTGGCCTGATTGCCCACAACTGCCCTCTCTTGCAGGCCTGGTCCCTTCCAACTGCCCTCCCCTGCTGGCCATCTTGTGGTGGCCATCTTGTGTCCAAATGGAGGCAGCCATCTTGTGTGTTGGAGTGATGGTCAATTTGCATATTACTCTTTTATTAGTTAGGATAATGGACCAGTGTGAGTCTTGTGGAAGAGATGGGACTGGATTGTGACCCTAGGATGAGTATTTAATGATACATGTGAAAAAAAGGTATTTAGCACAGTTCAAGGCCAGAGCAAATCCTTGACAAATGTTACCTGTTGTTCCTCTGCTCAGTGTCATCCATCCTGTAAATCAGGATGCTGGGCAGGGCCAGCAGCAGCAGCTCAGAAAAGCTCCTCTTGGAATTGGTCTCTTCTACAAACCGCTCTGGTTTTTCTTCTCCTTATTAGCCATCAAATTGTGTTTCACAAAAGTATGAATGAACGTTTTACACTGCACCCCAATAAATATTTCTCAAATTAAAGCACCACTTAATTGCATCTCAGCAATGTTCCCCGGTGACCACACCATTAGGCTTAATGAATAATTCATCAGCTTCCTGGGGTGTGTTGCCTGGTCTTAAGAACAAGAAGAAATAAAGCTGTGTTTGCCTTCCAGGCCTCACTTTTTCCTCATTGCAAGTGCATGTGCGCAGCTGTCTAGACTTGCCCCCACCCCCACCTTGTCCTCACACTGGAAGGTCGTTTGGGGGCCTCTGCTTGCCCAGGACACTTGAACAGCAGCTGCCTCTCAGACGTTGCCATTTAACCCGTGCGTAGCACAATGAAAAATAGACCTCGGGCTGCTGGCGAGCTGCAGTTGCACTTTGCTCAATGAGCTTCAGGTGAACTGAGGGCAGCTTGGATCCATGGGGTCACCAGCGGGACCTGCAGAAGCCTCCTTTCTCCAGGGGAGCTCTGGGGGAGGGGAAGGGGCAATGATGAAAGAGTTTTCTTTTTCTCTTCCTGCAATCTTTCATCTATCCCAGAACATCACCCACGGCAGCAGCTCGAATCAGAGGCATATGTCCATCTGATTTATTGCTTTCTAACTGTTTCCATTAAAGGCTAAGAAAATCCTTTCTCTGTGACCTCCCCCCCCACACACACACCCCCGCACCGATTACAGAGAGGGAGCCCTTAGAACTTGGGTGTAAGATCTCAAATGTACCCCAGATGGAGGAGAGGGCATGGGCTCTGGCTCTTCACACCAGACCCCGCCTGCTCCTTCCTATTAAAGGCATAATAGCTGTCATTTGTCCAGTCAACTGTGTATCTACAAAGATTCTTTTATCTAATATCCATGAGGTAAATACTATTAGTATCACCATTTTACAGATGGCAACACTGAGGCTTGTAGAGCGAGGTAAACCAACAGCTCCAAAGCAACAAGGCTGGGTTTGAAACTCAGGTCATCTAATTCCAGAACCAGCATTCTCCAGTTTTCATATTCCTCCAGCCCACGCATTCCTTTCTTTGACTGATATTTACTCTCCCTGATGTGTGATTTGACCTACATTAGTGACAAGCCCTGTGTCTTTATTTGTTCTGGTGAAAAGAATAGTGAATGCATGCGAATCTGTAACCTTAGTTCTTTAACCCTTTTAAGTTTTTCTTGCTTTTTTGAAGCTTTTCTTGGAGATATTAGCAATATGACAGCACAAAAACCAATATGGTCTAGATTGCCAAGAAAATTAGTAGAATCACAAGCAAGAACTGGTGCTTTAGGGTGGTATCCAGGCATAACTCAGAGATGTTGTGGGTTCGGTTCCAGATAATCGCAATTGAGGGAATTTCACAGTAAAGTGAATGACATGACATTTTTGCTTTTCCAGTACATATCAAAGGTATGTTCACACCACACTGCAGTCTATTACCTGTGAAATAGCATTATGTCTTAAAAAACAATGTACATACTTTAATTTAAAAATTCTTTATTGCTAAGAAAGGCTGTCACCCGAGCCTCCAGCAAGTCATGAGACTGGCCAGTGGAGACCTGGATGTGGATGAAACTGCAGTGTCTGTGAAACACAATGAAGTGAGGTCTGCTCTAGTGAAAACCTCTGAACCTGAAGTCAGACACTGGGTTTCAGTGCTGCCTCTGGTCCCTGCTATCCGGTCACTTAACTCTCTGAATTCAGTTTGTTTATCAAGAAAGTGAGGAAATCATAAACCCCCACAAGCGCTATTTTGAGGATTACATGTGGCATGATGTGTCCGTGTAACTCTTCCTCCTGCTGCCTTTCATCAGAGCTGTGCAACCAAGAGAAGGAGGTGGCAGTGTGAGGGCTGAGGCACTAGGACAGATAAAGCTGCTGCTGCTGCTGCTGCTGCTGCTGCTGCTGCTGCTGGGAAGAAGAGCAGACCAGCTTTCTCCCTTCTGGGACTCTCCAAGGAGGCATCCTCTTTTCACAGGACCAGCTCTAGCAGCTCCCAGCTGGTCCTTCCTTCTCGGCTCTTCTGAAAGGCCAGATCACACGTTGGTTACTACAGTTTCAAAACTCAGCACTAAATTATAACCTAACACTCTCATTTCCTCAACACAGGCAGCCTACAAATGAACATGAGAAAATGCCCATTGTCAGTTCATCAGTGACATGAAAAGGAAGAAAATGTGCTCCCTGGTTGAGCAGAAAAGCCAGATTGGGGGGTTCCCATGCATTTCCATCGGTATCCCAGAACATAACTAGAAAGGAGGCACACAATGAAATGATGGCTTGGTGGGTTAGTTTGTTGTAGGTAGGTTAAAAAAAAAAGGGGGGGAAAGAAAAAAAAAGACAAAACAAATAAAACTTCTGGAAATGATTATAGCCAAAGAGGATGAATAGAGCTCTTCTCAGTTTTTCTGGGAACAACTTTGACCTTTATGTCTTCATCGCACTCCCAGTCTCTGCAGGAGAATCATTGTGTTGTCCTGAAAATCAATACTGAGCATCCGGTCCTCTTTCCCCTTTCAGCCTGTGGACGTCAACAACTTGTGTGGCAGCCCCTCAAAAGCATCATCTCCCCCTCTTTGTCACTCTTCTTCCTCTCTCTAAATTTCACTTTTCTCACTATTGCAAATCTTCCCCATGTTATAATTACACTGTTGTGGGGTCTGTTTCAAATAAGAAAACATTTCAAGACTTATCAGAACCCTCCATGCCTACAGCCAGACTTTCTCGTGTCCTTTCTCTTTTGAACACAGTTGCCCTTTTATTATTTTTTATTTTTTAATATATTTCTTTTATTAATTTCAGAGAGGAAGGGAGAGGGAGAGAGAGAGAGAGAAATATCAATGATGAGAGAGAATCATTGATTGGCTGCCTCCTGCACACCCCATACTGGGGATCAAGCCCACAACCCGGGCATGTGCCCTTGGCCAGAATTGAACCTGGGACCCTTCAGCCCACAGACCAATGATGTATCCACTGAGCCAAACCAGCTAGGGCCATGGTTGCCTTTTACATGGAGTAATGAAGAGAAACAAAGCTGGCAATTTGTGATACTAAGTACAGCCAAAGCAGGACAGAATGGAGTAGGGATGTGGGAGAGAAAGCCTAAGGCCACCTGTTTGAAATAGTTTAGTGAGGTTTTAAAAAAAAAATCCCCAAGTCTCCATTCAACCTCCAGGAAAATGGTGCATGTTCCAATTCCCTACTCCCACGCTTTACCCTGAAAACAGAGAAATAAAGGAAGAATGACTTGAAAGTAGATGGGACAGAGAAAGGTAGGGCTTGCAGGGTGGGCCACACTCTTTTAGACAGTCAGATAGTGGGAGAAGCAACAGCTGCAGGGCCTGTGTCTGCTAAAGAACCTCCCTGATGACCTGGACTAGAGATGTCATTTTATGGACGGTGCCCAACCTTCCTGAGACAGGACATTATCTACTCTTTTAGGATAGTAGCCATCCATTCTACTTCCTGAGCAAAAGGCAAAACAAATAAGCTGACCAAAGACCTTCCAAATTGGTAAATATAGTTATACTAGAGGCCCGGTGCATGAAATTCATGCACAGGGGAGGGTGTCTCTCAGCCCAACCTCTACCCTCTCCAATCTGGGACCCCTTGAGGGATGTCCAACTGCTGGTTTAGGCCCGATCCTAGGGATCGGGCCTAAACCGGCTGTCAGATATCCTTCTCACAATTAAGGACTGCTGGCTCCTAACCGCTCACCTGCCTGCCAGCCTGATCGCCTCTTAACCACTCCCTTGCCAGCCTAATTGACACATAATTGCTCTCCTGCCAGCCTGATCATCCCCAACTGCCCTCCCCTGTCAGCCTAATAGCCCCCAATTGCCCTCCCTACCATCCTGGTCACACCCAACTGCCCTCCCCTGCAGGCTTGATCTTGCCCCCAACTGCCCTCCCCTGTAGGCCTGGTTGCACCCAACTGCCCTTCCCTGCAGGCCTGGTCACACCCAACTGCCCTCCCCTGCAGGCCTGGTCACCCCAACTGCCCTCCCCTACAGGCCTGGTCACACCCAACTGCCCTCCCCTGCCAGCCTCGTTGCCCACAACTGCCCTCCCCTGCAGGCCTGGTCACCCCAACTGCCCTCCCCTACAGGCCTGGTTACCCCTAACTGCCCTCCCCTGCAGGCCTGGTCACACCCAACTGCCCTCCCCTGCCAGCCTGGTCACCCACAACTGCCCTCCCCTGCAGACCTGGTCACACCCAACTGCCCTCTCCTGCCAGCCTGATCGCTCACAACTGACCTTCCTTTACAGCCATCTTGTGGTGACCATCTTTTGGTAGCCATCTTGTGACAGCCATCTTGTGATGATGTTGCACGACGCCACTTAGGCTTTTATTATATAGGATTAATAGATTATATGATACATCTTATATAAATACATTTAATGAGAATTAAATGATTTTATTAGGAAATTTAAAAAATTGAGACTTTCCTAAAAACAGCTTAAACATATATGTACTGTACCAATACTTGTAATCACTGCTGCTCCTTTTAGGCATGTGCCTGCCTGTGTGTGTGTGTGCACACACACACTCACACACACACACTTATCCAAAAAGGCTTGCTGTGTGTGTGTTTTGAAATGCATTGTCTGATTGTTATGCTGATCATTTCAGTCATGTTCTCCTGGAGAAAACTCTAATTCCTAAGAAGGTCCTTATTGGTGAACCTGTAATGCCTGGCTGGTGGGGAAGATGGCCATACTACATTAAGATTATACTGACTATAGGCAGAGTGGCCTAATCTTATAATCCCACCATGTTGACCATGGCATTGGGACTTATTGTTGCCTGAAGTCTAAATGAATACAATCTATTAACTGTCCATTTCTATGACTCAAAGATTACACATTGAGAATAACAATTTTTGTAACAGCATTGTTTTCAGCATGAACATTGAAAACCTAAATTTTCATCAGTAGGAGATAGGTTAAGTAATTTGATATTCCCATTAAAAACATGATGCCCCGCTGTTGTGGCTCAGTGGTTGATTATCAACTCAGGCACCAAGAGGTTACCAATTCATTCCCAGATAGGGCATATGCCTAGGTTTCAGGCTCACTACCCAGTAGGGGACATGCAGGAAGCAGCTGACTGATGTTGATGTTTCTCTCTTATCGATGTTTCTATCTATCTCTCCTTCTCTCTCCCTCTATCTCTAAAATCAATAAAAACACATTTGAAAAACATGATATAGGTCCATATGTATTGACATTTAAAGGTGTTCACAAATATAGTTTAAGGAGAAATGGGAGTGACAGACAATACATACATCATGATTGGATTTTGTTTTACATAAACCTGTGTTTTGTATATAATCATATAAACATCCAGGTTATGCATAGGAAAAAATCTACAACAAAATATTAATAGGGTTATATATGGATGGTGTGACTATACCTAATATTATTTTAATTCTAAACACTTATCTGCATTTCCTGATAATTTTTTTTCAATGAGAAAAATATCCTATCTAATAAAGAGGGAATATGCTAATTGACTGTCACACCCTCACAAAGATGGTGGCACCCACAGCCAATAAGGAGAGAATATGCTAATTGACTGTCACACCCTCAAAGATGGTGAAGCCCACAGCCAGAAGATGGCAGCGTCCAGTCCCCTCAGCCCCGTCGGGGTGCCAGGCATGCAGCACGGCTGGGCCCGCCCCCAGGCCAATCCAAGGTCCAGGCAAGCCTCAGATGGCAGCTGCCCAGCTGCCCAGGGCCGCCCAAGGCTCAGATAACCAGGGCCGGCCGAGGCTTGCGCTGCCGGCAGTGGCAGCAGCAGAGGTGTGATGGGGCATCTCCTTCACCTGATCGCCAGGTTGCCTCCCGCCCCTGAGGGCTCCTGGACTGTGAGAGGGGGCAGGCTGGGCTGAGGGACCCCCCCTTCCAGTGGATGAATTTTCATGCACTGGGCCTCTAGTCTACACTAATAAAAGAGAAACATGCAAATTAACCATCACTCCACTATGCCAAGCCACACCCACCAGCCAATCAGGAGCGCGTATGCAAATTAACCCAACCAAGATGGCGGCCGTCCACAGAGCTGGAGCAAGCAGGAGGCTTGGTTTGCCCCGGCAATGGAGGAAGCCGAGTTTCCCGCTTGCCCTGGCCGGCCCTGGCCTCCACTCAAGGCTACAAAGTTTCAATTATAGAAGATAAATAAATCCTAGATACTTGCTTCCAGCTGTCCCTGGCCTCCACTCAAGGAGGCGCTGAAAAAAAAAAGAAAAAAAAAAAGGAGGGGCTGGGACCTTGGGTCGCCAGGGGGTGATCAGGCCAGGATGGGATGGCAGGGGCCATTGGGGGTGAGCAGACCAGCAGGGGGGCAGTTGGGGGTGAGAAGGCCAGTGGGGAAGAAAGGTGGGGGTAAGCAGGCCAGCAGGGGGGCAGTTGAGGGTGATCAGGCTGGCGGGGGGGCATTTGGGGGTGAGCAGGCTGGCAGGCAGAATGGTTAGGGGCAATCAGGCAGGCAGGCAGGCAGGTGAGCAGCTGGAGCCAGCAGTCCTGGATTGTGAGAGGGATGTCCGACTGACAGTTTAGGCCCGATCCCTGTAAACCGGCAGTAGGACATCCTTCGAGGGGTCCCAGATTGGAGAGGGTGCAGGCCAGGCTGAGGAACACGCCCCACCCCACCCCCCGTGCACGAATTTTGTGCACTGGGCCACTAGTTATTATATAATCAAAAGACATAATAAAAGTATTTTAACTAAATTATGCTAGGAGGAGCTTCCTTACTTACCCAGTCCTACTTCTCTAAGTACATGGGACTAGTTCTGAGAAGGTGGCCAGTCTTATCCCCAGCATAGCATGAGCACAGCAGGCTAGCAATGGCTGTGAGAGATGTAGAAGCAGAAGAACCTGCAGCAGCTTCACAGAGGCCCTACAAGCTTCAGTGACAGGGTGAGCAGCCGAGAGCCACACGGTGTGACACTGGGTTCCAATGGGCTTCTAGAAACCCTGAATTTGGGATAAGGGGGAATGACTACTGTTCCCTGTTACTTTGATATTATGTTTGACTCCAAAATGTAAATGCAGAATCTAGAAGAAAATAGGAAAGAAAGTTTACCTTGAATTTACTAGGCTTAGATTGACACCACTTGGGAGATTTTGTTAGAAATAAGTTCAACTGTAGGAAACTACAAAAATTGATATACAAACTGAAAGTTGTCTGAGTATTGTACTTGATTTACATAAGCTGAGGTTGCCAACTGAGGGATTCTTCTCCATCCAAGGAATTCTTGGCATTAGCGCAGGCCATTTCACGGCCTATCTCTCTTCCCAGTCTTGCTGTCCAGCCTTTACTATACTATGCTGATCACCCTGGCAGGCTACACACTTATTGGTCTAATTTCACAGCAAAATAGGCCTCACTCAGGCCACTGTATTTTTCTGGGTCTCTCCTTTAGTTCATGTGATCTTATATAACCCCTTATTATAATTACAAGACCTTTACATCTGCCCTTTATTTGATATGAAAAGAAATGGCTTTGGAGTAGAATGTCACTATCCTGAAGAACTTTTCTATTATCCTTTTAAAAACTTTTTCCAATCCCCCCCCACCCATACACACACAAATTTTTCAACATATATGTTTCTGTCCAATAACTAGAAACAAACATCTTGATCTTTGCTGTCCACTTGAAATCAGGAAAGGAAAGAACAAAAGAAATCTCTGCATCCCAGCACAATCTTTCAGTATTAACATCCTCTATTCCTACCATCTCTTCCAGATGCACACTCTAAATAAGAAAGAAAGAAAAAAAAGGCATTCTCCAGCCCATTCCCGTGGAGTGTGAGAAAGAGGAGAGCTCAAGTTAAAGGAGAATATATAGGCTGGCTGGTGATTCCTTCACAGACCTTTGAAAAGCATTTGACTCTAAGAGGTTAGCTCCAACTAGTTCAGGGGAAAAACATATGGTACAGACAGCAGAAATAATTGGAAGCAGCCAAAACAGAATTTAGACATAGGTAAACTTTAACTTGAATAATGCTTTTGAAAATTTTAATTCCTCTGAGTGCCCAGAGGTTTGTATATCTTTTATATCGGATTAGCCATTTCACCCTGGAAGAGGAAAAACAGACATAAAGGAGTCACCTTATACGAAAAATTCAGCATTTTAATTCTCCTCCTGACTGCAAGGGGTCTCTTGATAGCCTGCAGACTTATACTAAGGCCCACTGGCCTCCGGTTTAACTACAGGGTTCTACAGAATGCAAATTAAATTTCAACATCCATCCTATAGGAAATCTCCTGTAACATGGCAATCTGGGCTGCACATTTCATTGATGGAATACTAGTGGTTTTTTTTTTCATTTGGCAGTGATATGCCAGATGAATGTGAGCCAAGAGGGACCCCTTAGAACCCTCTAGGACTGATCACTTTGCAATGTAATTGCTTGTTTACTTGGCTGCCTGCACATTAGAATGTAATCTCCATTTGGCCAAGGACTCTGTTGTTTTTCTGCTATATTCTCAGCCTCCAAATGTTTTTTAGTGTTTTATGAATAAGGAACTAATTTTCTTAGAAAGTTCAAAATTCAAGGTGGTGAGAAGCTGCACTCAGGGGACAGCAGTGCAAAATACAAATATTTCCCATAGGGGCCCTCCAAGATGACAGGGATCACCACAGGCATCATGGCCTTATAAGAAGTTCTCTGATTCCAGTGCACCTGGCATAGATGGGGACTAGGATCTGCCAAACTTTTAGCCATTAGGTTTAAGGCATAAAGCCAGAGATATTTTTTAAAAGGAAATAAGCCATTGAATGTACACTACCAAGAGTAACTCCTAATGTAAACTATGGACTTTGAATAATGATGTGTCAATGTAGGTTCATCACTGGTAACAAATGTACCACTCTGGTGGTGGTGGTGGTGGTTGATAATGGGGGAATCTTTGCATTAGTGATTATAGGGAGTATATGGGAAACCTTTCTACCTTATGCTCAATTTTACTGTGAACCTAAAATTTTTCTAGAAAATAAAGTCTATTTAAGAAAAAAACAACAACAGAAAAAAAGCAGGAAAGTAGAAAAAGGTAAAGAGAAGACACAAACCATCACGAAGAAGAAAGGACATTAGAGACCATGTACAAATCAGGTCCTGTCATTCCATCTCAGTGCCCTCAGATCACAGGCTGATAAACCTGTCCCAAGGCCTTCATCATGTTCATATACAGGCTGAGAGCCCTGACCTGTATTTACATTAGTATTATTGCTCATACAGCACAAGTGTTAGGTGTTATTGGGTATTTTCTTTTGCAAAGGAAAAAGGCAATTTGGACTATTCTAGTTAAATTCTTTATTCCCATGCCTACCATGATGAGATTTTCTTTTTTATTAAATTACTAGAGGCCCGGTGCATGGATTCGTGCACCGGTGAGGACCCTCAGCCTGGCCTGCACCCTCTCACAATCCAGGACCCCTTGGGAGATGTAGTAGTGCTGGAAGCAGCTGGCGGCTGGGGAGGAGCCCGAGCCTGGGCCAGGCGCCTGCTGCCACCGCTTGGTAGCCCAGCCGCAGAGGCAGGAGAGGCTCGCGCTGTGAGCCCAGCATCTGGCACCCAATGGTCAGCTGAGCAGCGTCCCTGCTGTGGGAGCACACTGACCACCAGGGGGCAGCTCCTGCATTGAGCATATGCCCCCTGGTGGTCAGTACATCAGGGGGCATATGCTCAATAGCGACCAGTTGACTGGTTGGTCGGTCGTTCAGTCACTTAGGCTTTTATACATAGAGATTTTTTATTTTTCAATTACAGTTGACATATAATATTATATTAGTTTCAGGTGTACACCCCAGGGATTAGACTTTATATAACTTACTAAGTGATCATCCTGATAAATCTAGTACCCATCTGACATCATACATAGTTATTAGAATATTAGAGGCCCAGTGTATGAAATTCATGCGCGTGTATGGTCTTTAGGCCTGGCCTACAATCAGGGTCATCTTCCCCAGCTGCCTGGAGCCAGCCCCGCCCCCCACCAACACCCACCCCCGGTCCCCCATTCGGGTGATCGGTGCCTGATGCCCAGGGGAAGAGACTGAGAGGTTGGCTGTTCCTGCCCGCTCATTGACCCTGCCCCTGCAGCAGGTGGCCATCAGGCAATCAGAGCCTGCCAGCCGGGGAAAGGGACAAGGAGTGGTCAGTGCGCCTCATAGTGACTAGTCCAGCGGTCATTCTGGTCGTTCTGCCATTAGAATCAATTTGCGTATTACCCTGTTATTATATAGGATAGAGGCCTGGTGCACGGGTGGGCGCCAGCTGGCCTGCCCTGAAGGGGCCCCCCAATCAGAGTGGAGGTCCTCACTGGGGGGCAGGGCCGGCCTGGGCAAGGGGCCGCCAGGGGTTTGCAGGCTGGCCACACCCCCGATCAGGGGGGCGGTCCCTGCAGGGGGCAGGGCTGTCCTGGGTGAGGGGCCGCCAGGGGTTTGCGGGCTGGCCACACCCCTGATCGGGGTGGCGGTCCCAATTGGGGATGGGGCTGGCCTGAGCAAGGGGCCGCCGGGGGTTTGCAGGCTGGCCATGCCCTTGGTTTTGTCAGGAAGGATGTCTGGAATGACACCTGGAAGACATCCAGTCTATTGGTCTAATTAGCATATTACCCTTTTATTAGTATAGATTATTGACTGTATTCCCTATGCTGTACTTTACATCCCCATGAATATTTTGTCACAACCAATTTGTACTTCTTTATCCCTTCACCTTTTTCACCCATCCCTTCAAACCCTCCTCCCATCTGGCAACCATAAATCTGATCTCTTTATCTCTGAGTCTGTTTTTATCCTGCTTCTTCATTTATTATGTTTTTTTTAGATTCATTTGTTGATAGGTATGTATTTATTGCCATTTTATTGTTCATACTTTTAATCTTTCTTTTTTCTTCTTAAAGAAACCCCTTTAACATTTCATGTAATACTGCTTTGGTGGTGAGCTCCTTTGGTTTTCCTTTGTCTGGGAAGTTCTTTGCATGACATTTGATTCTAAATGATAGCTTTTTGTATAGAATAATCTTGATTGTAGGTCCCTGCTATTCATCACTTTGAAAATTTTTTGCCAATCCCTTCTGGCCTGCAAAGTTTCTGTTGAGAAATCAGCTGACAGACTTATGGGAGTTCTCTTGTAGGTAACTAACTGCTTTTCTTTTGCTCCTTTTAAGATTTTCTCTTTGGCCCTAGCTGGGTGGCTCAATTGGTTGAAGCATCATCCTATACACCAAAAAGGTTGCAGGTTCAATTTCCAGTCAAGGCATATATCTATGCTGTGGGCTTGATCTCTGGTCAGGGCACATACAGGAGGCAGCCAATTGATGTTTCTCTCTCTCTCTTTCTCTCTCTCTCAAATCAATAAAAATATGTCCTCAGGTGAGGATTTAAAATAATTTATTTCTTTGTCTTTAACCATTTTCATTTTAATTATGATGTGTCTTGGTGTGGGGCTCTTTGGATTCATCTTGTTTAGAACTCGTTGCACTTCCTGAACTTGTATGTTTATTTCCTTCACTAGGTTAGGAAAGGTTTTTGTCATTATTTTTTAAAATAGGTTTTCAAAATTTTATTCTCTCTCTTCTCCTTCCTGTACACCCATGATGTGAATGTTGATATGCTTTAAGTTGTCCTAGAGGATCCTTAAGACTATCCTCATTTTTTTTTTTTTTGTATTTTTTTCTTTTTGCTGTTCTGATTGGGTATTTTTTGCTTCCTTATATCCCTTATATTCCAAATCATTGATTTGATTTTGGGCTTCATCTACTCTACTGTTGATTCCCTATAAATTATTCTTCATTTTAGTTATTGTATCCTTTTGGTTTCTATGTTCTTTTTTTATGTTGTTGAAGTTCTCTCTAAGTCCAAATACTCATCCCTTAAATTCATTGAGCATCCTTGCAATCAGTGTTTTGAACTCTGCATTTAGTAGATTGTCTCCATTCTGTTTAGTTCTTTTTCTGGAGTTTTGTTCTGTTCTTTCCTTTGGGATGTGTTTCTTTGTTGCCTCACTTTGGCAGCCTCCCTCTGTTGGTTCCTATGTATTAGGTAGAGTTGTTATGTCACCTGAGCTTGGTAGAGTAGCCTTTTGTAGTAGGTGTCCTGTAGGTTCCAGCAGCATAGCCTTCCCAGTCACCCAAGCTGGTACTCCAATTGTGCACCCTCTACCCCATGTGGGCTGTATACATCCTCCTGTTGTAGTTGAGCCTTGATTGCTATTAACATGGCAATGGGAGGGATTTACCCGCCCCCCAGGTTGATCTGCATAAGAATTGGCTGCAACCACCAAGCACATTGGAGGATCAGCTGTGCAGAGTCCACCCCACAGAGCAGGACTTACTTCAGTGGGAATCTCGTGCCCACTGAGTCATCCCCTTGAGTGTGTTGCTTTTTGGGTGGTGCTTCAACGTGGGTCTGAAACTGTCCACCAGGTGCACTGGTTCTGAGACTGCCCAGGAGGTGCAGGCTAAGGTCATCCACTGCCTGTGCTCTTCTCAGGGCCACCCTACATGAGCTACAAAGCAATCTGAAGATGGATGCTACTTGTGCTAGGCTTGGAAGTGCCCAGGAGTGGCCAAGCTGTGAGCCACAGCTTGCTGCTCGTAGTGCCCGAGCTGGAATCATTTAGCAAGAGTTATAGGGCATGCTTAGGCCAGATGCTACTTATTCAAGAGATTTTAGAAAGGTCTAAAGTGCAAGCCAAGACCAGCCCCATTTGTATGGAAAAGGCACTGGAAACATTTTGGATGGGCCTGAAAGTTTGCTGGGCACAGTCTCAGGGAACCACCAGAGTGGCGTGAACAGTAATAGCCAGGTTGATGGAGTCTCAGATATTGTACCCACTTCTGTCTCTGTAGGAGGAAGGCTCATCAAAGGAATAATAGCCTCTGCCAGCACTTTTCTCTCAAAAGAAAGCTGCACCAGCTTTCATCCTGATGCCAGACAGTCAATTCCTTTCCATATATTCCTGGTGCCTTTTGAGCTGCTGCCCCAGTACTGGAGTTCAGAAAGATTAAGATAGAGTAAATCCATGTGCATGCCTTGTAATAGGAACTTCCTGGGACTCCAGCAGCCTTGTGTCTCATGCAGCCCCATTCCACTGTTTTTTTATAGCCAGAAGTTACGAGGACTTCTTTTCCCAGCACTGGAACCTTGGGCTTGGGGGCCTGGCGTGAAGCTGGGACCCCTCGTTCCTCAAGGGATCCTCCGCAGCTGAGATATTCTTCCTGGTTTTTACCTGCCACACATTTTGTGTGGGACCAGCCTATTCCACATTTCTGCCCCTCCTACCAGCTTAATGTGGCTCCTTTTTTAAATCTCTAGTTATAGGATTCTAGTCAGCTAGATTTCAGGTGATTTCAGGGGTTTATAAGCTATAATTACAGAATTTTATCTGTATTTTTCTTTATGTTTGTTGCTATTAATTCTCATTTATGAATATCTTCTGTATACTAAAAATAAATTTTTACATAGTTCTAGTATTTATGTTTTTAATTCACCTGAGTTTATGGTGTGAGATAGAAGTCTGATTTTCTTTCCAAATGGGGAGCCAATTTATTGAATAACCCATCCTTTCAACTATAATCTAAACACCAGAGCCATAATATAGCAAATTTGTATGTGAGATAATGTATATTTTTAACCTCTATGCTATTTCATTAATCCACTTATTTACTTATGCACCAACAACACATTATTTCAGTTAACACAACTTCATTTTGTTTTCCATCAGGTGCTATAAGCAAGACCTTGCTCTATAATTTCTTTACAAAGTTGCCTTGGCTATTCTTATTCTTGCACGTTTACCTCATAAAATTTTCAGAATAATTTTGCTATATTGATTAGGATTGCATTGAATTTGTAGATTATTTGGAGAAGTGACATTTTAAAATACTGGGTATTTTTCCATCCTTTCATGGTTAATCCTTCCATTTATTTCATTGTTGTTGGTCTTTTGTTTGTTTGTTTGTTTTTTATATCTTTCAGTAAAGGTTTGCACTTTTGTCCACAAAAGCCTTATGGAGAAATTTTATGTTACTTTAACTTTTAAATGAGATTTTTTTTTCTATTATATTTTCTAATGGAATATTACTGGTGCATAAGCAAGTGTTTTTTACATAGTATTTCTTAGTAAATGTACTAAGATACTTTTTCTGTTTTCCTGATATTGCCAGTACTGGTGGGATAGATGAATAAAATATGCCAATTAATATTATTCTACAAAATTACCTGTGGAGAATTCATGAAAACATCTGAAGTGTTACATAATGAATTCAGTGTAAAATGAGTCTCTGTTAAAGCTTCCCCGGCACCCAAACATCATATCTCAATTGCAGGAACCACTGTGACTCTTGTCTGGCCCTTCTATTCATCATCTCTCCTCTCCTTCTCTCCTAGATCAGCTGTCCCATTAATTCAGTAAGAAACTGTTCCTTTTTTTCCGATGAACAAAACAAGAGAGAAAGCTTACATTGTCCTTTCCCATCCTAACAACGTCCAAGTGCTGGCCGCATCTTTCGTGGAATTTTAAGAGTGAGGGGAGAGAATCAGAGATATATAAGAGTTTAAAGATCCACTCATCTTCAGAATAATGAAAAACAACCCTGATGACTGGTACTGAGCACACACTAAGTGCCAGGGCTTACGCAAAGCATTTAGCCTGCATCATATGTCCCCCAACGTAAAGTAGGGACTATTATTATCTCCACTGCGTAGAATAGGAAACATAAGCCCCTCATAGGATAAATGACTTTTCAAGCTACATTACTAGTGATTTTCACTAGGAATTAACCCCAGCAGTCTGACTCCAACCCCTCCCTTACTCTACCCCAGGAACAGTGTGGGAAGAGGATGGTGCAAAATAATAGCAAATATTCTGACACATATATACATGTCTACACACTGCTCAGCACAGTTTTAGCCATAACTTATGCCCATTGTTTAAGCTAACTGCAAGACAGAAAATACAGATCTGCTACATGGAAGCACAAATTTGGGGTTATGGTTCAAAAATGTTCCTGGTCCCAGGACTACCAAGAAAGAAAAGCAAATGAGAGTGTGGTGTTTTACCACATCCACCTTCTGCAGGATTCTATGAACTTCAGGCTGTGTGATGCTGGGCATTAATTGCTCTTTATCTCAGTTACCTCAATGGTAGAATAGTGATCATAAGAGGACTGCTGGGGTTGCTGAAAGAATTAAATGAGTACACATATGCTGCTCAGAACAGGGGCTGACACATTCTAAGCACCAGGTGAGGGTTCCTATCATCCTCAGGTATTTCATAACTCAGGATAACCAGCTCAAATTTACTCATATTCCAATATCTCAAACTGGTTTCCAGTTGGGGGAGTGTTAGAAATCCAGTTATTTAGGTTTTTCAAAAGCTTTTAGCAGCTTTCTGACCTTTATTTAGGACCTATACACTTTTCAAAGTCAGTGTGATGTATGTGTTTCTAAAAGGATATTTGCTTTGCTTCATTTCCCCCTCCTCTCACTGAAAGCCACTTACAATTCATCTACTGGGAATCTTTCAGGGAAATAAACACTTTTTAAAGGTTTTCCTTTGAAGTGGAACATGATGCTTTTGCCAAGTACAAATCTTCCACAGGATAAGCATGCCTTCTCCTGAGCCTGGGACTCTGCTACCATCTCCTAAGACTCTGCAACTGCCTCCCGGGAGCGGGGCTCACCTTCATGGTAGCCTGCCGCATTTCAGCCAGTTTGGCTCATTTCAGCCAGTGCACTGCTGGTTCTCACCTGTGCAGTCTAGACCAGCCCTGCTGTGACTGACTCTGCCAAATCATTGCTGAAGAAAGCCTCAGAAGGAGAAACAGGAAGCCTATTCAGGGATCCAGTGTCCCTGATACAGATCTGTCCTTCTGCATTGCCTCCTGATCCTTCACCCACCTGCTATTCTCCCACTCCCTGGGGACTTACCTTGACTCTGACTCTTTGACTTTGGGTGCCCTTGAGCTTATCCTCTCTCATAGAAGTACATTCTCATTTCCAAGGCCCAGCTTGCTCCATGACTAACCCCAGCCTGCCCCTCCTGCCTGCCCCTCCTGCCTGCCACCTGAGTTTACCTTTGACTTTGGACAATTGTCCTTGGCTCCAAACCCGAAGTAATGACTTTAACCACCTGTGCTCCAGAACTAACATATTCCATCTTTTCTTCTCTATGTCCCTGGAAACCTATTGGCATTCCAGCCTAGGAAACTCGATGAATAAGGAGGCTTGGGAATATTTTTCATCTCTACCAGAATGTGACTGAAGTGTGTGGCATTGCTAAGCCAGAGAAACTGCATTCAGAGGGCTGCTTACTCTTTTTCTGCATAATCTTGGTACATTAGAGTTTCTAAAATCAAAGTATGCAAATTTCTATATTATCCTGAGGAAAGAAACTCAAATATTTTGTGCCCATTAGTGAGTGGTTTCATCTAATTTCTGGGCCGCCATAATCAGACATGACTTGAATCTCTTATCAACCTTCAGGCTTGCCCTGCCCTCCTTCTAGCATCTCCTTGTCTGGACTCCCCACTAGACCGTGAACTCCTTGAGGACAGAGCCATGTGACCCATGTCTAGGCCATTATGCATACTAATAAAAAGCACTTGGTATAATCAAGGCTTCATTGTTACGTGCTTTATATATATTAACTCATTTAATCCTCACAAAATCTTATGAGATAGAAATTACTATTATATCTAGTTTGTAAATGTAGAAACTGGGGCACAGAAAGGTTAAGTGACCTTCCCAAGTACACACAGCTAGAGTGGCAGAGCGGGGATTTAAACCCAGATAGACTGTTCCCGGGTCCATGCTGTTAACTACTGCATTATATTGCTTGTTTGAATGGATATGTAGGTTATTATGTTTATGGCTGTCCTTATTATCTCTTTTCACAGACAAGATAATAATGTAAAAAGCATGAAGATTATAATTAAACTAGAGGCCTGGTGCATGAAATTTGTGCATGGGGTGGGGGTCTCCTCAGCCCAGCCTGTACCCTCTCCAATCCAGGACCCCTCAGAGGATGTCCCATCCCTGGGATCGGGCCTAAACCGTCAGTCGGACATCTCTCTTACAATCCTGGACTGCTGGCTCCTAATCGCTCACCTGCCTGCCTGGTCGCCCTAACTGCCCCCCCCACTGGCCTGATCACCCCCCCCCGCCAGCCTGGTGCCCCCAACTGCCCCTCCCCCACCAGCCTAGTTGCCCTTTGCTGCCCTCCATGCTGGCCTAATCACCCCCAACTGTCCCCCATGCTGGCCTGGTCACCCCCAACTGCACTCCCCCCACCAGCCTGGTTGCCTCTTACTGCCCCCCCTGCTGGCCTGCTTGCCCCTAACTGCCCCCCCCTGCCGGCCTGGTCACCCCCAACTTCCCCCCTGCTGGCCTGGTAGCCCCACCCAGCCTGCTTGTTCAGTCATTTGGTCATCCCTCACTAACCCCCTGCCAGCCTGGTCACCCCATGCAGCCTGCTTGTTCAGTCATTTGGTCATCCCTCCTAACCCCCCTGCCAGCCTGGTCATAGGATATTATTATATAGGATATTTATGAGGTATCAAAGTAGAGCTCTCTATTCAATATACAAATGTTTTCTGTGGGAATCAAACCTGGATGATTATCTAACAACACTTTTTTTTTCATTGCAATCAACAAAAATATTTAACTAGAGGCCCGGTGCACAAAATTGTGCACTGGGATGGGGGGTCCCTCAGCCCAGCCTGCACCCTCTCACAGTCCAGGATCCCTTGGGGGATATCCACCTGACGACTTTGGCCCGCTCCCCTGAAGCTGGCACTCAGATATCCTTCTCGCAGTCTGGGGCTGTCACAGTCCAGGACCCCTAGCTCCTTATGCCTGCCTGCCCCGGGAGGCGGAAGAGGCTCCTGACACCACTGCTGCACTCGCCAGCCATGATCCTGGCTTCTGGCTGATGGGGGGGAGCACTGCTCAACCAGAAACTGAGCTTGCTGCTCGTTAGCACTTGCCCCACCCCCCGCCCACGAGTGGGGGGGGGTGATCAGGAGCCAGGCCAGCTGGGGGAGGGGCCGTGGGAGGTTGAGGTGCCACACCGCTGCCTCTCCTGCCGCCTTTGCGGAAGGGGGGACTCCGGACCGCCATGGCTGGCCTGGAAGCACAGGCTCACTGGCCCCACCTCTTGCCCACTGGTCATTCTGGAAGGTTGTTCCACTGTCTGATCTAATTAGCATATTAGCTCTTTATCATATAGGATTTTCTATATCTAAACAGCAATTATTTGCAACATTTCAGTATATTTTCCCCTGTTTTTAAATAGAGTGTTAAATTTGCTATGGAAAATGTATTTAAAGCTATGAAATCATTTATGTGTTATGTATAGTAATGGGGAAGGGGAATACAAAAGGATTGTATTTCTCTCTTCCCAGCTTCTCTGAGGACTAACTATGCCTAAGGTCTGGGTCCTTTAAGGCTGAGGTTTTGAACCCTACCCCAAATAAGCTACCCAAGGGATTCTGATTGAGCTTGTAAACTACCACTTTAAAGCAAAAATTACTCCTGCCAACAAAGACACATCCACCCCCTGCACTATGCACTTACATATCCCCCACTTCCTTCCTCCCTCCCATGCACACATTAACTATGCTCTGGATACACTGTCATTCTGGTCTAGCTGGTTTGCTATGTACTTTTTCCTCATTCACTCCTGTTTCAATACTCTCTAAATATCAACCCTCATACCTTCTGTCCAATTCAGATCTATATACTGAACTGACTGCTCATCAGACGTTTTTACGTGGATGTTTTACAGGCATCTCAAAGTCAATATATCTAAGACAGAACAAATGAGCTTCCCCTTCAGATGTGTTCCTTCTGAGAGTAAATGGAACACCACCACCAGGTACTCTAAATAGAAACCTGGAAGTCATGTTAATCATCCTCAGCCTCACGTCTTATACCTACCCAATGATTCACAAAACCCAACAATTCTATCTGTTAAGTATCTTAAAGCTCCATTCCAACTCCCTCCAACTCTGTAATCCAAGCCACTCTCTCATCTAAGCCTCCTGACAGAAATCGCTCTTCCTTTCTTTCAATTCTCCAACCTATTCTAACCCCCAGAGTCAAAAGGAAAATCTGACTATATCATTTCTCAACTTGAATCCTTTCAAAGCCTTCCAAATGCTTTTGGAGAAAGGACAAAATCCTTCTTGTAGCTCATAAGACCCTAGGTGGTTCTGCTCTCACCCACTTCTGCAA
Source organism: Plecotus auritus (assembly GCF_963455305.1). Taxonomy (NCBI): domain Eukaryota; kingdom Metazoa; phylum Chordata; class Mammalia; order Chiroptera; family Vespertilionidae; genus Plecotus; species Plecotus auritus. The sequence goes on along the minus strand of NC_137772.1, from coordinate 140,241,040 downwards.
CTTTATCTCATAGCCCCCTTTCCCTGGCTTTCCAACCTCTAAGCATAGGGGCCATTCATGAATTCCTGGAATGTGCCAAGTTCTTTCCCAAAGCTTTTAGGCCTTTGCAAATGCATCCCCTTTGTCCAGAACACTCTCTTCCCCATTTACTATCCAGTTAATCCCACATTGATCTTTTGGACCTCAACTTAAATGTCACTTCAGTGGGGAAGCTGAGCTTGACCACCCACTCCTGCAGGCAAGTCAGGTTCTTCCACTAAACACGTTCACAATTTACTTTTCCTTCACTACACTTTGGTGCATAGTGTATTTTCCTATGAAATCCTATTACAGTTTATTATTTTTACATTTGTTTTGTTCTGTCACTTCTGATTGACTATGAGTTCCTTGAGTCAAAGACCAACCTTGTTCACTATTCTGTTAACAGTGACGAGCTCAAATCCTTGAATGAATGAATGAATGAATGAATGCACTAACAAACTACTGCTATTCTAGAGGATAATAACAATAGACACTTGAGGCATACTTTTTCATTTTATCCCAATAACAATTCTGTGAGAAGTTATTATTGTCACCCTTTTACAGGTGAGGAAGTTAATGTTCACAGGAGTAGGGTAACTTGTCCAGGCAGTACAGGGCAATTCTTCCAGGATAAAGGAGCATTAGGATCAATCCAAGTATTTTTAAAATGATTTGTCTATTTTTAATATACCTTTTACCGATTTTTAAAGAGGAAGAGAGATGGGAAGAGAGATAGAAACATCAATAAGAGAGAATCATTGATCAGCTGCCTCCTGTACGCCCCCCAGTGGGCATGTGCCCTGACCAGGAATCAGACCATGACCTCCTGGTTCATAAGTCGAAACTCAACCACTTAGCCATGCCAGCCCAGCCACCCTAAGTTTTAAAGAATAAATAGTTGCCTACTAAAAATCTTTATAGTTGCTTTGTCCTTTGTAAAAGCTAAAAAGTATTAACATCTTTTTGGTATTTCAAATGAGTTCTTCAGGATGACCAAATTAGTTACTACCAATTCCCATTTAGAACAAAACCCAATAAAACCTTTAGGGAAAGTCCAGACACATAAAAAGCATTCCACATTCACTGAAATGGCAAAAACACAGAGAAAGGAGCTGGATGAATTAAAGCAAATTAGGTAGAAAAAAGAAGTTGGTGTGATAAAGTCAGGAACAAAGAAAATGGATGAGATAAAGGAAGAAAGAGAAGGAGAGATAAGTACAAGGACACGGGGAAACAAAGAGAGGAAAACAGACAGACCTCTTAGTCCTTGGGAGAGTCCAGAAGAGAAAGAAGCAAGAAAAATGCTGTTTTTCTTTAAACAAAAATAGTGGTGTTTCGGAAGACCCAAGCGTTGAGTAGAAATAGCCAGAGCATCTGGTGACCACCTAGGTTGTTCATGCCAAGATTTTAGAGAATTTTGGTGAATCATGTTCAAAATAACATTTCCTATTTGCTCCTAATATATTTATGTTTGAATATGGGTGAAAGTAAGAGGAAGTTAGAGGAATGTCTTAGGCCAAAATATGTACTGTGCCCCCCTGTCCTGTGCTCTGTTTCCCCTATGGCACCATCTAAGGTGTGCGCAGGCCTCTGTTAAATTAATTAAGCAAGGAGGCCATTAGACTGAGGTGTCTCTCATGGCGGGGTGTCCTATGTAAGCAAACCAAAATCAGTGTGTGAATGCCTCAATGTTACAAAAATCAAAATGCTAGGAACAACCAATCACAGTCAACCAAGCTTTAAGCTACAGCTAATCAAATAATATCCTTTCTTTGTTTCTGCACTTTCTCTATAATAGTCTTTCCCCTAGCTTCCAACAACTTCCAGTTTGGTGCTGCCAGATTGGAATTAATTTTTGTTCAAATAAACTCTTAGAATATTTAATATGCCTCAATTTATCTTGCAACACCCCCTACCTGGGTGCTTCCACAGACCAGCCATGGGAAAACCATTTTTTTCCTCTGAATCTGTTTTCTTATCTATAAAGTGCAGCTAATCACTCATGGCTGGTTTTTCTCTGCATTTTGGCTCACAGGATCTCAGTGGTGGCAAGGACTGAATGGAAAACCGGAAGAACCTCCAACCCGATGCATTATCCCACTCACCACTCACTGCCAAACTGGATTTGCTCTTTCACTCCTCCCTCAACATCCAGTACTTTACATTTTAGATTTTAGTATTAATCTATGACATAGTTTTTCCGGAATTATGTTTGTATAAATAGAAAAATTTTGTGGTCTTTCAAAGTTAAGGGGATACAATTTCTGTTTTATGCATTATACACAAGGAAATATAAATTGAGGGTAAGTGAAAAATAGCATCAGGTTTGCAAGATATTTTTCAAGAAAATCTAGATTTTTAATACTGTTTCAGAATCCAAAGGGGGGAAGAAAACGTAAGATTCAAAGGTGCATAATTGAGGACGTTGTCCCTGTGTATCCTTGGTGCCCAAGCTGTGAACCTGGACCAGCAGCAGCAGCAGCTCTTGGGTATTTGTTAGAAATTCAAAATCGCTGGCCCCACCCCAGACCTACTCAATCAGAGACACTGAGGTTGGAGACCAGTAGTCTGTTTTCTGACAAGCCCCGCCCTTTAAAAATTGAAAATAATTGCTTAATGCTATGAAGTGGGAAGCTTGGATGGGAGGCTGGGGGAGTAGATAAGGAAGTGTGTGTTGGTGCCCCGGCCCGAGGGGCAACAACGAGGGCACGCAGGAACCACCTAAGAGAATGAAACAAACAAGGAACTCGAAGAACGAAGGCAAGACAGGGTTCTGATCAAGCCTCATTTTTTATTCGAGCGTTGCGGTATATAAGCACTCAGGAGGGGAGGGGTAGGATAAGGAGTTGCCATGGGATGATTGGTTGGGGACTGGGTATCTGTCCTAGCTGATTGGTTACTCTGATGTGGGAGGTTCTTCTGCCCTTGGCGCACGCGGGCTTCTTTGGTGCGCGTGGGCTTTCTTTGTTCTTGCTCAATCAGGAAGTAGGGCTGACCAAGAAGTGAGACCGAACTCTGCCTTTATGGCGCCCGGCATGTTGGTGTATTTTCATCATTAAAAATGAGGATCATATTAGGTGAAAACATGTGAAATTGCCAATAGTCAATCACTTTTGACCTATATAAAATGTAAAAATTTGATTTAATCTAATGTGTATTTTTAAGTGCTTTGAGGATAGGATAATCACTGTGAGAAAAAAAAAAAAAAACTTGTGCAGAGACTGGATATCAAAGTTCAAAAAATTATCCTCTCTACTTTTTTCCTCATGCTCTAAAACATACTGATTGGGGCCTCTATTCTCAGGAACAAGCTATAAAGTAATTAGCAGATATGCCTTCCAGTGCCCAACTTGGATCAATGGCAGGCAGCTCACCCCACACTCACCAGAAGGAGTTGTGTTGTTAGATGAAGAGTGAACCACCAGCTCCCAATCCTTCTAAAACAACTAGGTGCCACTCTCCAGTACCTAAAATATCAGATGTTTGCCTCCACATACCTCTGGGTGAAAATAGCAACTAGGTTTACTCTCATGTCCTGCTTCTTTCAGGCATATACCTTACCCTTCCAAAATGTTCTTTTCTTCCAGCTACTTACCTGACGTTAAATTCTTGTAAAATACAGGGTGTCCCAAAACAATGTATACACACTTTGAATGATTATAAAATCAATGTTTATTAACATACAATTCATTTTCAAAATTTAAAAGAATCTACTAGTGTGTATATATTTTTTGGAATACTCTGTAGGTGGCTTCTAGGAAGAGAACAAAATGAGCACCGGCCTCAAAAAGAAACAATTCTGAAGCAAGCCATGAACATAAAATTAAGACTCTTGGCTGATGTCAGTGCAAATCAAGAGTGAGTCCCAGGTTTCTCTTATCTTGCTGGGTTTGTCTGTGGTGCAATAAGCTGTGTTGTTGAAGATGGCCTAGAAAAAAAAGGAGCACACTTTCTAACCAAACTAGGTTAACTAGATGAGTCATTGAACCCAGATGATTAAGGTAAATGTACCTTACAATCTTTGATAGCTTCAAATGAAAAAACTGGAGATGAAGTTGGAGGAGGAGAAAGAAAAGAGAGGAATGGGAACAAATTTTTTTCTGGGATGTATATAACCTCTTTCCAAATTAAAGTTAAAGTGTTTAAAGGATCATAATTCTGTCCTATGCATCTTTTTTTTAAAATATATTTTATTGATTTTTTACAGAGAGGAAGGGAGAGGGATAGAGAGTTAGAAACATTGATCAGCTGCCTCCTGCACACCCCCTACTGGGGATGTGCCTGCAACCAAGGTACATGCCCTTGACTGGAATCGAACCTAGGACCCTTCAGTCCGCAGGCCGAAGCTCTATCCACTGAGCCAAACCGGTTAGGGTGCATTTTTTTTTAAATGTTATTTTACTGATGTTAGAGAGAGAGGAAGGGAGAAGGAGAGATAGAAACATCAATGATGAGATTCATTGATAGGCTGCCTCCTGCATACCCCCTACTGGGGATTGAGCCCGCAACCTGGCATGTGCCCCTGACCAGAATTGAACCTGGGACCCTTCAGTCCACAAGCAGACACTCTATCCACTGAGCCAAACCAGCCAGGGCTGTCTTATCATCTTTAAATAATGCTCTCTCCCACACTAGGGAGAGAGGGACAGTCAATAAATAGTCAATACTCATGAATGACTGCAGAAACAGAAAAAAATAAAGGATCTATAGATTTCCATTTAGTAGATGGTTGGATATACTAGTACACTTTATTAGGTGCCTCAGTTAGTGAAGACTTGCTATGGACTGAATGTTTGTGCCCCTTCTTGCCCCCTCAAAAATGTTTATGTTGAAACCCTAATTCCCAATGTGATGGTATTTGAAGATGAGACCTTTGAGACATAATTAGGTTATGAAAATGGAGCCCTTATAAATAGAATTAGTGTCTTTAGAGTAACCAGAGCTCTTCCTCTCTTCTCTGCCATATAAGGATACTACAATACGATTACTATTTGTAGACCAGGAAGAGGGTCTATACCAGAACCTGACCATACTGACACCTTAGTCTTGGAATTGCAGTCTCTAAAACTGTGAGAAATAATGCTTCTTGTTTAAGCCATCCAATCTATGGTATCTTGTTATTATAGCAGTCCAAATTGGCTAAGATAAGACTCTTTAGCCATTCATATTTTAAAATAATATTTCCCATCCTTACCATCTGCCTCCTAATTGATGTATTATTATCAAAGCACCTGTCCATGTCGGAAATAGACTAAATGTTTAAGGAATCACATCCCATGTGGAATATTGTTGCCTTGCTTTATGTTGGCTCTCACTTGTTGGGAAAATGAATCTGTCCTTCTCTGTTCATTACCAGAGTTCACAGCCAAATGGATAACCTTACAGCTCAAAAGTGAGGCTACAGTACACTTGGGGCGTTTGTAATTATGTATTTTCTTCTTAATGACAATCTCTAGCTCGCCTTCTAGTCCAAGCCATTTGACCTTAATCTTTCAGATCTATCATCTGATAGCGAAGGGCAGAGCCATTTTGTAACCAAATTGGGTGTGGTATAAGCACTATGGCTTACAAAGAACATGACAATCCTGAGATAACTGGAACTAGGTACAGGCAATATATTATGCATTCTGTTCCTTCTTCATTATTCGTGCGCACCCTCTATTGCACAGGCAATTTTGTTTTGAATGCATATGTATATCTGATTATAAGCGGCGGGGGGACTAGTTGTCATTTGCTGTGAACCAAAGATACCTATGTCTGGTCAGTTTTCCCTGTCACCTAAGTATTAAAGCTATATTCTCCTCTAAATAAAATTTTTAAAAAACTTCTATTAACTACAAAAACTTATGAGTATTTAAAATTTTTCTTTTCAACCTGGCCTTTCTGACCTAGTCAAATAAAATGTTAAAAAAATATCAAAAAGTGGTTAACTTAAAGTAACATAAGATCCATTTCTCCTCCGCCCCTCTCTCACATACACACACACACACACACACACACAGTCCTTTTTTTCTCCTAAGGGCACACAATGGCTTCTTTTCTTCATTTCACCTCACTCTTCTTACAGACAGGCCCCTACAAAACTGTTAGCCCAAATCACAGCTCAGGAGATCTTGTCAGGAGGTTCAAGAGAGCACCTTCTCTCCCAACTCTCATCAACACACCCTTCATTCTCCCTGTTTATGTCAAATTCATTAACATATACGTGCCCTTAGCACTTCCCAAGTCTTCCTCCTGTATTAGTTTGCCAGGGCTGCCATAAAAAAGTACTAGCTGGTTTGACTCAGTGGTTAAAGGACTGAAGGGTCACAGGTTCAATTTCATTCAAAGGCATGTACCTCTGTTGCAGGCTCGACACTCTAATATCGATGTTTCTCTCTCTCTGTCTCTACCCCTCCCTTCCACTCTCTCTAAAAATCAATGGAAAAAATATCCTCAGGTGAGAATTAACCAAAAATATAAATAAATAAACAAACAAACATGGTGGCTTAAACAGCAATTTATTTCCTCACATTCTGGAGTCTGGAAGTCCAAGGTCAAGATGTCAGCCTGGTTGGTTCCTTTTGAGGGCATCTCTTTTTGCATGTTCTTCACATGGTCTTCTTCTGTGTATCTGCTCCAAATTTCCTCTTCTAATAAAGATACCTTGTCATATTGGATGAGGCGTGACACTAATAACCTTATTTAGGTTTAATTACCTCTTTAAAGACCTACCTCTAAATACAGTCACTTTCTGAGTTTCTGGGGATAGGATTTTAAGATATGAATTTATGAGTAGCACAATTCAGCCCACAATACCCCCTTATGGAAAGGAAGAGGGTAAATGGGAAGATGAAGAATACATAACTGATTTCCTTCAGTAAAACTGAATGGGGGCGGGGGAGAACTGTTTTCTCCACTTATTTGATTTAGGAAACTAAAGTAATGTTCTGGGACTTCGAACAGCAAAAAGGAGAGGGGAAACAGGTGCAGGGCCATGTACTCACTAGACACTAGAAGCACTGAACTTTGGGCCCATGAACTTTCCAAGGGCCTATAAAAATGTCTGAAAGGTAAAAATTTAATGATTTTCAAATATGAAAGTAAAATTGTAATCAATAAATGTTTAAAAGCCTATAAAACTAAACATTATGTCAGCTAGTCAACTGCAAGACAACCTGTCATATCACTCATTCATTCATTCACAGTGTCTCCCAAGTGCCAGTGACTGTTCCATATGCTGGGGATCTAGAAATGAACACAGAAGACAAAATTTCCTATCACCAAGGAATTCACATACTGATGCTTGAGAGGGAAACAGAAAACAAAACGTACACATTACGTATTAGAAAAAGTGACTGCTATGGAGAAAACTAAAGCAGAGAAAGTGAATGCAGAGAGCCAGAGAAAGGGGACTTGCATTTAAATAGGCCTTTAGGAAAGGCTGAGTAAAGTTTTCAAAGGAAGTCTGAGAATTCATCACCCAAAATTTTGGGGGGGATAGTTTTAAGGGGAGGCTAAAACAGAAGCAAAAGCAAGCCACAGTGCCTGAGAACCCTCTTGGAGGCCAATGTGGCTGTATCAGAATGCATGAAGACAGGAAGCCAACAGACATGAAATCACTATCTCAATGAGATATCTGAAGCCCTGTGTTTATTGCAGCATTATTCTCAATAGTCAAGTGGAGATGGAAGAGAACATAGAAGGATAAATGGTGATGAAAAAATTTTAATTAAAAAGAAAAGAATTGACTGGGAAAGGGCATATGGAAACTTTCTGGATGATTACACTATTGTCTTAATAAAGATTTGTGCTACATAAGTGTAAAAAAATAGACATAAGAAACAACCTAAGTGTTCATTGGCAAATGAAAATGAATAGATAAAAAATGTGAGATATATATAGGATGCACACACACCCACACACATACAACACACAAAATGGAGTATCATTCAGCCATGAAAAAGAAGAAGTAAATCTTAAAATTTGGGACCAGATAGTTGGACTTTGAGGGCATTATGTCTAATATCTAAAAAGATCTTGAAATGGCCAAATGATGAAGAAAGGCCAGTGTAGAGAAGCAATGTCGATTGGAGTATAAGAATAAAAGGCAGTGGAGAGTTTGCTGATGCTGTAGAATAGAAGAGAACCTGAGATTTTAATAAATTGGCATAGATCTTGCACAATTTTGCAAGTCTGAAAGCAAAATGAATAAAGGTTGACTTTGCATCAATAAGTAAAATACTTTTTAGGTTAGATTATGATGACTCATGGCTTTGTGGGGTGTGCAATTATTAAATGTAATATAATCACCTCAAAATTAGTAGTTTATAATAATAACAAAATTTATTTTGTTTATGAAACTGCAATTTGGACAGGGCTCAGCAAGAACATGGTGTCAGCTGTGAAAATTCGAAGACTAAGGGCTGGAATCATTGCAGTCCTTCTTCCCCACATGTCTGATAGGGTTCATGCTGGAAGAGTCAGAGGGTTAGCACCACCAGACTTGAGTGATATTGTGTTTATTCTACTATATTTTCCTTTGCTCGGGAGCAATGGGGAGGCGGGTCTTTGGTTATGTTAATGAGGTGATTTTTGTAAAGCACCTAAGCAAAGCAACCTTGATTAGAGGACTGGAACTTCCAGTCCAGCCCAGGACTTCCAGGGAGGGGAGAGGGGCTAGAGATTGAGTTCAATCACTATTGCGCATGTTCATTCAGTCGTGCCTATGTAATAAAGCATCCATAAAAAACTGAAAGGACAGGTTTTGAGAACTCCTGATGGTGAACACATGGAGATTCGGGGAAAGTAGAGTGTAGGGAAGCTCTGAGCTCCTTCCTACATACCTGCCCTATGCATCTCTGTTATCTGGTTATTTCTGAGTTATACATCCTTTTACAATAAACCAGTAATCTAGTAAATAAAATGTTTTCTTAATTGATGTAAGCGGGTCATTAGAACCTCCAGTTTACAGCAGGTCAATCTGAAGCAGAGGTGACAACCTCGGCTTGTAATTAGCATCAAAGTTGGGGCAATCTTGTAGAACTTAACCCTTAACTGGTGGAATCTGATAGCATCTCTGGGTAGACACTGTCAGCATTGAGTTGAATTGTAGCACACCCAGTTGTTGTTGCAGAATTGCTGGGTGTGGAAAAAACTCCACACACTTTGGAAATGGTGATCAGAATCTCAGTTTTTGTATGTCCACTGGACTCTGTACATGGTCTCTCCAGAATGGCAGTTTCAAGGTTACTGACTTCTCACACATTATCTTGGGACTCCCACGTGAATGTCCTGAGAGACAGAGGAAGCCTGGTAGACGCTGAATCACCATTTATAATCTAGTCTCAGAAGGCATGCAACATAACTTCTGCTGCTTTCTATTAGAAGTTAGTCACTAAAGCCAGCCTATATTCAAAGGGAAGCAGATTAGACTTCACAGGTAGGTAGGAAAAGCCTCAAATAATTTGTGTACATGCCTTAAAACCACTACACACGTGTTTTCCTTACAGCTTTTTAGCTACCGAGAGTGTACTTGCATAGGCCTCTGACCCTGATGCTGCCAGGCTCTCTGAGTATGGCCCCTTCCATAGGGGTGATGGCCCTGCTAAGCCTCTTTGCTGGAGAAGAGGCTTAGATAAAGTTTTTGCAAGGGAATAGAGGAAGAGGTCTTCCTATTTGTGCCCACAGATGATAAATAGGAAATAATTTATTTCCTTATGCAGGTAATGTTTTTGGTGCCATTCCAGAGGAGACCCAGAAAGGGATTTAGAGCATATTTATGATTAATTAAATCTTAAGAAACCATTTGCTGTTATTTGTGATGATGTAGAGGTGGTCTGATTGAGAAGATGAATAGAGAGCTTGGCTGGGTAATCAAGCGATATATAAAACTAGTGACTTCTGGGCATCTTCACCTAGATATCCAATCAATACCCTGAACTCAATATATCCAAGTCTGAACTCAACTCTATCCTTCTTCAACTCTGCCCCCTTGTATTTCTTATTTTTATTTCCCCACCCAACACCTACTCCTATTGCTCAAATTAGAAACCTGATTACCAAGTGATATCCTCTCCCTCTCTTCCACTAGCTGTGTTCAATTAAGTAGAAGTTCACCTCCTAAATATGTCCTGAATTTATCTCTTCCTCTCTTTCCCCATTGGTTCTGCCTTAATTCAATCTTCAACATCTTCCATTCATAGTAACTGGTTAACTTGTCTCCCCTCTTATCATTTCATCTTCCAAATGGTCAATTATTACCTTTCTAAAGCAGATTTAATAAGGACATTGTCTTGGGTAAAACAGTGCTTTCTTATTATAATAATGGTATTACTTATAGGATAAAGTTTCTAGTTTTCTGCAGGATATGAAAGGTCAGGTTTCATTTTTCATCCACATGTGCACCCAATACTCCAGCCACTCCATCCTTCTCGCCTTTCTGCAAACACACTGTGTTCTCTCTTGTCTCTGTAACTTTGAGAATGGTTTTTCTTCCTGAAAAGTCCTTTACCCCTTGGATCATCAGCTCAAGTCCTCCATTTTCAAATCCCAGCTTCAATGTCACCTCTATTGTAAAATCTTCACTCTGCATTCATAGCATCTTCTACTCACTTTTTAAAAGAAATCATACCATATCTATAATAATAAAAGGGTAATATGCTAATTAGACTGGATGTCTTCCGGACATCATTCCAGATGTCCTTCCTGACAAAGCCAGGGCCGGAAGGAAGCCATCCTGGGTCCTGGGTGCCTGCGGGTGGCTGGAGGAGGGAAGCAGCCCAGGTCCCGGGTCCCAGAGGGAAGCTGATGCTGGCAGCCAGGGGAAGGAAGGCCTACTCTTGCACAAATTTTCATGCATTGGGCCTCTAGTCTATATATATAAAAGCCTAAGTGACCAAACAACTGAATGACCAGTAGGCAGGTCGCTATGACAGGCACTGACCATCAGGGGACAGATGCTCAATGCACAGGATCAGACTTCCTCCTGTCTAGATCGGGCCTTTAGGAATTGGGCTGAAACTGGCTACCCAACATCCCCCAGCATCCCAGATTACGAGAGGGCAGGCCAGGCCAAGGGACCCCACCAGTGCACGAATCTGTGCACCAGGCCTCTAGTTATTTCATAATTAAAAATTTCCATAAAACCTATAAGTTCCTTAAGAATAAAAATCATGACCTTGTCCATTTTGACATCTCACCTGTGTTTGGCACATAAAATACAATCAATAAATAATATGTTTTAAACTAATGAATGAGTGAATTCGGATTCGTATTTTTTAACCTTGCACAAACTTTATACTTCCTTGTGACTTTCACTGACCTATACCCAAATAATTAATTTCCTTATGCAGGTAATGTTTTTGGTGCCATTCCAGAGGAGACCCAGAAAGGGATTTAGAGCATATTTATTCCAATCCTATCAACTTTCAGATAAGGAAGGCAAAGCACAGAGAAGAAGGAAAGAAACAATATATTGATCCAGCCACATTCACATATATATCACATTTAGTATTCATGTCAAACATAAAATTCAGGTGTTGTTAATTTCTAGTCAAGAAAATACTCTTCAGAGAGGTTAACTTCTTCCTCTGTCACACAATAGATAGGCCTTCTAACCCTGGCTCATTTGTTGTTCCTTCCAGTATACCCTAATATCTTTTACTTGTTTTTCCTTCTCATTTATTACTAAGATATAATAATGACCTCCATTGCTAAAACCACATTAAATTTTCTTATCTGTTCTAGTCTATTTTTTAATGTATTAGAGGTAAATATTTGAGTAAAGGTATAATATCTGCAAAGAAAGGGAACATGGGAGTGAATCACCAGAGATATGATAGTAGAGAGGAGAGATCACAGGCCTTGGAATCAAGTGTTCATGAAATCAATTTCTAATTCTACATTTGATTTGGTATCACCCTGACCAAATACATAAAAGTGAAAAAATAAGTATACTTCATCCTAGCCAGTTTTGCTCAGTGGATAGAGCATCAGCCTGCGGACTAAAGAGTCCTGGGTTTGATTCTGGTCAAGGCCACATACCTTCATTGCAGACTTGATCCCTGGCATGCGGGGCAAGTGTGGGAAGCAACCAATCAATGTGTCTCTCTTGCATTGATGTTTCTCTCTCTGTCTCTACCCTTCTCATCCAATCTCTCTAAAAATCAATGGGAAAATATCCTTGGGTAAGGATTAACAACAACAAAGAATAAGTATATCTCAGGAGACTATGATGAATATGAACTGTGATTACTTTTATAGGTACCTAGTACCCTCCTATAGTGGTTACATGAACTCTAGTTTCTTCATTTCTTCTTGAAGTCTTATAACATACAACCTTAAGATGTATCATAGCTAATGGACTCAATAAGATAGATTAAAACAGATTTCTTATTATATATATTTTTCATATTGATCCTCTGTGTAGGACTGCTTTTTAAAAACTAATCAGGAAGAACCATGCTTTCACAAAGAAGTTTGACCTATATCGTGATCATTTACGATAGAAGAAAGGCGAAGCAGAACAAACTATCCTTGTTGGATAATTAGATAAAACATACAAGGGCCAGATTTCAACAAGTTTAGGACATTGAAGAAATCATAGTCCTTTGTGAAAAGAAATAAAATAAAAGATGGATGGATGGATGGATGGATGGATGGATGGATGGATGGACGGACGGATGGACGGACAGACTGAAGGATGTAACACCAGATAATGTAAGACATAACTAAGTGATTCTATTTAAGAAAAAGTAACTTCTCTACCTGAGACTTGCCCAGATAAGTAAGCCACATGAATTGTGTAGCAGCCATCCACCCACAAAGATTCACAGAAAAGAGAAGTGGTCAGTAACTTAGAAATTACCAGTACCAGAAAGATGCTCATCAACACTCTGTCAAAAAAAAATAGCCAGTTCCTTTAATAACAGGGGGATTGTAAAACTTCATAATTCTAGCTAACAATGGAGTCACTGAAAATGTATAGAATTTTCCAGAGCTTATGTATTATATTTTCAAATAAGTGCCTTGTCATTTTTATCACATAATGTTACCAGTTTTTTTTTTCTTGTTCAAAATGAAACTTTTATTTAAGAGCTATTCAATTATAACCACTAAATGTATATGGTAGTTAAAATCAAATGTCCATATTAAAACTTGTGGCCAGTCACAACATAAACTAGAATTAACATAAAAATGTTCACCAGAAGCAACTTGCCATGAGAGACTGTTCTAGCAAACACCTGAATAGAATTCTTATTATTACTGTTCTGTAAAAATATTAGGCTCTCATGTATAAATGTCCTAATATATATCCAAAGGACTGTGTTTCTATATCTATTTATAAATTCATGGTTTTATGATGTTGAAATAAAAATAAAGCTTGTATGCCTAACCTCATTTCTTTAAATAAGCATTCATTCTACTTACCGTCAGCTTCTAAAGGACTAAATTTATGACATCAACCTTTGTGGTGCTGCCTTCTTCAGAACTGTTAGTGGATTTGCTGTTTCTTACAGAATTGTTGAAGTCATTTCATAACGGATCAACACATAAAAATGTTACCAGTGTTCATTGCAGCCATCTTTCATGCTACATGCTCATGCAAGGTTAACATCTTTAAGTGAAAGACTGAGAAGAGTATGGATAGAGTCCCTCAGCGTCCTTCCTGTTAACCAAAAGGAGAAGAGATGAGCATTTATGAATACCAGGAAAAAATGCTTTTGTAGATCTGAACAAAGAGGCATTGCCACTCAGACTGGAAGGTCAGATAGAGAACTGCCCCTCCTGGGCTTCTCATTGCACACTGAGGAAAGGGACCAATTTGGTATATAGAAGCCTTTTTGCTTTATTTTTCTATTTCTTGTTTTCTTTTTCTCATTTTCCTTTGCATATATTTCTCTTCTCATTTTTTTCCTCTTCATCTCCTCTGTTGTTATTCTTTTCTCCTTCCTTCCTCTCCCCCAACCCTTTAAAAATTTCACCAGCAATTTTTCTTACCTGTTAAACTGTGTTTCGGGGTACTCACAACTGTAGACCTGCTTTTGCCCCACCCTGTATAAGTGTGTCAAATAATATTTTTTTAAAAAGCTGAGAAGTCCTGATTCCACAAATAGTGCAGAGTGAATCTTTTCCAAGGTTGAGAGCTTCATGTAATCTACACCATAATGGTCGTAGAGAAGGCACTGTAACCCCCACTTAAACTGAAACATAAAGAGGGTATTTGTCCGTTGATTTATGGGCCCACATTCCAGATCTCCAGATGCCCTTTCCTATGTTCCTTCTATTACAAAAGGATAATACCTTCATGCATTACTTTCCAATTACCTCAGAACATATAAAAGAATAATGGCAAAGAAAACGTGAACCAGAAGTGCAAATAGTAATCTCAGCTTTCCAGTCCAGTAGAGCCAAAGAATTTTACTGCAGGACATAGTGATCATTACCCCAGTCAGGAGGAAACTGTTGGACTGAAACAAATGAAAGAGATTGAGAAATGCTCTGGTGAAATCAGTGACATTTCACCTTATCCAAAGATTAACTCAGTGAATGGTGTAACTGAAAGAATGCGATTTAAAGACATGCCTTGCAAATACTGAAACTCAATGTTTTTCAAAGAGATTAATGTTAATAGCATGAGGGTAAAACCTGCTTCTGATTAACAGAAAAAAAAAGCTTCATCTGGGAGATCGTCTTGATTAGATAGGCCATTCCATGCAAAATGTCACGATGACAATCAGAAAGGCATCCTTGAAATACACAATGGCAGGTTTTAAAAGAAATTGGTTTACCTACAGAGACTAGGGAACAATTACAATTTTGTCCTTGTGTAAAAAGGTGCAGTCAGAGGAAATGATGGTGTGTCTTCAAGGGGTTCAAAAAAATTGAACAAAAATGAGAAACAGACTATGTTGCTGCTTCATTCAATTTTCATCACCTACCTCAATGGCTACTCATCCTCTTTCCTACTCCTTACAGTCATGAACGATCTGGAACCCACAGCAGAAGAGAAAACAGAGTCATCACCCCAAAGACTGTACCAGTCAAGCCTGGCCTGGAATTAATTTCAGGTCAATAAGGCATGTGTGGGAGGAAGTGGATATACTTCCCTAACATTCAAAATTCACAGTCATCACTTAAAATAGAGATGATTTTATCAGCAAAACTAGAAAATACTTAATGTTCATCAGTGGGGCGGGGTGGATGGAAGGTCAGACAAAGGCCCAAAGGAAAGGAAGATTATAAAGTGAGAAAGAAAAAGGCCTGATAATGAAAATATTAGTAATATATAATATTAAAGTTCAAAGAAATAAATATGCTGCTTGTATTATAAATTTAAATGGTGAATATGAAGAATATTTGTTCAAATGGGAAGACATAATGGATGATAAAAATTTATGTGCGTTTTTTTTTTTTTTTTTTAGTTGGAATTACAGGCAGTTTCCAAATTGAAACTAGATAATGTTCCAAAGGTAATTTGAAAGGTGCTTATTTGGAGTGTAGAATATATGTTGCCATGGAAACATTGAAAACTCTAAATTAGGTTCCTTGGTTACCTGTGAATTTGATTTAAACCAAATATGTAGCAAAGTAACATTTATATTTTGAATTAGTAGAAAATAAAACTGTTGCATTAGAACAGAATTGGTTACTAGGAGATGAAAAATTAGGAAAATAATTGTATGGAACTCCTGATAAAGGGCTTGTGGGAGGTATCAAAGAATTTAGAATTTGATTGTACCAGATTATTATTTAGGTCCACTTTCACTTTCTTCTCTAGCTACATCAGTTTCCTTAGTGATCACATCTAGTTTATGCTAAGATTTCCCAACTATATAAATCTAGCTTAGACCTCTCTGCTAAACTACAGTCAAGTATACTCAATGCTTTCTTGACCTTAAACTTAGCATGTCTCAAACTGGATTTCTGATCGCCCTACCCCACCACCAAACCTGACCCACACTCCATTTTC
The DNA here is from genome assembly GCF_963455305.1 of Plecotus auritus. NCBI lineage: Eukaryota > Metazoa > Chordata > Mammalia > Chiroptera > Vespertilionidae > Plecotus > Plecotus auritus. The sequence continues at coordinate 140,225,067 of NC_137772.1, read as the reverse complement.
CTCATCTCAGTTAATGGCAACTTTATTCTTCAATGTCTCCCTCCTCTTTTCTCTCATTACCTAAATCCAATCCTTTAGTATATCCTCTTTATTGCCCCAGTTCTTCCCTATCAGAAGCAGCATTAATTGACTATGAAGCTGGAAAGATATACAGGAGGTAGATAATGACAGGACTTATAGGTCAGGTTAAAAGGTGAACTTTATCTTCAAAGTCATGAAGTTCCACAATTGCAGTTTCAGCAGGTTTGAGTTGCAGGGAAAGCATTGTTAACTGCTGGAGATAGAGACCAGACAGAATACTTTTGGCTGTTTTTTTCTTTCCATTTGTAAAAAAAGTATCTCTGTGATGGATGATAAGAGTAAGTAAGAATAGCCCTGACTGGTTTGGCTCAGTGGATAGAGCATTGGCCTGCGGACTGAAGGGTTCCAGGTTTGATTCCGGTCAGGGGCATGTACCTTGGTTGCGGGCACATCCCCACTAGGAGGTGTGCAGGAGGCAGCTGATTGGTGTTTCTCTCTCACTGATGTTTCTAGCTCTCTATTCCTCTCCCTTCCTCTCTGTAAAAAATCAATAAAATATATTTTTAAAAAAAGAGTAAGAACAGAGCACTTGTGAAATAAGTATTTATTCTCTCAGGTATTCAAGTTATTTGTTTTTTCAATTTACTCAGCAAATATATGAACACTTACTCTGTGCCTGCTGGCATTGTTCTAGCAGGGTAAGACATTTTTGCAATACCGTTGCATTACATCCAGAATTGTACTTTCATTTCTCGTTTTCTCTAGTTCATGACACCATGACCTCTTAGCTATATTACAGCAACTTACTCCTAACTGGTCACCCTGCCTTACTCTTACCCTCAAAAGTCCCTATCAGCACAGGAGCCAGAGAGATCGTGTGAAATCATTAGTTAGCTCATGTCTCCCCTCCACTCAGAAATGACTCCCATCCTCACTCAGAGTAAAGTCAAAAGTTTACATTGCTCTGTGCCCCATTCCAAACCCCTTCAAGTTTATCTTCTACTCTGCTTCTCTTGCTCATGTAACTCCAGCCTTACTGGCCTGTTCCTCTTCCTTGAGCACTCAGTTCTGAGGCTCCCTTAGAGTCTAACCTTGTTGCTCCCCACTGCCTGAATGTTCGCTACATAACCACACAAGGAACCCCGCACCTCGCCTCTACTGGGTCTTGGCTGAGAGGTCATCCATGGTCATCATATCTTTTTAAAAAATTCCCACCTCCCTTGCCACTCTTTGCATGTCCCATCTCTCTCTTTTTTTGCTTTCTTAATTATTATTAACATTTAACAGACTATACATTTTACTTATTTGCTCATTGTCTATCTCTCCCATTCTAGAATGTAAGCTCCATGAGGGAAATGACTTTGTCCTGGTACCTAGAACAATGCCAGCAGGCATAGAGTAGGTGTTCATATATTTGTTGAATAAATTGAAAAAAACAAATTACTTGAATACTTGAAAAAATAAATATTTATTTTGCAAGTGCTCTGCTCTTCCTTACTCTTATCCATCATAGAGATACTTTTTTTTTTTATAAATATAAAGGAGGAAAAAAAGCATTCTCTTTTGTCTCTTTAGCTCCAGCAGTTAACAATGCTGAAACTTCAACTGTGGAACTTCATGACTTTGAAGATAGAGTCCACCTTTTAACCTGACTTGTAAGTCCTGTCATTGTCTACCTCTTGCATATCTCCCCAGCTTCACAGTCAATTAATCCTGCTTCTGATAGGGAAGAACTGGGGCAACAAGGAGATTGTGAATCAGGGATGACTCCTTTGATCAATGGCTGACGCTGCTGGATCCGGGGAGCTTGGTCCCTATTAGAGTTGGCCCCCTGCTACTCTTATGTATGAGGTGGTCCCTAAGTTGTCATTCATCACTCACAGAGTGCCTATGCCTTCTAAGGTCACAGTGCAGTTGCTTTATCTACGCCTTTTACCTTGAATTAAATGTTATAGAAAACCGCACTACAAAAATATTTTTCAAGTGAAGCTGTTCTACTTAAGATAATGGGGCTTTGAGGTGTTGAGGTCCAGTCCTGAGCACTCAGCTCCCTTATGGATGGCATGGCCCGTGAGGCCCCTGAGGCCCCTGTGAGCAACTACTGCCACTGAGGTTCCAAGACAGCCTGACAGTTCACCCACACAAGAAAAGAAAGCCTTTCAAAACAGCCACTTTATTGGTTATTTACAAAGATTGCCTAAGAAACTGAAATGCACTTTGCTATCCTCTCCTCCTCTATTTAGTGTGTGACAAATAGCAACATTTCCAAATGGCAGGAAACAACAGAACGCGAAATATGTCAGCGTGTGCGTCTGCATGGTGCAGGAGACGGAACATTAGGTGGGTTTTCGCCCGATGATTGGCTCCCGGAGGAGTAATTAGGATTTGGCGCACTTCTTACTGGCCTTACCTCAGCTTCTCTGCCCCGGATTCTGAGAAAAGGTTTGTTGTTTCAGTTTGAAAATTGCATTTTAGACCAACTCTTCAGAGTGCACGTAGGGACAAATGGTATGAGTGTCTAGCAAGCAGTGTTTGTATTCACATCCTGTCTCTGTCCATGGCAGGTTTATTTTTCAGAAGCCTAATAAAAAGATATTAAAAATTGCAAGTGGAATTTTTACTGCCAGAAGATATGATTTTTATTTTTAGAGGCTCTCGTGGTTCTTTGTCATGCCATTTGAGAATGGGTAAGATTATTTTCAAATTGAGAAATAAAACCCTATCCAATTTTGAAGACTCAATTTGAGCCAAACAAAATCAACCTGAAGTATGAGTCCACTTTGGAGAAGGGCTATTGCCAATGCAAATCTAATAATATCTCTGCCTCGCAATGAAACACATATATATGTCCATGAATAAGCCTATTTTTTAACATTCAACACTGTTCTCTCCACCCACCACTGCCTTACAACAAAAAAAAACAGCTCCCAGAGGTTCAGGAAATCTATTAGAAAGAACTGGTTAAGCGTTCTTGACTTCAACTTATAACTTTGGAAGAACTAAAAAAAATGAGCATTTATTTATAGGATACTGTTATATTTAGCTTATTTCAAGACAGAACAAATTGCAGTAATGATTTTGAAGAGTCCTTCAATGAATCCGGAACTACTAAAGGATAAATGTTTACCTATAGCTATATCGCATAGCACCCCTCTCTCATACACACAAACAGCTACAATGTACGCATGCCACCTGTGGGAACCATGCCAGAGAAGCCTGGTAGTCAAGGCCAATTAAAGCACAGAGGCCTTGTTGTCAATACACTGGACTGTCCAAGGCCACTCTGCGCCTAGGCTAAGACACCATACACAGCTGCAAGGCCACAGTGATCTCACGGTACACTGTGCCCTTCTGTAACCCAAATGGCTGATGTCACTGTTGGCAACTAGCCTTCTTTATCTCTGGAGTAATATATAGGTTACTGACCAGCTAGTGTGAGAAGCAAAGAGCAGCTGGGCAGAAGGAGTGTGAAGAAGATGAAGCTGGAGAGATGAAGCTGAGAGCTGGTACTGCTACGATGTAAGGCTAAGAACTCATAGAGAGCTCAGATATAGCTACCATGTTAACCAGCCAGTGTGCTGGGCAGGGGAGACAGGAGAAGCTGCTGAACCAGAGAGCTTAGGTACTGCTACGATGTGAGGTGGTGAGTCTAGGAGGCAGCATGAGGCTGCTCAGATAAGAGCTGTGGGTACAGAGAGCAATGCTGCTTTTGTGGGAAAAATGTATCTGTCACCAGCCAGTGTCCACTGCCTGCCTATATGGACTTTGCTGTGAAGGACTGCGTTGCTTGTATAGGACTGTTGTGCCACTGGCTTCTGCAATAAAGACTCACTCTTACACACCCACAACTTTTTATGGGTTCTCCATCTAAGACCCAGTGTCCTAAGAGGTCCAGCCCCAGGCAGATGGGCTCGGACCCAACACCTGTAACTAGTGAGCAGAGGACAAAGGAGGAACTTGGGATAAGTTCCCAACAGTTAGTACAGCGGGCAGGGCTAGAGAAGGAAACTGCCCTGTGTAATCGGGAAGAATTTAGAAGAACACATGGACTCAGAGCAACTCAGTAGTGCTGAGCAGTGCTCCTGCTGGCTCTGACATCACCACACATACATACATCATGCACACAACACACACATACAAACACATTACACACACATACACACCACACACATCAAGAGACACTACACATATATATACCACATGCAAACCCCCACACACATTATATACACATACCCCACTCACATGCACACATACCACTAACATACACAAGTCACATGTAAATATATACTACAAGCACGTCATATACAAATGGATACATATACACATTTATATATACACCATTCATCCCACACACCTGTAACACACACAATGCACATGAACACATAACACTTGCAAACACACACCAAGTACATACATACACCTTAAGTATAAATTCACCACACACATACATGCAAATACATCAAATGCAAATACATACCCTAAGTGCAAATATACATACACATCACAAATATACACACTAACACACATATGCACACCCACAACACACATAGGCAGATTTCCACACTACTTACCAGGGGTGGAATAATCCCAAAGCTCTCTTTTTTTTCTACCCCACCACTACGTTACACATTTTGAAAGCCTTTTCTCATTAACCCACAGAATTGTTATCCTGTAGGTCAGGCTACTAATTTACTCCTAACAAGATGACTGAGTCTAGTATGGAACCATGCAGTTTCAGAGTGATCTGAGAAATGAACCCAGAGCCATCTTGATTATGGATTTAAGGCCCATTCTGAAGCCTTAAGTTGCAGACAGGTTAAGTTCCTGAGTTGCTCTGTGAAAAGACACCTTTCCAAGACTGTTCTGAAATGTCGATAGAACTCAACAAGATAATCACAACTTTTTCCTGGTGGCATGTACAAGAGAAAGACAATGGGAAATCTGAGAGAAAAAATGCACAGAAAGAGAAGAAGGAAGGAAAACAGAGAAGGAGAGAGAAAGAGAATGTAAAGGAAGATTCATTTGATCTCAAAAGAATTACAAGGGAAACACAAGACTCGGCATATCTACACACCCTGAAATGATGGTTTCAGGAAGCAGGGTGTGGACAAGGTCAGATACCTTGATAGCACATTCAGCAAAAGCTCCTTCTTTCTCCTGTAGTATTTATCTAGCCCGGAGTGACACAGCCTCAAAAACCAGGCCTCTGAGGGGAGGAACTGAGAGGCTGTTTTCTAGATGCTGTAAGAACAAGCATGTCAAACTCGAGGCCCATGGGCAGCATGTGGCCCAAAACAAACATTTTTGCGGCCAGCCAGTATAACGGTATGTAAGAAACGTTTTAATAAAAATTTTGTAACTTAAATGTTACAATATCCTGTTATACATAATTATTAATAACGAACTACAATGTTCGCTAATGACTGATTACTATAATCGTGTTGCATTCATTTCCCTTACGCGCCTTACCTGCAGGCACACCATTTCTCTCCACTAATACTAAATACTAGCAGCGAATATTTTAGCAGCTGATGGCCACATCTTTAGTCTTGGACTGACTTGTTTGGTGTGCGCAACAGGAAATGTTTTGCTTTCGGAGAACAAGAAAAATAGGTTATTTGCATTACGCTTATTAATTTGTGCAGTTATTCAGTGTCTGGTAAGTTAATGTTCAGGAAAAATATTAATTTTATTAAAATGTTCTATTATTTTATGTTAACGATTACTCATTTATTTCAGCACTTTGTACTCAACATGTCTCTATCGAAATAAACCTACATTTCTATGAAAATTAAAGCTTTTGTTTTTTTTATGGCCCACATAAACTTAAACCTTGTTTATTTGGCCCATGTTAGCCTTTGAGTTTGACATGCTTGCTGTAGAAGAAAGATATGTAAAGTGCTGCCAGAGGTCATAGTGCAACACCATCTCTTCCTTTGTCCAACACAAAAGTTTCCACTTCTCCCACAGGCCTCAGACGTACAGAAGGTGAGCTGGGTGACAAGGGTCCCACCTCCCAGAAGCTGGGTGACAACGGTCCCATCTACCCTTTCAGTGGGATTTCGTGATTTAAGCGCCTTTTCCAGCTCTGCAGATCATTTGACCTTTAAATGCTTTCATAGCATAGAAGAAAACTTGTTTTCAGTTCCAAAATAGCCAGTACTCTTCATAGATTCATTTTCCACATTCTCGTGTAAATAAGGTGAGCCAGTGATGATAGTGCCATGTTTATGCATTTTCCAGGAGCCAGGAAAAAAAAAATACCATAGGGGAAACAGTATTTACAAATGATGAAAATGCGTGAGCACGCACACATGCAGAGATGCAGAGAGCAGACTCAGCCCTGTGGACATGGCGTCCTGTCAATGAACAAGAACTGAAAGCCAGGAAGGTGAACTCACCTTCAGAACTGGTAAGAGTCATTGTTTAGCTTTCCTTTATTCTTTGTTTTGATCTAAGGCTGCCTCTCCTATCACTTTCTCCCTTGACACAGTCTCTCATTGTTAACATAGAGGCTAAAGAAACTTGTTCTTTCTACATAAGAGCAATATTCTCCCCTCCTTTTGTCTTTTTTAGGAAATTAGTAGCTCATGTTTCATTAACTGGAGTGTTTTACCTTATCTTTTTCCTATAAGAGAAGTGGGAATTTCAAAGCCATAATTTAGAATTATTCTGTCCACTTTATCCTAAATGGATTCTGTTCTCATTGAAATCTTTATCTCTAGACCTTACTAAAGATTATATTCAGACTCACCTACAGGCCCACAATTGTGCTCTCTTAGGACCTGAGGTCTTTAGAAACATAATGAAATGTGACAGGCTTTTGAATTGGGCTCTAGAAACTGTTTCTTTTATATGGCCAAGTAGATTCCTTGCCATTTTAGAAGCCAGTTTCTACATTGTTTTATAGAAGGACCTGAGAAACTCTGGGTTTTCTAAACAAATGATACTTTCACATTGTTCCAGAACAGACTTACAGAGATTTGTTGCTTTTAAAAATATTTATTTGAAACTTGAGGTCTAAAAATAACATCTAGTCATCAGATGGAAGCTTCCATTTAGCCCTTTATCACACAAGTACCAAGGGTGAGGATGAAGACTAACGATGCAGGCTGTGATGGCTTTTTACTGTGCAATTCAGTTTTAAGAAAATTTACATGGCCAAAAGCTGGGTGACATTCTTCCAGGATGTACCAGTTTCCCCATCAAGTTTTTTTGTTTGTTTGTTTTGTTTTTGTCTTTTGTTAATCCTCATCCCAGGATATTTTTTCCACTGATTTTCAGAGAGAGCAAAAGGAAGGAGGGAGGGGGACAGAGAGAGAGAAATATCAATGTGAGAAAGACACATCAATTGGTTGTCTCCCACACGAGCAACTGGGTCTGGGGATCAAATCTGAAACCTAGGTATGTGCCCTTGACCTGGAATCAAACACTGGACCCTTTGGTCTATGGACCACACTCTAACCACTGAGAACAACAGCCAGGGACCAGTCAAGTCTTTGAAGACTGGCATCTCTTTGGATTGGTTGGAACCTATGCTATACTATTGCTTAAATAGATTACCATCTAGTCCAATGCCTTATTTTAAAAGTAAGTCAGATCTCAAAGAAGACTATGTTATGTCATTTGAATTCCACTTTAATACCCTTTCACTAACTTATGTGGTCATCTATATATAATAATGAACTGTATTCTAACAACACTTCACTGTTACAATAACTGAAAGCAGACTTACAGTTCAGCATACAAGCTCAATTATTCTACAGCATTTAATAGTTTTCTAAAAATACATAGATTGTTACAGCTTAGTACGCACGCATATCTCTTCTCTGACCATTACACGATAGAAACAAAGCTCAGAAGGGTTCATCCAGGAGCAGTAGAAAGAAAATGAAATTTGACAGATTCTCTAGATTCTAGTCCTGATTGTCACCAATAATTTTGTGACTTTGGGCAAGTCTAAAAGATGGGTACTTAAATTGAGATTCTCAGTAGAGTGGTTGGACTAGGTGTTGATTGAGATACCTTTCAACACTGAGATTCTTTTATTCCCTAATCTGTTTACCAGAAATTAGTATAATATACTCTTCTTAGTGACCCTTTCAAGAATCACAGATGGCCACAGCAGAGTTTACCTACAAAGTAGCTCTGATTTCCGGTAAGCCATTGTAGCAAAGGCTGTCAGCCATCCATAATGTCCACTTGCTTCTTCTTTCTGGTATTAAAATGCCCCACCCAGATTTTCACAGGGTTTAAGACAAGTCCTGGCCTCTTTTGCAACTAGGCTCTGTGACTAAGTTCTGACTAATGACATGTGAGCCAGAAGTGGTGTGTATAATTTCCAGGTTTCACCCTTAACTAGGAGGGATGCTCCCCCCACTTCCTCTTTGCCCCATCTCATTGTCTGGAGTGAGTGGTTATAGCTAACCCATGTTGGACACAGAGATGGAAGCTGTGTGCTAAATGTACCAGGGTTAACATACCAGCCCTGCATTGCTTACGTCCAGACAGGCAGATAAGTGAAAAGTAAATTCTCACTGCACTGTGAGTATGTTTGTTTTAATAGACACCAGTGAATGCTGCCATGGAATAAAATGAAGAATCCTAGTATTACTGGAGAAAGTAGAGGGGCAGATTTTCCCAATGCTCGTGGGAATGGGGTTCTTGGGAAACCACTTCAATAAGCATTTTCAGAAGTCCCCGCAGGAGATGTGGTAGAAGACTTATATGGGTGGAGTTATAGTTCTCGGTTTGCAAAGTCCCCTGCCCCTAACCCGGTCCTGAAGAAGGTACAGCTGCGGTTCCAGTAGAGCCAAGAGCAGGGCCAGGGTCTAGCTTCCATTCCATGTTGCAACCGGGCCCAGTCCAGCATCAGACTAATTAAAGTCCATTAGTTCATTGTGTGGAGCCCATATGGCTGTGAGCCACATGGGCAAATGCAGGGGAGTACACCCTCTGCAACAGGAGTCAGGTGCAAACAGCAAGCAAGAGAGCCAAGAGAGGCAACTCCCTTTGTCTAGTTTCAATATTCAGGCTCCGCGGTCTTGCAGTGCCACAACTATTTTGGCCGATGATCACTTCCATGTGTGATTGACAGATAAGCATCTTTCCACATCACCCAGACCTTATTGGGCACATGTCTGTTATCCAGTCCCTTCCCCTGTCCATCGGTAGGAAACAGAGAGTGTTAAATTACAGCTTTCTAGCAAAGCTGTACAAATAGCATGCCTATGTTATTAGTTTTTCCTATACTCCTTTACTGTTAAATAATAACCAGGTTAGTAAACGGTATCACTAGCAGGATGCTTCAGCCTTGGATTCCATTCTGTAGTAACCTAGCTTATATATTACGATTCCATTTACAAAAGTTAAAAATTAAAGATAGTCTTAATTATAAACTAAGACATCTCAAGTTTCATAGTTTATAAGACCTGCTGATTACTAAGGCCAATGATGTTTTAATCTAACATATCCTATGAGATAATGATAAAATGAGGTCTTATCCTTAACATATTGTAGTCAATATACTTTTCAAAATTCCAAGTTCAATAAATAGTTTCACACTACAGAAACACAATATAAACATACTATAATAAATAAACGCTACTGCCATCAGGAATGAAGTAATCAGTATTGGGTTGGGTTATAATAGCCACCAAATTGTCTTTAGAAAAGTGTTTCTTTAAATAAAAGACATTTATGAATTCTGAAATCTCAGGAACCCAAGGACTAGAGGTCACTAACCTTTCTGCTAGTGTACTAGAAGAATTATTTACAAAGTTTTCACTTTACTGGTCATTTACTGCCACATCTCGACTTCAACACTGGGCTAATTCGTAAATCATTATGTCTGTATGTAAAACCAAGGACTGATATTGAACCAGCATTTACTAGTAGCTTGAGAATAAAAAACAAGCCACAATTTGGTCACAGTAATAGTGCCAGATACTACAGACTGGTTCACTCAACACCCCTTCAAATCTCCTTCTAGCATTTCTTCTTGTAGAATAAAGGTTGGAAAGTTAGAACTCACATTTCATGGAGGGTTCTGCATGGGACCCAGTTTCTTCTAAGCCCACGCACATTCTATAAACTATCTGATACCTTATATTCAATCTCTTTCTCTTTACACTGGCTAACCTCCATCTATTTCTGTAACTAATAATTCTAACTGCTACAGTGATATTTAATTATCTGCCTCTTTAAGGAGTGAAGATATGAGGAGCTTCATAAAAAATATTGTTTTGGCTACCTTCTTATCATTGAAATTTTTAACATTAATTGTTTTGTTAAGGGAAAGAGAAGGAGGCACCAGTCTGGAGGCTAGGGCTTGGGAGCTGTGAGTGCTAATCAGAAGTGTTAAACAGCTACCTTCTTATTCCAGACTGACTCAACAAGCCATCTACGAAGACAAGTAGTCATTTTCACACTAGTCTCAAAGTGAACGTCAGTGCTGGGAGACTACTGAGTGCAGCTGAGCTTGAGATGGGTATTTTGATCATGTATTAAACTTCTAGAGGTTAAAGAATTAAGCAATAGGGGCCACAGTCATTGGAAACCCTGTTGATAGATGAATTGTTAAACCTGCTTAATGCAGTTTTATGGTTCTCAGCATGTGGTCCCACAACAATAATATCAGCATCACCTGGAAACTTCTTGAAAAATACAAATTTTTGCACATGTACTCACATGCCAGACCTACTGAAAATAAGAAACTCAGGGTCAGCCCCAGCATCTGTTTTAGCAAAACCTCCAGGCGATTCTGATGGAAGCTCAGCTTTAAGGACCACTGCTGTAGGTTGTTCACCCCAGTTGAGGTTGAATGGAGTTTAAGTTAGGGTAAGAAAATATAATTGAAAAAACAGGTCTTGGACTTAAAAAGAAGTGCATGTTAGAGGTAGAATGTAAATGTAAATCTTTTCCCATATAAAATGGAAAAAGCATTAGTAAAAAGAGCATTGTCCTGGGAATCTAAATCATTGGGTTTGAATTTTTAACAAATAATTAACTTTGAACTAATCACTTAATTTTTCTGGGACTCTATTTTCTCATTTGTAAAATGAAGAAATGGGATAACATGTTCTCCAAAAGTCATAATTCTATTTTCTATCAGTTCTGGACAAAATTAACACTATTATCCTTGTTAGCATCATATTGCTTCTTGAATATCATGTTCTTTCTGGGGAAACCCAGAAACCCAATTTTCCAACATTCTGTTTTTCTACTTAGGAGCAGTACTGGAAGAAAATTACTAAAAGATACATGTCATTCTCTACCCCAAGTCAAAAGTCTAGGAGTACACTCCAGTTTAATTCAGGACAGGTAAAATCCCCTGGATAGCTGAAAGGCCAATGTAACATTTAAAATTTATTGGGAATTTACCAATATTCTAGAAATATGTACAAATTACTTATACGTGTCTTGTATATTATTGATGATTTTGATCACATATGAAATTTAAATATTAAAAACTAGATTTTCACACTCCTGGACACTGTGTGTTAATTAAATCTACTTCCAAAATTAAGGAATTGAGACTCACTGGCATTTAGCTAAGACTCAGGCAGGTAGTGATTACACTTGGGAAAACCACAAAACTACACCTCTTAACAATCTAGAAACATTGAAACATTGAGAGAAGATTGTGTCTACTTTGTGAATGTGGGAACTATAAAGGAAAAAAGTCATCTGTGTAATGAAGTTTATATGCATGAAGGAAAGGAGGGCTGGGCCTACCTATGCAGCAACAGGGGCCCAGAACTAATCCTATCTAATAAAAGAGTAATATGCAAATTGACCATACCTCTGCTACACCCACAAACCACACCCACCAGCCAATCAGGAGCAAGTATGCAAATTAACCCAACCAAGATGTCTGCGGCCATGGAGAGAGCAAGAGGTTTGGGTTTCCCCGGCAATGGAGGAAGCCAAGCTTTCGGCACATCCTGGCCAGCCCAGGCCTCCACTCAAGGCTACATAGTTTCAATTATAGAAGATAAATAAATCCCAACAAAGATGGCTGCAGCCACGAAGCAAGCAGGAGGCTTGGCTCTGCTAAAGGCTAGAAAGTTTCAATTATAGAAGATAAATAAACCCCAGATACCAGGGCCTCCGCTTGGGTCGCCAGGGGGCATGGCCGGCCTGCAAACCACCACAGGCCCCTCACCCAGGTCGCCCCATGCCCCAAGGGAACCCCCATTCTGATCCGGAACACCCTTCAGGGCAAACCAGCCGGCCCCCACCTGTGCACAAGGCCTCTATCCTATCTAATCCTCCTATCTAATAAAAGAATAATATGCAAATTGACCGTCACTCCAACACACAAGATGGCTGCCCCCATGTGGTCAAAGATGACTTCCCCCATGTGGACACAAGATGGCCACCACAAGATGGCCAGCAGGGGAGGGCAGTTGGGAGGGACCAGGTCTCCAAGGGAGGGCAGTTGTGGGCAATCAGGCCAGCAGGGGAGGGCAGTTAGGAGGGACCAGGCCTGCAAGGGAGAGCAGTTGGGAGCAATCAAGCCTGCAGGAGAGGGCAGTTAGGGGTGACCAGGCCTGCAGGGGAGGGCAGTTAGGGGTGACCAAGCCTGCAGGGGAAGGCAGTTAGGGGAAAACAGGCTGGCAGGGGAGCAGTTAGGCATCAATCAGGCTGGCAGGGGAGTGGTTAGGGGGTGATCAGGCTGGCAGGCAGAAACAGTTAGGGGCAATCATGAAGGCAGGCAGGTGAGCAGTTGGGAGCCAGCAGTCCTGGATTGTGAGAGGGATGTCTGACTGCCCATTTAGGCCCGATCTTACCAGGATCGGGCCTAAATGGGCAGTCGGACATCCCTCGAGGGGTCCCAGATTGGAGAGGGTGCAGGCTGGGCTGAGCGACACCACCCCCCTCCTCCCGTGCATGAATTTTGTGCACCAGGCCTCTAGTCTACACTAATAAGAGAGAAACAAGCAAATTAACCATCACTCTGCTATGCCAAGCCACACCCACCAGCCAATCAGGAGCGAGTATGCAAATTAACCAACCAAGATAGCCTCTGGCCATGGAGCTGGAGCAAGCAGGAGGCTTGGGTTACCCCAGCAATGGAGGAAGCCAAGCTTCCCACCTGCCCTGGCCGGCCCTGGCCTCCACTCAAGGCTACAAAGTTTCAATTATAGAAGATAAATAAATCCTAGATACTTACTTCCATCTGGCCCTGGCCTCCACTCAAGGAGGTGCAGAAAAGAAAAAAAAAGAAGAAGAAGAAGAAGAAGAAGAAGAGGAGGGGCTGGGACCTTGGGTCACTGGGGGTTGATCAGGCCAGGATGGGACAGCAGGGGCTGTTGGGGTTAAGCAGACCAGTAGGGGGGCCAGTTGGGGGTGAGCAGGCCATCATTGGGGGTCAGTTGGAGGTGATCAGGACAGCAGGGGGGGGCATTTTGGAGTGAGCAGGCCAGCAGGGGAGCAGTTGGGGTGAGCAGGCCAGTGGGGAGGGAAAATGGGGTGAGCAGGCCAGCAGGGGGGGGGCAGTTGGGGGTGAGCAAGCTGGCACGGGGGCAGTTGGGGGTGAGCAGGCTGGAAGGCAGAGTGGTTAGGGGCAATCAGGCAGGCAGGTGAGCAGCTGGAGCCAGCAGTCCCAGATTGTGAGAGGGCTGTCTGACTGCCGGTTTAGGCCCAATCCCTGTAAACCGGCAGTAGGACATCCTTCGAGGGGTCCCAGATTGGAGAGGGTGCAGGCCGGGCTGAGGAACCCCCCCATCCCGTGCACAAATTTTATGCACCAGGCCACTAGTTGGTTAATGAATTTGCTAAAGATGAAAATGCAAACACATCACAAGGCTATAAAGTAATAAATAAATAAATATAGAATGCCAGAGGAAAGTACAATTAAAATGTGTCCCTAAGGCTGAGACCATATCTTTCTTCCTACCATCTATCTTGGCAGATAGGAGGTACTTAGTAGATATTTGAGATTGAATAAATGAATGAAGATTGTGAATGGGAATATTTTAATTTGTACATAATCACAAAAAATCCACAAAATTTAGCTGTGTGTTTCAAGCAGAAACAAGTTGCTTTATTTTTTAAAATATATTTATTTTATTTCAGAGAGAAAGGAAGAGGGAGAGAGAGATAGAAACATCAATGATGAGAATCATTGACAGGCTGCCTCCTGCACGTACCCCCCTAGGGATTGAGCCTGCAACCAGGCATGTGCCCTTGACTGGAATCGAACCTGGGACCCTTCAGTCCGCTGGCCGACGCTCCATCCACCGAGCCAAACTGGCTAGGGCAAGTTGCTTTATTTTTAATGACCCTAAAATATAGTATCTTCTTTCAAAGTTTTGTAAGGCCAAGGAAGTGGGAATGAATATTCATGCAATCTTTATTATGTTGAACCTTATGAAAGTATAGAGATTCACTGGTTTTGGCCTATAAAAATGTCAAATTCAAATGGTCTGACCTAATTATTGTTACTATTATCATCATTATTTTGTTTAGCAGATATTATCCACATTTAAAAAACTGACTAGCACTATCTTTGTAAACACTGAATCACAAAAAGTTAATCCTGGCATTTGAAGAGATAGAGCCAGTGTATGTTATGAAGACTTGTGACCGCCCATTATCTATAGGGATTATTTTAGAGTATAAATCTTCTTATTAAAAAATAAATTAAAACAGTGTTGTTCCAGAGCTATTAGAAGAAAACACTAGAAAAGAGTCTTAAAATAAGTTTTAAAATTAGATAGTGGTCATGGTTGCACAACTCAGTAAATGTACTAAAAAACACTAAATTGTACACTTTAAAAAGGTAAATTTTATGATATATCTATTATCCTATATAATAAAAGGCTAACATGCAAATTGTCCCCTCAGGAGTTTAACCAACCGGGAATTCAACCACTTGCTATGATGTGCGCTGACCACCAGGGGGCACTGCCAAATGAAGGAAGGCCCGAACAGTGGCTGGCAGCTGGCAGCCAGGGGAAAGAAGGCCCCAATCAGCCCTGATTGCTGGCCAGGCTTAGGGACCCTACCTGTGCATGAATTTTGTGCACTGGGCCTCTAGTATCTCAATAAAGATGCTTTTAAAACTAGAAAAGACTAGAGCTACAGAGAGTGGAAATACAAATGCACTATGTGGATCATTCTGCAGCTCAGAGGAGGAGGAGGGGAAGAAGGGAGAGGAAGAGGAGGGGTGCATTACTGCCAAACCTCAGACATCTGCCGGGTTGCTAGCCAACCTTCACAGTATCATCTTTGGGAAGATTGCATGTTGCAGCTCACACCCTTGCCAAGTCATGAAAGTAAATATACATGAGGTATTAATAACCTCTGGTATTTTCAGTGTGATTCTTGAATTCTGGAAAGGGATCCCCTGAACATTCCTAAATTAAAGCATGGTGGGAACTGTTGTCTTTGCAAAATGTCATTTCAGTCTTTCTGGGAAGGATCTTTCTCAAATCCATTTGTCCAGTGGATCTCATATGGCTGGTTCTAGGACATAGAATAAATGTAGAGAATTACCTATTAGTCATGATTCTTGACCTGGGAGGAGAAAAGGTCAAGAATCCCAGATGAAAGGCCAAACACTCAGGAAAATGTACAGATACACAGACTCAATTTTACATGAAACATCAAGGGCATAAGAGCCTTGAATCCCTTCCATGGACTCCCTATCAGAAATCCTTGGTCTATGTTCTGTATAGCATGTCTGCATTGAATTCTATTTGAGTATTTTAATAAAACTTAAGATTGAAAAATAAATACTAGAATCTTAGAAAGCCTCTAAAGAGGTCATCCCTTTTATTTACTATAACAAATACTTTAATTTCTTGACTAGAACCTACAACAGATGCTAAGAGGATGCAAATGTGCTGGACAATAGGAGAAAGAACCCAATAATTATAAATATTTTATGTTTTAACTAGAGGCCTGGTGCACAACATTCAGGCACGGGGGGAGGGCAGTGTCCCTCAGCCCAGACTGCACCCTCTCCAATCTGGGACCCCTTGGGGGATGTCCAACTGTGGGATTGGGCCTAAACTGGCAGTCAGATATCCCTCTCAAAATCCAGGACCACTGGCTCCTAACCATTCACTTGCCTGCTTGCCTAATGCCCCCAACTGCCCTCCCCTGCAGGCCTGGTCACCCCCAACTGCCCTCCCCTCCCAGCCTGATCTCACACCTAACTGCTCTCCCCTGCCGGCCTGATCACCCCAAACTATCTCTGCCTCAGCCCCCACCACCATGGCTTTGTCCAGAAGGAAGTCAGACATCTGGAAGATGGCCAGTCAACCTGGTCTAATTAGCATATTACCCTTTTATTAGTATAGATAGATTATATAGGATAGGATTGCTTAAATGTGAGGGGGGGCTTTTTCAGCAGGAGGAGGTGCTCTTGGCAGACAAAAATCCATAACCCTTATATCTGGGCTGATAGCCAGCCATATGCACTATACTGCCAAACCAGTTATTAAAAAATTGAACTGTTTTCTTACACTTTACACCAAACAGCTGTTGCCCTTAAAACCCCTCCTCAGCCCCCACCTTAGGTTCTGCCTTTGCAGTTCACCCAGATTAGGTTCTGATTGGTCGGTTTCTATGCCAGTCAGCGTCAAAAGCTCCACCTCCTAGGCAGCCATTGGCTCCTCACAATTCACCCAGATTTGGTTCTGATTTGTCAGTTTCTATACCAGTCAGCATCAAAAGCTCTGCCTCCTAGGCAGCCATTGGCTCCTCAGGGAAACCCAGAATGTCCCCACCTTCATGTCAGCTCCAGTCCTTCAGTCACACCCCCAGTGTGCTACCGGGTATATCTCTGGCCACTCTAAGAAGCAGCACCTCAGGTCTGTGCTGGTGGCAATTTTGAATTTTCATCCCTGACCTAACCTTCTTGCAGTGCAAGCTCCGTGAAGGCAAGCATTTGTCTTGTTCATTCTTAGTTCACTCATAGACTTTACCTGTGTCTATGCATCTATGCTAACACCACATGGTGACTGGTCAAACGGTCATTTTGGTTGTCACAGTCACTGCCTTTTTATATATACACTAGAGGCCCAGTGCACGAAATTTGTGCACGGGGGGAGAAGGGGTGTCCCTCAGCCCAGCCAGCACCCTCTCCAATCTGGGAAGCCTCGAGGGATGTCTGACTGCCTGTTTAGGCCCAATCCTGGTGGGATCAGGCCTAAACGGGCAGTTGGACATCCCTCTCACAATCCAGGACTGCTGGCTCCCAACTGCTCGCCTGCCTGCCTTCCTGATTGCCCCTAACCACTTCTGCCTGCCAGCCTGATCACCCCCTAACCACTCCCCTGCCAGCCTGATTGATGCCTAACTGCTCCCCTGCCAGCCTGTTTTCCCCTAACTGCCCTCCCCTGCAGGCCTGGTCACCCCTAACTGCCCTCCCCTGCAGGCTTGGTCCCCCCCAACTGCCCTCCCTTGCAGGCCTGGTCCCTCCCAACTGCCATCCCCTGCTGGCCTGATTGCCCACAACTGCCCTCCCTGGCAGGCCTGGTTCCTCCCAACTGCCCTCACCTGCTGGCCATCTTGTGGTGGCCATCTTGTGTCCACATGGGGGCAGGATCTTTGACCACATGGGGCAGCCATCTTGTGTGTTGGAGTGATGGTCAATCTGCATATTACTCTTTTATTAGATAGGATAGAGGCCTGGTGCACAGGTGGGGGCCAGCTCGTTTGCCCTGAAGGGTGTCCCGGATCAGGGTGGGGGTTCCCTTGGGGTGTGGGGTGGCCTGGACGAGGGGCCTGTGGTGGTTTGCAGGCCGGCCACGCCCCCCGGCGACCCAAGCGGAGGCCCTGGTATCTGGAGTTTATGTATCTTCTATCATTGAAACTTTGTAGCCTTAAGCGGAGGCCTAGGCCAGCAAGGGCAGGTGGAAAGCTTGGCTTCCTCCATTGCCGGGGAAACCCAAGCCTCCCTCCTGCTCTCTGTGGCCATGGCCATCTTGGTTGGGTTTATTGGCATATTCGCTCCTGATTGGCTGGTGGGAGTGGCTTGTGGGCATGGTTTCTGGGTGTGGCTGAGTGGTGGTTAATTTGCATATTACTCTTTTATTAGATAGGATAGATTGCCTTTGGCTTCTTTTTTTTTTTTTCACTTTTTGTCACATATAATATTATTCAATTCCCAGTGCTTCTTTGGCATTACATTTTATCCCAATACCTTCAAAGAGCTCACTATCAGTGTAGAAAACAAGACTGACAAATATAAGGCAATGAGAAAATGAAAGAAAAATTTGTAGTAAGTATTCACCTTCAACACAGGGCTGCGTTTGAACATGAAGACAAAAATTATGACTACAAAAGAAATACCTGACTTTAACATAAACAATGAATATATTAAAAGTGTTGAAATGTTACTTTACCTTGGTTCAGTTATCAACTCAAATGGGTACTGCAGCCAGGAAATCAAGAGAAGACTGAGAATCAGAAGGGCAGCAATGGAAAAATTAGACAGATCTTCAATAGCCAAGATGTGTCATTAGATACCAAGGCTAAGGTCATCCACACCCTTGTATTTCCAATTACTATGAATAGTTGGACAGAGAAGAATATTGACAGAAAAAAAAATTGACTCCCTTGAAATATGGTGTTAGAGGAGAGTCTATGGGTACCCTAGACACTGGGAAAACAAATAAGTGGGTCCTAGAGCAAATTAACCTTAAAACATGGAGGCAAAAATGACAAAACTGAAGCTGTCCTACTGTGGGGACATCATGAGAAGGCAGGGTTCTTTGGAAAAGACAATAATGCTAGAGAAAAGGGAAGGCAGCAAGAAAAGAGGAAAACCAAATATGAGACTCCATAAAATAAGCCATAGGCCTGAGTCTACAGAAGCTGAGCAGAACTGTTGAGGACAGGACATTGTGGATAACACTCATTTGCCAGGAGTCAGAGCTGATAACATACACATTCACAATCATAACCCATAAAAATAAAAATGTTGCAAATAAAGAGAGAAGTGTTCTGTGTTCTACCATCTGAGTGGCCTATACTAAAACCTAAGGACTTTATGAATGCTGCACTTAAATAGCAAATTTCTGGGGTGGGGGGTGGCATGTCAATAGCCACCACTAAGCATGTATTTCCTGGCACTCTACACAACTCCGTGCTATATAATATGTTCCTTAAAATTTAAGAAGTCATGGTCTTTCTACATAAGTTACTTACAATCCATGTTTATGTTCTCCAACTGATGAGAGAGAAAATGTTGCTTTTCTTTTTCTACACGGAAGTTCCAACAGGAAGTGTAAAAGGAGAAATCTGTTCTTGCAAGATTCTCAACCGAAACATTTCCATTAAAAACATAGCAAATAGGACTGTTCTCCTGAGATGTCTAACCTAATTAATGAGATGAAAACATCTTTCAGATATTGCTTTGCTCATGTGTTTGGAGATGATTAAAAAAAAACATTGAATGTATTTCTCCTTTGCTATCTATGGAACACAGGCTGTGTCACTTGAGGTGAAAGGAGGCTGACAAAAAATAAATTTGCAGGTCATTTAAAAAGAGAGCACGGCTGGAATGAAAATAAAGGAGCCCAGACAAATTCCCAGGCACCTCACCTATCCTCATGTTATTTATATTAACATCAAATGGTTTTTATCTTTAAACCAAGCTTCAGTAAGATTAAGTGGGTAGTTATAAGAATGCATAAAGTTAGTTTAATCAAACAGGATATTTTCTTGAAGGGTTTTTTTTTGTATGTGTGATAACAACCAAATCCTGGAACATAGTCAATCAACGATGTTGCATGAAGGAGTGGCCCTTTGAATCCAGCACACACTTTGCTCATAGCTGCAAACAGCCAGACCCACATTAGCATATTAGACATTATATCATCACATGCCATGGACAGTGGTCTCGGAAGGCATGTGTGTTTTACTTTGCAGCATATAACATGCATATAGAAAAATGCATAAACTGTACGTGTACTCTTTGACAATTATTTATACAAACAGTCCAATCCAAGTCAACAAGTAGAATATCATCAGCCCTCTATTGTGTACCTCTCCCCCAGAGATAACCACTGTCTTTACCTATGTTAATCATTTTCTTGCTTTTCTTTATAATTGCTACTACATATTATGCATTACTAAACAATGGAATTTTTGTTTTATCTGTATTTTAATTTTACACAGAATCATGATGTGGGAATTTTTATGCCATGATTCCTTTATTAACCTTATGATCATGACACTTCCCATGATGTTGTCTGTAATTGTCACTTGTTCATTTACATTACTGTTTTAGTATTCCAATTTACTTTCCATTGTCCCGGGGCCTATAGGCAAGCATTTCTTTAGTGTATATTCCTGGAAGTGCTGGGTATTATGGTATATGTATCTTCAGTTTTCCTCAATAATGCCAAGCTTTCTTTCAATGTGATTTTATATCCTAACTAGTGGCCTGGTACATGGATTTGTGAACATTGAAAGGAAATTAACTAGAAGAAATATTTTAATATTGCTATTTGCCCTTTCTCTATAATAGAAGTGTCAACCAAATTCACGATCAACAATGACAGATCAAAATACACGTATGAGATTGGCACCAGCAAGAACTTTATATATATTGTGCATGCACGAGTCAACTTAGCCTTTTATAGATAGAGAGTAAACTTGCTTAATTAGACCTGCTTTCTGATGTAGCTAAACTTTTTCAGCCCAGTAAAGACCCCAACTTCTCTTTCAGGTAATGGTCAGCAACACAGCAGTAAATATCAACATGAAGCTGATTATTATTGTAGATCACACAGGGAGAACAAAGGGTAAAATATTTAACTGCAGCAGTGTTTGACTATATTCTATGCAGTGAGAAAACCTGAAGTCACTTTCAAGTCCATCATTTCTTACTTCTTTTCAGTAGGGTAAAGTTTCTAAACTTTCTACCTCTTCATTTTCTGGCTAATGAAAAGAAAATAGGATTCTACCGAGTCTCCTATCTACCTACTCCAGGACTTCTGTGACGATCAAGTGAGATAAGGCACAGGAAAACACTTCACAGACATTTGGTTAAAGTGTAAAATGTTTGCACCTGGCTATAAAGCAAGCCATGTTCCTGGGCTGAAGAAACTGTAAGAAGGCTAGTCTCTAGGGAGAGGAAGTCAGGCATTGCTACCTGACATCATTACCCAGTGCCCACAGTGACCATTTCAGGGCTGGGCTGGGCTGTGGGCCGCATTTTGTGCCATGGGGTCTTCACAGCATTGGCTGCTATTTGGTGGGCTGTCGTTTCAGGGAAGTGGCAGGGCCTGTGTCTCACTCGGGGGAAGCTGAGTGTTGGTTTGTGGGCACCAGGTCCATAGTGCCATTTATTGTTAAATGACCAGTCACTAGGGAGAGGAAGCCAGGTGTTGCTACATGATGTCATTACCCAGTGCCCACAGCGACCATTTCAGGGCTGGGCTGGGCTGTGGGCTGCATTTTGCACCATGGGGTCTCAGCAGTGTTGGCTGTGATTTGGTGGGCTGTTGCTCCAGAGTGGTGGCGGGGCCTGCGTCCCACTTGGAGGAAGCGGCTAGTGTTGCTTTGTTGGCGCCAGGTCCATGGTGCCGTTTTTTTGTAAATGGCCAGTGCATGTCACAGCAGCTCATGTGTTGAGCATCTGCCCCCTGGTGGTCAATGCACATCATAGCGACTGGTCGGATGGTCGGAGGGAGACTTAGCATTTTAGCCTTTTATATGTATATATTAGAGGCCCTATGCATGAAATTCGTGCAAGAGTAGGCCTTCCTTCCCCCGGCTGCCAGCACCTGCTTCCCTCTGGCACCTGGGACCCGGGCTTTGTTCAAAGCCTGGAACCTGGGCTTCCCTCCAGCCACTGGCAGGCACCTGGGACCCGGGCTTCCCTCCAGCCGCCAGCAGGCACCTGGGACCCAGGCTTCCCTCACAGCCCCAGCTTCGACTGGAGGGTCGTCCAGAAGGACATCTGGAAGGACATCCGGTCTAATTAGCATATTATGCTTTTATTATTATAGATTTTAGCCAATCTGGTCAGTGTGTCATTGTCATTTTAATTTTTTTAATTGCTAATGAAATTGAGCACCTATTTCTGTCTACTGAGCTCCACTGTGTTTTAATGTTATAATCATCTCACCACATTTTTTTTTTATGCCACATTCATATGCAGCAAGAAGCCTAATCATTTTCCAGTCAATTTGGAATAATATCATTGATGTGATTATAAAACTATATATCAACTGTGCTTCAGTTCTCACCAGTCATTGAAACAGCCTGCAAAGGATAGAACGCTTTTTTATTTTATCTATTGCTTGATGTTATAAAGAAAGTTTTTTACAGCCCAGCCTACATCTAGTCCTAAGCTAATCATGGTGAAGTGGTACAAGGATAAAAGATGAAACTTGAACTCTTTCTGTCACAAAAAGAAGCCTGTGTAGTACAGAAACTGAGGCCTTAAGATCCATCAATGCAGGGCATTATGATAGTAGCTGATTGAATTGGTTTCTATTTTCTGAGTGATATTATTACAGACTTCGATACTTAGGGTAACACTAGGATTCTCTCTTCTTCTAAATGAAAGAGCCACATGAGTTCAGAGTAAGAAAGATGTAATATGCTATTGTGTTTCTTATAGAGGCATTCATTAACTATTTACCTCACGGGCCCCCAAGGTCAGGGGCAAGCTACACTCTCTGTGATAAAGAGCATTTTCTGAAAGAGTCTCTATCTTGCAGGAATGTAGCCAGCTCTGCGTGACCTTGGCTGTGCAGCACAGAGAGTCCCACTGTGCCTGGCGATAATCATTTAATCCTCTTAAATCATTTGGTTTATTGTCCTAATCTACCTGTTTTCGTTGTCTTTGTATTGTAAGTCAAAAAGAAAATCTTAACAGCAAGTTCTAGAAAATAGTTTAATAAAGGACATCTTAAACTGCTAATTTTGGTGAATATGAACTTAAATGAAACTTTCTTGTTTTTTTCTTTTTCAAATTGCATGAATATACATGCATTTTCTAGTTATTTCTCTTTTGTGAAAAAATATTTCCCAAGACCTATTTACAAAATAAATATGCTTCTAAAGTACATAATTATATATAAGTATAAGCCTATTCAAAAACGAATAATTGAACAAACAGCAAAGAAATTCTTCAAAGACACTCATCTTCCTGGGCTTTTTATTTATTTGCCTTTTTCCCCCTGTTCTTTTCAGAGTGAATACAAGACTTACCAGAGAGTACTAAAGTCAATATATAAACGAAAAATAACTTGTGTGAAATGTGATGCAGAAACAGCTAACCAATTGTCACTCAGATAAAAATAAAACCAATTGTTTACCCAAATTGATAAATTCAGTCAGAGCAGGTGTTTCATCTGGCCATGGACATAGGTAAATCTTCAAGAAGAATATTAAAGAAGTTCAATGGCCTCAGGTATGTTAACATATTACTCTTTGTTAGAGGGGACTGCACAGGGCAATTGTCCTAAAAGGGTAACTGCTCCAAGATTTTTTGCAAACATTTCTGGGAAGGAAAGTTTTACTCAATTTTATATCACAATGTATTAAAATATTTTCTTTCTATTGATGCATCTTACAACTGAGACATTGTATTTAATATAATATCCCCAGTATCTAGCACAGGGTTAAGTACTTAGTAAACACTCATATGTTTGTTGAATACATCAATAAAAACTTTCTGTGGCCTAAAATTTACTTCATTTTGAAGGTTTAATTTGAAAACTATGGTATACTAATTGTTTTTAAATAAAAGCATATACAATTTCCAGTTTAGACAGGTTAAAGCTTTGTATCCAAAATGGGCTAAAAGCAGAACAGGAGAATCCCTCATGTTCTTTCTCTCCAACAGCCAGCAAAATCTTCAACAAGCCAGTCAGTACATTTTAAAGTATGAAAATAATAACTACAACCCTGTCTCTCTAGTTTACATAAGGGCAAAAATGCATTTATAATAACATTAATGGAAAATTTAGCTCCCTTCTCCAAATCCAGCATAGTATAATGAAAAAAACATGGACTCCATTCATATTCATTCAACAAATATCTATTGAGAAGTTAGGTCAGGCACTGTGTCAAAAAATAGACCAAGTAAAACAGGCAAACAAAAGACAACCCTTGCCAATCTTATATTTGTTTGGGGGTATTCTTTTCAGGCCTTTGTTCAAATCTCATTTTTACCACCTACATGACTGTACTAATTATTTAAGGTACCAAGTCCTCAACTTTCTCACCTATAAAAAATTAGGGAGTTTTTAACCTAGCTCTCAATTGGTTGCTAGAAAGATGAAATATGGCAGTGCATATACAGTAATTAATGCACAGTAGACCTTAACATCAGTTAGCTCCTCTCATCAGCTCCCCCTTCCCCTGTAAACAACCAGCCATCTTGAAAAAGGTCAAGATATGTATATGCTGGTAGTCATGATATCATTTAGTCTTTGGGAGATCCCTCTAAAGCAGGGACAGGTGTCATAATCTACACTTTTTAGTAGATGAACTGGACTTAAAATATCAGATATAATACCTGTGTGTTCATATTTCTCCTTCTATGTTTTGTTTACTAAATGACCCATAATGAATGCTTTACCACTAAGTGTCAGCTTGGGAGTGACATAAAAATGCCACAGAGAACAAAGCTGGAAGCGTAGGTAAATGCTTGTACTTGCCACCTCCAACAACCACATCAAAATTACAACTAAAATACAAAACAACCATCATCCAGAACCGCTGGAAAGCTGGCTGAATACAAGTCCTACAACTAGAGAAGTAAAGAAGAAAGCACACTGCGACTGGTAGAAGGTGCAGAGGCATGGAACGGGCTGGTCCGGCTGTGTCGCTTTTGCTTTTTTAATCTGGAGGGAGATCATCTCTGCGGAGGCCACCTGGAGGAGCAAAAAGTCACAGCCCCACATCAGACCTCCAGCCCCGGGTCCCAGAGCTGGAAAAAGAAGTCCCTATGGGAAGTAAGAACTATGGGCTGTAAAAACCAGTACAGATTATAGGGCTCAGTGACACAGAGGCTTCTGGAGACACAGCCGTTCCTCTTAAAATGCCAGCACCATGAACTGAACTTACAAGGTCCTGCTTCCTCTGAGCTCCAGCACTAGGGTGAGGCTCTGGGAGACACAGACACATATGAGAAGGAACTGGATTGGCTTTCTTCCAGATGGAGGTTCTCACAGGGATCATTGTTCCTATGCTGGGACCTCCCAGGTCACAGGGCTGACTGGAAGCCATTTCTGTTTGCTATACCATGGTGATTCCCTAAGACCTCACCTCCTCCAGTTTATAACGCCACCCAAGCTGTGTGTAGCGGCTTTTGCACAGAATGGCCTGTCCTTTGTCCTTGCTCAGGCTAAAATCTCTCAAGCTGCAGCTGGGTCAGGAAGCCCCAAACTTATCAATAAAAGGCCCAAGAACTTGCACCAACACCAGCCTGCCTTACTTCATAGCTGGGCCTCATCTGGGCACTTCCAAACCTGATACAAAAAGGAGGAATCTGCAGATCTCTCTGTAGCTCCTGTTGGGTGGCCCTAGGCAGTGCTTGACTTTGCAACCCCCCTGGAGACCGAAGAGCCAGTGTACCCAGTGGTCAGTGTGAGACCATACCAGATTACAACTCTATACATCTGTCAGTGACACACTCAAAGGGCAGACTCAATGAGCATCCAAAGCCCACTGAAGCAAGTCCTGCTCCATAGGGGTATCTCCTGCACAGCAGCTTTCCTCCTGTAGTCGCAGCTGGTCCTTATCGCCAATTGGCCTAGAGGTCAATTCCTCCCAGTGACACCAAGAGCAATCAAGTGTCAACTACAATAAGACTGTGCTCACAGCCCACAAATGGTGCACCTACAGTGCCCAGCTCAGGTGACTGGGGAGGCTGAGTCACTGGGCCCTATAGGATACCTACTACACAAGGTCACTCTACCAACTTAAGGAGACATAGCAGCTCTACCCAATACATAGAAACAAACACAGGGAAGCAACCAAAATGTGGAGACAAAGAAACATGTCACAAATGAAAGAAATGGAAGAAAGCAAACTACTGGGTATAGAGTTCAAAAATCACGGTTATAAAATTATTCAAGAATTTTCTAGAAACCTCCAAAAAAAATGGAAAAGGACCAGTCAGAAATTAAACATACACTGATTGAAATAAAGAATAATACACAGGGATTCAACAGTAGAGTAGAGAATTCTGAGAATCAAATCAACGATTTGAAATATGAGGAAGCAGAAAACACCCAACCAAAAGAGAAAAAAGAAAAAAAGAATCCAAAAATGTGAATATAGTGTAAGGAGCCTCTGGGACAACTTCAAGTGTACCAGCATTTGCATTATGGGGGTGCCAGAAGAAGAGAGAGAGCAAGATATTGAAAATCTATTTGAAGAAATAATGACAGAAAACATCCTCTATCTGGTGAAAGAAATAGACTTACAAGTCCAAGAAGCACAGAGAGTCCCAAACAAGAGGAACCCAAAGATTACCACACCAAGACACATCATAATTAAAATGCCAAGGGCTAAAGGCAAAGAGAGAATCTTAAAAATAGCAAGAGAAAAACAGTTACCTACAAGAGAGTACTCATATGACTGTCAGCTGATTTCTCAACAGAAACTATGCAGGCCAGATGGGAGTAGCAAGAAATATTCAAAGTGATGAATAGCAAGGACCTACAACCAAGATTACCCAGCAAAGCTATCATTTAGAATTGAAGGTCAGATAAAGACATTCACAAACAAGAAGAAGCTAAAGGAGTTCATCACCACCAAACCAGTATTATATTAAATGCTGAAGGGTATTCTTTAAGAAGAGGAAGAAGAAGAAAAAGAAAATGATCAAAAATATGAACAACAAAATGAGAGCAAATACATTTTTTATCAACAATTGAATCTAAAAATCAAAATAAATAAATCTAATGATCAGAATAAACTGGTGAATAAAATAGAATCAGAGGCATGGAAATGGAACAGACTGATGATTCTCAGAGGGAAGGGTGGTAGGGGTGGAAAGAGATTAAACAAAAATCTTATATGCATATATGCATTGCCTATGGACACAGAAAATAGGGTGGCAAAGGTCTGGGGTGGGGCAGGAACTGGGTGGAGGCGGGCAATGGGGGGGGCGGGCAGAATAGAGATATCTGTAATAATATCAATGCCACAGAGTCCTCTGGATGTCCAAGAAAAACAAAAAAGGTTGGGGAAGGAGGGCTGACATGAAAGAGGAAGAAGAGACAAAGAGTAGTACCTCATACTAACCTTGGATTACTTATGTAACAGTATAAAAGAATAGAGTTAATCTAAAATTCAGTGGAATCAATATTAAAGTCAAGGTTTTATAGCATCTCTTCTTTTAACTGATCTGACTCATTTGGTGCTACTTTTATTGTTTTTATTATCTGTTTAACACAAATGTTAATGAAAACAAGCTCCGCCGAAACCGGTTTGGCTCAGTGGATAGAGCGTCGGCCTGCGGACTGAAAGGTCCCGGGTTCGATTCCGGTCAAGGGCATGTACCTTGGTTGCGGGCACATCCCCAGTGGGAGGTGTGCAGGAGGCAGCTTATCGATGCTTCTCTCTCATCGATGTTTCTAGCTCTCTATCCCTCTCTCTTCCTCTCTGTGAAATATCAATAAAATATATTTAAAAAAAAAAAAAGAAAAAGAAAACAAGCTCCTCTCTGTAGCTTGACATAATTAAAGGGAAATATCTGCAGACATTTGGGGAATGATAAAAGTATAACAAGTAATACAATGACAAATTGGAAAAAAATATTTACCAAATATAGAAAATATGAACATTCATAATATATGAAGAGTTAAAGGCATAAAAGGGAAACAACACACAAAAAAAAAGATAAGAAACTCTAAGAGGCAATTCACAGCAGAACTACATATTATCAAACTATTAAATCTCACTAATAATGATTTAAAACATTAAGATAATATTCACCCCTATCAGATTAATAATATCCACTTTTGCTAAGGATGTTTAAAAATGTAAATTCTCTTAGGGTATATTTGGGAATGTAAATTCATGTAAAAATTTATGGAGTGCAAGTTAACAAAGTCTATAAATATTTAAAATGCATGTACTCTGGCCAAGCAATTCCACTTCTGAGAATTTATCCTGTGGATGTACATACTCAAATACATAAACTATAAATAACAGTTTCTTATAATACTTTTTTAATAGTGAAAAGTTGGAAACATTTTAAATGTTCTTATATAGGGAAATAGTCTTAAAATTATGATTAATCTATAAGATGAAATATAATAATCATGTAAGAATTTCTTAAAATAATGTGGATACATGTGTATGACAAGAAAACATGCCACAAAATATATTACTAGTATGAATAAAAAGTAAATTATAAAACAAATTGTATATTTTATTCCAATTTTTGCAAAAAAAATCTGTGTATGTGTATTGATATCTTTGCCATATGTCTAGAAAGAAAGGTTAGAAGATATTAAGTAACTTATGGATAGTAATTTATTGTAAGGAGTAGTTGATGATGAGCATTAGGGGTTGAGGAAGAAAAAAGCATGTTTTAAGTTATTTTGCTTGAATTGTTATAATGTGCATACACTATTTTATATATATGCATATATATATAAAGAGAGAGAGAAATTTTCTTCTGTGTGTGTGTGTGTGTGTGTGTGACTTACAATTTCTATTCAAAGAAAAGTAGGACTTGGGCAGAGAAAATTTATTTGGATAATGTAAAAATCAAATATTATTTTTCTCAGTTTTCAGTGATTGCTTTGATCTGCATGAGCAGTCAGTGTGATCTATTCCCTTTTATCCTTCCAACAATGACTACATTTGCTAACATGCAGGTTCAAATCAATTAATTCAAGTTGACATGATGTGAAAGAAATTATCTACAGTAGTTTTTTCTACTGTTACAATAGAATCTGTTATTTCCTGCCACTCCCCCTTAGGTGGAATAACCACTTGATAAAATACTTGTTTTATCAAACTATCTTATGTTTGTATGTCTTGCTTCCTCATCTGTATTTTGCATCTGCCAAGAATCAGCTTCTGGGTCTTCTGTTCTCTTACAGTGCATAGAACCAGGCAAATGAATTAACCTGGTGCAACCTCAATTCATGGACATGTGGACATCTAAGTAATAGCAAGATGTATAGCAATGTCTATGTGATCATTATTCCAAAGCAATAAGATCATTCACGAAGTCTTGTCAAAAATTTCAGACTTGGGTCCTGAAGAGCCTGGACTGAGCCTCCTTAACCTAATTTTGCAGCTTTAATTCACTTTAAAAATAATAAGACTCTAGATCTAGAATTTGATCCAGGTATCAAGAAAAAAATCTTAAACATGAATTCACAACTATATACTGCTTAATAAATCTTCAGTGAACAAAGCATTCTTTGTCTAATATTGTAACATGGGCATAAAGAAAACTGCTAATTCAGTCTTCTCAATGCCAAGAATAGCAGTGGCATCTGAGAAAATGGCCATAGTTCTGTCTCATGTCTTTGGCAGATCAGTCTGAACTTGAATCCTGCTGAGTAATGGGCTGAATCCCACAGCTACCATCACCACCACCCACCCTCCCTGCCCCCTACCCTACTTATACTTACACAGATGTACACACAAGCATGCACACACACAACCAAAAATTAGAAAATCAAAGCCCAGATCCTAGAAACAGGAGTCCTTGTGTCAGTGGGTAGAGAATTATCCACATGAAAATGGAAACATGTATGCAGAGTTGGGAGCTCCATATAGAGGGCTTGTCAAGAAAGGAAAAGGACACAGCTTCATGCCTCCTACATCGTTGTATCTTTTTGATGACAAAGTTTAATGCCACAAAACAGATCCCTGAAATGAATGTTTTTCATTAGCAAAAGTATTACTTTACATTATGCTCAAATTCCTAAAGGGGACATGCAAGTACCCTAAAATCTGTATTTAAGTCAAGGTAGAACAGACAGGTAACATTAGTAAGGTGAATCAGACACAATTTCATTAAAACAAACATTTAGGTCCTTTGTATCTATAAATAATATGCTCACACCTTTTTATTGAAACTAACTTCTAAAACTATCTGTTACTTGCCTGGTTTTGAAAAAATACAAGTTTTTAAAATATTGTAATTTTATTCTAACTTAACAATATGAAAACCAACAGCCCAACCTTGGTCATAAGTGGCAACTCACCTCCGACATCAAGGAGAAATTAGAATAATGTGAACTTTGTCATCTCTCTTGGAAATGGGGTAAGAGGGCCACTACTCACCTCCAATCTCTTGGAATCACATGGATATTAAAGGTACAGCAATACCAAATTGCTCCATTTTTCAAGAAAGGCCAGAAAATTAGGTTTCTGCTAATTTTAGTGCTGAAGATAATTTTTTTAAATGTAAACATTCTGTAAAGGTTTACAAAATACATCTTATGGTCTTGCTTAGAATTCCATTGAATATCTACTCTAAAATAATTTTGTATGTAAATATGTATGGAGGGTGGTGGTGGTGAGCAAATCAATGACATAATGTCATGTGGAGTGAAGAAGTAGAAAAGAATGCTAAATTTTAGTTCTACTAACACTTGAGTTTACACATTCCTTGCCTCTTTTTATTAATTGGAAGAATTTTTAACCTCTCTTATAAATTAATTGAGATCATTTAGAACTCTTATAGTAACTTTCCTCTTTAGGAAATCTATCATGGTGAATTTTATATTAATTTTATTACATTATATAGAACATCATTTTGGTTTATCTAAACTTCTTAAAACCACCAGAACATTACAAAAAAAAAAAAAAAATCACTTCCATTAGTGTCAAGCTTAATTGCTTACATGGTAGAAGAGGTCTTTTGATAGTTAATTGTATGTGTCAACTTGACTGGGCTAAGGGATGCCCAGATAGCTGGTAAAACATAATTTCTGTGTGTGTCTGTGAAAGTGTGTACAGGAGAGATTAGCATTTGAATTGGTAGACTGAGTAATGTAGTTCACCCTCACCAGTGGGGGTGGGTAACCCTGTGAGCCAATTCCTAATAAGTAAATAAATAAATAAATAAATCCTATTGGTTCTATTTCTCTGAAGAATCCTAATACAGATTTTGGTGGTTTGATGAGGTTAGCATTTGAAATGAGACTCAGTAAAGTAGATGGCCCTCCCCAAGTTGGGTGGGCATCATCCAATCCATTAAGGGCCTGAGGAAAACAAAAGAAGGAGGATGGAGGAATTTGCCCCCTTTTTCCTTGCCTCACTGGTTGATCCTGGACATGTCCTCTAATCTTCTGCCCTTGAACATCAGCTACTCTAGTTCTCAGGCCTTCAGATGGGACTGAATTACATCACCAGCTTCCCTAGGTCTCCAGCTGACAGAGGGCAGATCATGGGGCTTTTCAACCTTCATAATCTCGAGCCAATTTCTCTTGATGAATCTCCATGTATCTCCTACTGGTTCTCTTTCTCTGTAGGACCCTGATTATTGCAAGTACAACCCACTTAACTTCACTGAACTAAAGTAAAAAATGTTGCAGATCAGATGGGCTCTGTTTGACCAACCCAGAGAGTTTGCTGATTTTTTGTTCCCCAGCTTGCCTTGCTGCATAGAAGCCATAAAAATTCCATCTTCATCAATGCTTCACTCCCACCATTTTTTTAAATCCTTAATTAATTTCTGCTTTTAAAAGAGCATGTTTATAGTTCTCCTTTTTACAAATGTATTTAAATAAATCCTTTTCATAAGATAAGAAAACACCATTTTAAACTTCAGTTGGTCCAATAGTTGCCTACACTTGACTGTTGAAAGAACAGCTCTAATAAGAATAGCCATTTCTAATCACTGGCTAACTATTTAAAAATTTTTCAAAGTATCTCAAATCAATGACTTGTAATGAGGCTTAAAAACTAGAATTTCTAACAAACTACAAAAAATAAAAAAGTTTCTTTTCCTGATAATTACCCCCATGTCTGTACAATGGTGAAATGGGAAGGGTTTCAATGACTCAGTTTTGTAAAAAAAAAAAAAAATAGACAAGTGAGCACAAGGCAACTAAGAAAGACTACAAACTTCCCTATTTCAGAGAAGCAGAAGTACTGGGAAAAGGAAGCTGACTAAGGCCCATATATCCAGAGAGGGCTTTCAACATTCTGATCTTCCAAGCCTCTGTTAGCTTTTATATATTGATGAAGTTATTTATTAATTTCCAGTATAGCAAACAAACTCTCAGTCACATGCCCTAAAATGGAAAGATGGAGGTGACATGATAAATCAAACAGGAAAGAATCAGTGGAATACTTTTAAAAGTTCATGGTTGGCTTAGGCAGAAACTTCATGTTTTCATGTAGTAGCATTACATGTCCTTTTCTAATCAAGTTTGGATTAGTTGAAATCAAAATTAGTTTCTGTTTCCTGAGCCACTGAAAGCAGGGGGGTAGGGGTGAGAGGATGGTTTAGAATATTCTTCTGAATAAAGCGATTGCAGCTAAACCCAGGGCAAACCACAAAGCAAAATCTCACATTCAGATAATCTGGAGCTCAGTTTAACACATACTCTGAATAGAAGAAATGCAACATTCATGACTAAGAGAACCCAGCGTAAACGCAAAAGCAGCACCTTCCTTCACTCCCACCAAGTGAAAATAAACTGGAGAATGGCTAAGCTCCAAAACAATGAGTTGATAATCATCACGGTTTTCATGCCTCTTGTAGAGGAAATGAGATGTCGTCCAATGCCTGCAGATGCCTTTTCAGGAAATTGCTCATCTGTCTAATTAAGCTCTTATTTCTTCACAGGTCTGCGGATACATTCAGCTTTGTACATGCATGCCTTGGCTTCCAGAAAACCTCCTTGCCCTTTATCTGTTGGTCATCTGAAATTTCTCATGTGATGGAATCTCCTTAGATGCAGACTTTGGGAAATTAAAATCTCCATTTTTAGGGGTTTTCATCATCTTGCATTAATCAGTGGCTGAACTTCATTGACACCTTCTCAGAGAATGTCATTTCCTACGGGTAAGTAGTTTTGGAAGAGCATAAATAAAAGGCCTAAGAGACTATACAAATGGCTTTAAGCCGTGTTACCAGCATAGAGCATCTAACTCCTCACAGACTCCAAGTTTATATGTTCTCAGGCAACCTTGTTCCAGCTTGTTTATTTGTTTTCCCAGTGGAATGGTCATGTACTTTGGCCTCTGCCCCTTTCATAATACACCACAGAGAACCTGCCCTGTCCTACTTTCCACTGATTAACCTTGCTTTATTTCCTATCCTTGTATAGTTAGCACAACCCACTTAACTTCCACTCCAAAATTGATCATTTCCTTCCTTCTAAACTAGGTTTGTCATTTCTATCTCAATTAAAGAACAATGTAACAGACATTTATAAAGTCCTATACCAGATCCTGGAGATATGAAACAAAACAAGACCAGGGTATTTTCCCTCAAGGAGCCTGCAATCCAGCAGGAAAAAAACAACAACAACACAGAATTAACCCCAAACCCTACATCCAACTACAATTGGAGAGAAAAAACACACACACACACAACAAAACAAAAAAACAAGTTATGCCCTAGTCGGATTTTCTCAGTGGTTAGAGCGTTGGCCCACTGACTGAAGGGTCATGGGTTCTTTTCCACTCAGGGGTGTGTGCCTCAGTTATGGCCTTGATCCCAGGCATGTGCAGGAGGCAAGCAATCGATGTGTCTCTCTCATATCAATGTTTTTCTCTCTCTGTCTCTCCCCCTCCCTTCCACTCTCTCTAAAAATCAATGGACAAAAATATCCTCAGGTGAGGATTAAAAAAAACAAATAAGTTATATATAAGCAGCATGTTAAATAAGCAAAGAAAAAGCAAACCATCATTATACTACCTATAAAAAATGTTTATTACTTTGAAATGCTTTCATACTTTGCAAGTAATACTATTCAAATATGTGGTCACAGATATGTAGTTAGAGGAGGGTGGTTAACAAGCACGTTCATCCTTTGCCACTGACATGTTATATCTAAAATACTTTATGAAATGAAAACTGATATTTATTAAGTTCTATACACATATAATCCTACATAATAAAAGCCCAGCAACTGAATGGCGGAATGACCAGAATGACCTATCGACCAGTCACTATGATGTGCACTGACCACCAAGGGGTAGATGCTCAATTCAGGAGCTGCCCCCTGGTGGTCAGTGCACTACCACAGTGGGAGTGCCACTTGGCTAACCAGTATGAATGGCTGCTCCCACTGTGAACCCTGGGCTGACAGGCAGGAACCCGGACTGCGATCGTCACCTCCTTGCCCCAGGCTCCTCCTCCTCGCTCCCTGCTGCCTCCTCCAGATGCCAGCATGCCACACAGCACCACTGCTGGGCTCTCAGAGCTGATCCCAGAGGCTGGGAGGCAGGTTTGTGGCTGCCGCGGGACTGACGCCTACTCCACTGCCTCTCAGTGCTATTGTCCCTGGGCTTGGCCCCCATTGGGTCCCCTGGAGAGGCAAGTGCTCCGGCTCCACAGAAGATGCTGGACCAGGGAGCAGCCCCTCAGAGGGCAGGTCCACAGCTGCTCAGCTGACCAGGTTGAGCGGCGCTCCCACAGTGGGCCAATCCCCGCAGGCCATGCCCCCGACCAGTGCACGATCCGGTGCACAAGGGCCTCTAGTATAATGATAAATGAGGTTAAAAGAGGATGTCATAGTATTCAAATCTATTGAAGCTAATGACCCACAAACAGACTCCCAAAGCATAATCTATACTAATAATAGAGGAATATGCAAATTGGCCAGGATGCTGTAATGTAACGACCAAACAGCAGGGACCTGAGGCTGCACAGCACCTGGCCAGGGCGAGGGACCTCAGGCTGCACCCCCTGCTTGGTGGGGCTTGATGGGAGACCTCAGACTGTGCCCCCTGCCCGGCGCCAGGCTGGGGGACCTGAGGCTGCACCCCCCACCCAGAGGGGTTTGACGGGGGTGGGGCCGGCCAGGTCTGGGTCTCACCCAATGGGGGTGGGGCCAGCTGGGTCTGGGTCTCCTGTGTTTTCGAAGCACGTGCAGGTGGTGGGCAGGGACTTGACTGTAGGTCCTGTGGCGCGCCCCAGACTCTGACAGAAGGGATATTTTCATACACATTTTACAAATTTTCTTTCATCTCTGACACTTCTATTATAGAGAAAGGGCAAATAGCAATATTGAAATATTTCCTCTAATTAATTTCCTTTTAATGTGCACAAATTTCGTGCACCGGGCCACTAGTATAGTAATACTAGAATAGGCCTGAAACCCGTCTTATTCAGTTTTGCCATCCCCTTAACCCACCTTAAATCATAACTAGACACTTAGATCTGTTGAAAGGCATTGCAATAGATATAATTATGAGCCTTCAAGCATATCTCTGGATTTAAGATTTAACATTCCAGTAGTTCCAGCATGCTTTCAGCTATATTTCTGCACACCAAAATGCTTGTAAGGAAATTTTAGTTTATCTATGTGCAACCCTAGCCTGTAGGCTCCTCACATCTGCTGCATTTATAGGTTGAGAGCAGATCTAGCCAAGGTCATTTCCATTTCATTCAACAATTATTTGAGCCCAGGAGGTTCTCATTATTTGAACATGCATTATACCTCATCCCACAATTACATATTTGTTTAGGGAAGCAATAAGTCACCATAACACAAAAATATTCACAAAGGGGCTGACAGATCTCTTGTAATACTTGTCAACATGTATCCCACCCCACTTAAGCCTAGCTTGTCTCTCCACCCATCACATCAATACTAGCTCTGACTGATAGTGCAGATATTGTAGACATTTAATCAAACAACGCAGATGCAATGCAATAGATTGTCAAGCAAAATGGCAAACATTGCAAAAGTTGTAGGATTTTGTAAGATTGATGAAAGTGATGTTGGAAAACTTCTTAGATCACACACACACACACACACACACACACACACACACACACACCCAAGAGCTATCAGAGAAGGACCTATTAAAAGTTAATAAATAGAAAATCAACAAGGATACTAATGTAATAAGCATGGCCAAAAAAAACTATCTGAATGAAAAAGGATTAAAAGAGTGCTTTAGGAAAATTGACAAAGCCCTCACTTAAGGCAAAAATAACCTTTATGGTGATAACATTGCAAAAGTTACATATACATTAAGTAGAGATTTCAATATTGCTATCATACAATTGTATTGTAAAATTTAGACCCCCAAAAAATCACTATTTATCTTTGTTTTCTCAAAGTACTAAGTATAATTTAACTTAAATGTATTTAAATGTAAGAATAAGCAAAGACTCAATCACAGTTCTTTTAATTATTTTTTAAAATATTTCAAGTGGATTCATTTTCCAGAGCTTTTAAATCTATACGCATTCACTAATTTTCCTTGAATAATGAGAATTCAAATCACTGTTCCAGCCATGGCCCTTGCGTTGAAGAAGCTTCTAAAATCCTGCCAGGCTATATCACCCATCAAGTCACAGGTGAGCATTTATGACATCCACCTGGGCAAAGACATTCATCTGAATATTGCACACACATACCCATGGTCAATTAACTTAGGGCTGGTGAAAGGATTTTGCTCTTATTTTAACCTAGGTATTTTCTTCAATTAAAAGGAAAGACCTAGCACAATAAATTTATTTTCTTAGGACTAATGAAAGAACATCCACCAAAGAAAAACAACTCTAAATGCTGAATTCTAAATTATGCAACTCAGGTGGCTAAGAATGCTTAGTTGGAGAGGTCAGATTCAATGCCATAAGGCACATGCAGGAAGGAGAGGATCCTGTCCCAAATCACAAAATACAGCTTCCTCCACCCCACATGCCCTGGCCCTCTGACCACAGCAAGTTTGCTGGGGCTCTATTGGAAAAGCACTGCTCTCCACCATACATTGTGAAGCCCTCAATGGCAAACAATTTTATATCACCCTTTTTCTTCTGTGCAGGTAACCTTGTACAATTAGGAACCCAGAAGTTTTGAAGTCAGGTGGACCAAGCTTCAAATTCAGCTTTTGTATTTATAAGCTGTGTTATCTGGACAAGTTTCTTATCCGCTCAAAGCTTCAGTTTCAACCTCTGTGATACAGAAATAATAAATCTACCCCATGGAGTTGCAAAGAGACTGACTACAAATGAAACAATGGCTCTGAATGCCCAATAGTGTACAAGCTTTACAGTAGTCACACTTTGAAAAAGAATGTTAGTTCCCACCACTTCCCCCATGTCAAGAAAGATTATGGGGAAGCATAACCCCTCTGGCACCTGGTGGGAAAGGAGGAACTGAAAGGCGATAAAGGGAGTGTAAGAGGAAATGGAGAGGGTGACACAGACTTACTTCCCCACCACTGCCCCCACTCTCCCATTTCACCCAGGACTGGTCCTAATCGCACATGAAAATGAAGGAGAAGATATCTGTGTTTCAGACAGAAAGTACAAATCCAGTGCATCTGACTCAGAAACTACATCAAGTGGCCCAGAAGAGATAATAAATAGAATCACCTGATCTAATTCAGATTAGTCACTCCCTGCAGAGAGGTTCTCTTATTGGAAGGAAATCCACTCTGGCCTACATGTGACAGTTGCTGATAGGATAGTTAT
Organism: Plecotus auritus; assembly: GCF_963455305.1. Taxonomy (NCBI): domain Eukaryota; kingdom Metazoa; phylum Chordata; class Mammalia; order Chiroptera; family Vespertilionidae; genus Plecotus; species Plecotus auritus. The sequence goes on along the minus strand of NC_137772.1, from coordinate 140,187,473 downwards.
CTAATCAGAGCTTTAAATGTAATTTTTTTCATAAAGGAGGGTTTTGGGGTTTTTTTTGTTTTTGTTTTTGTTTTGTTTTATTTTTAATGATATATGATAGGAGGTCTCTTCCATCACATTGAAAACAGAGACATTCAACAAAAAACTGGTCAATGTTCCTGTTAGTCTTTATCTTCAAGGTCTGAGCATTTTTTTTTTTTTTTTTTTTTTTTGGTCTGAGCATTTTCAATGACAAACAGTCCACAAATATTTTTTAAGCACTGAGAATATTTGCTGTGCCAGGTACTGTGAAGAACTGAGAAGAGGTGGAGGGTGTAGATTCCATTCCCAAGGAACTTGCAACCAGCTAAGGCACACAAACTCCGTGTGAAATAACTGGCCAATGGGACAAAACGAAAACATCTATATTCAAGTGAGTGAGAGTGCACAAGAACACTTCCTGGCTCAGAATGTTGTCATGAAGCTCAAATACAGTGACGCACAGAAAGCTCCTACCTGGAACACGTGTGTTTAACAAATCAATGTCCCCTCTCCCCAGGAGAAATCTAAGTCAGAGCAATGTCAAAGCAAGGCAACAGGGAGTCACAAGGAGAAGGTTATCAATAGCAAATGCTGCTGAGAGACTTTGACAAAGAAGAAGTCACTGACCTTTTAGAGTACTGTTTCTGGAGTGTGATGAAGATCAAAGTCAGTTAATTATAAGGAGTTAGGAAAAAAAGGCATATTCAGGAAGTGTAGCCAACAGGTGTAAACAACATATTTTGAGAGGCTTGGGAGGGATAAGGAAGAGAGAAAAACCACAGGATCTAGTGATAGCAGTTGTTTTCCTTTGTACACATGGAGCTCTGTTTAAAAGTTTTCTTTAGAAAGGGGGAAATAATATATTCTAGAACCATATACAGCTCTATTCAGAAGCCAACAGTCAACCACATGGCCTGGTATCTCCAAGAAACTCAAAGGCAAGTGGAGTTAATTCCTTTTTTTTCTATTTAATAACAAAATTCTAAAATAAACTAGCTTTCCAGGATTTTTCAAAAAAAAAAAAATAGCCTTGTTTATTTCATCAGAATTCTACATATAAGGCACAACAAGATAGAGGTTAATTCCTTTTACCTGCAAGAAAGTTAAGGTACTTTTGACTAAGATCTTGCTAATCTCTGTTAATATTATTTTTTTATTAAGGTATTATATGTGTACATATCTTACCATTGCCCCTCCCCACCCCACTCCCATACATGCCCTCACCCCCCAATGTTTTGCATCCATTGGTTATTCTTATATGCATGCATGTAGGTCCTTCGGTTGATCTCTTATTTCCCACCCCCGCCAACCTTCCCGCTGTAATTTGACAGTCTGTTTGATGCTTTACTGCCTCTGTATCTATCTTTTTGTTCATCAGTTTATAATGTTTTTTATTATCCACAAATGAGTGAGATCATGTGGTATTTTTCTTTCATTGACTGGCTTATTTCACTTAGCATAATGTTCTCCAATTCCATCCAGGTTGCTACAAATGGTAAGAATTCCTTCTTTTTTATGGCAGCATAGTATTCCATTGTGTAGATGTACCATAGTTTTCTGATCCAGTCATCGGCTGACGGGCACCAAGGCTGTTTCCAAATCTTAGCTATTGTAAATTGTGGTGCTATGAACATAGGGGTGTATATATCCTTTCTGATTGGTGTTTCTAGTTTCTTAGGATATAATCCTAGGAGTGGGATTACTGGGTCAAATGGGAGTTCCATTTTCAGTTTTTTGAGGAAACTCCATACTGTTCTCCATTTCTGTTAATATTATTAAGAGTTAGTTTATACTTTATCAATAAACATTGACTTATTATATCAGCTTTTTATATCCCTTACATCACTGAGTAATTGTTATAGGAAATATAAAGATGTTCATGACAGGCCCTTTGCCCTCCAGAGGAATCAACTCAATAGAGACAACAGAAAATGTATAAATAACATGTGTATAGAGGACACTGACCAATTTAATAAAGATCTACCGATATTAAGAGGAGAAAAGAGAAAGACGTTACTTCTGGACTGGGAGAGCTGACTTTTCTTGGAGGAGAGATGAATTTAAGTTGGCTTTGAAGAAAGCATAAGAGTTTCCAAGGCAGGGCCCAGCAGGGGCTGAAGGAAGGTGCAGCTCCATTGCAAGCCAGGCAAGGAGAATGAATGAACAAAACCATAATGAGGACAGTTATGAACAAGAGACCATACCTAACAACCTAAAAAGACAGTTAAACTATCAGCTATTCCAAAACTGACTTCACTAAACACAGGCCCTCTAGGTGGAAGATCTATACCCCTGGGCCTTTTGGTCTGATTCATCATTATGTTTTTACTCATGCCACTGTTTCCCAACTTCAATATTTCAGCTCTGGGGTCTGTTACTTTCCCATTGTACTCATACTGCAGAAAGAGGAAATAACTCATCCTGCAGTGGGGATTTCTTAGTAGGGTTTTGAAGAGAGATGCTGAGGGTGGCTGACTCTGCCAAAATGTTTCCTTTTTCTCTTGCTGTTTGTCAGATATTGCAGTTGAGCAACCCTGGTGTCATCAACATGCAATCTCATCTAATTTATCTTCCTTCACTCACTCAAACTCAGCCCTTTGTCTTTTTTTTTTTTTTTTTTTTTTTTTTTTTGCTCATTTAGAGTTTCACAACCTCTTACCTCTAATTGCTGAGTAAGTTCAAAACACTGTGTATCTGGCACCAGATACCATATCCTCCAAGAAAAAGGGCTCATAGTCACTGAAATGGCTGTGGCTACCTATTATGTCTTAATATTTTGCTTTGCCATTATTTCATTTTAAAATTTCATTTTAATTTTTCTCACAGATTCAGATCCAAACCAATAAATTTTTGTGGCTGTCTTTTCCTCCGAGTCCCTCCCTTTTGAAATACAGATGGCTGAAATAAACATTCACAGAGCTCCTAGTATCAGTCTCTCCAGAGACTCATGAAAATATTCCACACTAATAAACCATTAATACAAGTACAGGCTATGGAATATGTGGGTCTAATGGGATCCTAAAATTGACTTTTAATCACACAGATAGAGGAAATTAACTTCATTTGTAGGTCAAAAGCTTTTACAGTGTCCTGGAGGCAGGGCCACCATGGTTACTTACTCCACCCAACTAGCACAGACATTGGGTCTTTATAATTTATCCTGACTTTATAAATCAACCTGACTTCTTTTGGATCACCCAAGGAAACTTTCCTTTCTCCCCTAATCTCTCCTCTCTTCATCCATCTCAGTAGGAAGAAAAATAGTTTCGTTTTTTATAGAGGTTTCTAAAGCAGAATTTCAGATCTGATTGTTAAATATATACTGGTATACATAGTTTGAGCCTAGTGAAGGATATGACTGTGAAAAATGGCTAAATAAAACAGGTAAAAGAAAACAAGGTAGTGTGTGGATGCTTCCAGCTGTCGAAAGTTTTTATAGACTCTGCTACTCCATGCCTGTGTCCGGACTCACAAATTTTGGGGCAGCAATTATTTTCAAAGTTTTCAGTTAAACTAGGAAGGACTATAAATGTGTTAAAAAGTTTCTAGGACTTGCCTCCACATCCCTGAATACAAGCTCTATTCCACCTATTATCTTCCCACAAACCCTGAAAAGATCAAATCCTGGGAAGTCACTTGTTGTCTCGGTCAACATACAAAGGAAGCACCTGCTGGAAGATGTTTCCTTCCTGAGGCCATCTTTGCTTCCAAGTTTGCTGCTTGTCCACAAAGCTTGCCATAGCACCTGAAGCTTAGTAAATACTCCATGAATCAACAAGTAAAAAGTGCTCATTGTTGGTGAAGTCTTCTCTTATCTGCTCACCTTACCAAAATCAGCCTTGCTGTAACCATCAGTCTCTAGTCTGAATTCTTGCCATATGCTTCCTTTTAGGCTCCCAGGTATTTCCAACATTTTGAGTTTTAGCCTGGATTTGGCCCACAGGAAGCAACTGGACTAGCAACTTTTATGGCTATTTTGAAATTAGACTACTTGGCTCTTCTTGGTTCTCACAGTCCCAAATTCCAGAGTTACATTGATAGAAATCCATTATAACACAACTAGAGGCCCGGTGCACGAAATTCGTGCATGAGGGGGGGTGTGTCCCCTCAGCCCAGCCTGCACCCTCTCCAATCTGGGACTTCTTGGGGGATGTCCAACAGCCGGTTTAGGCCAGATCCCAGGGATCGGGCCTAAACCGGCAGTTGGACATCCCTCTCACAATCCTGGACCGCTGGCTCCTAATCACCACCTGCCTGCCTGCCTGGTCACCCCTAACTGCCCCCCCTGCAGGCCTGGTCGCCCCTAACTGCCCCCTGCTGCTGGCCAGGTCACCCCCAACTGCCCCCCTGTCGGCCTGGTCACCCCTCACAGACCCCCCCCCCCCGCCAGCCTGGTCACCCCACTCAGCCTGCTCTTCAGTCATTTGGTCATCCCTCACTAACCCCCCTGCCAGCCTGGTCATAGGCAGCCATCTTGTGAGGGCATGAGGGTTAATTTGCATATTACCTCTTTATTATATAGGATAGTATAAAAGAGTAAAAATGTGGGGAGTTACTAAATGTGATAACCAACCTCCAAGGCAGCCTCAGTGACCCCTGCCTCCCAGTCTCCATGCTCTCATCCAATCTCCTCTTCGGGAGGGTAGACTGGGCTTAGAGCTTGCTTCTGTCAAATTGAACACTGTAGAATAAGTGATAGTATGTTACTTCCAAGATCTGGTTATAAATGACTGCTGATTCATCTTGTAATCTCTCTCTCTCTTTCTCTCTCACTTTAAGGTAGGGGTGGGGAACCTTTTTTTCTGCCAAGGGCCATTTGGATATTTATAACATCACTTTCAGGCCATGCAAAATTATCAACTTAAAAATTAGCCTGCTATATGGTATATGGTCAAACATTTCATTAATTCACCCCTAATGCCTTGGCAGGGTCAGACAAAATGATTTCGCAGGCCTTAGACAGCCTTTGGGCCAGATATTCCTCACCCCTGATCTAAGGGAAGCCAGTTACCAAGTGGAGCAGTCCCATGGAGAAGCCCATGTGGCAAAGAATTGAGGCCTCTGAGCCGACAGCCAGTGTGGAACTGGGGTCTGCCGACAGCCACCTGTGTGAGCTTGGAAGTGGATGTTCCAGCCCATCAAGCCTTGCGATGACTGCAGTGCTGGCCAACAACTTGACTGCAGCCTCATGAGAGACCCTGAGCCAGAATCACTCAACTGAGGCAGCCCAGAGCTCTGACCCACAGAAACTGTGAGCTAGTAAATGTTTGTTGTTTTAACCTATCAGATGTTATTGTTATTACATAGCAATAGATTACTAATACATTAAATCAGGGGTCAGCAAACACTTTCTTAAAGGGCCAGATAGTAAATATTTGGGTATTTGCAAGCCATACAGTGTCTATTGTACTTCTCAGTTCTGCAATTGTAGCCCCAAAGCAGTCAGAGACAATGACTAACTGAATGCATACGGCTCTATTCCTATATAACTTAATTTACAAAAACATTCAGCCAGCTCATGGTCCATAATGTGTCAAGCTCTACACCAAACCAATGTATTCAGTCTTTATAATTTCTAATGTCTCATTGTCCTTCAGCTACATCCTATCGGGGGACAAGCATGTTAAATTCGGATCATTGAGTTTGTTGTGTAGTATGAAGGGGACACCCTCCCCCATGATTAGTTTTTAATTACTATTAAAAAGTGAGGTTGGAGCTCTGAAAGAAGGAAAATAAGGTATAAGGAAAGTCCCTTCCAGAGTTGGAGAAGAAATAAAAATCCAGACCTTTTCCTCTTTTTTTAATCCCAGGAGAGTTTAGAAGAAAAATAAAGAGAAGCAGGTGAGGAGATAAGCTATCCAAACCTTAGCCAAACACTGACACAGAGCCGGGGTGAATGCTTCAGACACATCTAGATAGGCACAAGAGTCCTAAAAGCTTCAGAAGTGGTCACCCAATTCCGTGGATAGTTGAAGGCTCAAAGCTTCTAGGAGAATCGCTGAGTCATTTGGACAAAAATGACACATGATTGATAGCACGACATTGGTTAATGGAGCCTAAAATAAGGTTTAAAGCCTCCCCCAGAGAAGGCACAAAAGATCTCACATGGTCCCCACAGAAGTATTAAGAAGACCATTTAGTCAACAGAGTCAGAGCTGCCTAAGGATGGGAACTCAATGACCAGAGACAATGGCAAGGTCTAGAGAAGGCAGCAAGGGAAGAGAATCAATTTCCTCTCTGGAAAGGATACTCTTTGCATCATTAATATTTCTTTTCCCCAAAGCACCACTCGATAGGACATGCCCAAAGGCCGGGGGACCAGCTCTAATACCAGGACATTCAGCAGAGGCCAACAAGCAAAGATGAGTGGAAACAGATCCATGACCAGAAGCTTCTCACAGACTAGCCACCTCTCCCCCATTCCCGAGAAGATATGTGAGCCCCTCTACCTGATAGGCCTATGGGCCACCTTGGGGAGAACAGAGAAAGGGAGAGGAAATCTGGGAGAACAAACATTAACCCAAAAGAGATTGAGTGACCTCAATACATAACTGTTTAAATCAGAAGGGGTTAAAGTACTTTTACTTGATAAGTTTACACTGTTTTCCCTGCTAAACAGAGGATGGGGACTCATGAGAAAATTTATCTCACTTATCGTATTAGTTTTCTGTTGCTGCCACAACCAATTACCACAAACAGCACAAATTTGTTATCTTAAAGTTCTGTGGCTCAGAAAGCCAACATGGGTTTACTGGGCTATAATCAAGGTGAAAAAGACCATTTCCTTTCTCAAGGCTCTAAGGGAGAATCCCTTTCCTTTCATTTTCCAGCTTCTAGAAACAGCTTGTGTTCCTGAGCTCCTGGTCCCTTTCCCTTCTTCAGAGCCAGCAATGCAGCATCTCTCTGACCAAGTGCCCATTGTCACATCTCTTTCTCATCCTCAGGAGAAAAGTTCTCCACTTTTATATATATATATATTATTGATTTTTTTTTTTTACAGAGAGGAAGGGAGAGGGAGAGAGAGTTAGAAACATCGATGAGAGAAAAACATCAATCAGCTGCCTCCTGCACGCCCCCTACTGGGGATATGCCCACAACCAACGTACATGCCCTTTACGGGAATCGAACCCGGGACCCTTGAGTCCACAGGCCGACGCTCTATCCACTGAGCCAAACCTGTCAGGGCAAAAGTTCTCCACTTTTGAGGATTCGTGTGATTTAACTGGACCCACTGGCCATGTAAGGTAACATGTGCATAGGTTACATCTGGACATTTGTGGGACAAGGATGCAATATTCTGTCTACTACAACTATGGAAAATAAAGAAATTATATTCCATTTCAATTTGTACTGTCAGTAAATGTGGGATCCTGATAATAATAATACCCAATATTTAAGTATAATTTATATTCTGCACATATTATAATTTATTAACCTTCCAAATATATACCTTCTACATTACTGGCTAATTCCTTAAACTTTTCAACTAACCTTGAATTAAATTTTTTAAAGCATAAACTATGTATATTGGAGGCAGCAACCTCACTGAAAAAATCATCAAGGGCTCTTGCAAACATTCACTTAACCAAAAGCACATTTCAATGTAGAATTCCAAACAGCAGGGTATGAACCCTGTGTAACCAGTAAGAAATAGATGAGACCCTTCAGTGAAAAGGTTTTTAAAAACTCCCTGAAGCCCTGGTTTACTTCAATTAAAATCTAACAAACCAGCATACTCCACCATTAAATTAGGCAACCTAATTAATTATTGAATGGCACCAACCATGTAAATCATAGAGGAGACTCCTGCCAGAATAACACTTGGTGTTAAGAGTAACACTTGCTATAAATGATGTGCACTCTAAATGAACTAACAATACCATTCTTACAAATATCAAAGCATGAATATTGCTTGAGAGTTTTGTGTTCGCTTTGTTTTGAATGCTTGTTACTTGTTTGTGGGGCTTTTTGTTTTGTTTTGTTTTCAAATGAAGAATATTTAAATTAAAGCTATATTTGAGAACTATCATAGTTATTCTTTCCAGCCATCTCTTATTACTATAATTTTTAGCAAAGATTTTTAATAATCAATTATTGATTCAAAGAAAATACATCTACGCTGTATATGACTGCCTTATCTCAAATACGTTTTTAAATATATTATTTACCATAAGTTAGACCACTTCCACAAAAGGAAACAACATATCTGGCAATGAACAAATTTAGAAATTCCTTTGGAGAAATTAAATGTTTGGGTTTTACAGTGGTTATGGTTGTCAGTGATGTCATGGATCATATACAGTGATAGAGTTGCATTTTTCTGAGATTTTTACAGCCATTGAAAATAAGCTCATTTTCATGATAAAATAGTCAGCTTAATGAAATTGCATGAAGGCCTAGGTTTCATGTTTTCTTGAGGACTAAAAAGAATTCTCTTCAGTTTTTTTATAAAGCTTTCTTTGTAGGAAAACTTTTATCCATTCTACAGAAACTACACATCTACAGAAACTTCTCTCAGAAGAGCAAAAGTACTAAAACATTATACTTTTTAATTGTTACCTAGATTTCTGCAACTTTTCATCTTCTCTTTTGCTCGGTCACCTGAAGACATACAGTCAACAACACTATCAGGTCATTTGAAAAAACCCAGCCACCTATAATCAATAAGGCAGCATAGTGTGGGTACTTATTATACATAAGACACCTGTAAGTAGCTAAACCAAACATGGACACAATAAAAGAGGAAGGTTATAAAGGAACGTAAGGAACGTAAAATTAAATGTTGTACAAACGTCAAGGAAGGAAAGATGCTTCAACTGGGTCAATAAAGGAAAGTTCAATGTAAGGATGTGGTGTTTGGGCTGAGCTATGAACAGCCGGGAGGCTACAATGATTGAGGGGAAGGATTACAGTCATCAGGAACAGCAATATGAACTCCTAATTTTGCAGAAAAGCAGAAACAACACACAGGTCCCTATCCTTAGCAAAGTGTAACAGATATGGATCTTAATGGCCATGTGGAATAGTGGAAAGAGCATAAGGTTTAGACATAAGAAGGCATCAGGACTAAGAAGTAAGGTCCGGTCACTTATAATTTTATTACCTTTCTAAGCCTCAGTTTGACACTGTGTAAGCATCGAGAGCAATAAAAAGTTGGCAATGTTGTTTGTATTTGTAAGCAAGAAGCATAGCTCCTAGTGCAATGGTATGTTTGAAGTAAATTTTAATTATTTTATTATAAAGTTTCTCCATAGCAAAAGCCTAAGTACTTCCTTATATGTAGATAAATTTCCTCTTTTAAGATTATTCTGCATCTAACTTCTAAATTCTCTTTCTAAAATTAACTCTGGGATCTTGAGACTAGAATAATAGAAATCTCACATGACATTTTTCCAGGAGCAAGATACTGAAAAACTGCTAAATATAGAATCTGCAAAGAAAATAAAAATGGAAAATTATGGACATATAGGAAAATTATGGCTATAAAATTTCAAAGTCACATTGCAAAATGCCAAATGCTGGAATCTCCTATAAAGCTTAATTTTATTTATTTCAAGGAGAAATAGTTTGGAAAGCCGGGTTTGAGAAGTTCCTCACATTTTGGCCTAACTACTTCCAGTTATGCTGGAACTTCATTATCAGTCCTGACACTGGAAATGTATCATTATCTAAACAATCATTTCCATTTCACAGAAATCTCAGGACTATTTTGCTAACAATTGAGCCATAACAGTGCTGTTCCCATGGTTACCAAGAGCTCTAATTTCAGTTCCTCAATAAGCATTTTATCATGTAAGAACGTACAATGCTTCAGAATAGGCCACTCTTAGTTCCACATGCTCTTTCTATTATTTCTCCCGAAGTTTCTCACACCCGGTCCCTATTTAAGCTTCCTGTTTTATTCTTTTTTTTTTTACTAAAGTTTGTGTGCCCAACCTATATAGTTCTCGTGTTTCTAGCCAATAAATTCAAGGTATTGGAGCAAAGTTAAGAGACAGGACTTGAGCAAAGATTAAAAGAATCAGCTCCTCATCAGTCCCCAAGGCCCTACATTTAGCCCTATAACCACAGCAATAAGGGAAAGAGCAGCGTGAATCCCAACTCTGTGGTCCTCAGCAATTCAGTAATTCCATTTTATCTTAGTCTGAATTTCTCAACAACAAAGGAATTCGGTGCTCAAAGCTCTGGAAGAAGCTATCTCTAGAGATTTGAGTCTTAACCAGAGTCCATAGAATGAGCTTCATAGGTTCTCATCTAGTAAAATTATGACAATTTAAACATTTGAATAATAATTTTAAAAATATTTGTACTAAAGTAATAAGACTTTGTGTGGTTGTGTTATTTAAAAGCTCTCCCACAATTGGAATTGAAAATAAAGCAGAGCTTCTGTTTAAACATGATACTTTGAACAAATGTTTTTATCTTTATTCCTTCCCCATATTTCATTAAAATGACACAAGAGATATGAAAAAAAGGAATGAGGACAAAGAAAATGATAGCATCGAAAATTTGGAACCTATAAACCAACAAATGAGGATGACTGATTAAAAAGGGAGAAAGTTAAAAATACACCAACAATATAGTGAAATCAGGAATAAGCTTATTTATATCAAAGAACCCTTGAACTTTCCAAAATCAAAGATCTTTTACCTCTAAAGAGTGGGAAAGCCCTGCCAAGGTGGCTCAGTTGGTTGAGCGTCATCCTGTGCACCAAAAGGTCACAGGTTGGATTCCCCAGTTCAGGGCACATGCCCAGGTTGCAGGTTCAATCTCAGCTGGGGTGCATGCAGGAGGCAACTGATTGGTGTTTCTCTCTCACATTGATGTCTCTCTCTCTCTCTCTCTCTCTCTCTCTCTCTCTCTCTCTCTCTCTCTCTTCCTCTCTCTCTCTCTCTCCCTTTCCCTTCCTCTCTTTCTAAAATCACTAAAACATATTTTATAAAAGAGAGGTAAAGATGTGACTGAAATAGATACATATTTGTAAACCACTTCCATGTAAGAAGTCAAAAGCATTTAGACCCACTCCATGCCTAGATTCACCTCTCCCATTCACATACTCAGCCAGAGAACATTCCCTTCTATATTTGAACTAGAGGCCCGGTGCACGAAATTTGTGAATGGGGGGTGTGTCCCTCAGCCCAGCCAGCAGCCTCTCCAATCTGGGACCCCTCGAGGGATGTCCAACTGCCCATTTAGGCCCAATACCACTGGACAGTTGGACATCCCTCTCACAATCCAGGACTGCTGGCTCCCAACTGCTTGCCTGCCTGCCTTCCTGATTGCCCCTAACCGCTTCTGCCTGCCAGCCTGATCACCCCCTAACCACTCCCCTGCCAGCCTGATTGATGCCTAACTGCTCCCCTGCCAGCCTGATTGCCCATAACTGCCCTCCCCTGCAGGCCTGGTCACCCCTAACTGCCTTCCCCTGCAGGCCTGGGTCCCCCCCCAACTGCCCTTCCCTACAGGCTGGGTCGCCCCCAACTTCCCTCCTCTGCTGGCTTGGTCACCCCTAACTGCCCTCCCCTGCAGGCTTGATCACTCCCAACTGCCCTCCCTTGCAAGCTTGGTCCATCCCAACTGCCCTCCCCTGCTGGCCTGATCGCCCACAACTGCCCTCCCTTGCAGGCCTGGTTCCTCCCAACTCCCCTCCCCTGCTGGCCATCTGTGGTGGCCATCTTGTGTCCACATGGGGGCAGTCATCTTTGACCACATGGGGGCAGCCATCTTATGTGTTGGAGTGATAGTCAATTTGCATATTATTCTTTTATTAGATAGGATAGAGACCTGGTGCACAAGTGGGGGCCAGCTGGTTTGCCCTGAAGGGTGTCCTGGATCAGGGTGGGGGTTCCCTTGGGGTGTGGGGTGGCCTGGGCGAGGGGCCTGTGGTGGTTTGCAGGCCAGCCACACCCCCCGGTGACCCAAGCGGAGGTATATAGGACTGGTATATAGGACTGGTATATAGCACTTATTTTTCTTCTACAATTGAAACTTTGTAGCCTTGAGCAGAGGCCAGGGCAGGCCAGGGCTACGGGAAGCTTGGCTTCCTCCATCGCTGGGGCAACTTAAGCCTCCTGCTTTCTCCAGCTCTGTGGCTGCCACCATTTTTGTTGAGATTTTTTTTTTAATTAAATCTTTACTATTCAGATTATTACAGTTGTTCCTCTTTTTCCCCCCATAGCTCCCCTCCACCTGGTTCCCACCCCACCCCCTGCCCTTACCCCCTGCCACTGTCCTCATCCATAGCTGTATGATTTTTGTCCAGTCTCTTCCCGCACCCCCCACATCCCTTTCCCCCCGAGGATTGTCAGTCCACTCCCTTTCTATGCCCCTGATTCTATTATATTCACCAGATTATTCTGTTCATCAGAGTTTTTATTCACTTGATTTTTAGATTCACTTGTTGATAGATATGTATTTGTTGTTCATATTTTTTATCTTTACCTTTTTCTTCTTCTTCCTCTTCTTAAAGAATACCTTTCAGCATTTCATATAATACTGGTTTGGCAGTGATGAACTCCTTTAGCATTTTCTTGTCTGTGAAGCTCTTTATCTGCCCTTCAATTCTGAATGATAGCTTTGCTGGGTAGAGTAATCTTGATTGTAGGTTCTTGCTATTTATCACTTTGAATATTTCTTGCCACTCCCATCTGGCCTGCATAGTTTCTGTTGAGAAATCAGCTGACAATCGTTTGGGTACTTCTCTTGTAGATAACTAACCATTTTTCTCTTGCTGATTTTAATATTCTCTCTTTGTCTTTTGCTCTTGGCATTTTAATTATGATGTGTCTTGGTGTGGTCCTCTTTGGATTCCTTTTGAATATGAGTCTACTTTAATACAGGCATCATTCAGTATGTACTTGCCAGGTTACCAAAGGAATGTGTCAATCTCTTTAACACATGCCTGTCTGGTCTCTATAGCTTTTGAAGTTTCAACACCTCCTCTATACATAGCACTAAAGATTCTATTATGATTGCAAAAAAATAACAATATTATAAATATTTCTTGACAATATTGTCAGTTACCTGGACAATATAAAAATTGTCCATGGCTGAAGGTAGGCATTGAAGGGTGAGGTGAAATGAAGGCAAAAGTACAAATGCTAATACCTTCATCTTTTCAAATTTGAAAATCACGAATTTATAGAATAAGGTATAAATGTTAAAATACATCATTTAAATTTATAAAAGTCACAAGGGGGGAATTAAAATAATAATTTAACTCTTGGGATAAGGAAAGGGGAAGTGAGAGATTGATTTAAGTGTGGTAGCAGATTGGGCAATTTGTCTCAATATTTGGTAAAACAAAAGCTAGCCATGTAATGATTTTAATTGTTGATATTCTACTAACCCCTAAACAATTAAAAACAGGGTAGTTTAAGAGTTTATAATAACTCTCTAGATTGAACTATGTATGTGTGGTGGGGTGTAGTAGGGATTGTTTCTTCTTTTAATAAGAAGCCATTTTTTCTCCCACCAATTATTTGGAGTCAGAAGTAAAGATGCCATTAGATTTTTTAAAAATATATTTTTATTGATTTTAGAGAGGAAGGGAAGAGGGAGAGATAGAACATCAGTGATGAGAGAGAATCAATCATTGATCGGCTACCTCCTGCATGTTCTGCACTGGGGATTGAGCCTACAACCCAGGCACGTGGCCTGACTGGGAATCAAAGCGTGAACTCCTCGTTCATGGATTGACACTCAACTGCTGAGCCACACCGGCCCAGCTGATGCCATATGATTTTTTAAATCAAATAGTTAATATGTTTCTTTTGTTCTTTAATATGTAAGTTTTTAAAGTTTTTGACATGAACATATAATACTTTGATAATGGGTGAAACACAGTTATGTTAAAGTACATATACAAGAATACACAGAACAGTTAGAGATTTTATAAAAAATACAATTACAACAATTAAAATAATGCAGTTGTGCATAACTGACACAATAGCATACAAATCAATGAAACAAAGAACGCTAGCATACATAGAAAACAAAATTTTTAAATATAATTTTTTGTGTAATTTCATTTTCAACTAAGAGTACAATACAATTCAGTTAGAGCAGTGGTCGGCAAACCGTGGCTCGCGAGCCGCGGTTTACCGCTCTGTTGACTAATGAGTTTGCCGACCACTGTATATACTACCCTTTACCTCTTTGCACACAATATGCCACAATTGCCTAATCCTCACAGCTTCCAACTACACGGTAACATTTAGTCTAGTCCAGTGGTCAGCAAACTCATTAGTCAACAGAGCGGCAAGCCGCGGTTTGCCGACCACTGAGTTAGAGCAATTCCAGTGATCACCACAACTACATGTGCTAGAGGATTTCCAAAGGTTGTGGTCCCAAACCAGTTCATCCATCATTACTATGGAAGAGGTTGCGATTAGAGAGGGGGGATTTGGAGAGGGGCAATAAAGTTGCTCTTGTGCTATGGCATTCGTTCTGGTAAGCATGAGTAAGTGTGTCTTTTTCCTATTAGATGGTGATGCTTATTTTGATAAATAAGCATATTTTTATATTAGACACCTGTTTATAGTAGAAACTGAAATGGATTTTTAAAGCTCAGTCCGGTGTTATATCAAAGGTCCAAACTTTTATTCAAAATAAATGTTTGTTTCCTCTTCCCAGCGTGGCCCTGAAAATGGCTGTGGAACCTGAGCGAAGACTGGGGCCTGGTCAGGTTCTTCTCTCTCCTCACTCGCCCTCCTCCACTTCTTTTTACCTAATATCTTTGACCTGCTCTAGGATCAGGCTTAGCAAAAAGATTTAAGAGAAAAAAAATCATAGTCTTAGCTGGCTTGGAACCTCTCCTGGAAATTTTTTTTAAAGAAAAGGTTGTCTAGAATGACCCGTTTGGTGATAGAATAGGAGAAGCACTGGGGCAGGGCACAAATGTGGGCCCTATGAGGGGAAAATGGCCACCAGCATCCTGAAGAGACCCCACACTAAAGAATGCCTGAGTGAACGCAGCAGCCATGCAGGAAGATGCAGCCCTAAAGGGACGTCAAAAGCAGCCAGCTGAAGGGCCTTGTCTAAATCAACAGAAACAGAGTTGATTTTCCCAGCAATAAGTTCCCTGAAGAAACCAATAAAAGTGACCCACAAGAAAAATATTTTATAGGTAACGTTTTTCTTAGCACTTTATGTGTCAACCACTGTTCTGAACATGTTACATATATGCATTAATTTAGTCTTCATAACAACCCAATCTAGTAGTGTCTATTATTACTCCCACATTAAAGATTATAAAACTAAAGCACAGAGGGTTAAATATCATGGCTGAGGACACACAGATAGCAACTAGGTAGAGCTGTGATTTGAACCCAGGGACTCTAGCTCCAGGGTCTTGGTTTTTATTGACTACACTTAAAAAATCCCCTTAAAAAATAGACACTGTTTATCAACCACACAAAGGCCTCAATGTCTGGTTACAACTATCCCAGCCACCAAAATTCTTGTGAAGTTCCACTTACTTTCTATACATTTCTCATACAATGAAAGCAGACCTAGAATAGCCTGCTGGAGAACAAAAGTGGCCCAGTTGCCCAACCACCCCAAGCTAACAGCCAACCAACTGCCACATGCGAGCAATTTTAACAGAGGCTGGGATAACCATTCATATTAAATCACTGGCCCACAAATGCATGAGTTAAATAAATGGTTACTATTGTAAGCCACTGAGATTTTGGATAATTCATAGCAATAGATAACTGATACTCTCTTAAGTCATTATTTCCTTCTGTGGTCATCACAGAAATAATCAAAGAACTTGGTTAATGAGTGGGAGTGATGGAGGAGAGGAGCTGTCCGGAGAGTTGCCACCAGTGGTACCTAGAAGCCAAGGATCTGACTACATCATAGATACAGAATCCACAGGCTGGTTGAAAAACCTCATGGGAAGGAAAGGCCACCCCAAGGAAGGAAGCTGCATACTCTATTGTGGGTTTTAGATTGGATCATCTATTAGGGTATTTAGCCTGTGCTTTTATCCAGACTTAACAGATGGCCAGTTAAATAATCAGTCTCCCATTCAATGCTTATAGGCAAAAATTTAAATTGCATTTTTTAAATATCAAACAGTCTGGCAAAATATGCCTTAGATGATGCTCATGGAGCATTAAGTAAATTGGTACAAATAATCTATTTCTCCCACTTTAAAGATTATAAAACTAAAGCACAGAAGGGTTAAATAACATGGGAACAATGTGGTGATATATCACGAACCACAAACAGAATTACAGTCATTGACCTAGAAATCCCAATTTTGTTAATTTATTCTAAGACAGAACATTTAAAGGCATTTTAATTTTTAACTCTCTACTACACACTGCAGTATCTGGATAGCCATACACATTTCATCTATTGCCAGAAAGAGAACATTCTCATTCTCTGTTAGCTGATCATAAACCTACCTGTAGTGAGAGTATAGGGCAACTTTTAATACCAATTTTTTATATTGTATAGTCCTTCAGTCAATAGTAAGCTTCTAATGAATAAGTAAGAGCCCCATTTCTCCCAATCTGCCTCCTTCTTTCTTTTTTTCACCCTTAAACCACCCTGCAAACCCTCCACATACTAGTACATCCCACAGTTCCTACTCCAGTCAGCTGGCATTATAGGAAATCAAGGCCATGCAGCCCTTTGTCTCAAGCTCCATCCTGGGAAAAGAGAAGCAAAACCATGGGTAGTCCTCTAAAGAGACAGGCATAGCCCTGACCGGTTTGGCTCAGTGGATAGAGCGTCAGCCTGCAGACTCAAGGGTCCCAGGTTCGATTCTGGTCAAGGGCATATACCTTGGTTGCGGGCACATCCCTAGTAGGGGGTGTGCAGGAGGCAGCTGATCGATGTTTCTAACTCTCTATCCCTCTCCCTTCCTCTCTGTAAAAAATCAATAAAATATATTTTAAAAAATAAAAATAAAAAAATAAAGAGACAGGCATAGGACTTCACAGTAAAGCATCTACAAGTAAACCAAACTGACTCCATGCAAATGTGATTATTCACATGACATAATGAAGATTTATAAAAAGACATCTTTCCCATTATAGGTAAGCACAAAGAAGGTGACGAATACAAATAATTGAATTTTTTTGCAATATTGCTGATAACAAAATTTTGTGAACAACTTAATTCTTCAACTATAAGGGAAATTTAAATAAATTCTAAATACTAATTACTATTCCCTACTAGGTTTCCACATGGCTGGCTCTTTGTCAATGCTCTTCAAAAAGACCTTCAGAGATTACTACCCACCACCATCCTCCAACAGTTTCTCATTATCTCCTTTTTTATGTTTTATTTTTATTATAGCTCTTATCCCCACTTAAAAATATCTTTTTAAGAATTTACCTCTATGTTTATTGTCTGTCTTTGCCAATCAGGATGTAGCCTCCATGAGATCAAGGACCTTAAATATTCTGTTAACTATCATATCTCCTGTATGGACAGAACGTGGCATATAATAGGTTCTCAATAAATATTTTTTAAAAATCAATAAATTTCAAGTATTTAAATTTTAAATATAGTTTGAGGGAAAGTATCTTGCTTAAACACAAGCAACATAAACTATGATTTTAACATTAAAATATTTTGCATATGAGTTAAATAAACAATTATAAGAGCTTAATTTACCAAGGCAGAATAATTATGAATAGCATTTTCTTACTTGTATTATTAGTTACATTAATGTCATTAAAAGTGTTTATGAATTTTTAATCAACCAGCCTAATCTTGCTCATATGTACTAAATAACATGAAAGGACATCTTGGCTTTCCTGGTAGAAAACATTAGTGCACTGTGATATAAACCTAACTCTTTGAAATGCTTAGAGACTAATCCTATCTAATAAGAGGGTAATATGCAAATTGACCATCACTCCAAGACACAAGTTGGCTACCCCCATGTGGTCAAAGATGGCTGCCTCCATGTGGACACAAGATGGCCACCACAAGATGGCCAGCAGGGGAGGGCAGTTGGGGGGGGACCAGGCCTGCAGGGGAGGGCAGTTGGGGATGACCAGGGAGGCCAGCAGGGCAGAGCAGTTAGGGGGACCAGGCCTAGAGGGGAGGGCAGTTGGGAGCCAGCAGTCCTGGATTGTGAGAGGGATGTCCGACCGCCCATTTAGGCCCGATCCCACTGGGACATCCCTCAAGGGGTCCCAGATTGAAGAAGGTGCAGGCTGGGCTGAGGGACACATACACCCCCCTCCCGTGCATGAATTTCGTGCACTGGGCCTCTAGTTTATATATAAGCCTTAAACTTATGTCCTTAACAATTACACAATAAATCTCTTTTAGTATTAATATTTTTCTAAAATGTAAATCATAATGTCTAAATTAATCATAGAAGAGTTTTTGAGCTTATGCATTGAGGAAATATAAGTATCATCTTGCTCACATGTCTTCAAGCTTTTCCATAGGAAGTAATGACTGTTCACGAAAGATTTGTTTCTACATCATTGTCCTCACCATGCCAATGAGGAGAAGGATGCAACAGCACCCTTCCTTAAATATTCAAGCTCCAGGCTGCAAGGTGTATGTACCTCCATTATGACAATTACCTTGTAGCTTTGTCATTACTTGTTTACACGTCTGTCTCCCCCATTAGACTAAAAGCTGCTTGGAGGCAGGAAAATAGATATTCACAAATTACTTATTGAATTTTTAAAATTTAATAGATTACGTCTGAGATTAAAGCACATTAGATACGGAAAGTTTACAGAAAATTGGATTTTCAGATATAAAAATATATCATCTACTTACTCTGTGTACTTACTAGTAATTCTTCAGAATTTGAGTCAGTTTACTTTTTAAAAAATCACAAAAGATAACAGTAGATTATAACTCAAAAATTTTTAAGCCAGGGAAGATTTAATTTGAACATATAGTCAAAGCAGGGACAATTATACCGTAAAAAAAAAAATTAAAAGGAAATCTCACCTCTACAGAACGTAAGTGGCAATACTGTTGCTATAGTTGAAGCTCAGATTTGGTGTGGATATTTCTGGTAGCAAAAGCAAAAGCAAAAAAAAAAAAAAGGAAACAGTCATTTATGGCTTTTATTGTCATAAAAATCAATTAGGCAGGGAAAGAAACAAATCATTATTTAGATCTTAACTCTGAAAGAAATACTTTAGAAGAATATGATATTTAATCATATGAGAACTATTCCTGTGTAGCATCCCCAGAGCAAATATAATAAAGAATTTCATAGATTGTTTCTCAATTTCTTTCTCCATGAAAGCCCAACCCTAAACACACGCCACAAGGTAACTCTCGCAAAGACAATTCATTTACAATTAACACCACAACAACATGGTCCAAGGATATATTTCTCTGTTTTTTAAGCCAGAAATGAGAAAACTATGAACTCCAGACCAAATCCAACTCATTGCTTATCCTTATAAATAAAGTTTTATTGGAACCCAGCCACAGCCTTTCACTTAGTGTCTCTGGCCACTTTTGATGAAAGTTAGATAGCAAAAAACTTGTTGATTTGAGTTGGATTCACACACTAGGCAGAACCATATGAAATTGCTAACTTTCCTTTATAAACTAAAAAATACCAACTTTATATGGATTCAGTCCAACACTTTAGAAAAAATAAGATTGAACTCTTGTTATGAAAAATCAAAGCGCTAAACAAGTCTTTTACTTGGATGGGTAATAACCCTCATATATAATAGTGGGACAGGAAATATTGTTAATTAGAGCCAGGATATTTCTGAAGAAGGAATTTTAATCTCCCAAAAACATAAAACCAGACCTAACAATATTTTAGTTTTAGAATATTACCATTCCAGTGAAAGAAGGAAAAAATGCCAACCATCCAATTAAAAGCCCAATTTAATGGCAAACTAAAGGAATGATAGCTACCCATTTCAACATGATGGTTTCTATCAAATAACTGCTTGGATTTACAATATATGCACTAGTCACACAAAAGGCACATTGTAGACCTAGCCAGGCTTGCTCAGTGGTTAGAGCGTCGACTCACAGACTGAAGGGCCCCAGTTTTGATTATGGGCAAGGACACGTACCTTGGTTGCAGACTCGATCCCTGGCTGCAGTCAAGGCGTGTGGGGGAGTTAGCCAATTCTATGTGTCTGTCTCACATTGATATTTCTCTCTTTCTGTCTCTCCCCCTACCTTCCACTCTCTCTAAAAACCAATGGAAAAAATATCCTTGGGTGGGGATTAACAAAACAAAAAAAAAATGACACCATTGAACACATGAAATTATACCAGTGTTGGAGGCATAGTGGATATTCATTACATACAAGTTTAATTAATAGTACATAAAATTGTTGCATGACATTTAAACAAAAATGTGCATAGATCCATCTATGCACTGAAAATGGTGCAATTGGAAGCATCAGCAGAACACTTTACACTAAGTAAAATATCAATAATAAATGTTCATATGAGAATAAGTTCATATATTTCTTAAATGCATAATCAGCATGTTAATTTCCTACTAGATGCACACTGTGCTAGTGACTATAGAAAAATACATGATTGTGTTCCTTTAGGCAAGGAACTTTAAATCTAGCTGGTGAAACACCTATTAAAAAGACAGAGTGGGAATCCACAAGACAAGACCAAAAAAGGTGCTAAATGAATAAAATTGGCAATAAGTAAATCATTACCATGTTATATTGAATTTATTCTCCACAAAAATAAAACAGGAAAGAGGTCAAGAGGTCCAGAGTCCAGTCTTGACTGTGACATTTCTTAGCCAGAATGTCAATTGTTTTATTTCACAGTGTTAACTTTGTTTATTTGGTTAGATTACACACTCTTCAGTAACTGAGAGACCTGAAATCATTATTAAACCACCACTGACAACTAGCAGTATTCTTTTGAGCCCTATGTCTCCATGGAAGAGCTTCTGTGGAAAGTGTTTAACAGATATTGGACTCAATTTGCATTTTAAGGGTTTTGGAAACACTTGAAATATCTAAATATTTAAAACACACCAAGGAGTTATATGCCAGATGTTAGCACATTGGAAGCCACCAAAGCATTAACCTGTGTTTACAGTGACTCATTTTCAATGGGCCTCAGAATAAAATCTTCTCCTACAAGAGTATCCTGAGACTTAGAAATCTGCTAAAAACCTCCCATTTGCGATTAATTTTCTGTGTAAATCGTGATTTTTTATAGTGAGCAAACACATAAAAATACCAAAATAAATGAGATGCTAAGTATTACATGAAATCACAAGTTTCACACAGTAGCTCTGCTTCCAAGTTTTTGTATTAATAAAAACAACACCATTAGTTAATTTATTTACTATCCTCTAAATGGAAAATGTGATTAGTTTTAAATTATAAAATTATTTTTACTAATAAAATACCATCTGCTTTATATCATAGAGTTCCATTTAAGCTTTTATTTGAAAGGAGTTATTTCTGTTTAAAAATAATCAACTAGAAGAGATGATCTGAAAAGTCTTCCCAATCAAATAGTGTATGATTCTTTGAACAAAACTATTTTACAACAGAAATATAAAATGATTATGTTGTGTTCTAGATTTATACTATCACACACTATACACATCATATAAGGCAACTGCCAGAACTGCTTGCTAGCTGTAAAATATTTGCTCTTCCCATTTGCTTTTGCACAACACCTGCAATTTAATCAGGATGTTTTTGGGTGTGCCCACACTTCCCTGTCAACATTACAATTTTGGGCAAATGCCAACCTGTAAGAGATTTTCATCTTGAGACTGTTTCCCTTCTTGCAACATCAGTTGTACTGTTGCCAAAAACATCAACCTCCTAAGGGAACATCACCTTTTACTCACTCCCATCCATTTCTAAACTCAAATAATAAACACTTAGTTCCTACATCTGAATCAAGCAGCTGTTTTTGTCCTTTTTCTTAGTAACTCACCTAAAGCAATCCTCACCAAACTACTGGGTCCATCTTTTTTTGTGTGTTCTCAATACCCTAAGTGCTAAATTATTCCCTCTTTTTAATTTTTGCTTTTTATTTTTCTGTCAAAGATGATTCTCATAAGACTTGAGACTTCTAAAGTAGTCACTCCATCATCCAGAGAGAACTCAACTATCTAATTCCACACAGGCATAGAAAAATTATTTCTGTTTCTACCCACTGGTGTTTGAGAATGTTAACTTCCTCAGTACCAACAAAGAGCTTTGTCCTTACTTATATGGGGACTTTGCTAGTTAAGTGTGATCAAACCCAGAAGCCAATTTCCTAGTAAGATGAAATGTTAAAGGAGATAGTTCTAACGGAAATAATCAATTTAAAAATGGCCAAAAGACCTAAATAGACACTTATGCAAAGAGGACATACAGAAGGTGAAGAGACACATGAAAAATGCCCAAAGTCAATGATCATCAGAGAGATGAAAATTAAAACAACAATGAGGTATCACCTCACACCTGTCAGAATGGCTACCAGCAACAAATCAACAAATGACAAGTGCTGGTGAGGATGTGAACACTAGTGCACTGCTGGTAGGAATGCAGACAAGTGCAGCTATTACGGAAAACAGTATGGCGTTTCCTCAAAAAATTAAAAATGGAACTGCCATTTGACCCAGTGATCCCATTTCTAGGAATATATCCTAAGAGATCTAAAACACCAATCAGAAAGAATGTATGCACCTCTATGTTCACCACAGCGCAATTTACAATAGCTAAGATCTGGAAACAAACCCTAGTACCCATCAGTAGATGTGTGGATAAAAAAGCTGTGGTACATTTACATCACGGAATACTATGCAACAGTAAAAAAGAAGGATCTCTTACCCTTTGAGATAGCATGGAGGGAACTAGAGAATATTATGTTAAGCAAAATAAGCCAGTCAGAGAAAGAAAAGTATCACATGATCTCATTCATATGTGGAATCTAATGAACAAAATAGATCCTGAGACATAGAAGCGTAGAACAGACTGTCAAATCTCAGAGGGAAGGTGGGGGTGGGTGGGTAGGTGGGAAGAGATCAATCAAAGAACTTGTATACATATATGCATAACACATGGCCACAGACAATAGGGTGCTGAAGACCTGGGGCGGTTGATGGGGTCAGGTTAAAAGGGGTCAAAGGGGGAAAAGGGGGATATAAGTAATACTTTCAACAATAAAGCTTTAAAATAAATAAATAATGTTTTTTTAAAGGAGACAGTTCCAATCACCAAACAATGACTTAATCTGTTTAAAGAACAAACCTAAACTGAAACAATGCTATTGAAGATAGGCATGGTTTCCTGAGAAAGAAGTTTATGGACAAGAAAGCTATATTTATCTAGATCTTGCTTTGTATTCTGTTAGACACTTTTTCCATCACTATTGTATTTTTAATATCAGAGCAAACTATGATTGCTCAAATTGCTCAAAGATGTTAAATATGTATACTTTTTCAGAAGTCTTAAGAGGAAAATGCACCTACAGACCTGGCTCAAACTACAGTGGACAATATTATTCTATCTGGTGAATTATTTAGACTTGAATGTTTTAAAGAGTAGAAAGATGTGATAGTTAAATTCTGTCATACAATAATTATTTGTGTAATATTGAGGATAAAATATTTTTGCCCGGCTGGCGTGGCTCAGTGGTTGAGCATCAACCTATGAACCAGGATGTCATGGCTCGATTCGTGGTCAGGGCACCAGCCCAGGTTGCAGGCTCAATCCCCAGTGTAGGGCATGCAGGAGGCAGTTGATCAATGATTCTCTCATCATTGGTGTTCCTATCTCTCTCTCCCTCTCCCTTCCTCTCTGAAATCAATAAAAATATATTTTTTTAATATTGAGGATAAAAATTTTGGGGGGTTAAACTATCCTGTGTCTGTTCTGGTATGCTCAGGTTAATTACATAGATAGAGTACAAATTAGAAGGGAGTTTACCTTCAAATATTGAAAATATATTAATAGCGAATGAGATAACAAGTCCTAAGACTAAAGAGTAAAATTGAAACTCTACTGTGGCCTCCAGTACACTTTCCTATATGCATGTATAATCTTTTCTCCCTAGCACATTCCACATAAGGCACTCTGGACTTCGCATTCCTCAACATACCTGGCTCTGTACATGCTTAGAAATTTTCTACCTGACTTTTTTTGTTGTTGTTCTGAAATGGTTTTCCCCAATTCCCCATAAGACTTAACCACAAGTGCTGGGACTTTTCAAAGCAGGGAGTTGGGAGTGTGCATCCCAGGACACAAGGAATTAATGTATGTAAATGACTAGAATATAATTAAGTGCTCAACAATTACAAATCATTATTGTTTGGGTTGCCATTGTTACCTTTAGTTCTCAGCTCACATATTACTTCCCCACTCAGACAGGCTTCCTCTGAACATTGATAAAGATTTTCTGCTGCTTTCATTTTCCCCATCACATCACCCTTTCATTTTCTTCTCTGCAGATAAGGATTGCCTAAAGACTTTATAGAAAAGTTAAACTTTGAATGGATGGCTTTTTTTTTTTTTTTGATGGTCAAAAATGTTTTTTCTACTTTCCACGAGTAAAATATATGTCAAACCTGTCGCAGTGATAGTGATGAAAAGTTGGTACTATTTTTAAATGAGTGGAATGACAGTGGAAGTGGCATTACAGGACAGTTTTGATGTTTATGGGGCAAGGGGCCAGCTTAAGGAAATCTGATTATATATAAGATGCTCTCTTACCTTCTGAGTAAGTCAAGGCAGCAATATCTCAGGGAGACCATGACCAGTAAGAGTATTTTATTTTCAAATCTTTGATACTTATATTGAATAATTTATATTAAATCTGTGTGGGGAAGTTGGGTTGAAAAGAGGAGAGTCTTGGAAGTGATATTGTAGCCTCATTTTAGAGACTGTAATTCTTCACTCTTCCTTATAGGAAAGTTTTCAATTACTACTTTATGAAAATCATAACACAAAAATATGCTATCGATTGAAGACATAAATCCATTCCAGGAGACACTAGATAAACTCTTGCACAATAGATCTAGTGAATCATTAAATGTAATGTTTACATTTAAGCACACATTTATCCATTAACTTTGGGAAATCGTCCTTCTTAAGACAAACCAGGAAAGCAATGTCCTTAGGTGCCCATGTAGGAAAAGTCCTGGAGTTGAATTGATGGTTGCTTTGACCACCCCATTCCAACCCTGCTGTTCTAATATTCATTCTTCCCATCCCTTTCTCAGCTAATTCTTTTACTCCCCGCTCCCATCTTCAGACCAAATGAGAAAGAGAGAAAACATTGCCAGTACAAGATGGATTTTGGTCAGGATATTTGGGGAAAATCAGTCCTTTCCTTTTCTCCTCACACCTTTATTTCCAATCTAAAATCACTGTTAGAGAGGTCAGCAGTCCAGATATCGGTTTCTTTGACAGTGCTCTTTCCACTGAACACTTTCCTAGTGCCACTCACCAAAACACAGCAACCATCATCAGTGGCAGCCCAACCTTCTCATTGCACAATCATAAGTTTTACAAACAAAAAGGCTGAAGCCAAGAAATAGTGAACAACTTGAATTTATTTTAAATCGGTAAAGAAGATGATATCAAAACTCATGCCCATGAATTTCTTGACTCTTGGATGAATTGAACGACAAGTTGTCTCATTTCATGCTTTGAAATAACCAAGTATTTATTCTCAAGTTTCCTCATATAAGTGTATATTCTCGAGAACAACCTGACTCATAATCATTTGGAGTAGAAGAAAGGGAAAGTCCTGTAAGGGCGAGTGGGAGGCAATTAAGAGGGAGAGGGACGGGTGGAGTGGGCAGGAGACTAACTGATGGAAGATGCTGCATGCATGGGCTGTGAAGAAACAGTGGGTTCTTGGGCCAACTGCTCTGATTCAGCCCCATGAAATAGATCATTACCACCAACTTTATCTTGTTGGAGCCACAAATGAATATACCAGCACACATACACACAGGGTGTCCCCCAAAAAATGTACATACACTTTAACAGCTGATACCTCGATTTTGAAAATGAAATGTATTTTAATAAACACTGCCTTTATAATTATTCAGTGTGTGTATACATTTTGGGGGATACCCTATATATACGATTTATCAAGCACTCGTCATACATATGCCAGCTTTGAATATATTATCTCATTTAACTCTTGCAACAACCCTAGAATGTAGGTATCACTATTTTCATTTTAGGACTGATATAAATAAGGTTTGGAGAAATTAAGTATCTTGCCCAAGATCATATAGCTACAACATGGGAAAGTCCACCTATTAATTTGGACCTCCCTAATTCCAAAGACTTAAACATCAGTAGGTAAGCCCCACCCCTTTAGGAAAACCAAACCAAAACAAACAAACAAACAAACAAACAAACAAACAAAAAACACCTCTATTTCCATAGCAAAAAGTTGCCACTGCATGTTCCTTGAGATCAGAGACTTTTGGATTTGTTTTCATATCTGTGTCTTCATAGCAGCCTAGCTAAAATCCTGCCATATGTTAGATGTTCAGTAAATATGTCTTTTATTTCTATGTAAATGTTCACATCAGCAAGGAGTTAACTATGGTGAATAACTATAGCAGGAGCTGATAGCTATGTGGCAGCCATGATCTCTGTCCCTGTTCTCACTGAAATGTCTCCAAGACTGTGGACAAAGGAAGGTACGAGAGGCTGCATCCAGAGCAATCCAAGATGAAGAAACGGCAGAGAAAGAGTCCACCAAAAAGCCACAGGAAAGGTCAGCTTGCTCTGTCCTACTTTTACCATCAACCATGTGGCATGAACGATAGTGGGTGTGGGTTGTACCATTATGGGCATCATTTTAGAGAGCTTTTTTGGGCTGCTAAAGTGGCAGCACTTTTCATATATTGCACAGAACTGCATTGTGTATATATTTTAGTAAATCCTCTCTCTGCCCCCACCTCCCATCCTCACATTCACCATATTCTCCCAAAAGTAACTAGGATCCCTAATTCATAAGAGGAACAGTGAATTTGGAGACTTAAAAACAAGCATTGAATTCCTCAACTTCTCTTTATTAAACTTATAGACTTTACATATAATAAATTATAACCACCATAAATTATTCTGTAGTTCCTTACAGGCTGTCCTCAGCAAGACAGTTCAGAAATGAGATTACACACTGGATCTGTTTTTTTCTCCAAGAACAGAATATGGGAGAAGAAATCACTAACAATAACATGACCTTTTCAAACTTTCTTTGAAATATTTCCAATTATTAAGTAGTCAAAAAATCTTTATTGAGAACTTACTCTGTACAAATTCCACTAAATGATTTTAGGAATTTAAGGAGTATGAAGAAATGTTCCCTGGCAGTGCGTTTAAAACGTACGTGTAGAGAGAAGAAGCATCACATATCAAGATAAGCAAGAGAAGGAACAGCATGTGCAAACTTCAGGTGAGTAATAAGTGCTACAGAAGATGAGAGAGAAAGCCAACTGATTTTTGCCTCAGGTGGTAAGAGAGGTTTTCATGAAGTCAAGACATGATCCAGAACTTGAAGGACTGGTTAGCAGGGAAAAAAGTAATTATTTATTTGCTGCTCTTAATAATTATACTATGTTGTGTTTCTTCTCTGACTATAAATTTGTTTCTCAAATCTCTTCCTCTCAGTTGCCTCTTGAAATCTAGACGTCATCTGTGACATCCCCCTCACCTCCCATGTCTAATTGGCCAAGGAATCCAGTTGATTTCCCTCACAGGTGAATCTCAAATGCAATTATCTTTCTCCATTTCCATTGCAAGACCACTGCATTAGCCCCCAATCTGTTCTCAGGAATTTAGTCCTGCCTCTCTCCAAACACTTCTTACAGTAGCCAATGTAATCTTTTATTAAACCTAAATAGAATTATTACTTAGCTAAGATCATTCAGTGGCTTCTCATAGTCCTTAGAATAACATAAAAGGTCCTTAATATGCTTTTCAAACACTGTTCATGTTTCTGGTCCTCATTAGCTTCTTTAGTCTTATACTTGACCATTCTCTCCGAAAGCAAACACCACACCAACAGGACTCTATAGCTGCCAAACAGACCACATATTTTCTGTCCAAAGTGTTTTGTAATGTTCTTCCTTCCCATGTTCACATGGATGATTTCTATTCAACCATTATATCTCAACTCAGCTCTGTTTTCATTAAAAAAAAAATCTCATACCACAATCTAAATAACCAACTCCCTCCCAATTCCTGATAATTCTCTCAAATGCCCT
Organism: Plecotus auritus; assembly: GCF_963455305.1. NCBI lineage: Eukaryota > Metazoa > Chordata > Mammalia > Chiroptera > Vespertilionidae > Plecotus > Plecotus auritus. Next base: position 140,159,260 of record NC_137772.1, on the reverse strand, counting down.
ATGCTTGACAATTACATTTATAGTTTTCCTTAAAATCTGTTTCCCCATTAGTCTCTAGGCGCAATGATAACAGGAGCCATTTGTATTTTATTCACCACTATATTTCTAGTTTCTAAACAAACAAACAAAAAACAACAACACAAAAGATAAATTACCCAATTTCAACACTTATATTAGTTTCCATTTTTTTTTCCACCAATGTCAAAGAAAATGTCATGCTCAAAAAGTTCTACAAGTTTTCAACATTCAGGGATTACATATATTTTCTTATTAGTCAATGCCAAAAGCTCTGCCCCTCCTTGTCTCTCAGATCTAAAGAGTTTAAGAATTCCATGCTTCGTGTAGCTTGAAAAGCACTTTATTCCACACCTAAACTTAATCAGTGTCTTTTTAAAAATTTATTATTTTTTCTGGTTTTACTTCTCAGTTTTTTTTCCAAATAAGCAGAAATGAATAACAAACCAGGAAATAATCTCCAAGAGAAAGAAAAGTGAAACCACCTAGCCTCAGATGGGAAGACAGAGAAAGAAAAATTCAGCTCTGCTGGTCGGGGGAGAATGGAGCAAGAGCAGCTCACTCTGGAGGCCAGACCCAACACCAACCGAGTCTCCTCTTCTCAGCGCTTCAAATATAGGCTCTTCTCTCTCCTGGCCTAACTCTAAATGTTTCATCAAAAACATTCATAGGCTATAGCTATTCCATGGAACAAAAAAAAGCAAGAAAAACCTGTATCTTCTTTTCAAATGTACCCAAAAATTATTTTCAATAAAATAATAATAGTAAACTGAGTGCTTATAATGAGCCAGCCATTTTGCTAAGTGCTTTAGTTAAAATTAATTAAAGCACTCAGTTCTCCCCATTAAATCCTATGCAGTAGGCACTATTACTATCAGGATTCTAGATAGACTTGCTTAACCTCGGAGAGCTATTAAACAATAAAGCCATTTTTCTATGAAAAAGAAATTTACTTATTCACTCTTTACCTGTTTACCCAGAATAATTGGGTAAATTCTGTAGATATCAATTCATTGGACACTGTGCTGGGCTTTGGAGATTCCAGGATGAATAAATCATTGCTCTTGCTCTCCTAGAGCTTATCTATATATATAAAAGCCAGTGACCAGAACATCGTAACAACTGGGACCACCGGTCGCTATGATGCCCGCTGTGGCCAGTGAACCAGCCCGAACAGGGGTTGGGCCGGCTGGAGGGAGGGGCTGCAGGTGGTTGGCCAGCTGGCCCCACTCCCAATGGGCCCCCACCACCCCAATTGACCCGTGGCCCCTCCCCCCAGTCAGCTCCACCCCTGTTTGGCCCCCCCACTCTGATCAGGGGCAGGGCAGACTGACCCACTGCCCACAGCCCCTCCCCATGGCCAGTCCCGCCCCCAATTGGCCCCCACCCCAATCAGCAGCAGGGCCCACCGGCCAATCACCCTCGGCCCCTCCCCCCAGCCAGTCCATCCCTGATCGGGCACCGATCTGAGGAGGGGAAGGGCAGTAGGCCATCCTCCCACCATCTCCTCCTCCTGACAGGCCCACCCCAATCTGCCCCTGGCCAGACCCCACCTGTGCACAAATTCGTGCACTGGGCCTCTAGTAGTTTAATGAAAGACAAAGTGTTGGATAACATATAAGAATTGGGTTGAGTGGTGTTAGAGCCCCAAGGGGGAATTGGCTTTCTTAGTCTAGAGATGTCTTTTCAGGGAAGATCGCATCTGATTAACAAGTAATATAATCATTAAGTGACATCACAGGTAAATATGAAGCAATGAACATACATACTTACCACTAAGTAACCCTTTAAAATTATATAAAGTAAATATTTAACCCCCAATTTAAAAGCAAAGGAATAAAGAGAATCAGAGATGAAGTGAGATGGCAAGACACTGCACAGGTGATGACTGGCTGAGCAGAGGGAAGAAGGCTGAAATTTCTTGTCCACAGTGGGAGAATACCAGTGTGAGTTGAGTGGATATGCTCCATACAACACTGAAAAGACTGACAGTGGAACCACTAGGCACCTGTAGAAGTCAATGTAGAGACTGGAGCTGAGAACAGGATCTGTTAAAAACCACATGGAGCTTTTCAATGCCTCCCACCCCTTCTACAAATCTGTACAACTCTGGGCAGAAGACAAAAGGTTTACTCCCAGAAAAAAACAGAACCTGAGATGATACTCTTGACTCAAATCTTAAGCACAGCTGAGGTCAGGAGCAAGGTACCATATAGTAGAAGCTGGAGATTAAGTGAAATTAGAGATCTATGTCTTGAGCCCTTTCCCTAGTCTGAAGTTATCCCCATAGGCAAGAGCAAGAAACTGCAAGATTTTTTTCTGGGAAAGCAGAATGATCCAAGAGAAAAGACCTACAGAGACATTTTGGAGGTCTGCAAGGAAAGAGGTGGTCCCAGTTCTATTGAAGGCTGACAGCCAGCCAGTGCTGCCCTGCCACACAAAGCTTCCAGGGAGCTTTTTGGGGCCCACTCTTAACTACACATGGACAAACAAGAATCTCCAAATATTTGATGAAGCTCTCTAATCTACAGGACAGACCAAAGCAAACAGAAAAAAGCAGGAGAGTAGAATTAGAAATCAATGTAGGGAGCAGGAAAAAGCTTTAGGGAAAAAATAACTTTAATAAATAACTTTAGAAAGATGAGTTGAGGCTATATATGTGCTGGGCCAGCACAGCCAAGGGTTCAGCAAGCCTGAGGGAGGGCCGGCAAAGGATGAAGAAAAGACAAAGAGAATAAGCTGGGTCTAGGGGATCTTCTGTGCATGACTAAGACCAAAAAACAGATCCAGACTGCAAGCTGATGCTTTATTTTATAGTCAGAGGTAAACAAGGTAATTTACAATGTTCTTGTAAGTTTCACTTGTTTTGGCAGCACTTGCTGCACCTCCTACAGCCCATTAGCTACAGAAAGATCTAGGGAGCAGTCACAAGATTAAGCTTAATTATGCTAAGAGGCTGTGCCCTCTAAGCTGGGACTTGTTTGCGGCTTTTCCAGCAGGTCAGTCCGAGGCTTAACCCTATAACCACTCCCTACATCTCTCCCTTCTTTTAATTTTAAGCTACTAATAATGGAAGTAAAACTTAAACATCAAGAATAAAGTTCTGACCATTAAAATATTAACAAAATAATGCCAATGCAAAACCCAATAACAAAACAATGCCACTGTAAAACCCAGACATGGTTATTAATAAAACAGTGCCAATGCAACACTACAATAATAGAGAAATCAAACTACAGTAACATTTTTCTACTAAATGAAAGTTTCTTTTGCTGATTTACTCAGAGTCCTCGGACTTGGCTGCACAAGAGTTTGCAGAAGACTGGCAGCTAACCAATGCTAGCATGGCCAGAAACATGATTGAGGGAGTAGCTTCCACTTCTTGCTTTTCTGCCATCTGCTGGGCCTCAGTTGTTAACTTCTTCAGCTGACCCCATGTTGGCACCTCGGTTTTTTGTATAGCCTTCGGCATCTTCCTTTTCCGCTTTGCTGTCATCCGGGCAATACACAGTCTTTTGAAAGATGGGACAAGGAGCTTCTCTGGGTCCATTGTGGTGACGTATGTAACGCTCTGGCACCCAAATTGGCTGTGCTGCTCCTTCTGGAAAGATACAAACACAACCTCTTCCCCACATCATTACTGGATCTGGTCCAAACCATTGTCCAGTTTGTGGATCCTTCCATTGGGCTAACCCCGGGGAGGCTATTGTACAGGAGGTCTGATGCCTTTCAGCTGCTGTACGACCCTCTGCATTGCAATTCAAAAAATTTAAAGTATAAAGAACATGACTGAGTTTGTTTTGAGGTGACACATAACATAGTTTGTTTTGAGGTGATACAAAACACCCGTCTCCCCCTTTCTGTTTTAGTAATTGCATTTTAAGAGTACGATTTGCTCTTTCCACTATTGCTTGACTTTGAGGGTTGTAAGGGATACCAGTTTTATGACAAATTTGATATTGCTGATAAAAATGTTGAAAAACAGAACTAGTGTATGCGGGTCCATTGTCTGTCTTTAGCTCTAAGGGAGAACCTAGTACCTCAAAGGCAGCTAGGCAATGATTAACTACATGTTTGGCACTCTCTCCCATCTGGGGAGTCGCAAAGATAAAGCAGGAGCAGGTATCTACATTAACATGTACCTATCTATGCTTACCAAATTCTGGTATGTGGGTAACATCCATTTGCCAAATTTTATTAGGTTTAAGACCCCTAGGATTAACCCCCAATGATTGTCATAGGGAAAATTAAAACCTGTAAGGGAAGGGAGTAATCAATTCTAGTAAGCTGTGCTGAACTTAAGGCAGCCTCAACTTTATGTAAGGCTGTCTTGGCTTCCTCTGTCAAGCAGCGTGGAGATGACGGAGATGAATCTCCTCTTAGTATATGAAATAAAGGGCTTACGTCAGCAGTGGTTAATTTTAAAGCAGGTTGAACCCAGTTAATATCTCATAATAATTTTTGGAAGTCATTTAATGTAAGTAAAGTGTCAGTCCAAAATTGAATTTTCTGAGGTTTTATTGTTTTTCCCTCAATAATGCTGCCATGATAAGAAAAATGAAATGTCCTTTGAACTTTTTCGGGTGCTACGCATAATCCAGCACAATGCAGGGAATCCTGCAAATCTATATATAGATATTATTTAGATGTGTTTCATTTTCATGAGCTAAGAGAATTTCATCCATATAATGAATAATATAAGCCTCGGGATATTTTTCCTTATGGGATGTATGGCTGCAGCCTCAAAATCCTGACATAAGATAGGACTATTGGCCATGCCCTAAGGCAGTACTTTAGCATATCTCCACCCCCATCATCCCAAACCCACCGGCACTGTTCCCTTGCTTCCTCCAATCCTTGCTCATATTTGGGAGAAAGCGCATCATCCGGAGGGCTCTCTCCCACAGGAGCTGTAGCCCCAGGGACTGGAGGAGGAGGCGGAGGCGCTGATGGTGGAGTCAGAAGCCTTTGGCAACCTTCCCCCATCTGTCTTGATTCCCCTGCCACATTCCTCCACTCCCCTTCTGGAGTGGGCTCTAGGCAGTCCGGAATCAGGGGCCACAGACTGAAAGTAGAAGCAGGCATTTCCTCTGGACCTTCAGCTATATAATGATCGTGAAGTTGTTTTCCTACCTTCTCCCATGCCTCTATATTTACCTTTTCTTCCTCAGAAAACCACTGGCAGGTTTTACTCACAAAATCCAAAAAATCAAAAAGCTGTTCATACCTCACAGAACAGCCCCTTGCTTGGAGCATAGCCTTAAGCATGGATACGCATACATTCTTTCCCTGCCATCCTGAATTTCCCACGTTTTACACCTAGCTAGTACTAAACCCTACCTTACTTACTGCGTGCGCACACCTTGGGACCTCCTTTCACCTCACAATTGCAGTTCCCTCACACTCAGGTCCGCATTGAGTGCCACTTGGGCCAAACTCAGCCCCACGTTGGGCGCCACTTGCTCTGATCCAGCACAACCAAGGGTTCAGTGAGCCTGAGGGAGGGCTGGTGAAGGATGAAGAAAAGACAGACAAAGAGAATAAGCTGGGTCTAGGTGGATCTTCTGTGCGTGACTGAGACCACGGAACAGATCCAGACTGCAAGCTGATGCTTTATTTTATAGTCAGAGGTAAACAAGGTAATTTACAATGTTCTTGTAAGTTTCACTTGTTTTGGCAGCACTTGCTGCACCTCCCACAGCCTATTAGCTACCCAGGAAAGATCTAGGGAGCAATCACAAGGTCAGGCTTAATTATGCTAAGAGGGCTGTGCCCTCTAAGCTGGGACTTGTTTGTGGCTTTGCCAGCAGGTCAGTCCGAGGCTTAACCCTATAACCGCTCCCTACATATATATATTTACAAAACAAAATTGGGAAACTAAAAAAATGTTATATTTTCAGTACAATTATTTTGTGTTATCCTTTATATCATTTTATGTCTTGAATTATTAAATTATACTTTACTAGAGGCCCAGTGCAAGAAAAATCATGCAGTGGAAGGGGGGGGGGGTCCCTCATCCCTGCCTGCCCCCTCTCACAGTCCAGGAGCCCTCAGGGGTGGGAGCATACCCAGCAATCAGGGCAAGGCAACGCCCCCATCACACCTCTGCTGCTGCCACTGCTGGCAGCTCCTCGGCTGGCCCTGGTTACCTGAGCCTCGGGCAGCCCTGGGCAGCTGGGCAGTCAGCATCCAAGGCTTGCCTGTGTCTGGGGCTGGCCCTGGGCAGCTGGGGGGTTGAAGGGACTCCAGAGGCAGGAGCACGGAGCGGCCTGACCCACCTGGGGGCGAGCCCGGCCATACCATGCACCTTCTGCCCCAGCAGGGCTGAGTGGACTGGGCGCTTCCATCTTGTGGCTGTGGGCGCCGCCATCTTTGAAGGTGTGGCAGTAAATTAGCATATTTCCTCCTTATTGTCTGTGGGTGCCACCATCTTTGTGAGGGCATGATGGTCAATTAGCATATTTCCTCTTTATTGGATAGGATTAAGTCTAATAAAGTATAATTTAATAATTTTTGAAAGTGAGGAAAGCTAGTCTAAAATTAAAAGCTTTATTATTAGTTAAAATATATATTAATCTTCATCAATTTAACAGAACTTATGATAAGTGAAGAACAAAGACAAACAGTGCTCACAACTCATATGATAAATGAACAAACAAAAATAAAGAAGAGCTCTTGGAACTAAAATGATAGCAGAAAAAAATCAATGGAAGAGTTTTAAGATAAAATCAGCCATGGCAAGGTGGCTCAGTTGGTTGGAAATCATTCCATACACTAAAATGTTGTGGGTTCGATTCCCAGTCAGGGCACATACCTAGGTTGCTGGTTCAGTCCCAGTCAGGGCATGTATGGGAGTCAATGGATTGATGTTTCTCTCTCACAACTATGTTTCTCTCTTGCTCTTTCTCTCTCCTCCTTCCTCTCTAAAACTCAATAAAAAAAAAATATATATCCGTGGGTGAGGGTTAAAAATAAAATTGTAAGACTCTCCCAGCAAGAAAAACAAGATAAAGAATTGGAAAATTTTAAAGAAAATAAGAGAATCAATCCAGAACACTCAAAATCTGAACAATATGAGTTCCCAAAATACAGAATAAAGTTCCAACTACAATCTTATTTTTTCTTCTCTTTTTAGCAAAGCTCCTTAATAAGGTTGTCTACATCCACTATTTCCAATTCCTTCCCTCCCCTCTGTCTTAACCCACTCCAATCTGATTTTCACCCATACTACTCCCCTAAAACTGTTCCTATCAAAATCACCAAAAAGAAAGTCATTTCTGAGTCCTCATCTCACTTTACTTATCAGTAGCACCTAACAGATGAGAGAACATCCCCTCCTTGGAAAATGTTCTTTGCTTGGCCTGCTTTCCTCCTACCTTTTTGTCCACTTCCTCTCAGTCTCTTCTGCTGTTTCTCACTCACCTGCCTGATCTCTAGATGAGGGCAGTGCCTCTGGACTCGCCCCTTAGATATCTTCATAATCCATAATCACCTCCTAGGGCCTAGGACCTAGGCTATCTTGTCTAGTCTAATGGTCATACGGACCACCTACATGCTGATGGCTTCCACATCTGTATCTCCTACCCACATACCTTACCTCAACATCCAAACCTAAATGTCAAACAGACAATTTACATCTCAATTTGGGTGTGTAACAGGCATCTCATATTTCCAATGTCCAATTATAAGCTTCCCCCCTCCCCCCAATAGAGATAAAAAGAGCCTTTTCCTCCTATACTTTTCTTCTTTTCAGTTTCTGGTAACCTTTTTTAGGTTCATGCTAAAACCTTGAGTCATCTTTCTTTCCTATTATCTAAAACTTCAGATCTGGTCAGTCAGCAAATCATGACCCCTCCACCTTCAAAGCATATAAAGAACTCAATTCATCTCGCAATCTTCACTGCCACTATGCCAGTACCAGCCACCATTAGCTCTCTCTTAATTTGTTGCAACAGCTTCCTAAATGGAACCCTTGCTTCTAACTTTGTCCAGCTTCAAACTCTCTCAACACACCAGCCAAAGTGATCCCATTAAAGACATGTGAGATCATGTTACTCCTCTGCTCAATCCCCGCCCCCATAACCCGCTTTCCTACCTATGGGGTTTTGACATAATTTGAGCCCTGATTGCCTTTAACATCATCCCTTCCACTCTCCCATTTGCTTCCTTCACTATAGTCACCCTGGATTCCTTACTATTTCTTAAATGCAGCTTTACTTTGAACCTGATATTTCTTTTGCCTAGAAGTCTTCCTCCCCACAGTTCTACCTGGTTAACTCTCTTACTTCCTATAGACTTTACTCAAGCCTCACTCTGTCAGTGAAGCCTTTTCTGGTGACCATATCTAAAATTGCAAATCACACACACACACACACACACACACACACACACACACACACACACCAAATCATAACTCCTTCCCTGGCCTTATTTTTTCCCCCTAAGCATTTATTATTACCTAACATGCTTTTTTATTTGACTTACCTATCTCTACCATTAGAATGTATACTTCACAAGGACAGGATTTTTAGTCTTCATGTTCATTATTATATCCCAAGAACTTAGAATTCATAAACATAACAAAGACTTTTATTGGTACATTAAATAATCAATAAAATAGGGAGCATAAACTATCAAAATATAATTAAAGAAAATTTCTTAGAACTTAAAAAGCTGATGGAATAACCACATAGAAAGATACAAGGATGAATTAAGTATAGTAGAAACAAGAAAATAGACCCATCCGCTGTTTAGCATCTGTAGACCAATTGGGACCAGTCTCTCTAATGAGCCATCAGGGACAGGTTAAAGATGAGAGGAGCAGAAGGAAGTCAATTGTCCCACACAGAAAACAAGCATATGGTGTTACCCTTGGGAACATCTCCTAATGCATCTTCCTATGTAATCTAGTGTGAAACTCTCCAAAAGAAGCTTCTATCCCCTTGACAAATCTATCATCTATTCTACCAACTGTGGCCACAATTATTTCTTGAATATTTAAGTGAACATTTATGATTATTGAAATCACTCATTTCTAAATTACTAAGTGGGAGTAAGTTCCTGTAAGGAAGAAATGTTTTTAAATTCTAATTCTTCCTGGTGTGACTTTTCTTCCCTATAGAAATAGTCTTCCTCTTGCCCATACAGAGATTGTTGTTTATGACCTATTCATCTCATTCTGTATGTGAGTATTTCCCCCTTTTTCACACTCAGTGGTTATAGTTTCTTTTCCTTTTATTACAACTTGCACACTGCCAACAAGTTTCTCTCTAAAATCCCATTGTAGTCACGTTATTCAATAATCAAAAATCTTCAGGTTTTATTTCTTCTCTGTGGAATAAATATAAGCATGATGTACAGTGTACTTCTAGATCATTATCACTGTTAATCATCTCAACAATCTAGAAAGTATGATCATTGTTTTTATTCTATAGATTAAAATAGTCAAAGTGGAAAAAATTCCTAAATCAAAATTGAGTCATTTTACTTTATCTCCTTACTTCTATTTGGTCTGTTACTTAAAGCCCTTTAAAATCTACACGCATCACTTCTCTCTTCCCATTAATCTCTTCTGAAATGTGGTTCTTAAATGAAGGGATTTATGAACCCTACTGGAACCCATCTGTTGACTGTGGGTAAGCTACATGTACATAAACCCCTAAAAATGTACATAATTTTTTCTTTTTTATCCTCACCCAAGGATATGTCTTATTGATTTTTGAAAGAAGGAGAAAGAAAGAGAAATCGGTTGCTTCCTGTTGGCATCTCAACCAGGGATCAAACCCGAAACCTAGGTATGTCCCCTGACTGAGAATCAAACCTAAAGCCTTTTGGTATATAGGATGATGCTCCAACCATCTGAGCTACCTGGCTAGGGCTGCATTTATTTTTATATGCTCATTTTTTGGAGGGGAATTCAAAATCTCTATCAAATTCTTAGAAGTATTCATGACTGCAAACAATTGAAGAACACTACTCTACAGGAGCACTCTGCTCTAGGAAGGAGATAGGATTATTTCTCCCCACTTTCTGCTCTGCTCCTTCTCTCCCATTGGATGATCTCCACTCACACAAAGCTGACTTTCACTCTAATGCCAGGCTCACATCTCTCTTCCTCTGTGTAGGCTTTGCAGATGGCTGCAGGTCACAATGGCCAATTTCTCCCCTGAACTGTTAGCACTCATGTCTTATATAACAAATTCAGTAATTAATGGTAGACCACCTGTGGCATTGCTTGAATCTTTGCATATATGATTATTAGGCAACTATGTTTTATTGTTACTAAATTTCATCATGTAGATTTTAAGAATCTAGCATCTTATCTCTTCAAACTCTCCATAGACTCTTGTCCAGAGCTCTACACAGCATGTATGTTCAATGAATGTTTGTTTATTTGATTTGAAACCAGCATCTTACTTGTCATAAAAATGCAAGCATTATTTTGTTGTTTATTAAATGCTTATAATATGCAAGGACTTACCTTGGAGGTGGGCAGATGGGAGTACTCTCCATCCTTCTAAGGCAGTGGTCGGCAAACTGCGGCTCGCGAGCCACATGCGGCTCTTTGGCCCCTTGAGTGTGGCTCTTCCACAAAATACCATGGCCTGGAAGAGTCTATTTTGAAGAAGTGGCGTTAGAAGAAGTTTAAGTTTAAAAAATTTGGCTCTCAAAATAAATTTCAATCATTGTACTGTTGATATTTGGCTCTGTTGACTAATGTGTTTGCCGACCACTGTTCTAAGGCAATGAGGAAACTATTTGGCCAAGGTTCTATACTCACAATGGGCCTCACAGTGAATTATGGGTGGTCATGTGAAAATGGCTACCCCCACGAGAGGTTTAAATGGTATAAAAACAGGAGTTAGTGACCCATTACTTGAGGACAGTAAAGGAAGAAGAGTTAAATATACCAGAAACAGAGAGAAGTTGATTGCCTCACAAGTGTCACTGACATAGAGAAGGTGAAGCCAAAAAACAAATCTCAAAGCACATGCTGGTGAACTCAACAAGTGGACTCCTAAAAGTTTCATTTTAATCCCTGTGACAGTATGTCAACTTGCTGGTACATCCATGCTAGTTACTGTGGGGTCATGTCAACTTGCTGGTAAATTCATCCTAGGATACTGAAGACATGTTACCTTCAAGTATTTCAAACCTAGTTGGTGAAACAAGTTAGATACATAAACATAGACCAATAAGATAGTAGATATAATAATGTTAAACAAAAACTATACAAAGACAGACCTTGGCCAGATGGCTCAGTTGGTCAGATGGCTCAGTTGGTCAGAGCATCATCCCATGCACCAAAAGTCTGTGGGTTTGATTTCTAGTCAGGCACCTAGGTTGTGGGTTCAATCCCCAGTCAGGATATGCCTGGGAGGCAACCTATTGATATTTCTCTCAAATCAATGTTTCTCTCTCTCTCTCTCTCTCTCTCTCTCTCTCTCTTCCTCTCCCCCTGAAAATATATAAAAACACTAGTGGCCCAGTGCACGAAATTCATGCAAGGGGGGAGGGGCGGGGTGTTCCTCAGCCCAGCCTGCACCCTCTCCAATCTGGGATCCCTCAAAGGATGTCCTACTGCCTGTTTACAGGGATCGGGCCTAAACCGGCAGTCGGACATCCCTCTCACAATCTGGGACTGCTGGCTCCAGCCGCTTACCTGCATGCCTGATTGCCCCTAACCATTCTGCCTGCCAGCCTGCTCACCCCCAACTGCCCCCCGTGCCAGCCTGTTCACCCCCAACTGCCCCCCCTGCTGGCCTGCTCACCCCCATCTTCCCTCCCCACTGGCCTGCTCACTCCAAAATGCCCCCCGTCCCCGCTGTCCTGATCACCTCCAACTGACCCCCAGTGATGGCCTGCTCACCCCCAACTGGCCCCCCTGCTGGTCTGCTTACCCCCAACGGCCCCGCCCTCCACCAACACGATCACCCACAACTGCTGTCCCATCCTGGCCTGATCACTCCCCGGCAACTCAAGCTCCCAGCCCCTCCTTTTTTCTTTTTACTTTTTTTTTTTTTTTTTTTTTTTAGCACCTCCTTGAGCAGAGGCCAGGGCCGGATGGAAGCAAGTATCTGGGATTTATTTATCTTCTATAATTGAAACTTTGTAGCCTTGAGCAGAGGCCAGGGCCTGCCAGGGAAGGGGGAAACTTGGCTTTCTCCATGGCTGGGGGCAACCCAAGCCTCCTGCTTGCTCCAGCTCCGTGACCACCGCCATTTTTGTTGGGATTTATTTATCTTCTATAATTAAAACTTTGTAGTCTTGAGCAGAGGCCAGGGCTGGCTGGAAGCAGGTATCCGGGATTTATTTATCTTCTATAATTAAAACTTTGTAGCCTTGAGCAGAGGCCAGGGCCGGCCAGGCAGGCAGGAAGCTTGGCTTCCTCCATTGCCGGGGCAACCCAAGCCTCCTGCTGCTCCAGCTCTGTGGCAGCCACCATCTTGGTTGGGTTAATTTGCATACTCGCTCCTGATTGGCTGGTGGGTGTGGCTTGTGGGTGTAGCGGAGGTATGGTCAATTTGCATATTTCTCTTTTATTAGTGTAGATATCCTTGGATGAGGATATATAAGGTCAATAATTATCTGAGTACATTTGCTATTTCTTAATTGTTAAAATTCTGGTTTTTAATCATGTTCTAAAAATTTCATTATGAAAACAAACTCCAAAATATGTATTTGGTAAAATTATAACACTTTATTTTCTAGATTATCTGAGAAGAAATTCATCAGAAGCATTTTTGACTATGATTAGCATCCCTTGTATCAAAATGTTTCTAAGATGAAAAACAATGCCAAATCAGCAGAAAACACATTAAATACATAACACAGGCTATTAGTATTAAAGTTCACAGAGAATGGAAATATTCAATGAGCTAATTTAATTATATTTCAGATATTATGAACTTTTAAAAAGTCTCCTGTACAAATATTTTCATTGTCTTAGAATGAGGAACATAAAATTAGATAAACTAATTTCATTGGAAATGTTTTCAAATGCCCTTATATAAGTAGGTTTTCAATTTATTATATTTTTAAATCCTTTTTATTTTTATTGTTGAAAGTATTACAGATGTCTTCTTTTTTTCCCCATTAACCCTCTTTCAGCCCTCACCTGCCCCCCTAACCCCAGGTCTTCACCACACTATTGTCTGTGTCCAGGGGTTATGCATATATGCATACACGTTCTTTGGTTAATCTCTTCCTTTATTATCTTTTAATAGCTAAGTTATTTTTTTCAGAAAATACTTTAATATTCCAATTAGACTGTTATCAATAACTTTCCTTTGGGTAAAAGCACCTTTTTATTCTTATTTTTAGAAAAATTTATTTAAAGAAATAATAAATGTTTACTATAAAAACTTTAACATGGTCCAAAAGCATAAAGTATAAAATAAAATGTATTCCTCACTCCAGCCCCATCTCAACATTACAGCCCAACCACAACTCCATAAAAGCAACCAAAGCTACTATCTATTTTTAGAAATTTCTCTATGTAAATGCAAATACATATGTGTATTTGCATTTTGTATATGCTTTTTCCAACATGACTGGGTCATATTTTGTATATGCTTTTATAATTTTATTTTCCCATTAATATTTCCTGGTCATCATTCCATGTCAATAAACTTAGAGTTGCCTCACTTCTTCAAATATTCCATTGTTTGAAGAGCCATGATTATTTAATTAGTCCCTATTAATGGATATTTAATTTATTTTCAATTTTCTCTATTATAAATGACAAAGCAATGGCAATGCTATAGAAATATCTGTGCATTTTTACTAGTACACTCTAAGGTAAATTTTAAGAAGTGAGTTTACTGCCTTTAAATGCATTTAAATTTTGATAATGGGGACAGTTAAACATGTGTGGGTGCAAGGGATATAAGAGGAATCTTTGTACTTTCTCCTTAATTTTCCTATGAATCCAAAACTGCTCTAAAAAAGATTAAACCTTAATTTAAAGATAAAAATTAAACATATAGTCCTAGCCAGTTTGGCTCAGGACTGTGGACTGAATAGTCCTGGGTTCAATTCTGGTTAAGGGCTTGTATCTCAGTTGCAGGTTTGATCCCCAGCCCTGGGCAGGGTGAGTGAGGGAAGCAACCTATCAATGTGTCTCTCCCACATCGATGTTTTTCTCTCTCTCTGTCTCTGTCTCTTTTCCTCCCTTCCACTCTGTCTAATTAAAAAAACAATGGGAAAAAATATCATTCTGGTTAGAATTAAAAATAAATAAATAAATAAATAAATAAATAAATAAATAAATGAATGAATATTATAAAAATTAAATGTATAAATATAAAAAAGCATGTGTTTTGGATAATGAAGACATCCATGTATGTATGTATGACACATATATATGTATTTATAGATATTTGTGTTTATATGCATGTATACATAAATATATACAAACTTATTTTTGTGCTTGCACACACACACACACACACACACACACACACGTGTATGTGTATATACACATCTCTTTTCAGCATCCTGGAGTAGAAAAAAATCAAAGTCTTGGAGGCAGGTAGACTTAGCACTAAATTCTAGCTACCCCTATTCACTGGCTCATCCTCTATTTCTAGGTGATAAAATGGCTATTATACTAATAATAGAGGAATATGCAAATTGGTCAGGACCCCTCATGCAACGACTGAACAGCAGGCTGCATTGGGTGACCAGGCTGGCAGGGGGGGGCAGTGAGGGGCGACTAGATCAGCACAGGGGGGTGGGGGCAGTTGGGGGCAACCAGGCTGGCAGGGGGGCAGTTGGGGGTGACCAGGCCAGCAGGGGGGGCAGTTATGGGCACTCAGGCAGGAAGGCAGGTGAGCAGTTAGGAACCAGTGGTCCCCGATTGTGAGAGGGATGTCTGATTGCCAGACATCCCCCAAGGGGTACCGGATTAGAGAGGGTGCAGGCTGGGCTGAGGGGACTCCGCCCACCCCCCATGCATCAATTCCATGCACCAGGCCTCTATTTCAATATAATATCTACCTCATAACTTTTCCATAAGGATTAAAAGTAATAAAGTGTTTATGCCCTAGCACAGTGGTCGGCAAACCATGGCTCGTGAGCCACATGTGGCTCTTTGGCCCCTTGAGTGTGGCTCTTCCACAAAATACCATGGCCTGGGCGAGTCTATTTTGAAGAAGTGGCATTAGAAGAAGTTTAAGTTTACAAGATTTGGCTCTCAAAAGAAATTTCAATCATTGTACTGTTGATATTTGGCTCTGCTGACTAATGAGTTTGCCCATCACTGCCCTAGCAAAAGGTGTAGCAGGTGGTTTGGTGGTCAATAAATTTTAGCTTCCTTCTTGTATAACCTTGTAACTGGCTCTCAGTGAGCTGTGAATTCCTTGAATCAAGGATCAGGCACATTCATCCTTCTGTTCTCAGCACCTGCTGCATACTAAGCTCTCAGTAAATGTGTATTGAATACAATGGAATTATGATAATTATTTAAAACTAAAGTACTAGTTACTAAGAGATTTTTGAAGCATTTTTTAATATCCTTCCCATTATATCTATAGTCAGTGTAGGAATCTTATTTTGAGGCTATCTGGGATCTTTTCAAAAAGACATCACAGAGAAAAGTTTTCCTTTTTTTGTGTTTTTCAAATTTATTTTTGACCTTCTAAGTAAAAGTTATTGCTTTGTGTGACAGTTCTGTTTGGGAATGGCAATTTCTATAACATTCCTTGAGAAAAAAATTAAGTTTTATAATTCTACTAGAGGCCCAGTGCACAAATTCGAGCACCAGTGGGGTCCCTCGGCCTGGCCTGTGGGATCAGGCCAAAACCAGCTCTCTGACATCCCCCAAGAGGTCCTGGATTGCAAGAGGGCACAGGCCAGGCCAAGGGACCCCACTGGTGCATGATTGGGGCCGGGGAGGGATATGGGAGGTTGGCCAGCTGCGGAGGGACCACAGGAGGGCTCCAGGGCATGTCCAGCCCATCTTGCTCAGTCCAGATCGGCTGGACCCAAACAGCAAGCTAACCTACAGGTCAGAGCATCTGTCCCCTGGTGGTTAGTGCACATCATAGTGAGTGGTTGAATGGCTTTAGCATATCATTAGCATATTACACTTAGATTGGTTGAATGGCTGACCCGCCAAACAAACACTTAGCATATTAGGCTTTTATTATATAGGATAGAAGTAGAATAAATCAAACTTAACACAGACTAGGTCTTGGAACTAAATAAATATTTTTCTGACTCAGCTTTTTACCTTTCCAGTTTACTTATAAGATTTTTTTCTTACTTGTCACTCAAAAATTTATCAATTTTCATCATTATTATTTGTTTTTAACAAATTAGACCTTGCATTCTTTTCCTATTCACCACTCTTTGGTGCATCTGGCTCCCACTTATTAAGAAAATAGGCAGAAGATGTTATTGAATTATCATGTTTCCCAAATGTAACCTTAATTTCAATTATACGCATGCAAGGACAAAATATAGCCCCAGTAAATGTGAAACATCTGATCATTATAGCTTTGATATTGGCCAGATCACAATCAACTGGAACTTCCTTCTACCTAATTTTAATTCCATTTGAGCATTACCCTTGATAATTTGACCCAGGGCTCTCACAAAGTAACCTTATCTTAGAGTTTACCATTTCGTTAACCTCTTGTGAATAGAAAAGGGAGTATTTCAAACCTCCCACTTGATTATTCTAAGCTATGATGATTTCCTTTGCATGAGTTCAGCTTGTCTTACTTGCATTGAACATGACAAATTCATTGTGACCGTTGCAACCTGATGCAATGCATTCACAGGAAAAAAAAAAAAATATCCATGAAGGAGTCTCATTGAGAGCCATCTTCAGCAGACTGTCAGAATGGTGATTTTAAAAACAAAACTACTAAGTAACTGGGAGATTATTTTAAATTGAAATCAAACGATGAATTAATCAAGAATCATTTTAAAACCTATATGATACCAACTTACCTGATTAAATAAATTTTAACAGCTTACTCTCATATAATCAGAGAATAAAAATTATTAAAATTAGATCTGGTAATAACTTTTCAAATGTGAGCTAAGCTCAGAGTAATAAAATGGGAAGTTTGAATCTTTTCTAATCACATAAGGTTAACAAAATTGCAAACTCTAAGATAATGTTGCTTTGTGAAGAAACCTACATCAAATTATCATGAGATTAAAATTAGGTAGAAGCTTTAGTAACATTTTGGTAAGTCATTATTAATTATAGTATATCTCCAAGTTATTATATGTAATTTTAAATGTGATATTTATTGGATCATTAGGATGAGGAAAAGTATTTAAGGCCTGAAGTCCAATCACCAGGAGGATGTGTAATCTCTTTCCTTTCACGGATTTAAAAAAAGTTAAATACAATTTTCTAATTCTACCTTAAATACTTTTTGAAAATAACAGTAGTCAATAAATAAAATAATTTTAAACCTTTAGGATATAATGTTTAGAGATTCTGAAAACTTCCAATAAAGTTGATGTTTAAGTATTATGGTGAAACTCTTTCAACTTTTCACAATTAAAACTAGCTACTCAGTGCGATTCTTACAACCCTAAGACCATAAGCTCCAGCGAGCAGGACCTTGTGTTTTGTTTCTGGCTCTACCCTCAACAACTAGTGTAATGCTAGCTAGTATGATGTGCTTAACCAATATTTGTTGAATGGATGAATAATCAGATACATTTCCTAATACTGAGGAATCCCATTAATTCACTAATAATGGCTCCCATTTGTTCAGTTTTTCAAAACTATCTGAACAGATATCTGTCAATGGCTTCCATGTGCCAGGCTCTGTTCTAGGCACTAGGGATGCAGTCATGAACAAAGCCGACGAAAAGAAATCCTTGTCCCTCTGGAGCCTACCTTCTGTCAGGGGAGACAGTCAATGCTCTAGGCAAGTGAAAGTCCAGAGGAGAGGAGGAGGAGGTGAGATTGAAAAGCTGCCGGCCATTATGTGTAGCTTTTACTCTGAGTGAAAGGAGGAACCATTGGAGGGTTTTGAGCAGAGAAGTGACACCATGCAACTTACATTGTAACAAGATCATTCTGGCTGCTATGTTGAGAACAGAATGAGGCAGAGCTGGAGCAGAATCAAGGAGACTGCTAAAGAATCTATTTCGACCATCTAGACAAAAAATTATGATGCTTAAATGTATTGTTCACCATGTGCCAGGCAGTGTGAGAACTGCTTTATCTATAATAACAAAAGCGTAATATGCTAATTAGACCGGACAGCCAAACAACCTTGCGGACGAAGCCAGGGCTGTGAGGGCCGGGCCCCTTGCACGAATTTCATGCATCGGGCCTCTAGTATATTTAATATTTACACACTCTATTAACTAATCCCCACGAACTTCTGAGGTAAAGGTTATATTGACATTTTCTAGGTCAAGGAACTGAGGTTAACAACGTTTAACTTGCCCAGAGTCACTCAGCTAGCAGGTGACAGGTGTAGGATTCACACAAAACTGTCCACTTCCCCACTCCTGTGCCACTTCAAGTTTTCATTCAGATTTTTAAATGTTTTGTAATAATTAGCATTGGTATATCAGAGGTTGTGGTGTAACCCGCTTAGGGATAACATGGAATTAATAATGAGAAACCAACCCAGCCTCCCCCTCTGTCTCAACTTCTCCATAGGTGAACACTCTAACTGAACCAACTGACTTATCTCCCAAATATTTCTTGAATTTTCCCAACAGTCTTAGAATTTTAGAATTTAAAGAAAACTTGGCCAACCTGACACTCGAGACAGGAGCCTTGTCTACAGCAAGCCAGATGTTGTTAGTTCATCTGGTCTCTGACTACTTCCAAGTGACAGATAAGGTTGCTGACTGCACCTGTTCCTGTACTCAAGTGAGACACCAATGGGGAATCCCAGAGATTCTTGCAATAAATCTTGCAAAGAGTTGGCCGTATTAAAAGTTTGGCTATAAAACAGTAGCATTCACATTATAGAACATTTCCCACAGGATAGGCCTCTTATTATAAAGAAATCTGGTGCTAATGGAAACTGGGACTTACGGTACAGTAAAAAAACAAAATCCTGCTTCTGTTGACACTAGAAGGCTAAGATTTCATGGTTTGAGGTTCCAAATGTAATATTTTTAAATTGCAGTTAATGTTTGTTTTCAACTATAACTCATAAAAGAAGTCACTGTTTGAGGGACAGAAAATAGAACCATGAGTTATAATAGTAGAATCCCAGTGCTGCCTTTACTACCATCCAGATGTGGGTTTCAGGAACTGGCTGACAACCAAATCATATTACACCCTGGACAATTTATCTTATCTGTGGCCTGACAGTAAATTCAATCCCAGGCAATGGGCTAGGATAAAGGGGAGAAGATAAAATCACAACAGATGGGACACTTTGGAAGTTCTGTCTGTTGGCCTAGCACTGTGGGACTTTGTTAGGGGTCCCTGGATGGAGATAAACAAGCCCTCAGCCATCAAAACTATTATCCCAGTTTGATAGAAATACAAGACAAGCTCTGGCCAGCATGGCTCAGTTGTTGGAGTATCAATCTGCAGACCTAAGAATCCTGGGTTCAATTTCCGGTCAAGGGCATGTACCTAGGTTGCAGGTTCATGTGCGGGAGACAACCAATTGATATCTCTCTCTCACATTGATGTTTCTCTTTCTTCACCTCCCTCCCTCCCTTCCACTCTCTCTGAAAAAAAGGTGGGGGGGGGGGGAATAAATGGAAAAAAATATCCTCAGGTGAGGATTAACAACAACAACAAAAAAACAAAAGACAAAAAGTAAGAGACAGGAGATGTGAAGAGGTTATTTTTGACTCCCACCTTTTATAGTGCTTCAGACAGTGACTATGGAATAAATTATGGTTATAAAAGACACCTCATTTCTTTAAAGTTTCATCTTGCTTTATTCCCTGGCTCTCTAATGCCTGGATCCCAAAAGCTTAGAAAGCGCAGTATTAGATCATAATTAACAGGTGAAGTTTAACCTAACAACTTGGAACAATTGTCTCCATCTGAGCCACAAAAAGTGACCTTAGGGGAAGCAAGGCAACTACCAGCTGCCTGAATCTCTTTACATCAAGCATGTCAAACTCAAAGGCTAACACGGGCCAAATAAATGAGGCATGCGGCCCACGGGCCACGAGTTTGACGTGCTTGCTTTACATAGAAGATTAAATTAAAAGCATATCTACTTAGCCCCGGCCAGTGGCTCAGTTAGATGGAGCATTATCCTGTGCACCAAAAGGTCATGGGTTCAATTCCCAGTCAGGGCACATACCTAGGCTGTGGACCCGATCCCTGGCTTGTACAGGAGGCAACCAATAGATGTTTCCCTCTCACATCAATGTTTCTCTCTCTCTCTAAAATCAATAAACACATCCTCAGGTGAGGTTTTTTTAAAAAAGTACATCTGCTTCTATGTAATGGTCTTTTTAACATCATTTTGCACTCTTCCTGTGTGGTAGCGTAAGAGTTTTAGGCATACTGAGCAGAACTGAGAGTCCTGACTACAAGGCTGTTACTAACATCAAGAGCACCGTATGGTGGCTTCTCACATCGTTATTCCAGCACAGGCACGTAGCAAGGCTCCGGGCAACTTCATCCCAGGCTATGGCCTGAGTCATGAGTGAAAACACCGGGGTACGCTTCTCGGCTTGCTGTGAAGCAAGGGCTTCAGCACAGGATGCGCTTCTTCCTTGAGGTGACAGAATACGTACTGCGAGGTTTTTTATCCCTATTGAAAACATCTCGTTTGCTGCCAAACTATATGTAAGGGAAAGAAGCACGGTCTGCCCTCGCAGGCTCCTTGGAGACTGAAACCAGAGAATAGCCGGACGTCCACGCAGTATGAAAAGTCTAAATTAAACAATGGCTTTGCAAGAGCACCTTCCCATGTGACTTTGAATCAGAGTAAAGGGAAGTTCACAAAAATCAAAGCAGTAAAAGGATCCTTATTAGGAAAGTACTCATTAACTCGGCAAAGCCAGCTTTCAAAAGAAAATAGATCTGGGAGGAAAATCCCCCTGTCCATGAAACCAGGGCTTGATCTCTCCTGGCTCATAAAGTAAATAATACCCACTGACATTTCTAAAGTACCTTTCAGTGTGCAAAGCGCTTTCTCATACATTATTTCATTTTAGCTCAGAACAGCCTTGTGAGGTATTGAGGCACAGTTATGCACGGTTATGCCCTCTCGTGGGTTAGAAAATGGAGGCCTGTAAGCAGACAGGATTTCCTCAAGGTCACGTCGTTATTCAGAAGCAGGGCCCAAACTGAAATGTTTGCTCTCCAGGATCCCACTTAGGGTCCCTTCCCTCTGTTGCATCTGTAGTTAGTAAGCCATAACTCCTGATTGTCATTGCTAGCTGCATGCTAATCAGAGAAATTCTAAAAGTCCCCTCATTACTCAAAAGTTTGAAAAAAGATAGGCCAGACTTAGAAAAAAGCAGACTTTCAAGCTGTTTTATATCTATTCCCTGTGACAGTGGCAAATATCCAGGTTACACTCTGAGGACAAACAACATTTAAAAAAAAAAACTTTATTTTTTAATTTCATAATAGTAATATCAAAGGCTAAAACTGCTACATATATTAGAAGCTTTGCCAAAAAAAAAAGAAAAAAGGGAAGATTCCCTGCTTAATTTATATACTTAAAATACGTTTTCTAAGGTCTCTCTAAACTGAATTAAATACTACGAATTGACAAGTTGAAAATACTTGACACTTACTTTTAGTCCCTGGAGTTGGGTTTCCTATTTTTACGTACTAGTAATGTGGGACGGCATGAGGCAGAGAACTCTGGTGGGAGGGCAGTGGCGTGATGGCCAGAGGCTGGGCTTTGAACCCTGCATATGGCTAAGTGACCTGAACAATCTATTTAACTGCAGAGATTTTTCTATAAAATGGAAGCAACTACCAGTGCTTGGTGGCTTAGTGAACTCGGACGACGCCATGACAAAATACCACAGACTGCTGGCCTGAACAGCAGACATTTACTTGCTCACAGTTCTGGGGTCTGGGAAGTCCAAGATCAAGATGCCAACAGGGTTGGCTCTTGGTGAGGAGCCTCCTCCTGGCTTGCAGATGATCACCTTCTCGCTGTGCACTCACACAGCCTTTCCTCTGTGTATGTGTGAGCAGAGAGAGAAAGGGAGCCAGCTCTCCGGGGCCCCTTCTTACAAGGCACTGATCTCATTGTCATGGGGACTCCATCCTCATCACCTCATCTAAACCTAATTACCTCCCAAGGCCCCACCTCCTAATACCATCTCATTGGGGGTAGGGTGTCAACGTGGATTTGGGGGTGACAATCATCTAGTCCATAGCACTTGGTTTCCAGCCTAGTATCAAGGCAGACTGAAAATATAAGACATTTAGAAAGAAAGAATTATTCATTAAGTAGGAGCACAAAATAGTAAAGACCACTGAAGACCAAATGATACTCATCCTCTCACCTGATGTGTAAACAGCTGCACTGAGGAGACACCTTCCATAATTCTCTGAGGAAAGTAAGCAAATCAGATTCTCTGACTTAGGAATGTAGCATTAGGTTTAACAATTGAGATAGTGCGATGATGCTTGGGGTGGGAGTGGAGAGACATATTGAGATGTATAGAACCAAAGTCAGGCCTGGATTCATTTAAGCAAAAGCTGTGTCCAGACAGAAGGTAAGGGGCAGCAGAACAGCCACAAGGAAGGTGCAAATAATGAAGGAGAACTGAGCAGAGGGCAGAAAAAGGTAGAATCAGGAGGCTAGTCAGTCAGTGGGAGAAGGGAGTAGACTCAGGTACTGATTTTGTAAACCTTCTGTGCCCTGATTGTACTTCTTTCCCAGCCTCCAAATATTTCTAAGCTGCTCTAGCTGCCTTTCAATTCACTCTCTTTTTCCTAGAATAGTCTGAATGGCTTTTCTCTTACAACCAAAAAGTCTTGACTATAATAAATACAAAAATAAATAAATGAATAAAGGAGGCAGGAGATTAACTGAATTAACACAAATCCATGTGAAAAATGCTAAAGAACAATCTAAAAGCAACATGGGTGAGGGTTGGAAGAAATAGAGTGGACATACAATCCCTGGGGGAGGGGAGGTAAGATTAACGAAAGAACCCACCCAAAAGACAGGAGCTGAGTCAAGTTTGGAAAAAAGGGCAATATTGTGAAAGGTACTTATCCCTAGAAAAATATATGCAAGGATACATAAAAAGCAAACCACTGAAATCGTTTTTAAAATTAATGTAATTTTGAAAGTAGTATTTTCTAACCTAATGAAGATTTTTAAATGATTAGATTGCTTTGAAACTCACATTTTCTTCAACTCTATAAAAGTAATTTTCTATTGTTTTGCTGTTTTCTCAAGTTCAAAATCAAGTCTGTCTTTAGTTTCTGGTTAGTGAACCCAGTTTTTACATGTTTAAGTTCTGTATGTGGGACTTACCCAGATTTCCTAGCTCATGGCTTAATATGAAAGGGAAGAACTTTACTTAGAATAAACATTAAACCAGTTTTAATGCCATGACTTAACAATTCAATTTCATATTGGTCATCAATTCTAAAATTTGTAAGTGTTAAAATATCTTGATGTAAAAAAGATATTTATATTATTTGCTTTAAATTCCAGTGTCAGCTTTAGCCTCAAAAATATTGTAAGCTCCAGTTATTAGGAATATGTCATAAAGGATTACCTGGAAGAACATGTGAAAGGTTTAGAGCCCTGACCATGTTTGACATAAATGTTATGAGTCACCAGCATGACCAGAAAGTTGTCAAACCAATCAGTAATTACTGGCAAAGTAAGAACAGGAGACTCCAAAGGGAATGACAGAAAATGGATGAGAACAGCTGTTATATGGCAGAGTCTTTCCCTTTAGGGAAACGACACAAAAAAATCATAAACTTAGTATCCGGGTGTAGATTGCTGAATGAAAAAGTCATTCTGTGGCACATAGGATCTAGCGAGGTATGGGAACGCCTACATTCAACTGCTTCAGTGTGTCATACTCATTCATGCTTCTGTGCCTTCTAACATGCTATCACTCCTCCATGGAACATGTTCCCACACATGCATCATCTATATGTATGTATGAGGGCACACACACGAGCACAAATTATTGCTGTTTCCTATTCCTCAAACTTCAATCCAAATGTCACATGCACTGGAAAGTTTGTTCTAATTCCCTTTCTTCTGATTTAAATGTCCCATTCTGCTGTGCTCTCATATATCCTGTTTATGCTTCTGTCAACACATTCTATATATCCTATATAATAAATGCATAATATGCTAAGTGTTCGACCTATCGGTCGACTGTTCAACTGCTCGACCAGTCACTATGACGCACACTGACCACCAGGGAGCAGATGCTCCCACCGGTAGATTAGCTTGATGCTGGGGTCTGGCCAATCAGGACTAGGCAAGACGCCTGATCAGCCGATCGCAGGCCAGGCCGAGGAACCCCACCAGTGCATGAATGCGTGCAATGGGCCTCTAGTTTATTATAATGTGTAATCTGCTCTCATTGTTGATTAAAAATGGTCTCCCCTACAAAGATAGGAGCCTGGATCTATCATAATACTTGACACACAGTAGGTGCCCTATAAATGTTTCTTAAATGAACAAATAAATGAACTACTAACTAATGTGGCAGACGGGCTAAGAAAGAAAACAATTTTGAATATTGAAAACAGTGTTTTAGTCAAAAATAAAGATTTTGACATGTGAATAGGAAAAAAATGCACTATTAATTTTAAATTGTTTTCAGAGCTTAAAACAGATTCTATTTAATACCTGAGTCTCTTAAGAATGTTACAGCCTTCCTTTAATTCAGCACTTTGATTTAACAAAAGTCAGCTACTACAGTCCAAATTCTTTGACATGATCAATCTAATATGCATGGCAAGCATGCGCATGCACACACACACAGCATGTCTTCTTAAGGTGAATTCATTGGATGCTCAGCTTACTACCTGGAGCACAAAACACACAAGGTTTCACCTAACAAATGTACAACTGGGGACTTAAAAAATAAATCCTTTAATTTCAGGGGAAAAAAAGTCCATTTTAATAGTCCCACAAGTGTGAAATTTTAGCAGATGGTGCTAAACAACTTATCACATCTCCGGAACCTGGCTTATGCCACATCATGTTGGACCGCAGCTGAGCAGCCTGGCCTCCTAATTTAAATGCAACCCAGGCATATATATGGCATTTCTGTGACAGTGAGCTAGAGGCTTTAATTCATGCTCAAGTTGCTTTTACAACCTGAACTAGAAGTGAGCTAGCAATGACACATAACATTCTCTCGCTGTCATTAGAAAAAAGTCTTAGTGGAGCAACTGGGAGAAGGAAGCCCTGCTTCTCCATCTTAATGGAGCCCTGGAAGACTTTGGATTTGGATCATGGGCCAGGACTATGAAAGGGGCAGAGGAGATTGGGAGAGTGTCTCTATACAATTGAAAGCAGGCAGAGAAGAGTCCAAAGGTTACATTGCCTCTAGCAGAGATTAGAAGGTAGGGAAAGTTGATGGGCTTCTTAAACCTGGGCTTCTTCATCTATGTACCAGATCATTAGGACATGGCTAGGACACAGCTCATGTCACATGCCACCCACCACCTGAGTTCAACAACATCCAACCATACTGATTTATGTTCGATAGACAGGTCCACTCATCACAAACTTGGAAGTCAGAGCAATATCAAATTGCGGTAAAAGTTTCTGAAGGCTTGCTTTCAATTTCCAAACCTGTTATTGCAGATGAATAACAAATAGGCCAACACCAGTCTGACAGCCACACTCGGAGTAGCTCTGGTCTGAAACTCTTGGAGTCTTTCTCTCTGTTTTTTATGTTTACTCCAGGACCAAGCAAGGTGGTTGGTGATGATGTGTTGATAGTTTGCTGGCAATTGTCAGTTTATGCTATTTAGTCTGATGCTGAGAGCAAAAGATAGTTCAACAAGGGGCTGACTTTAAAAGTGGAGTGCTTAAACCCTGGAATGAGCAGGAAAGCAGACCTGCTGTTTGCTGCAGTTGTGGCCTTTTAAATAAACATTACATAGGGAGTTTTTAGGAAAGGAAAAATGAAAAATGCAAGTCCAGTTTAGAAAGCATCCTTACCAAAATGTATGAAAGCTGCAGGGATTCCATCAGAGGTAGTAAGAAGTTTACCTCTTTCTTCATTGTTTGTCCTCCCTTTCTGAGCCTTCAGGTTCCTGAATACAAATGCCACAGATAATAAACATTAATTCACAGGACTTGAATAAACATTTATGGATAAAATAGATTTTCAATGGGTTTTCAGTCTTTCTTAACTCCCCACTAAAATATGCAGGATGACACAGAAAATGACCAAAGAAAAAAGCTTTCATAGACCCAAAAACTAAAACTGGGAGCCTATCACAAGAAACTATTGCAAGTTTCTATGAAGACTAACAATAGAGCTGGATTTTAAGAAATTCAAAAGCCTACACCTTGCTTCATCTGTTGAAAGAAAATACCTTAGCCACATAAAAATATAATGAAAAAAATAGTAGGAGTCCTCTTTGTTCTTCCTCTGATCTTTTTGCTCTCATAATCCCACTGCTACAGGGCATTTTAATGCAACTAAAATCCATCAGGTCTTCACCTCCTTCCATCCTGCAACCACTTGGAGACTAATTCCAAGAGAAAAATAGGTGAACACTCTAGAAATAAATGGGTACAGAAAAAATTCTAGACATTTGTTCTTGGTATTGTAGATTTCTAAGTACTCTCTTCTATTCCAAAGGAATTCCCAAAATTCACAGAAGAGTAACGCCATGAAATGGCTTTCCAGGCTGTTTTGTGAACAAAGAATTTGAGGAAAGGATGCATAATTCCTCCTCGGATGTGCACAGCAGACATAACAATTTTGAGATAATTATCTTAAAATTTTTATCCATCATTGCCTAAATCTTTTTATCTAGATAAAAAATGTTCTCCCGTGACTTTTAATATCCTACATAACAAGTGTATTTCAGAAATCACATTGAGGAAAGCTTGTTCGGAGGATAGGAGAAGCAGAAAGCAAGGGTCAGACCAGATCCCTTTTCTGTACTCAGCTGTCCTAGACGAATGTCTGGTTGACTGTGAGACATGGGAAAGAAGACATTCCCCTCAATTACCTAATATAATCAAATTGTTCTCCAGTTTAGATCTGAGGAGAGAATTCATCTAGCACCAGAAGTGTCAGTGAGGAAAGCCACAGACCATCCACAAATCCTGCCTGGTCATAAAAGCGACTTAAAAAAGAGACTTCTCTCTATTACAGGATGAAAAAAAGAAAAACAAAACAAGTTTAAGCCCATAAATGAGTACAGAAATAGAAGCAAGCAACATCATCTGGAAGACTCCAAAGGAGATCATTCTCTAGAAATAATTCTATGTGACACTCAATGTTTTAAATTTTAAAATGTCGGTGAAATACACAATTTCAATCAAATGGTAATGTAAAACTTACAAACAGCCTAAATAGATTTAATAGACCTGAAATAAATTGAAATATTTATCAAAAATAATCAAAAAAAAATCTCCAGAGTTAACCTATTGTATGATTGTGTTCTTCTAAGAAATAGGTACTTGCCACTATATTAACAATTTCAGGATATATTTTAAAAAACACAAATCCTTTTCATTTACTTTACATAGATGGCATAATCCTGACACCAAAAAGCATACAAACCACACACACACACACACACACACACGCACACACACACACACACGCACACACACAGAAGCTACTACTACCACTGACAAATATCAGTAATAAGCATGAATGCAAATCTCCTAAGTTAAATTAAAATATGTATTAAAAGCATAATCCACCATGAAAAAGTAGGATTTCCTGCAGGCACACAAGGATTGTCGTAGTGCTAATACCCAGTGATTAGCAAAGAGCAGTAAAATTAAAACTCAAATACTATGTGTGAAGGGTGAGATCATAGGTCCCGCCCTCCTTGTTTCAAAGCAGTATAGTTAGAGTCTCTGTGGCTCTCTCATTCCAAAGTTTTCTTCAGAAAAAAAGGAAGAAGCTGTTTGAAGGTAAAGCTGCTTATTGTTGTTTAGAAAAAAACTAATTCACTGAAGTGAAGATGGCCGACTTTTCAGAGAGAGAGGAGTGTCTTTGAGGTGGAGATAGGGGACACTGATTGCTTTACATTGGAAAAAGGCAGATATCAACCAGTCAGAGGTAGTGGGGACCAGTGTGTTCCTCAGGGTGGTGCCCCAGGGAGACAGCCAGACTTCAGGGTTGTAGGGAACATGTAGGGAGGCTGGGCCTTCAGCAAGGGGCTCTGACCACACCCAGGACTCCCGTACATGAAAGTGAAATAAAAGCAGCAGAGTTGGGAAGAAGCCTCGCCAACTGGGACACTCAGAAGTTCTAGGGTAGGTTGATGACCAAAAAAAAAAAATGCACCATCACTGCCTGAAGATTTGTTGCAATCCTTCCCGCTTGGCTATGTGGAGAAGCAAAACCCATGAGAGACCCTCGTTCCATTAAGGGTCAAATTCATTCATTTATTTATAAACATTTATTATGTGTCAGGTGCTAGAGATAAACAGTCAAACACCAGTCCTCAGAAGCTTACATTCTAGCCTGAGGAGATAGCAGTAAATGATGAATAAAATGAAAGTTATATAGTGTGTTAGAAGGTGCAAAATGCTTTGGAATAAATATAAAGATGTGTTAGAGGCTATAGCAATGTAGTCAAGAAAATATGGTGGTAGCAGTACAGGTGAAAGGAGAGAGAGGGAGGAGAAGAAGGAGAGGGAATACAGGAATAAATTTATTTTTTGCACAATAATTTTCTGGACCAAAATTCAATGTCACTGCATTTTTATCAACAGCATGTAGTGTGATGTTCTAAAGTTTGTACAGAATTTAGCGACAATTAAAACAACAGAGACTGGATATAGAGAAACTCACCAGGCTGACAATAAACGCAAAGCTAACGAGAGCAGGTATGTAAATATGGAACTTCAAAGGGTGATGGTACATAACCCAGGGTGACTAGAACCATCGACTAATGGAGTGGAATGACTGACTGCAAATGAAGTTGGAAGAGGAAGCTGGATCCGTTTATGGAGGTTTGTGTATAATGTGCTAACAAATTCAACCCATTTTGCATAAATTTGTATAATAGTAACTGAGAACAGAATAGAAAAGGTCATGCTATTGGAAATGTAGTTGTTGAGTTTTTAGTAGAAGTAGAATAATGCTGTGCTTTAAAGCCTGAGACAAAGATGTTACTGCAAAATATTGCATATTTACTGTGACTTTGACCAATCCAGATCTAGTGTTATCAAAGGAAAAGTATTCCCCGGACAGAAGAGACATTACTCTAGGGCCAGGGGTCCTCAAATGACGGCCCGCGGGCCACATGCAGCCCGCTGAGGACATTTATCTGGCCCGCCGGGTGCTGCTGCCTGTCCTGCTTAGCAGCCGACTCGTCCCAGGCCCGCAGGGGGATAGGAATTTGTTCATAGTTTTTTTTTTAAACTATAGTCCGGCCCTCCAACGGTCTGAGGGACAGTGAACTGGCCCCCTGTTTAAAAAGTTTGAGGACCCCTGCTAGGCAAAGCTGACTAATGCTTTAATTCCTGTCCTAGGGCCGAGCGATGGGGAGATTACCCTGACCATGCTTCAGTCCTCTTTGCATTTAGTACTCTGTGTGTCTATGCTCAAGTTAACTGATAAGAAACAGCTCATGTTCATTCTCTTAGTGAGCATTTAGTTTTTCTCAACTAATTCCTTTTTATTAATAGTTTTGCATTAAAAACCTTACTGTATCATTAAAGGTGCTTAAACCAGAAAAACTCAACTGATGCCTGCATTCAAAGTACACTGTTCAATGGACCAGTTAAATATGCTCCTAGTAAAGAGATAATTCACATCTAAGATGTGCATGAGTTGTACAGATAGTTCTCTTTAAACCCACAGGTCCTATATCTCTAAGGAACACCTCTCAGCTTGCCAACTACTTTGTCCTAAATTTGAGAAGGCTCAGGCAACCAGACACTTTTTCTCTTATGTTTCCAGAATGGGATTAGGATTAACTTGCCCTTCTCAATTGCAGGCCCACTCGAGGTTCAGGTACACACAGGCTGTCTCTTATGAGACGTGTACACACATCACCTGGCTTCGGCAGTGCTCCCTGGGGCTGCAGCTGTACAGGTGCACTTCCAACATTGGCATGCTCCGCATTCCACTTTTTCATCCAAGCCCAGGTAGCCTCAATATTGCTTTCACTCTTGAACCTGGACATTTTCAATAATCAATTTCATGCTTCAAATAATCTTCCTCGGTCCTTTGACCTAGCCTTCTACTCCCACTTAAAAAAACTGAACATGACAACACCTTTTTTCCTTAATGGAGCTAATTAGGGAATATTTTTTAGGCAAAGTTATTCATTAAAACATATAAAGACTGTAGAGATGGCAAGTAGTAAACATTTAGAGAAAACAGTGACGTGAAATGCCTGTGTTGCCCATTTGTAGATACAGTTTTAGGCACCCCCACAAAGTGATTAAATTTGTTCACGTTTTACAAAAGTCCTAAGTGATTGGCACCTCTAGGAGATTTTCATACAATACAGAATCATGAAGCCAAAAGAGTCTCCTAATCTGAGCATTAGATACCTTTGGATTTAGCCCAAAGCTTGCACTGAGTCATCCAAGATCTGCATTTTCTTTCTAAAGAAATCAGCCACATTATTTTTACTTTGGGACTCTGGTGTGATGCATGAATGTGAGAGAGACAAGTCTTTTCCTTTTGTTTTTCATCTCATCATGAAATGAACATTCAGTGTTCTATATTTCCTCCCACCATAAAGGCTAAAAGTTTGAAGAGATCTAGTCATAAGTGTATAACATTTATATTGTTAATTAATGTTTAAGTATGTAAATTTATGAATTTTCCAGACCCAGCCTCAATTAAAATTTCTCTTTCCTTTGATATCTTAGAGTGAGTTTTATGTCTTGTAATGAGGAAACTTTCTTTAATTTCCCAGCACTTTTCTCTTTTTTGAAAAGCCCCACCCTCACTCCTATTTCCACCTTCTTTGAGGAAACACTCCTCCCTTACATGGTCCAGGTAAGAGCCACCAATCACGACAACCCAATCCACTGGTCAAAGAGGATGTTGGTGACCTGAACTGAACCATCCCTGTGCTTCTACATTTTGGGACTTAAAGGAAAGGGACACTCCCTCTCTGGTGTCAAGGCTTGGGACCTGAGTCTGAGAGAATGGGGACCTTGTAGAAAAGGCCTGTGGGAAAACATGCTGACAGCAGTAGAAATAAAAGCTTGAAGAGAGATCCAAACATATCTGAGTCCCTGTTTCCAGGGATCCTGGAGACCTAGCTATCTCCTTTTGCCTTGTTCCGGTTTTATTTCTGTTACTTGTATGTAGAGAGTCTTAATTAATATAGACCATTTCATTAAGGATGGAATAAAGAAATAAAACCTCAGCCCAGTATATTTGTATTTGATTAAGATCTCTAGCAAAAAGTTTAGTTCCCAGAGACTCTGAACCACTGGCCAACTGAAATTGGAATGCGAGATGGGAGGGGAAAGCATCGACACTTCTATCGCACCAGCTCCAGGGCACCATCACCTCCAGCGCCCGGCATTGTGCCCACCGGCTAAAGCTCTGCTCCTTTGGCTCCTGAACCCAGATGAATTCACCAGTGTGATCTCACGTTAGAGAGCATTCAGATGAAAGGAAGTGCAGTGTAGGTGAGTCAAGGGCAGAAGGGGAACCCCTCCTCTCAAGTCGTTTCCGGGCAGAGAAAGGCAAAGAGCGGAAAAGATTCCAAGGCCAGCTTTCTCTTTAGAATGGTAACCACGGACTCTGCTCCCTGTGGAAGTTTAGCCTTGAGGCCCTGAAGCCAACTCCACAAACAGCTCAGCCACTCCCCCACAGCGATCATATTTTCATGCTGCAATAACAACCACTCCTTGCTCTGGTTTGAGTCCAAAAACAATCCCTCCCTTCTCCTCTAATACCAGCCTCTCTGTAGTGAGCTCATCTCCTCCCTCTCTTCCTCTCCCTCTGACTCACTGAACTCAAAGTTTTAAGAAATCAAAACCTGTTGGATCAGACAGACTAGAATCATCAACTTCGAATGGACCAGCCCTTCTGTGAAAGGGAATCTCATTTTCATTGTTAGCACCAAGACTCTGAGTTACTTAACTTGGTCATGAAAACCCCAGGACCCAACTCATTCTTTCACCAGCAAAAACAATGGTGTTATATGTCTTTAAAAGAGAAATAAAATATGCCTTTAGTAAAACAAAATAACGCTGCAATTTGCACATCTCAAAGGAGATGTCATCCATGTAGTTTTAAAATCAGACAATGATGTGATGCCTTCACCTTGATCTCTTTTTTGAATATAATTTTTTTTGACTCAGATACAGAGTGCATTGAGGAAGCAAAATTCAGAAAAGTAAGATTCCGCAACAGAGGACTAGAATGCAACATTCATCTTTATACGTGAAGCACCAAGCATCGTACCTGAATAATTTGTCCGTAAATAGTTATAGAATTTATCATAAAGTCGTTTTCCAGTAGATAAAAAGAATCAGAAAAAAAAAAAAAAAGATCAGTCATCAGATATTTGAGGGTAAGGGAGTAACTACTGTCCAAATCAGAAAACAATTTGTTAGATCTCAAATTTCTCAGAATTTTTTATGAAAACTGGAATTTTAATTACATTTGCAGGGGGGGAAAAGATTTTTTTCTTAGCTATCAGGACAAATAGAAAATTTTATGAGGAGTCCTGTCTCCCTTGACTCTGAGCAGTGTCCCTAAAATCAAATTGGTATTTTCTTGCCTGCCTCTTCCAGACTGTGTTGATGGACTGAAGCAATTTTCAGCAAAGGCCAAGGTCAAGCTCATTTTGTTTCCAATTCAATGATTTGTTGGAGGAAAGATAAATCTTAGATTTGAACCTACACTAATCATCAGGCAGGCTATAAAACAAGGTCTGATCAAATAAAGTAAGCATAGCAATATTTTTCAGCATTATTTTCCTAACTGGCCAGTGAGCTTTGTGGATAGTTTTAAGTGGTTTGTCTGTGTTGTGTGTGTTTTTCTGGAGAGTAGGTATCTATGAAGAGATGGTTAGCTTTCAATTACATGTAATGAATACTCACTTGGGTTCCTTTACCTCCACCCCTTTCTCTCTTTGGGGAAAAACATACTCAACCTCTCAGATAATTAACTCTCTATGAACTATCCTCATACGCCACCAAAAGAATAATGATCAGGAAACACAATCATATGACTAGCTCTGTTGGTATTTTGCTGAGTTCTTGGGAAAATCATTCCCACTAAGTATGATAAACCTTCTTTATTAAAAATGTCCTGGCATCTGTCAGGCAAAAAAAGATCCAGATAAAGTTCATGATTCACAAAATACCTTAGCCCCTAAATAAAGATGTTGTAGAAACATGCTCTATCAGCCAGTTTCCTGAGTGCTGGGCCTTCTTGTATTATGAAATGAAAGGCTCTTTAATCATCTGTAGTTCTTACTTTGAAACTCACCAACATGGTCCCTTCTGTGATGGTTCATTTATGACAATACTGCTTGTAAAGAGAGAAAAAAAAAAAAAAAAAACAGCAAAGCAAATGTACTTAATGTACTTAACTATAATTGTGAAGCTAGTCAATGACAGAGATAAAATTTTTGTTTTTATTGTTTTCGAAAAAAAACCTTCAATTTTAGTCTTTTTAATTACAGTTTACATTAAATATTATTTTGTATTAGTTTAAGGAGTACAGCATAGTGGTTAGCTAGGGGTGGGCAAACTTTTTGACTCGAGGGCCACAATGGGTTCTTAAACTGGACCGGAGGGCCGGAACAAAAGCATGGATGGAGTGTTTGTGTGAACTAATATAAATTCAAAGTAAAGGAGCGGAGGGGAGAGCAAGAGAACCCTCCGCTCTTTCGGCTCCGCGGGCTGGATAGAACAGCCGAACGGGCCGGATCCGGCCCGCGGGCCGTAGTTTGCCCACGGCTGGGTTAGACAATCATATACTTTACAATGTGTTCCCCCAATATTTCCAGTAACTACCTGGCACCATACATAGTTATTATAATACTAGAGGCCTGGTGCACGAAATTCATGCACTCAGGGGTGGGGGGTCCCTCAGCCCAGCCTGTGCCCTCTCGCAGTCCAGGAGCCCTCAGGGGATGTCCGACTGATGGCTTAGGTCAGTCAGACATCCTTAGTGCTGCTGTGGAGGCGGGAGAGGCTCCCACCACCGCCGCTGTGCTCACCAGCTGTGAGCCCAGCTCAGGGCTTCTGGCTGAGTGGCGCTCCCCCTGTGGGAGCGCACTGACCACCAGCAGGCAGCTCCTGCATTGAGCATCTGCCCCCTGTTGGTCAGTGCACGTCATAGTGACTGGTTGTTCCGCCATTTGGTGGATTTGCATATTAGCCTTTTATTATATAGGATTAGTAACTATATTTTCTATGCTGGACTTTACATCCCCACAACTACTTTGTAGCTACCAATTTGTACTTCTTAATCCCTTCACCTTTCTCATCCAGTCCCTCAACTCCCCTCCCCTCTGGCAGCCATCAGTCTGTTCTCTGTATCTATGGGTCTGTTTCAATTTTGTTTGGGTTTTTTTTTTTTTGTTCTTTAGATTCTACGTGTAAGTGAATCATATGATATTTTTCTTTCTCTGAGTGACTTATTTCACTTAGTATAATACCATCATTCTTATGGCCAAGTAATATTCCATCATATATATATATATATATATATATATATATATATATATATATCACAGCTTTTTTATCCACTCATCTACTGATGGACACATTTCAGTTGTTTCCATATGTTGGCAATGGTAAATAATGCTGCAATGAACCTAGGAGGTGCATATATTTTTTCAAATTTGTGTTTTGGATTTCTTCGGATATATATCCAGAGGTGGAATAACTGGGTCATAAGGTGCTTCTATTTTTAATTTTTTGAGGACCATCCATACTGTTTTCCACAGCGGCTGCACCAGTCTACATTCCCATCAACAGTGCACAAGGTTTCCCTTTTCTCTACATTCTCGCCAACACTTGTTGTTTGTTAATTTATTGATGATAGCCATTCTGACATGTGTGAGGTGATAACAGAGATAGGATTTTAAATCTAAGTCTTTCTGATCTCAAAATTCACAGATTATTTTGCTGTTTTGCCTCTCAAGAGATAATGTGGATGAAATGTATATACAAGATTTCTAAATGTTTTTAAGCCCCTCTGATATATCTTTTTTAAGATTAGTGAGCATTTCTGTAGCTGGTGCTCAGTGTTTTAGTCAGGAACACAGTGCAACCCTTTAAGAGAACCCAAGCAAACTATTTTCAACTTCTCTTGGATCATTCAGCTCTCAATTCCCCATATCAATCTGAAATGGCAAGTCTAACAATTCTTTCTATTCGCTTCTGGAATGTGTTTTTGTATTTTGAGAACAAGTGCTTCTCGTGTTCCAGTAATTCACAACAACTCAACTGTTTTGAATGAAGCCACACTGTGGAGGAACTCAAGAGAAAGTTAAAAAAAAAAAAACTGTCCATGTTTGTTCCCCCCTTGTCCCTGCTCACTTCAGTCCACAAACAGCTGGCCTGAACATAAAGCACTATCCCAAATTTAATATAAAATTCATTTTAAAGAGTCCTTCATGTCTTATAATCTAGTTTTATAACAGTCTGGGCTTTACACTATCTAAAAATTAAGTTAAAATGCTTTTTAGTTGATAAAGCTAGCAGCTTTCATTCCCTCAATAAAGTGGCAAAACATGATGGGAAATGAGTCTAATGACTATTTGTACATAGCATCACAATATGAATTGTGTTTTCTCAATCAGCAAAAAAGGTACCATCTTGATGATCAATAAAAATGCCAGCTGCCTTTGAATTTCCCAGTAAAGCTTTTCTGTATGTGATTGTCTTTGAAGAGAATGAGAAAGATAAACTTCAGTCCCAAGAACATGTTAACTTAAAATATTTACATGTGACATCTTAAGGGGTTATAAAAATTAACACAGAAATAGTATACAACAATAAAAAGGGGGACACTATTGATAAAACAATAACATGGAAGAGTCTCCCACAGACAAAAGGATAATATTACGTGATCCATTTGCATTAACTCATGCATAGAACTCAAAACAGAGGTTACCATGGTGGGGGGGCTGGGAGGAATACTGACTGGGAAGTGACGGGAGGAAGCTCCTGGTGTCAGAAGTGCTCTGTATTGAACCCTGATGGTGGTTTTATGGACCGCTGTGTATCACATTGGGCTGTGTGCTTAAGATCAGTGTCCTTTAAGTTCTTATTTAATGTGTATTTATACTTCAATAAAATAAGTTTGTTTTTTTAAGTATAGCTCAGCTATATATTTGAAAGAATGGTTATATAATCCATACCTTGAATATTACTGGCAACTCTGTTTTGGGGAGAACCACAGACTTTTTTTAAATGGTACTTAATAGACCACAACTCCTTATCTGCAGTTATAAAATCCAAAAAGCTATGAAAATCAAAGTTTCCAACTGACCTGAACTGATCGGAATCTCTTCATTTATTCCACATTCTACCTAGTGCAAATATTCACGTACCTCAATGTGAAAATGTTATTCCATTATAAGATGTTAACCGCATTCCCATAGTAGTATTAAATAATAGAGAGAATATGTATCTTATT
Source organism: Plecotus auritus (assembly GCF_963455305.1). Lineage (NCBI taxonomy): Eukaryota > Metazoa > Chordata > Mammalia > Chiroptera > Vespertilionidae > Plecotus > Plecotus auritus. Next base: position 140,122,525 of record NC_137772.1, on the reverse strand, counting down.
ACCTTTGTAAAAAAAATCCAAAAATGTTGTAAATTTCTAAATACTTCTGGATCTAATGGTTTCAAACAAGATATTGCTAAGTTTTATTTATTTGAAGTTGCATTTCAAAAGTTTAGCACACCAGAACTGAGATTTCATAGATATTATTGCTTGAGATGAGGCTGAATTTATTTAAGTAAACTGTGGGCTAAATTGATAGATAGATAGATGATAGATAGATAGATAGATAGATAGATAGATAGATAGATGATAGATAGATGATAGATAGATGATAGATAGATGATGATAGATAGATAGATAGATAGATAGATAGATAGATAAATTACTCACAGCCAAAACTGAAAAAGTGGCATGAGATGACTGAAATTTAGGAAACATCTTTCCAGCACGTTCCAAAAGATTTCCACATGTCCATACGGAAGGCCAAGTTGCCTACCTAAGACAAAAGATTGGGGCAGTGGCTTGCTCTGCCTCCTCTCCAGCACTGAGCAGAACCCTGCATGTGGAAGCTCTTACAAAGGTTTGCTGGTGCTCAGTTTTAGTCAAGGATTGAACTGAAGCTCCAACAGCCCTCACCCTTTGACTTCTGTTACACACCACCCCATAAGGCAAAATGAACATTTTTTAAAATAAAGTTTAAGACCTTTGTGAAAGAGCATTTTGGTTCCTTTTAGTTAATTGTAAGAAAATATAAAACCACACCTTGATTTTTGCCTTTTAACTTTAGGTCATGTCTCTATTTGAAGCCCTCAAAGACTCAAATAAATCACCAAATCCCTCCTATTAACCAAGAACAAAAATCTCACCAGCAAGCCACAGGAAATGTGTCACTGACTCTAGGAAAAGATTTGCTTTTTTGTGTGCTGCTTCTACTTTGCACTGAACAGCTGCTTTCGTATTTCTTCCCTTTATTCCTTTATATTTTCTCCAAGGAAAATAACTCATTGTCTGTATTTGGCCCAAATACATTCTGGAAGCACTGTGAGGGTTTGCCTCGGGCTTCTGTATCAGTTTCAGGACCATCATAAATCAACAGTCTCTGGACAGAGGTGCTCAGACCAAAATCCTGCTTTGAAAAACATGGAGCATCACAATCCTGGAACAGCTGCAGCCTTTTATTGATGGCCCCGGAGTCTTTCACACCTCCTTTTAAATCCAGTGCATTTGAAGTAATAAAACAGGCAGCAGTTTATAGGCAGGAAATATTAAAATATTTAGTTGCTTTTTTTTTTTTTCTTGGCACAAGGCAGACAGCCTCAAGCCTTCTGTAACACTTGAAGAAAGGATACCTGCCGGTGCTTGAATGGACATGAAACAGGGACTTGCTAAATTGGATACATCTGTGACCAAAACCTCCTTTAAAACCACATCAAGCCCATTTTTCTTATTAGTTCTAACCATTTGCCTCCAACTACTTTTCATTTTCTTCTTTCTTCTTATCTAATTAAAAACACAGAAGAGAGTAAAATGATATCATGCACAAGATGATTCCCTAACTTATCTCAAACAGAAACAGCGAACAAACTGAACCTGAAAAATGTTCCCATTGTCCAGTCCTATGATTTATAATCCACCTGTCAAACCCTTTTAGAGAAAGTGGGATCTACCATTAGTAGGAATGGGATCACTAAACTTTTTGACAACTCTATCTATAGGCTAGAATTAGGCAGCCTAAGGTCAAGTTCCAGCTCTCCCAATTGCTAGTTGAGTGACTTTGGACAGGTTACTTTACTTCTCTGAGCTTCAGTTCTCTCATCTACAAAATGGGGATAGTCAATAGTCTCTCTCACATGAGGCAGTCGTGGGCATTAAATGAGGTATAAATTATCAAGTGTTCAGGATGGTGCTTAGCACTCTGTGAGGCCTTAGTGTTAACTGTGCTTTTATTACAATTCGGCTTTTAAATTGTGAAAGCAAAGGAAGATATGGCTAAAACTCTTCCATGAACAACTGATAGTATGTTGCTAAAATTTGTATTGTTTTTCTATTGCTTACATAACAAAATTCCACAAACTTAACTGCTTAAGACAGTAGTCGGCAAACTGCGGCTTGCGAGCCACATGCGGCTCTTTGGCCCCTTGAGTGTGGCTCTTCCACAAAATACCACGTGCGGGCACGCACATACAGTGAGATTGAAACTTCGTGGCCCATGCACAGAAGTTGGTTTTCGGCTCTGAAAAGAAATTTCAATCGTTGTACTGTTGATATTTGGCTCTGTTGACTAATGAGTTTGCCGACCACTGGCTTAAGACAACATCCATTTATGAGCTCACAGTTACACAGTCAGAAGTCCAGCATGCTATGGCTGAGTTCTCTTCTCCAGATATCACAAGGCTATGATCAAGGTGTGGGCCCAGTTTAATTCTTGTCTAAAGACTCTCAGGAACAATCTGCTTCCATTTCCAGTGGCTGTTGGCTAAATTCATTTCCTTATAGTAGTACTGAAAACCGTTTCCTTGCTGGCTCTCAGTAAGAGGCCTCTCTTAGCTCTTAGAGGTCACTCTCAATTCCTTTTCTTGAAAATCCTCTATCTTTAAAGTCAAAAACAGAGAATTTCTTTCACGTTGAATCTCTCTAATGCTTTGATTCTCTCTGACTTTTGCAACCAGACAGAGAAAACTGCTTTCAAAGAGTTCATATAACCAAGGGAGTCCAACCCAGACAATCTCCCTATTTTAAGGTAAACTAAAAACTAACCTTAATTTCACCTGCAAAAATTCCTTTTGCCACGTAACATAGCATAAACTTCTTAACCTGATGCCGAGTGGGTACTTGAAACATCTGGGGGATCATTTTGTAAATTATATAATTGTCCAACCACTATGCTGTACACCTGAAACTAAGATAAAAGAATATTGAATGCTAACTGTAACTGAAAAATAAAATTTAAAAATAAATAAATAGCCCTGGCCACTGTGGTTCAGATGGGTGGAGCATCCCCCAGAAGGTCACAGGTTTAATTCCAGGTCAGGGTACATAGGTTGTGGGTTCCATCCCCAATCAGGGCCTGGTATGGGAGGAAACTGATTGATGTATCTCTCTCACTTCTCTCTCTCTCTCTCTCTCTCTCTCTCTCCCTCTCTCTCTTCAGTCTTCCCTCTCTGGAATCAAAATAAATAAATAAATAAATAAATAAATAAATAAATAGTTAACTGCTTGTAACATCATGAGAAAAACTGGAAGGAGCCATAATCCCATCTCCAGAGCAATGTTTTGTAGAAGTTGTTTTTCATCTTGTGTTCATTTCCTAGAAGGAATTGTAGCAGGACACAAAGAACCTGTGACAACTGGCAGGCTGATCACATCCTCAACTCTGCTACTCATCCTGTTCTTACTGAATGTCCCTAGAAATAAAAATCCATATTGTCCCTGCTGGTGTGAAATCAAAGTAAAAGAAAAGAAAATTAAAAAAACAAACACTTTTTAACGTGTTCTACAAATCCTCCATGATTTGGCTGATATCTCAGAACTACCTCTCAAGCCTCTAGCTAATTCCATGTTCATACTTTATGACCCCCAAACATCAAACTGCTTATTCACTGTGATGTTTCTTCACTCTGTGTCTTTAATCAGTCTGTGCGCTCAGCTGGAATACCTGCATTTTCACCACCCCTTTGTCTAGGTACTAAGTCTTATTCATCCTTTAGTTTTGCTCATGTCACTTCCTTTACTCATTCATTCATCCAATAAATAACTATTGAGCACCAACTTTATGATAGGGACTAAATTATTGTGCTAAAATAGACTCACACAGTCCCTGCTTTCATAGAGCATACACTATGGTTAGGGGGTAGGCAATTAAACAAATGACTAAAATCCATTGCTAAGTGCAATGATTGGAGGGCTGGTGCACTTACAAAGAGGCACTTAGCCAAAGCCAGAAGTTTTCTGGAGGAAGTGGCATCCAAGTCAAGACTCAAAGTATGAGTAGGAGTTATCCTGGTAAATGGGAGGGAGGGTGGGTAGGAGGTTCCAGACAAAAAGAATAGCATGATAACATACAAACACACATACATCAGAAAGAACATGGTGACTCTGAAGGACTGAAAACAGCTTAGTCCTTGAGCATTCCATATGCTCAAGACAGCATAGGATCTTTTCCTGGGGTAATACAGAGCCATTGAAATGTAGGCTTAGATTTCTGTTTAGAGACATCTCCCCAGCTGGCCTGCAGATAATAGATTACAGGAGGGACTGGCAAGAGGACAGGAAACCAGGAGGGAGTCCAGGGCAGTAATCTAGATCAGCAACGGCAGTGACAGGTTTTATGTAGAGGCAATAGAGATGGAAGGAGATGGACAGATTTGAGAGAAGGTGCCACCCACAAGATCTTGATAACGAATCAGCTACTGGGAATGAAGGAAGGTGATGTCCATGTTTCTGACTTGAGCAACAGGGTGGATGCCAATGCCTGTCACTTGCAGTGAGAACATGGGTGGAGGCGTGGTTTTGTGGGGGAAGATAATTGTTGCCAAATTGCTGCTGGGATAGTCAGTAATTTACTGAGACTACCTCACTTCTTCCTAGCCCACCTGTATGATTCTGCTGCAGTAAGCAAGAAAAGAAGCCCTTTTGTTGAGTTAATGGTAAGGATGGAAAATATAGAAATGGCACCAGTCACTTGTTCCCACAGTTATCTCCCTCCGGTCCTGGGGTAGAAGGTTCTCATCACTGGGATTTCTTATTCAATCTAGGCAAGGATGATGGAGAATGATGGTAATGACTATTTCCTCTGCCAATTGAACCCTTCCTCCAGATATTTGCATGGCTCCCCCCTACCCTCTTTTCATTTAGGTCTCTACTTAAATATATAATTAGAGGGGACTTCCTGGCCATCCTTATTAAAAAGAAAAAAACTCCCATCCACACTCTAGCACTCCCTAGTTTATCTTTCTCCATAGCACTTTTTGACAGAATGTGTGTGTGTTATTGTCTTTTTTAATACAATGTAAGTATAAAGGCAAGGACTTCATCTGTTTATATGTTTCTCTCTATATATAACAGTGTTTGGCACATAGGGGGCACCAGTAAATATTTATTGAGTAGATGACTGAGTGAAGAAAGGAAGGTCTGTTGCTCAGAAAATTGATACTGACTGGAGAAAAGCATGTGGAAATCATCAAGATAAAAATAGTATTAGAATTATAAGACTAGATAAATTTTCTCAGGAAGAAAATACAGAGTTAGAAAAGGTCCTTGATGAATTCCACGATTGAGCAACCTTTAAAGGATGCCCTGTAGGAGAAGGGTCTGAAACAGAGAGAACGGGCAGTCAGAGAAACCAAGAGAGGAGTGTGATCATGAGGGAGGTGTCAGCAGTGGCAAGTGTAACCAAGGAGATGCATAAGAAAAGTTCTAGAAAGCCTTCATTGGATTTAACAACCAAGATGTCATTTGTGGCTTTTACTGAAAACAATTTGTAGAAGATGAGGGCCAGGTTTCAGTGGACCTGGGAGTGAAAAGCAAGAGAGAAGGAATAAGAAAAAAAGTAGTCAAGGGAAGTAACTAGACGATGCAGGCCCCAGGAGAGTTGTTTTACTTAAGATGGTAGAGGCTTAAACAAACTTAAAGGTTAGTGGGAAAGACACAGTAGAAAGGAAGAGGTTTAAGATAAGAGAGAGCAAAAAATAATAATAATAATCAATACCGGGAAATCTTTGAAGTACAGGAAGGGAGGCTTCCTTCTTCTGGAAGCCTCCTTTGACTTCCTCCGGCCCCTCCTGCTTCCCATCCTCCCCGCAACAGCCTGTGTCAAGTGTGCAATGGTCTATTATTGTGCATATCCAGTTGAATTATAACTCTGTCTATATCACTATTGTGTCACTGGGTTATAAGCTTCAACTTCTGATTCATCTTTTTATCCCCAAGAACTAGCACAGGATCTGGCACATAATGAACGTTCAGTAGATATCTGATGAGAGAATGAATGAATGAATGGAGTAAACTCATGGACTCAAAAAATATATATTAAGTGCCCACTATGTGCCAGGCTCTACTCTGGGCTCTGGTAATTGAGCAGTGAACAAAACAAATCCCATGAACAAGTGAATTTAGGAAAGAATACAAGAATGTAGAGGAAAGATTTAAATCAGGCTTCAGGCAAATGAAACATCATGAACCAGCACTTGTAAACTCAAGAATGTTGGATTCAATAAAGGATACCATGCCTCTTCATAGGCAAGAGGAAGATTTACTTATCATTTATAAGGATTTATTATAGTCTTGCCTCTGCATCTCCTGTTTTTCATGATACTTATAATCTATGAATCAATTGCTTGAATTTGCTTTTTTCCATGAGCTCTCAAAAGTGGATTATATTGGTTTTATAGCTCTTTACCAAAAGAAAGACAAAGATTCAAGCTCCCAGAGTACAGTGGGGTTAAAGCCTTGGCCATGGCTTATTTCAAAGCACCTTTCCACTTAGGACCCCCATCATCATTATGTTCGTTTACAGGAATTACATAGTAATAGAGGTTGGGAAACACCCATATCGACATTCCCCTACAGGCCAACAACCACTAAAAGCAGGGCTTTAAAAGATATTGCTCAAATGTTCCCAAACAGAATGCCTATGTTTGAGTCATTGGTGCACATTCAGGAACACCCCAAATCTCATAGATAGAAAGAACTGAGGCATCAAAACACAACACTACTACTGTGATGCCCAGAAGCCATTCAAGGTCACTTATGCAACTAACACAAAAGTTATCCAAACAAACATATAAAGGAACCTGGCAGTCAGTGTGGAGCATTTAAGAATCCACATCTTAAAGGTTCTCAAACATCAGGTGTTAATCAAACATTTGTTTTCTCTTTACTTATTCCCCTTTCTGTGGTCATTTTTTCACAATTAGGAATTGAAAAAATTCTTTGTTGGCTCTTTTAACTCTGAAACTTAGTTTCTAATCTTGGTTTGGCTCTTTATTCTTGTCCAATTATTTCATCCCCCGGTGATATTATCCAATTGAACAATCATTTCTATATGGATTGCTCCCAATTCTTTGACCAAGAGCTCAGACCTACCTTGTAATCTTCAAAACCAAATTCATCCTCTTTCTCTACAAAACCAGTTCTTCCATCCAGTTTCTCAGCTTTTATTAATAGTGCCACTGTTCTATTAGATAAACACCTCAATCATCCTTGACTCCTTCCTCTCTTTTATCTCTCCCTTGCATCCATTCTTAAATTCCATTGAAAGTTTCTCTAAGACCCATTTCCAGAATATCATTCACTCTTTTTAACAATCAACTCCTTCTTTTATTCTCGCTACCTCCACCCTTGTTCTTTCTCACCTGGACTATTGCAACTACTACTACTGGGAAAAGAACATTTCACAACCAGATAGATTTGTATTCAAATCCTCGTTTCAACTCTTTCTAGCTGTGTGATCTTGAGCAATTTTCCAAAACCTTCTAATCCTCAATTTGCTCCATAAAATGATGGTTTATTTCAGGAATATGTAAAATAATGTTAAAGTGCCTAGCATATATTGCTCAAAAGATTGATGACTTTTCCCCAAATAAACTGTTCTGATCATGTATTTTTTGTACTCATAAACTTCTAATAATGTACCTTTACTATTACAAAATAAAAATAAAAAAAGATCTAGATACTTGCCCTCCACAATATCACCCAAGCTACTTTCCTAGCTTTCATCTCTCAAACTACCCTCTCACTCTTCCCCAAACACACCCAGGTTTTTACCATGCTAGTCTTCCCACTTGATATGACTCTTCCATTAATGCCTGCCAGTCAAAATTCTATCTATCCTTTAAAAAACAATCAAATGCCATTTCTTCCATGAGGTCTAATTTTGATACCCAAATATGTGTTCTGCTTTTGAATTCTACTACACTTTCTTAATATTTATTTAATGGAGTTTATCATATTCTGCTTCATACTATGCTCATAAGCATCCTTGTTGTTTCTAATTATAGGACTGTGAACCATCTAACTTCCTGTTCACCTCTAAAACATAGTGCTTTTCACTTATTCAATACTCGGGAAATGAGCTGAATTGAATTTAAGGTCATGTCCCTAGAAGAGTAATCTGTTAGAATCTATCATTTAGAATACAAATTTGTTGAGGGCAATCATTTTTGTCTATTTTAATCAATGATATATCCAGAGTATGTAAAATTGTGCTTAAATATAGTGAGTGTCCAAAAACTATCTATTGAATGACTTTGTAATCCAAGATTATCTTTTGAGTCAAGAAAAAAAAAGCCCATATAATCCATTTCTTAAAAGTTATGCCAATTACGAACACCTAAGCTCTGCACAGTCTCATTTTCTCCTATCAGGAACATCATGTGGTACATAATTGAAAGGAAAAGGGTGCCAGGTGCCCACCCAGGAAGAGCACTCAAAGAAAGAGTCCAGTCCACATGCCCTCAGATGCCCTTCACCAAATGGGCTCGACTACAGCTGCCTGATAGCCTCCAATTGTCTAATATTCACCTTTCTATCTTACACAGACACCAGGTCTGCAGTTTGGCAGGAGCATAAATTAAAACCCGGGAGAACAATCACAGGAATGCTGGCCTCAGAAGTCAAGGCCAGCCAGCAGTATGATTCAGGCACTTACTGTTGCCTCTCCCTGCTTCAGTCAGAATCCTGAGAGGAATCGCTTGCCAGGCCAGCCAAGTCAGAAAAACACTGCTGAGTTGCTGGCCCAGATCCCCACGGAAGGTCACAGACACCATTTTGCTAACTCTGATAAAGCTGTAAGCTGTTCACTTCCTGCTGTGGTGGGCTGGGAGGAAAGACGGAGTGGGAAGAGCAAGCTCTTTCAAGTCACACAGACCCGGTCCTGAGTGCTGGCTCCACCACTGACTGGCAGTGAAGCTGTGGGCATGTTATTAGCTTCCCAGGCTGCAGATTCCTTATCTCTAAAAAATACCTACCTTACAGCATTGTTAGAAGACTGAATGATGACATATGTAAAGCACAGGCTCCTAGCTACTGTTGGTGTTATTACTATTACTAGATTACAGAACCAAAGCAAGTAACAACAGAGATTAAGCCAGCGTTCCTAAGAATTCATCTTTACTAATTCTCTAGACCAGGGGTGGGCAAACTTTTTGACTCCAGGGCCACAATGGGTTCTTAAACTGGACCAGAGGGCCGGAACAAAAGCATGGATAGAGTGTTTGTGTGAACTAATATAAATTCAAAGTAAAGGAGCAGAGGGGAGAGCAAGAGAACCGGATAGAACAGCAGGATCCGGCCCGCGGGCCGTAGTTTGCCCACGGCTGCTCTAGACTATGGCTCATTTTGTCCTTTTGAAACATGACAGATTTCTAAGAAAAATAATCAAGTGTCAACACTAAGCATTCTAAAACCCAACTAACAGTGAAAACTTTCAAATGAAGTTTTGGAACTTACCCCTAAAGAAAGTTCACTGGCTTGCCCTCATTTTCCCTCATCCCCTGAACCTCAAGATTCAACAGTGGCCTTGAGGTCCCTTTGCTCCAGATCACTGTCACCTACAAGGACTTTCAGCAGTTTGCTTTTCTCCATATACATTCATCATACACACCCCCAACCACTCATGTACACACACACATACACACACACACACACTCCAGACTTCAGTCATCTTGGCCTGTCCTCAGCACTTACTCATACACACTCTAACCCTCATTCCCATGCCTACCAGACCCCAGGGAGGGAAAGAGTAGAAAAAGGGTCTTTTTTCATAGCAGCCACACCTGACAAAGTGCCAACAAACTTGGCAATCACAGCAACTACACAGTTACCGAACTGTCGCCCATTGTTCTCTCTCATTAGATAAGTAAAGTCCCCAGTCTGATTATATCTGAAATACATGCTTTCTAAAGTTTATCTTATATCCTATGTCTCATACAGTTCCTAAGTACATAAATCACAGATGACTAAATGTGGCATTTTCCCTTCGTGGGCCATCCTATATGATGAACTTACTAGTCATTTGCTGAATTGTCTGATTTTCTTTAGAGCTCCTTATCTGATTCTACTATACCCAAACTGATACTAATTCTGGAACATTTTCCTCATTGGCTCTAGAAGGCAACATCTTGGGTTTTCAACTCTGTGACTAAAGTTCAGTGGAGCTGGCCTCTGAAACTTAAAACTGAAATGGAATAGTTGTTTGACAATTATTTTATCCACCATGTCCTATAGCATCTATCTTATTTGCTAATTTCCAACTATCATGGATTCCTCAAAATTGTTTGGTGGCATTCAGTCATTGCTTCTCCTCATAGCCACAACTCACCAAGGCCCATCATTTCTCACTTATTTATTGCAGCCATCTCTTAATTATTGTAACTGCTTCCAGACCAACCTCAATTCAGCCCCATTCCCCTCCGCTGTTCATAGCAGAATGATTCTTCTGGACAGCAGCTCTTCCTAAATCACTACATTACTCACAAGCACTTAATGGCTCCCCTTGCCACATACAATCCAAACTCCTATGAGTAGCACATGAAGCCCTCTGTGATATCACCCACACCATCCTCATCTTTTGCCACAGCTCACTGTGTTCTGTGCTATCAAGCACATCATGTTGCTTTATGTCTTTATTCCTCTTATCATGCAGTTCTCTCTGCCTGGAAGTGAAAAATTCTTCCTCACTTACCTTCCACACATAGAAAGCTCCAATTCCTCTTTCAAGAATCTGCTCATACCTGACCTCACCAGCAAGAAATGCCACCTTCCTTCTTTCTGCCCCACTCCTCCTCAATCTCTTATTTGTGCTATTATATCTGTCACACTGAATGGGCTTTTATTTGTTTGTGTCTGCCTCAACTACTAGCCTATGAGCTTTTTGATAACAGGAATCAAGTCTCTTTTACGTTTGGCTGCCTAGCATCACACAAAATGGCTGGCACATAGTAGATGCTGTATAAACACTTATTACTTTGACCTTTCCCAATTCTTAAAAAATTCTTTTAACAAGAATCTGTCCTAAAATTATATTGGATTGAAAAGATAAATATTGAAAGAGTTCTTCCTACATTAACTCCTTGGAGTATCATTTTATATTCCAGGAACACCTGAAATGTATTTTCTTTTATATATTTTCTTAGAAAGTCATCTCATTTTGCCTGTTTGAATAAGCCTGGAAACTTTGGTGTTTGCTTTGAAACTGAAAAGTGCCTTAAGAGGCACTTTGTGCACTTGGTCAAGGTTGAGAAAAGACCCGAGATGATTAAAGGCTGGAAAACAGACTAAGAGAACTGAAAGGAAAAGCTAAAGGCAATCAAGTAATGGAAGTCAAGAATGTGAAGGGTTGGCCCCACCTTGTGACCCGAGTCCTGCCGGGGTGGAAGTTGATTCGTTGCTGAGTGCTTAGAGCCTGTGCAAGAATTAAGTTTGTGCTGTGCTTCCATGTTCCCAAGGTCTTGCATATATACTTAGTAGGAACCGTGCTTTTTACCTTGAAAATCGACTTTCCCTCCAGTGGTAGCAGCAGCCAGTCGATGCCACTGACATAGTCCAAAAGTCGAAGACGATCTGAGTTGGAAATCCATCTGATGCATTCCTACCCCCACTTTAAAGGAGAGAGAGAACTACATAACCAGACACCCAGAGAAGAGAGACCATGGGGAGACAAAGAAACAGCCTGCATATGAAAGAAAAGCAGGCATCACCAGAAAAGGAAGTAAACGAAATGGAGGTAAAGCAACCTGCCAGAGAAAGAATTCAGAGAAATGGTCATAAGGTGGCTGAAAAGAATGGAAGACAAATTCTACAATATGAGTAAGAACCAAGAGGAAATGAAGAACCAAGAAGAAATGAAAAATGACATCGCTGCTGTAAAGAACTCAATAGGAAGCATCAAGAGTAGACTAGAAGAAGCAGAGGACCACATCAGTGAGCTAGAAGACAAGGTAGGAAAAAATACCCAAGTAGAGCAGCTTCTAGAAAAAAAAAATTAAAAAGCAGGAAGAGAGCCTAAGGGAACTTTGGGACAACACGAAACAAAACAACATCCACATAATAGGGGTTCCAGAAGGAGAAGAAACTGAGCAAGGAATAGAAAACCTGTTTGAAGGAATAATGACAGAAAACTTCCCTGATATAGGGAAGAAAAAACCCACACAAATCCAAGAAGCTCACAGAGTCCCAAGCAAAATGAACCCCAAAATACCAATGCCAAGGCACATTATAATTAAATTGGCAAACACAAACGACAAAGTAAGAATCTTAAAAGTGGCCAGAGAGAGACAGAAAGTTACCTACAAAGGAACCCCCATCAGACTAGCAACTGATTTCTCAACAGAAACTCATCAGGCCAGAAGGGAATGGAATGAAATATGGAAGGGTCTGAATCCAAGAATACTGTACCCAGCAAGGGAATGGAATGCAAAGAAAGGGTCTGAATCCAAGAATACTGTACCCAGCAAGGCTATCAATCAAAATTGAAGGTGAAATCAGGAGCTTCACAGACAAAAAAGGACTAAGGGGATTTATTACCACCAAACCAGCAATGCAAGAAATGTTAAAAAGTCTGCTGTAAAAAAAAAGAAATAGGAAGCAAAGAAGGAACACAGGGGTAAAGAATAAAAATGGTGACAAATAAGTACCTATCAATAATAACTTTAAATGTAAATGGATTGAATGCCCCAATCAAAAGACATAGGGTGACGGATTGGATAAGAAAACATGTCCCATATATCTGCTGTCTACAAGAAACCCACCTCAGAAAAAAAGACGCACACAGACTGAGGGTGAAGGGATGGAAAAAGGTTCTTCAGGTGAATGGAAATTTTAAAAAAAGCTGGGGTAGCAATACTTATATCTGACAAATTAGATCTCAAAGTGAAGGACATAACAAGAGATAAGGAAGGCCACTTCATAATACTAAAGGGAGCAATCCAACAAGAAGAAATAACTCTGGTAAACATATACGCACCCAATACAGGAACACCCAAATACATTAAAAAAAAACTCCTGGAGGATATCAAAGGAGATATTGATAGCAATACAATCATAGTAGGAGACTTTGATACCCCACTATCACCTTGGACAAATCATCTAAACAAAAAATCGGCAAAGAAACATCAATCCTAAATGACTTACTAGACCAGATGGAATTAATTGACATCTTCAGAACATTTCACCCCAAAGCCACAGAATATACATTCTTCTCAAGTGCACATGGGTCATTTTCAAAGATAGACCATATGCTGGGTTATAGGCAAAGTCTCTTCAAATTCAAGAAGATAGAAATCATATCAAGCATCTTCTCAGATCACAGTGGCATAAAACTGGAAATCAACTACAATAAAAACAATCCAAAAAAATCAAACACATGGAGACTAAACAACATGCTATTAAACAATGACTGGGTTACCAGAGAGATCAAGGAAGAAATAAAAAACATCATGGTGACAAATGACAATGAAAACACAACAATCCAAAAATCTATGGGACACAGCAAAAGCAGTCTTGAGAGGGAAGTTCATAGCTCTACAAGCCTAATGCAAAAAACAAACAAACAAACAAACAAAAAAAAAAAACAAGATACAATGGTAATAAATTACCTAACCCTACAACTCAAAGAGTTAGAAAGAGAGCAACATGAAAAGCCCAGTGTAAGCAGAAGGAAGGAAATAATAAAGATCAGAGCAGAGATAAACAACATTGAAACCAAAAAAACAATACAAAAGATCGACAAAACCAAGATCTGGTTCTCTGAAAGGATAAACAAGATTTATGAACCTCTAGCCAGGCTCACCAAGAAGCAAAGAGAGAGGACCCAAATAAACAAAATCAGAAATGAAAGAGGTGAAATAACAACAGACCCTACCAAAATACAAAGGATTGTTTAAAATACTATGAACAACTCTATTCCAACAAACTGGACAACCTGGAGGAAATGGACATATTCCTAGAAAAATATAACCTTCCAAAACTTAATCAGGAAGAATCTAAACATCTCAACAGGCCAATAACTCTGGAAGAAATTTAAGCAGTCATCAAAAAGCTTCCAGCAAACAAAAGCCCGGGGCCAGATGGCTTCACAGGGGAGTTTTACCAAACATTCAAGGAAGAAATAAATCTATCCTCTTCAGACTATTCCAAAAAATTCAAGAGGAAGGAACACTTCCAAGCTCCTTCTATGAAGCCAGCATCACCCTAATACCAAAACCAGATAAAGACAACACAATGAAAGAGAATTACAGGCCAATATCCCTCATGAATGTAGATGCCAAAATCCTCAACAAAATTCTAGCAAATCGGATCCAGCAGTACATCAGAAAGATCATACACCATGACCAAGTAGGGTTTATCCCAGGAATGCAAGGATGGTACAATATCCGCAAATCAATAAATGTGATACATCACATAAACAAATTGAGAGATAAAAATCACATAGTCATATCAATTGATGCAGAAAAAGCATTTGACAAAATTCAACACCCTTTCTTGATAAAAACTCTCAACAAGGTGGGAATAGAAGGATCATACCTCAACATAATAAAAGCCATATATGATAAACCCACAGCTAACATCATACTCAATGGGCAAAAAATAAAACTATTTCCCCTAAGAACAGGAACAAGACAGGGATGCCCACTCTCACCACTCCTGTTCAACATCGTACTGGAAGTATTAGCCATTGCAATTAGACAAGAAGAAGAAATAAAAGGCATCCAAATTGGAAAAGAAGAAGTAAAGCTGTCCTTATTTGCAGATGACATGATACTGTACGTGAAAAATCCAAAAGACTCCATCAAAAAACTAATAGACTTAATAAATGAATTCAGCAATGTAGCAGGATACAAAATTAACACCAAGAAATCTATGGCATTTCTATACACCAATACTGAACTTACAGAAAGAGAGACTAAAAAAGCAATCCCATTTTCCATCGCACCAACAAAAATTAAGATACCTAGGAATAAACTTTACTAAGGAGGTAAAAGACCTATAAGCAGAAAACTACAGGACACTGAAAAAAGAGATAGAGGAAGACGTAAACAGATGGAAGAACATACCATATTCGTGGATTGGGAGAATCAACATCATTAAAATGTCCATACTACCCAAAGCAATCTATAGATTCAATGCACTCCCCATTAAAATACCAATGGCATATTTCACAGACCTAGAAAGAACTCTCCAAAAATTCATCTGGAATAAAAAAAGACCCCGAATAGCCATAGCAATCCTAAGAAGAACAAAGTAGGTGGGATCTCAATACCAGATTTCACGCTGTATTACAAAGCCACTGTTCTCAAAACTGCCTAGTACTGGCACAAAAACAGACATATAGATCAATGAAATAGAATAGAGAACCCAGAAATCGACCCAAATCACTACGCTCAATTAATATTTGACAAAGGAGGCATGAACAGACAATGGAGTCAAGACAGTGTCTTCAATAAATGGTGTTGGGAAACTTGGACAGATACATGCAAAAAAATGAAACTAGACCACCATCTTACACCATACACAAAAATAAACTCGAAATGGATACAGGACTTAAACATATGACGAAAAAACATAAAAATACTAGAGTAATCCACAGGCAGAAAAATCTCTGACATATGCCGAAGCAATTTCTTCACCGATACTGCTCCTAGGGCAATGGAAACTAAAGAGAAAATAAACAAATGGGACTACATCAAAATAAAAAGCTTTTGCACAGCAAAGGAGACCATCAATAAAACAACAAGAAAGCCCACTGCATGGGAGAACATATTTGCCAATGATATCAATGATAAGGGTTTAATCTCCAACATTTACAGGGAACTCATGCAGCTTAACAAAAAGAAGATAAACAACCCAATCAAAAAATGGGCAACTGATCTAAATAGACACTTTATGAAAGAAGACAAAAGGAAGGCCAAGAGACATATGAAAACCTGCTCAGTCACGAATCATCAGAGAGATGCAAATCAAAACAACAATTCGGTGCCATCTCACACCTGTCAGAATGGCTATTATCAACGAATCAACAAATGACAAGTGCTGGCAATGATGCGGAGAAAAAGGAACCCTCGTGCACTGCTGGTGGGAATGCAGACTGGTGCAGCCACTGTGGAGAACAGTATGGAGTTTCCTCAAAAAACTAAAAATGGAACTCCCATTTGACTCAGTGATCCCACTTCTAGGAATATATCCCAAGAAACTAGAAACACTAATCAGAAAGGATATATGCACACCTATGTTCATAGCAGCACAATTCACCATAGCTAAGATTTGGAAACAGCCTAGGTGCCCATCAGCAGATGAGTGGATTAAAAAACTGTGGTACATCTACACAATGGAATACTATGCTGCGGTAAAAAAAGGTGTTCTTACCATTTGCAACAACGTGGATGGAGATGGAGAGCATTATGCTAAGTGAAATAAGCCAGGCAGAGAAAGATAAATATCACGCCAAAACCGGTTTGGCTCAGTGGATAGAGCGTCGGCCTGTGGACTGAAGGGTCCCGGGTTCGATTCCGGTCAAGGGCATGTACCTTGGTTGCAGGCACATCCCCAGTGGGGGGTGTGCAGGAGGCAGCTGATCGATGTCTCTCTCTCATCGATGTTTCTAGCTCTCTATCCCTCTCCCTTCCTCTCTGTGAAATATCAATAAAATATATTTAAAAAAAAAAAAAAGATAAATATCACATGATCTCACTCATTTGTGGAATATAATGAACAACATAAACTGATGAACAAAAATAGATCCAGAGACAAAGAAACATCAATCAGAACGTCAAGAACATCAGAAACATCAATCAGAACGTCCTCAGGGAAGGTAGGGGAGGGTGGGGGTAAGGGGGAGAGATCAACCAAAGGACTTATATGCATGCATGTAAGCCTAATCAATGGACACAGACAACAGTGGGTGGGGGCATGAGTGGGGGGGTGGGGGGGAATGGGGGAATAAGGAAACATATGTAATACCTTAATAAAGAAATTTTAAAAAAAATTAAAAATTAAAAATAAACACCAGAGTTTCTTATCTCAAAAAAAAAAAAGAATGTGAAGGGTTGTTATTAGCTTGGAGGGTGATGAGCCCATCATGTCTACATCCTCTAAGGCAGTGGTCGGCAAACTTCTGCTCGCGAGCCACATGCGGCTCTTTGGTCCCTTGAGTGTGGCTCTTCCGCAAAATACCACGTGCGGGTGCGCACGTACAGTGCGATTGAAACTTCGTGGCCCATGCACAGAAGTTCGTTTTCGGCTCTCAAAAGAAATTTCAATCGTTGTACTGTTGATATTTGGCTCTGTTGACTGACCACTGCTCTAAGGGGAGAGCAGCAGGAAATGAAGTGAGCTGCAACAGAGAAGACATATTAAATAGAGAGGATTTTCCTGGCAGAAAACACTGCTAAACAGTGAAGGACCCAAGAGAAAAGATTACTTATTCTTCCCTTTTTCTGAGGCACAGCAACGTTGTCTGGAATGCTCCATGTGCAATAACTCCTTATGCAAGAATGGAATTATACAGTTTTAAGGAACAATCTCCGAAGAGATTTGGGGCACCCAGGGCACACATGACCTGACTAAGTCCTTCTGACTCTAAAATCTTGGATAAAGTATGTGAGAGGAACTAAATTCAACTGTCACTTTTCTTCACTAAACAATTACAACCCCCTTCTCTAGGCCAATGCCTTTGTTAGGTACTATTACAATGACTAAGGCATAATTCATTCTACTAGAGGAAAGAGCTGACTATCAAACATCCCTGACAAGAGTGTCAAGCCTCAGCTCTCAACATTTGGTCTGTCTCACGCACATGTGCAGCATACTCACTACAGAGCAGCCACCAAAGCTACTTGCATTTCCTCTGAGTAGCACCTGCCCCCAGCTGCTCTAATCTGCAAGCCTTTGCATATGCTTTGTCCACTGCCTGTAATGCTGCTTCCTTCCTTAGGAAACCCCTTCTTGTCCTTGAAGACATAGTTCAGGCATGACCTCCTCCAAGCTGCCATTTGATCAAAGCTACTGCTCCTTTTACCCTCACTCTGGATTTGGCACTGTTTCATGACTCCCGATTGCAAGCATTAAAAACTGACTCAAAGTTACTCTAATAAAAATAATAAACAAACAAACAAAATTGCCCTAGCCAGTTTGGCTCAGGGATTAGAGTGTTGGCCCGTAGATTGAAGGGTCTCGGGTTCAATTCTCAGTCAAGGGCATACACCTCGGTTGCAGGCTCATTGTTAGCTACAAGGATTTTCAGCAGTTTGCTTTTCTCCATATACATTCGTCATCACTGGGTGATGAGTGGCAGCTGGGGCGTGTGCGAGAGGTAACCAGTTAATGTATCTCTCACATTGATGTTCCACTCTGTCTTTACCCCTCCCTTTCACTCTCTCTAAAAATCAATGAAAAAAATATCCTCCAGTGAGGATTAACACACACACACACACACACACACACACACGCATGCACGCACGCACACACACACAAAAAAAAAACCTTACTGGAAGTATATTAGAGGCTTAATATACTTGAAAGAAACAGGCTTGAAAATGTCCAAGATCCAAGATAATTAAAGGTAAGAAGAAAGCAGAGGGCACATTTGCCTCATAGCAAAAAGAATCTGAGAAACTATTCTCTCCATCTTAGTGTCAAAGTCGAAGAAGAGGGTCTAATTGATGAACCCTGGGTGCCATGACTGGCCTGACCAGCCAGCGGCTGCACTGGAGTGGGAGAGGAGGCTCATTCCCTTCCAGTTTCCCAAGGTGAGAATTTGTCACAAAAAAATATCCTCCCACTTAACACTTATAAAACAGAGGAAAGGTAATTGTTCCCAAAAGAAATTGGAATGCAGTGGAAGAAGAAATGCATGCTAGACAGCTCTCGCTCTTGCTCTCACTCATGTCGTTGTGGTGCAATCCTTAGTTTTCTTGTCTGTGTTCTTAGCAAATCTGTATGCTTCAGAGGGCAGCAATTGTAACTTTCATCCCTATTTCATACACTGTTGGGTACAGAGTCAGTGATCAGTGACCTCTTACAGACCAGACTCCTGATCAATATTTGTTTGTGATGCATGAAGACCAAGACAGTACTCATCCTTGTGCCTGCCAAGGCCAAGTTCAGTGATTTTTCTCTTATATCATAATATTAGCAGGAATTATGTTGTCAGCTTTAACCCAGTCATCAGTTTCTTAAACCAAGGAGCATGTTGTTGGTTTTGTTGATAAATTAATATTGCTCTGGTAAGTCTTGGTTATGGCTAGCAAAAAAGGAAAAGTCTCAGAATATTCACACAATTGAAGCCCATGGTGTGCAAATGTATTTTTTTAAGCATCCATTTATCTTTGAGTTAAATTATGGCATCCGTAAAACTTCTCAGATAATGAAACCCACAGACTTAGATTTTTCCTTTAGTTAATGGCGAGAGTAAAAAATAAAATAATAAAAAATAATACCACAAAGTTGGAATTTTAAACTTAATAAATAACTATAATAAAATAGTACATGAGTTTCCATGGTCGCCATAAAGCGACCATAAAGTGACTGGCTTGGGACCCTTTCCCTCTACCTACCTGGGAGTCCGTTCTGGGGGACTCTTCCCCCTCCCCATGTGGGAGTCTGTACTTGTTCAATAAATTTCTACCTTGGCTATACAAAAAAAAAAAAAAAAAGGACTGGCTTTGTACCACCAGTGGTCATTGACAGTATCCATGGCCCTTCAAGTCTGTGACTTTGCATGGCTTGTTTAATCCAATTTCAATCTCATTCTGAATCATACTTGGCCCTGCACTGAGTATTGCTCTCACTGAGATGAATAAAATGCACACCTTGTTCAAAAGAGAAAAGAGAGTCTTTGGGATTCATTGGCAGGATTTCAAAAGTTTGGGATTTTAGATCTTACAGATGATTAAGACGTAAGTTGATCTCTCCTTGGAGATGCATTGTCACTGACATTGAGAATAATAGTCAGATGATCTGCCATTAATTAAAAATGCATTTTGGCCTTATGTGTTACCTTTTGTCTTAGGTAGTAGGCCAGCAAGGTTATTTTGAAGAAAGAAATTAGCTTTGGACTTCAAACTTACATATCTATATAGAACTGACTCAGGAATCAGGCTTTGGGTTCCTTTTCAATAAATATTTCACAAGAAGCTTGATATTATCCACATTTTCTATATCACTAAAACATACAAGTTTTATAACAAGAGTCTTTTATATTCAACTAGAGGCCCGTTGCACGAAATTCGTGCATGCGGGGGTTGTCCAACTGCCCGTTTAGGCCCGATCCTACCAGGATCGGGCCTAAACGGGCAGTCGGACATCCCTCTCACAATCCGGGACTGCTGGCTCCCAACTGCTCTCCTGCCTGCCTTCCTGATTGCCCCTAACCGCTTCTGCCTGCCAGCCTGATCACCCCCTAACCCAGCCGTGGGCAAACTACGGCCCGCAGGCCGGATCCGGCCCATTCGGCTGTTCTATGCAGCCCGCGGAGCCGAAAGAGCAGAGGGTTCTCTTGCTCTCCCCTCCGCTCATTTACATTGAATTTATATTAGTTCACACAAACACTCCAACCATGCTTTTGTTCCGGCCCTCCGGTCCAGTTTAAGAACCCATTGTGGCCCTCGAGTCAAAAAGTTTGCCCACCCCTGCCCTAACCACTCCCCTGCCAGCCTGATTGATGCCTAACTGCTCCCCTGCCAGCCTGTTTGCCCCTAATTGCCCTCCCCTGCAGGCCTGGTCACCCCTAACTGCCCTCCCCTGCAGGCCTGGTCCCCCCCAACTGCTCTCCCCTGCAGGCCCGATCGCCACCAACTTCCCTCCTCTGCCAGCCTGGTCACCGCTAACTGCCCTCCCTTGCAGGCCTGGTCCCTCCCAGCTGCCCTCTCCTGCTGGCCATCTTGTGGTGGCCATCTTGTGTCCACATGGGGGCAGTCATCTTTAACCATATTGGGGCAGCCATCTTGTGTCTTGGAGTGATGGTCAATTTGCCTATTATTCTTTTATTAGATAGGATAGAGACCTGGTGCATGGGTGGGGGCCAGCTGGTTTGCCCTGAAGGGTGTCCTGGATCAGGATGGGGATTCCCTTGGGGTGTGGGGCGGCCTGGGCGAGGGGCCTGTGGTGGTTTGCATGCTGGCCACCCCCCCTGGCAACCCAAGCAGAGGCCCTGGTATCTGGGATTTATTTATCTTCTACAATTGAAACTTTGTAGCCTTAAGCAGAGGCCAGGGCAGACCAGGGTGTGTGGAAAGTTTGGCTTCCTCCATCGCCTGGGGCAACTCAAGTCTCCTGCTCTCTCCAACTCTGTGGCTGCCGCCATTTTTGTTGGGATTTATTTATCTTCTATAATTGAAACTTTGTAGCCTTAAGCAGAGGCCAAGGCAGGCCAGGGCAGGCAGAAAGCTTGGCTTCCTCCATTGCTGGGGAAACCCAAGCCTCCTGCTCTCTCAGTGGCCCCAGCCATCTTGGTTGGGTTAATTTGCATACTCACTCCTGATTGGCCAGTGGGCCTGGCTTGTGGGTGTAGTGGAGGTACAGTCAATTTGCATATTACTCTTTTATTAGATAGGATTAGCTGGATTACATTAGGTGTCTGGAAAAATAGTGTTTGCTAATATTAAGCAGTAAAATATTGGTAAGAGTGTTACAGAATCCAATTTTGAAGGGCTTATCAATTCAGATACATTTTAAATTCAAATTTAAGATCAAACTAATATATGGTAGTAATGGGTGCATGATTATACCATGGTTTTCCCCTTTTCATCCCACAGAATTCCACTTAAAAAATATTAACAAGGAAAGAGAGTTAGGACTCATTGGTCCAAATCTGGATTAGCAGGTTAGCTACCCTCTGGGTATGAAGGACTTAAAAGAAAATATCAACTACCCTAAAAGTATTTTGAATCTGCTCTTGCTGATGAGAATAGTGGATGAGTTTGGCAACCCTGAATTGTTTTTACTGCAGCTGTGGATTACCTGTGGTTTCTATGGACTACTGTGTATGCTTTGTTTATTTTATTTCTTCTTCCTGTTGGAGAAACAGCTGGAGAACAGACATCCTGCTGTTGGGAGCCTGGGGCCTTAGAATATTAACAGGAAGCCACATAAGCATCTTCATTACTCCACCTGTGGCATAAATGGCAGAAAGAATGGAACCTATCAGGAGGAACTGATTTAAAACAGAATGAAGCAGTTTGTGGACCATATGTCTGAACATCCAAGTAACTGCCACTGGCCTAATAAATTGGCTTTCTTCATGTAGAGTTCAACCAGAGGGAAGGAAAAAGTCAGTTTCCTAAAGAAAGGAATAAAGGCAGGCCTCAGTAGCCTGTGGCAATAAATGAAATAAAGTATTTGGTGCATTCTACCAAGAAGTTGTAGCCCATAATTTATATCAGTTGCTTTTAGCTCTCAACGAAAGATGTGGGAGTGGATGGTAGGAATATGTGGATGGGAAAGGAGGAAGCTAACAGCCTTACAAGGTACTTTCATGTGTTTTCGATCATGTATAATTACTCATCCTGAGGCAAGAGGGAGACTGCCTAAGCATCGTTCCAAACATCTCCCCAGCTTGTGTGTGTTGGGGGGAGGGGCAGTGCTCAGAGAGGAGAAGAAATTAGTATAAAACATGTGTCCCTGTTCTCCAAATGAACAGACAGAGCAGAGAGATTATATGATCTAATACGCTTTATGTAAAGTTTACAACATAAGAAGTCAGAAATATTTCTGGAAATGGAAACCCCTGGTACAGAGCCATCTTCCTCTCTGCAGAATGAGGATCCCCCAAAAAGTTATAGAAAACCATTTCCTCTTTTAAATATAAAATTGAGCTACTGAACAGAAGGACAAAAAAGGGGGGGCATAATTATCTTAACATTCATTACTGAGCACACACCAGTACCCTTATTCTACTATACCTTGTAAACACTTATATAACCTATGGCAAATTCCTTAGAGCCTTGCATATAATCAATCTAACCTTGCTAAAATACACTCAAGAAAGAATTAAACAAAACAAAAAAGAAAGAAAAAAAAGAGAATAAAGCAACACAAATATGGACAATGGTTCTCAGAACCAGGATTCTCGAAATTCATTATATCATGTGATCACTATGAGTCCATGCATCAGATCTAGGCACAAATCCCAGCTACCCCACTTTCAGTTACATGAACTTGGATTAGTTACTCTATGTTCTTAAATATTAGCAATTGCTCTATTTTCCCAGGATAAGGTTGAAAACGTTTCTTACCAACTGAAATTATATAAATTTTCAGGAATATAGATAAAATAAATGACTATAATATTTTATTAATTTAGTCATATAAATACTTAAAATCCTAGGAACATCATTTCAAAAAATAGTTTTTACACTCTCACATTTCATGAAACAATTTTCCTCAAATTGTTTTATTTAATTTATTGTTGACACTATTACAGATGCCCCCCATTTGCCCCTCCTTTGCCCCCTTTTTACCCAGCCCTTATCCCCCTGTCAGGCCTTCCCCACACTGTTGTCTGTGTTCTATATGCATATATGTTCTTTGGTTAATTTCTTTCCATCCCCTCCACACCTTCCCTCTAAGATCTGTCAGTCTGTTGCATGTCTCTGGATCTATTTTTTTCATCAGTTTATTTTGTTCATTAGATTCCACATATAACTGAGATAATATGGTATTTGTCTTTCTCTAACTGGCTTATTTCACTTAGTATTACACTCTCCAGGTCCATCCCATCCATGAGGTCTCAAAGAGTAAGAGATCCTTCTTTTTTACAGCTGCATAGTATTTCATTGTGTAAATGTACTACAGCTTTTTTATCCACTCATCTACTGATGGGCACTTGGGCTGTTTCCAGATCTTAACTATTGTAAATTGTGTTGCTATGAACATAGGGGTGCATGTAGTCTTTCTGATTGGTGCTTCAGGATTCTTAGGATATACTCCCGAGTGGGTCACTGGGTCAAATGGCAGTTCCATACTTAATTTTTTGAGGAAACTCCATACTATTTTCCTAGTGGCTGCACCAGGCTGCATCCCCACCAGTAGTGCACTAGTGTTCCCTTTTCTTCACATGCAGCATTTGGCATCCATGTCACCTGACATCATCTTCATATCCAGATGGGTTCTTTGATGCTGTCATTTTATCCCAAACTACAGTCACCCATTCACATAACAGTAAAACAATTGCTTTGTTCATTCACCCTATAGGTGAGTATTTGTTCATTGTGTTCATTTAATATAGTAACTGCAATCTTGCTTTTGAAAGGCCTCTTTTTAAAAGCTGTTTATGATGACATCCAACCCTTGCAATGAAGTTACCACTCCACGCCTACCTATCACAAGAGTAATAAATAAATCTCTGTCGAATTCCTTTGCCCCCATTTTTAGGGATTCTTCTTCTTCTAGGCTTTGGAGATCAGAATTTCTGAGGATACCTCATGCTTACGTCGTTTTAGGAGTTAAAGAAGCACCACATAATTCGAGAGACTTCATAAAGATTGAACTAAAAGTAACCCCCTCCTTTCTGAGGGGTAAGTTTGGAAACCATCTCATCTTATATTTTAGCACGTATCGTAGTTAACCTCTCTAATCTCTCTAAGTGTTTTCTCTGTTGTAGAACAAAGCTAAGAATAGTACTTTGCTCATAAAATCATGGTGAGGATTAAATAAAATGATAAAGGAGTTATAGAAAATAAACCATTTCCCCCTTTAAATATAAAAGCATTAAATATATAAGCATTATATATTTTGCTTTAAATATATAAGCATTTTTATAACATTTAGCACAGCACTGTGCATCTAGAGAGTAACAGAAATTATCAATTGCTTCCCCAGACTGGGGTTCCACAAATAAAACATGCAAATCTTAAAGAGCTATGTCCAAAATACCCCCACAAAGATCTAAATGAAGCAGATGAGGACAGGTTAAAGGAACTGGGATTATTATTCCAAAGGGGGCAGGGAGAAGAGTAATGCAATAAACAAGTTTCTGAAAACAAAAAGAACTCATAAACAAAGAATAATTAGTATTTCTGGTCTTCTTCCTTACTCGGTAAGATGGTTATGTTATGTATCCAAATTACAACATAAAGGACTTATTTTCTAGAGAAGGAAGAATTTCTATTCAGTGAAGACTGTGAAAAAAAAATTGAATAACTTTCTGCTAGTGGCTGTGAAGGACCTTAAAACCAGGGATCATTTGGTATAAGTTCTGTCCAAAGGCAGCGTTACTGAAGGAATGATATGTCAAGGTCCCAATTAGCCCTATGTTTTGGCACATTAAGATGAGCCTTTAACTGAAAGGAAAGCATGAGAAAGTAACAGTAGTAGCAGAGCAGGCAAGCCAGGGCTGCAGTGGAGACTAAAGAGACGGCATTATTTGCTGAGTACCTTGAGTATCGAGCAAATTTATTGGTTAGGGTCCCTAATCAAGAGATTTCTTCTCTTCTATTGACTGTCACTACTACCTGAGATGTAGGGTATGAAGGGAGACAAATATATGGTGACAGAAAATGATTTTACTTTGGGTGGTGGGCACACAGTGCAACATACAGATGTTGTAACATAGAAAGCCACACCTGAAACCTAAATGGTCATATTAACCAATGTGACTCTAATCCTATCTAATAAAAGAATAATATGCAAATTGACCATCACTCCAACACACAAGATGGCTGCCCCCATGTGGTCAAAGATGGCTGCCCCCATGTGGATGCAAGATGGCTGCCACAAGATGGCCAGCAGGGGAGGGCAGTTGGGAGGGACCAGGCCTGCAAGGGAGGGCAGCTGGGGGCGATCAAGCCTGCAGGGTAGGGCAGTTAGGGGTGACCAGGCCAGCAGAGGAGGGAAGTTGGAGGCAACCGGGCCTGCAGGGAAGGACAGTTGGAAGGGCCCAGGGCTGCAGGGGAGGGCAGTTAGGGGTGACCAGGCCTGCAGGAGAGGGCAGTTAGGAGCAATTAGGCTGGCAGGGGAGCAGTTAGGCATCAATCACGCTGGCAGGGGAGTGGTTAGGGGGTGATCAGGCTGGCAGGCAGAAGCGGTTTGGGGCAATCAGGAAGGCAAGCAGGCTAGCAGCTGGGAGCCAGCAGTCCTGGATTGTGAGAGGGATGTCCGACTGCCCGTTTAGGCCCGATCCTACCGGGATCTGACCTAAATGGGCAGTCGGACATCCCTCGAGGGGTCCCAGATTGGAGAGGGTGCAGTCTGGGCTGAGGGACAACCCCCCCCCCCCCCCCCCGTGCATAAATTTCATGCACTGGGCCTCTAGTAAATGTAATAAAAAAAGAAAAGAAAGAAGCATAAACCTTGGAACTTCAATGAGCTGAGTTTAATTCCCAGCTTTCTGTAACAAGCTTCTTAAACCCTCGGATGGTGTTTCATCATGTGCAAAGAATACATGAAAACATCAGTGTCACAGGGCTATAGCAGGGATTCCATGAAATGTTTGTGAGGTGAATAGGAATCTGGTACCCCGTGAATGCTTCAAATTGATTCCCCTCTCCCTGAAATTATGCTTCTGCAAGTGCTTCAATTTTCAGAAGCTAAAGTCATCACAAGTGGAGGAGACTTACCCCTCAATACATAGCAAAGCTACATGGTGACCTGTTTTAGTTTCAGGTAACATATTCCTCAAAGACAGAACTGGACAGAGGTGAACATACTTCTGCTGGTTGTGTGGAGTTGTTAGGAAGTTTCTTGCTCAGTAGTTGTGCTGAGAATGGTTCTGCTATTTAGACCTACTCTTGAGGGGCACCTCATTCTTGGTCACTGGACTTCTTATAGTTGCAACTAATGCCTCCACAGTCTCTTTTTTATCCAGATATAAATGATTTGGAATGGTGTTAAACACTCTAGCAAGGCATGTTAACTGGGACAAGGCTTAGCTGACAACAAAAGTACCCAAAATACAGTAACTTAAGTCAGAAATTACTTCTTTTGCTTGTAACAATTCAGTGGGAAGTGGTACAGGGCTGGTAGGACATCTTGGCCATCCTCCACACATGGCTCCCATCCCTGGGGTCTAGGCAACTCCCATGCAGTGAGAAGGGCAGGGCAGGGAGCACACCACGTACCTTTGTAGGTGTGCAACCTAGAAGCCACACATACTTCAGATCACAACTCATTGGCCAAAATTTACTCACATGGTCATACCAGCTACAAGGGAGAGTGGGAGCCTCATATTAGGAAGCCATGTGCCCAGTAAAAGCTCAGGAAGAGAGAGGTCCTGAGTGTGAGGGCAGGACCACTAGTGATATGTACTTTGTAAAATTAAGGGGGGAAAGCTGTCTGCATGGTTTAACACTTTATCAAAAGACCATCTAGATTTTGGAAAGCACAGACAATGTACCTTTTAACCTGAAACTTGATGTGGTAATTATGGATAAAATGCAATAAATAGAGACCCTAGCAACATAAACTGAGGCAATAAGTACAAACCTTCCTGTTTATATAACAGAAACTTGAGTCATAGAGTCTTACTGAGGCCAAACTACATCTGGGAAAATCTGAATATGCTGACCCAGAAAAGAGCTGGAGTAGTGCTGCATTGGAACAATGACAACACTTAGCCTCAATCTTCTAAAAATTCAAAAGTTATGGGGAGGGCCCCCTGAACAAGCCTGGGCTAGCCTAGAGAACTCCAAAAGAAGAAAGAGCCCACTCTGACGCAGAATTTGTGGGTTATGAAACACCAGTTCAGATGAAGTGACAATGCCCCATTTGACGCTGGAAAACTATCTCTCCTGCCAGAGAATAGTAATTCCTATTTGTAGTCACAAATGGGTTTACCAGATGCCATTTGCAAAGTCTGATGGAATTCTTTTCCAACCTATTTGAGAAACTATAAAATGCTACTTTATTTCATTGTCCGAGCTTCACATTTATTTTACTTTGGCAGGAAATCCAGAATGATTTATTATTAAGTGCTTGTACATTAACTTAAAAGAGCTTGTCCTAATCTCATAAGTGTTTTTATTAACAATTGGCTCTTTTTTCTGACTATTCATCTGGGAAGAACCTCTACACTTTGCAAAGCAGAGACTTTTTCCCCATTTTTTTTTCTAATAGAACAATAGAATACATGGGAATTTTTAGACCTTTCAAGAATTAAAAGAAAAACACCAAAGCAAAAGCAAACCAGAGATCAGTCCCGATCATTTGTTTGAAATCGATATAACTAAGAGGAAGTATATCCCTCAAGCTGCTTTGCAGAGAAATTGAGGAAATTTGCTATAAAATTAAAGTAAACAATCACTACCAGTATTGAACATTCTTAGATTTTTTTTTAATTTTATTTTCTGATGGAGAAAATTCTGGACTAGGAAGTCGGAAAATTCAATTTGGGTCCCAGATCAGCCAGTAGCTAACTGTGGACTCAGGCAAATCCCATATGTCTTTGAACTTCAGATTTCTCATTTGTAAAATCAGGAAGTCAAAAGATATTTTCTAAGATCTTTTCTAACTTTCAGAGTTCACGAGTTTATGGAAGTGCTAGTTAGTGAATTTTTAAAAAATTCCAACATCACAAATGTCACAGAATCATATTAATTTTTTTTCTACTTCACACACAAATGCAGTGAATGATAAATTCCCCCCAACAACTGGGGGAATCCATACTCAGAAGACATCTTGTTTAGCTGAAATCTGGAAAGGAAGACCTGCACTATACTCTAAAGAGCTCTCCCAGCCTTCAGAGAAGTGTGTGTCATTTCATGATTCTTTGTGTCAAAGGGAATTTGGATAAGGTCTATTTTTTCAAAACTTGGATTACTTATAATTCATATCCTGCTGCCAGTAAAATGTTTATAGCAGGTGATCTTCCCCATTAATGTTAGTTTCAAAAGATTAAAGCTAATCATGACATTGGACTTGATTGCACTTATGCTAACTTAAGTTCGCCCAGAATCCCATCAGAGTGAACCCCTGACTCCGCCTCGCCTCCTCCAGCATCAGTCCATCCATCTTACACATAGTCACCTGAAGCACAGGTGATAGCATTTAGGCAACTCCACAAGCTCCGTTGTCAGCTATACAAGCTTTGCCATGATCTTTCACTCCTCCATGGCTTTGCAAGTGCTGCATCCAATACCTACAGTGTCAATCTTAGGGCGTCTTCATAGCTATAAGGAAACATGAGTGCCAGTTCTCAAAAAAAAAAAAAAAAAAAAAACCTCACCTCTAGGCAGATGCAGTACCAGAGGCCAGATCCCAGGAATTCTGTGCAAAGAAAAAGGTGCCACCCATTCAGGGGGGAGGCAGATCTGCCTCAGAATATATGCTAGATTTCAAAACTCCACAGTTGTACCAGGTAGCCAGGTCTTTTCCCTCCCCATTCTCCTATTGCCTACCTTACAAATCTTGATCATCTTTAAGAACTGACTAAAATCTCACCTTCTCGGGGAAGCCTTCACTGTTTTCACCTCCTTCACAGTGATGGAAGTTGTCTCCTTTGTGAGCCCATAGCACCCTACACCTATCTCTACTGTATCCCATTCTGTTGTCATTGAATCCCCACTGTATCTGGTAATCCCATCCTATTAGGAATATTAATATGTTTGTTATTTCTCCCCAATAAACCATAATCACGTTATGGGTAAAAATGTCATAGTCCTCTCTACCTGGATTACCTATTCACTCAAAATACTTAGCAAATGCCTGTTTAAAGGAAAGTTTGTCTTGTTGGTGTTAGAGCAGTTATGGCATTTAAAAGTCATACAACCAGTCTCCGAGTAGCATCAAATGTTGGCTCATATTCCGAATATATCTATTATACACAGCCATTTTCCTTCTCAAAGAAAGATAATGGATTAGTAATTTACATCATTTCTTTCTGAATTAGGATGAAAGTTTCATTTTCTATTAAAAATTTCAGAAGTACAATGTATAAAGTAATTTTCAATTGTTTTATATTCTCTCTCTGTAAATGTCCCTGCTCCCACACCTTCAAAAATTCAATTTGCTCCCTAACCCTAACCCTAACCCCCCCAAAATATAAATCAGACACATTTTTAAGTGAAGAATTGATCCCAGTTGACTAAGAAAAATGTAGTCCTTTACACAAGAATGGAAGTTCCCTATTTCCAGAAATTAGTAGATCATCTGCTATCATTTAGTAAGAACCAAAGCATACACCAAGTATGTTAGATAGTGAGTCTTAATTTGGGGTTTCTCAAGCATGACACCAATGGCACTTTGGGCTAGATAATCTTTTCTTTGGGGGTTCATTCTGTGCACTGTGAGCTGTTTAGCAGTATACCTGACCTCTCCCCATTATATTTGAGTGACAATCAGTTGTAATAACCAAAATGTCCCTAGACATGTTCAAATGTCCCAGGGGAGCAAAATTGCCTCCAGTTGAGACACACTGCCCCTAATGCACTCAGCTGGTAGAGGTATCAGGCTTTAGAGCTAGTCATACAAGTAGCAAATACCAGCTCCAACACTTAAGAGCCGCGTGACTTTGAGCAAGTTACTTAATCCCTCGAAGATTTAGTTTCTTCATGTATAAAATAGTGCCAGTGAGACCCATTTTCACAGTCCTTGTGAAGACTAAATGGTGAAAAGTACATAGTTGAGAAAAGCATGCAAAAGTTTCGGGCAGCAGAATTAAGAGGAAGCAAATTTTTCTAGCTATAGGAGAGACTCTGGTTGTCTTCCAATATCTATTTTCCCTTCTTTCCCAAAAATAAGAATTTCTAAAATTTAGCAGC
The DNA here is from genome assembly GCF_963455305.1 of Plecotus auritus. Lineage (NCBI taxonomy): Eukaryota > Metazoa > Chordata > Mammalia > Chiroptera > Vespertilionidae > Plecotus > Plecotus auritus. Next base: position 140,091,902 of record NC_137772.1, on the reverse strand, counting down.
CCCCAACATAGTCATATTTCCCAGACTTCCTCCCAGGTAGCAGGAGCCATGTGACAAAGTTCTGGTCAACGGAATATAAAAGTAGATACAACTTCTGAGATGTGTCTTTAGAGGAAGAGGTTCTGCTCTTTCTTCCTTTTTATTCATTCAGCTGCTTGGAATGTGGATGTTAAGGCCATATCAGTAAAGATGACACCCAAGAGACGGTGAAGTGGGAAGTGGGAAGCAACTTGGGCCCTTGATTTTAAAGAGAGACGAAAAGCTTCTGTCATTTAAGCCACTGTTATTTTGAATCTCTGTTAGTCATAGCCAAATTAATTTATGTTTAGGATTGGCTTAAAAGTGTGATACCAAGGAGCAAGCACCCCACATTATAATATGGCTCAATATTTGATAAAACTGTCTCTTATAATACCCAGCCCTGGGCCGCATGGCTGAAAAATTCAAAGTGCTGTGCCTTTTGGTAAAGATGTATGAAAGAGATTAACTCTAGCTAGAACTAACCAGTTGTAGAAATGGGAGTGGGTATAGTTCTGCCTATGGTTTCCAATTGAAGTTATTGGAAAAGCCTACTACATTTGGAGGGTTTTAACAATGAAAAAAGCTAACTGCTACTGTGCCCAAATTGAACCCATTTTAAAGGAAATTGTAGACTTAGCAGGAGCTAAATCCTTTTTTTAGCTTCCATCACGTGAGAGTTGTCTGCCAGACAATGAGTCAGCCTAGCAGCATTAGACCTTAATCCAACATGACAGGTATCTCTTTAAGAGGAGACTAGGATACAGACAACAACACACAGGGAAGGCACAGGGAGAAGAGGGCCATCTGCAAGCCAAAAGGGAAGACCTCAGAAGAAATTAACTGGGCTGACACCTTGTTCTTGGACTTCTAGCCTCCAGAATTGTGAGGAAATACATTTCTGTTGTTCGAGCCACCCCATCTGTGGTACTGTTATGGCAGTGCTGGCCAACTGATATAGGCAGATAGAGGAGTAAGCAGAACACAGGGGTCAATCGTTTTAAAAACCATGTGTAAATGAATCCTTTGGCTCTGCTTACTCAAAGGGGTACTAACCAGAAACAAATAGAGCAGACTCTTACTAATTTTGTGAGGAAATTATATTGCCAGAGAAACCACAAGACTGGTCTGGCAAAGCAACCCCCTGAAACCAGCAGGAAGGAGGCTGAGAAGGGGGCTACTGCCCAAGGTCTGCTTCAGATGTGGTCGGGGAGGATAATGCAGAAGAGAGGTCCTCCCAGAGTGTCAGAACTAAGAGCTGCCAGATGCACTGAGCAAGAGACCTCCTCCTTTCTCCTTCCCTGTTCTGGTCCAACAGGATTTAATGTTGTGCTACAGTCTAATGGCTGAGAGTATTATTATTCTCTCCTTTCCTAAACAGGAGTTTTCACAACCATTATTATATTACTACTCCATTGAGGCATATTGGGTGAAATGGGATTAGAAAATTATGGATCTAAAAGGAACTCCATTCTGACCTCATAAATGAGATGGACCCAACATCACCCAACGATCCTGAAATTTGAGCTTATTGCAATAACAGGATAGGATTTTGACTTGAATCCTTTGGGAGAGGGGTGAGTGTGTTCTAAGTGTGAAAAGGAGATACATATATCTATTTTGGTTTTTACCTAGACAGACCATGTTAGAGATTGTTGGATGTCTCCAAATGTGTTTTCCACTTCTGCTTTATTATTAGAAGTCCAAAATTTTAGCTGGGTCCATGGCTGCCCAAATTAAAGATATTTCTCAACATCTGTTGCAATGAGGTATGGCTGTGATTAAGTTCTGATCCATGAGACGTAAGTAGGCATGATGTGTGTGACATCTGAGATGTGTCCTTAAAAGTAGGGAACATAGCCTTCCCTATTTCTCTGCTCTGTTGCATGGAACTCGAATGTAAGGGCTAGTGCTCATCCATGTGAATGAGAGTCACGTACCCAGTTCACCAACCTTGGTGAGATGGACAGTTAAGAAGCAACCTGTGTCCCAGAGGACTGAGAAGTCATTATTTCAGCCTCTGTACTTTTATATCAGAAAAAAAAAACTTTTATATCTTATTTGTCAGTGATATTTTTGGGGCCCTATTATTCACAACAGAACCTAAAGCCCAACTGATGGACTGACTTTATGTGTTTCCTTTTATCTGTAGACCTGGAAAAAAAATGAGTAAGAATAAAGGCAGACCACTATCATATGATTCTCATTTCTAATTCTCCTGATCCCTTGAGGAAATGTGTCACTCATATTCTGCCTATGTGTACAGCAAATGAGTGTGAGAAAAGCAAAGGAGACAGAATAGGAAGTTGAATCAAAAATGGAAGGATTGTACAGAGGCTGGTGAATGGTTCAGAAGCAGACCGGTGTGACTCACCTCTCTGAATGCTGTCTTCATAGTGAGTCAAAAGGAAAGAGCTTGAAAAAGATGGGAAAGAAATTCATATATGCATCCTGAAATGAGCTATGCTAATTTTCCCAATTATCAAGGTCCATCTTTATCCATAGGTGCTTTTCAAGTGAAAGGATGACTTTCAAAAATTTTAATATGGTTCTGAGGTAAAGGAAAGGGAAATGGCATCTTGTTTGAAAAGTGCTCCTTGGTGTACACACGCTCACCCAAGAGGGCTATGGTTCTCGCCCACACAAATCCCATTTCTATTAATGAGAATTGTGTTGCTAAAGCTCCAGCCATCATATTCCATCTTTTAGTGATCCCACTAGCCTGCACAAGGCTTAGAAACCATCCAGGGGATTCAACAGCAACAGTTACAGAGAATAACATGTGCCCTCATCCTTAATAGACTTTCATAATCATTACATAGACCCATTAGCCAAGACATTTTGGGAGACATATTGTTTAAACCCAGCAATTTGGTAATGGTAACTATATAAATCAGTGAGTGTTTGGGTATAAAGTTTTGGAGTTATAGGTAAGGAGTTATAGGTAAAGGGAAGAGAAGCATGAGCTCTTTTTAGAAGAAATTACCTGAATTCAATCAGAAGTCATTGCAATGACTTCTTATTCTAGCCCACTACATTAACCACATTACTTTTTGCCCCTAGCAAGCCTAATTTAAATCCTGTACACATTCTAATTCTCTGCTAAGTGGGGTAAAGAGAACATGGTCTCAGTCACCTGCTAAACATATGACATGGGATGTAAATTCATTTATTTGAACCTGAATATTAAAGGACTTTCTTGAATTTAAATCATTTGATAACAAGTTATGACTTCAATCCAAAACAGACATGCCCTGGAGAGTTAAGAGACCTTTCCAAAGACAAAGAAGACTTCTAACCTGCTCACAATTAGTCATTACAGGCTACTAGGAGCTGTTTAATTGGGACTGCCACTCTCAATTAACCAGAAGCAAGTGGATAGAAGAGTGAATAAATAATATTAAGTACACATGTTACCAATTATTTCCATTAGGGGTTGTAATGAAATTGTATGTTTTGCTTTGATTTTTCTTTCTTCTCTAGCTCCAAGTTACATAAATTAAAGTAGTGAGAGAACAGAGCTTAAACCTAACTTTTTTCATTCTAAGTGTAAAAGAACCATGTGCATCAAAGCTCCTGCAGTTCTTCAGCTATATTCCAGTCTAACCTCAAAATTTGCTCTGTAGTAGAGCTGATCAGAATTTCATTGGAGGTCCTCAAAAATAACCAGGTGATGCTCTTTGCAATTCAAACATAAGGCTAATTCCTCTTTCTTCACTGACCAATAACAGAGATCATTTAGCCAAGAGACAAAATTTTCCCTCTTGTTCACTAAAAAGCAAAATTCAGTTTCTCCATTGTGATTCATTAGGTTCCTGATTAGTGGTATTTTATTGGGAAGATGGAAAGAGAAAGAAAGGGAAGCCACAATGATGATGCTAAAAAGATATTTAGCTCAATTCTGAATTTGAAGCTGTTTAAAATAGCCAACCACCAGAATTGCACTTTAAATTTGAATTTCCTCTACCTGACAGCTTTAACATTTATATTTCAATATGTGTGTGCTTATTTAAATGTACACACATATTTAAATATAAATTATTTTTAAATTTTGGGGTTATACCAAGCACTTGATGTAAATTGAGCATGAATGAAAGATGGACTTTAAAGAAAATTAAAGTGTGACTCAATTTTTATTAAATATTAATCCTGTTTCATATTTTTATTTGTAGTATAAAAAAAGAACTACAAGAAGCCAGGTGCATTTGGAAAGTTTAATTTTTACCTTAAAATATACAAATCTTTACAGAATGTATTGAAACAATTGTCTTCCTATGGTTGTGTTACTGGTGGTTAGACAGATTACGAGACAGTACAGGAACTGTATGACTTTAAACTGTTTCACGGAGCATGAAAATACATAATGTGCAGTTGATCCAAAAGTTGAGTAACTTTCCATGACTGGCCCTTTTTATACTTATCAAGAGTGCTGAGAATTTGGATCTTCCAATTATGGGCAGGGCCAAATCAAGACTTCATGCCTTTTTCAAGCACAGAGACAATCATGTAAATCAGCAATCCACAAACGTTTTATGTGAGGGCCAGAGAGTAAATATATTAGGCTTTGCAGACCATAAGGTCACTATTGGAACTACTCAGCTCTTCCTTCTTAGTAAAAGCAGCCATAGACAATATGTAATCTATCCAATAAAGCTTTATTTACAAAAACATGGCAGGTCGAATTGGCCCTTGGGGCAATAGTTAGCTGATTTCTGTCTTAGCCCTAAAAATCTCTGATTCTTTCCAATCATTTTTTTTAAATATATTTTATTGATCCTTTACAGAGAGGAAGAGAGAGGGACAGAGAGCCAGAAACATCGATGAGAGAGAAACATCGACCAGCCGCCTCCTGCACACCCCCCACTGGGCATGCGCCCTCAACCAAGGTACATGCCCCCGACGGGAACCGAACCCGGGACCCCTCAGTCCGCAGGCCGACGCTCCATCCACTGAGCCAAACCGGTCAGGGCTCCAATCATTTTTAATCTTCCATCTCGTTACCCCATAAAACAATCAAAGAGACTTTGATGTTGAGGAGCAAGGGTTCAGATTGAAGGGAATAATCTAGAATCATTTGGGGAGCTTGATAAAAATATTGATTCACATGCCCTTCCCTAAATTATTATTTAGTAAATCTTCTATGTGTCCCAGGAATGTGCATTTTTTAATGCTCCCCCAGTTTATTCTAATTCAAAGTCATATTTGTGATTTCTTGGTCTATACTCTATAATAATTGCCCCAGCTTCTCCAATAATTTTCTAACATTAGTAGTTTACACCTACTATATTAAGCAGAGTAAGTAATGTTAGCAAACCCCAAATCTCAGTGGCTTACCCCAGTAAAAGTTATTTCTGTCTTATAGCATTCTTCTCTACTTTATAGCTGTACCATATGGAACTCATGGGTGGGGGGAAGGGAGGGAGGGATGGAGGAAGCAAACAAGCCCTTAGGTGTCTTAGCACAAACGTGACACATATGGCCCTTCTGCTCGTGTTCCATTGGTCAAAACTATTCACATGGCTCCAACCTCGCTGCCAGGGAGACTTGGAGAAGGAAAGGAGTACATTCATATTTGATGAGTTTTAACATCCATATTTTTATCTGACTCATCATATTTACTTCTGGGATACCACCTGCCTCCTCCAGACCACACAGAGAGAACAGATGCTCTTGAAGCACTTGGCCATCAATGAAACTCTGAACAATTCTGGAATACGCAGATTAACATAAACTATTACACCTAGCTTTTTGCAAAAGTTAGATTGTTGAAATTCTGGAGTATAGGTGGTTTTTATAAATCAATATAGGTTTGGGTTTGATTTTTTTTATTAGCTAGAAGTTTACTGTGTGAAACAAGGCTGTTGTGATCTGTGGCCTCTAAATTGGATACACACAGCTAGGTGTCATGGCAAAAAAAAAAGAGAGAGAGAGAGCAATTAGCAGATTCATGAATTGTGCTCATGTTTGCAGTTACAAAGGTTAGATGTTGGTTTGCTTAAGTAATACTGTGTGTGTCCATGAAGATTAAGAAGAGAGATAGCCAACTCCAAGTCAATAGCCAGAACAACTGATTTCCAGTTTTCATTTAGAAAAAAGATCTAAATGAGAAGTATCTGCTTGAATATTTAGAGACAAAAATATTATTTCAAAAGTTATAGCCCTTTTATTAAAAAGAAAAAAACAGGTGCCTGGCTGCAGTGGTTGAGTATCGACCTATGAACCAGGAGGTCACAGTTTGATTCTAGATCAGGGTGACATGCCTGGGGTTGCAGCTCGATCCTCAGTGTGGAGGGTACAGGAGGCAGCCAATGATTCTCTTTCATCATTCATGTTTCTGTCTCTCTCTCCCTCCCTCTCCCTTCCTCTCTGAAATCAATAAAAATATATTTTTTTAAGAAAAAGAAAAAAACAGCCCTAGCTGGTTTGGCTCAGTGTATAGAGCATGAGCCTACAGACTGACCGGTCCCGGGTTCAATCCCAGTCAAGGGCACACACCCGAGTTGCAGGTTCCCTCCCCAATAGGGAGCGTGCAGGAGGCAGCCGATCAATGATTCTCTCTCATCATTGATGTTTCTATCTCTTTCTCCCTTTCCATTCCTCTCTGAAATCAATAATTTAAAATGTCCTTGAACTTTAAAAAAACACACACTCCTTAAAAAAAAAAAAAAAAAAAAAAGGTCTCCCCCACCAAAACACCAAAAAGATGTTATAGATATTTAAGCTTTGAAGAAAGAAAACAAGGATTTCTACTAAAGTAATACAAATTTCAGCTAGATGTTTGAGGAAGTCCCTAAATATTTAGGAAGGCTTGTGGCCTTCCCCACATAGAAAGTGAGATAGCATGTGAAATTATTGACTGAGGAAGGTTTAGGATTGTAGGAGGAAGAACTAATGAAATATTCATGAAAATCACAATTTCATTTGCCAATGATGACTTATGGTTTACAATTGTTCACACACATGATCTGCTTATTCAAAATAAAAAGAAATGCTAATCAATAAAAGGTATTGTCCTTCTGTGCACAGCCCTTGCTCTGTGATCTTAGGTATTGCTCAGAATGGTTTTCTGTAACAGACCTGTGAGTGATCACTGAATAAAGTTGCAATGTAAGTCCTACCTCTTAACCTTTACTCTCCGGGCCTGTATCTGAATCCCTTGTTTATTGACCTGATAATTCCCTCTCCACAGCTTATCTTTCAGTTGATACAGCAGTTGCATTCTTTCTGAATAACCAGTTATCTTGGAGAAAGCACAGAGCATCTGCTCAGCCAACGTGGCAGTGCGTGTCTGTTTCACCCTCCCCCAGGGATATTGACTTATATACAACCCTAGATATGACTAGGCTGTCTATAATAATTTCAACTGTTGGACTCATTATCCAAATGCTGAAAACTCCTTCACAATTATACAAACACACACAAAAATACCTAGAAAATAAACTGCCTTCTTAAATATAATGGAGTTATCGCCCATCCATTCACCAGGAAACTCTATGTTCCAAATAACTGTTATAGCACCATGGCTTACAGCCAGTGTCTCCCCCAGAATCTTCAATCCAGCATCTTTTAAAGAAAATAACACAAGATTTCCAGAATATTAAGCTGAGAAAGATCTTTATTCATATGGGAAAAGTGGAGTTTGTTAGGTTGCTTTTGTGCGCGTGTGTGTGTGTCTGTGTGTGTGTGTGTTGTAGCTCCTTTAGAATACTTATATGCTTATGGACCCCGTATCTCATAATTATGGGAAACTTACATATAAGGCTTATTTCCAACAGAAAACAGGTCAATAATCCTTCCATAGATAAGGATATGAAACTGTGGGTAATTATCTAATAAGTGTTTGAATTAAATTGCAAATTAAGAATGATTTAATATGCTGTAATCAGGAGTTAATTATTCACATATCACAAAGCCTAGAATAGGTATTTAATAATTATACAATTTAGAGATATAATTTGTTGATTTAAAGTGTGTTATAAACAAATGCCCTTTCCCCTGACTTCAAGATCAACAGGAAGATTCTGAGATTTTACTACTTACTTAAGGCCATAAGTTCATAAATCACAGATATTTAGAGCAGACATGATCTTGAGGGATTATCTAAAAACAGCTTCACTTTACAGATGAAAAAAGGACTTGTGAAAAGAACAAAATCCAGGTCAGACTTCTCCAGCTTGATTCTATCTGGCTCTACCCCTACATCCCCCAGTTCCTAGCTGCAGAGAGGGTGTTTTTCCACTCGTCCTTTGGGAAACTGATAACTAGGAAAATGTTTAAATGATAGGCATGCATAAGCAGTCTTAAAGGAAGCAAGGATTGCTGGCTTAAAAATAACCCAACTACTACTCACAAATGCTGAATGACAACTTTTTGCTCATCCGTTGAAATTTAGTTGCCTTAAAAACAACAAACATTTTCCACTTGTCCCTAACTCATTCTTGGTGACAGTGACAAATGACTCACTGAGAAATGACTTTTGACAGATTTCAATTGCTGGGTGGATTTTTATAACTGCCTATTACTGGGTCAAGAGTAGGCATGTGTAAGCCTTTGGGCCATTGTGGGACATGAACTCTGTGACAACTGCACTTGCTACATCATTCATTCAATTGGTTCAAGTCTAAGGTCAGGGAGACCAAAGGTAACATGCTCACAGACAGGATGCCTCGTCACAAGCAGGAAAAAGAAATATCTGCCCTTGGCTCCAAGGAGAAGCACCAAGGATGACATGTAGATGGATGGGAACAAGCCCATTACTGATATTACAACACAACCCAAGAGCATGACAAGCTCCCCACCCCACATACACACACTTTTATTTCTATATACAAAAGCCTGTATATATATGTCTACAGAATTACACAAAATAAAATCCTTCAACTCATAAGATTTTGGGGCTCTAATGCATTATTTCACAGGTGAGGAAAGAGGTCCAGGAAGACTAAAGTATTTACTCAAGATCACACAACTAGTTACTAGCAGAACTCAGAGAAAACCCATTCTCCTGACAACTTCTAACATGTTTGTATGTTGAAATGAACTTATATAATGGCAAAATTTAGATCCCTGATTGTCTTCTAATCTAACCTAATCATTTCTGAAGATTCTCTTCTATTTGAAAAGCACTATTGTGGCTTATTGCTATAACTCTTTTTTTTTTTTCTCTCTTCACTGAAAAACTAAAGTGACAAATTTATTACTGTGCCCAACTGTGTTAGTAATGTCTGAACTAAAATAAAAGTCGTTTTGTCTGGGTGGAAGAGAAATATGTGGAAAACATTATTACTTTTTTATAATGTTTTAAAGTTGATCTCATAATGATTACCTTTTAAAATATTTTTTATGCTCTTTGAAAAAGATTATGGAGTCTTTCTAAGGAAAACAAAGGACATGAATTTAAGATTAACTTTGAGTTAAAAAGGAAAATCGGAGAGATAAGATCAAATGCCAAATCGCCCCTAAGGGATTCAGGACCTTTGAGAAAATTGTTCCCTTCTCCAAAATCTCGTCAGTCAAAATACAGCCAGATACAATCAAAGCATTACATTCTATATATCAAGGCAACAGGAATTTCCACAAATTTATAAGGACAGCCTGTTTGAATAGAAAGTCAAAGAAGTTCTTTTTAAGTTTCTTAGAACTTCTGTTAATACAATGTTCTCTCTCTTTTTTTTTTAATTTCCAGAAATAATGATTAAGTACTAGAGAAAAAAATGTCCTACTGAGTCACAAAGCTAAGAACATTTGTAGTCACTGTCCTAACATCAGTTTTTTCTGGAGATTTTGTGCTGATTCATAGCTTCCCACACAGAGGGGCTGAGGAGAAAGGAGTGTCCTCCTTCTTCAGTTAACTGTAGCACAAAACAAAACAAAAAAACACACAAAAAACATACAGTCTCTTCATATTTACAGAAATTAAGATTCTCCCACTTAAATATATTTTACAATGAGTCATTTTTAGGTGGGGGAAGATAGCATTGTGGAAAGAAGAGAATGCTCCCTCTACTTTTTTGGGTTTGTTTTTGTTTTTTTAAATATATTTTATTGATTTTTTGCAAAGAGGAAGGGAGAAGGATAGAGAGTCAGAAACATTGATGAGAAACATCAATCAGCTGCCTCTTGCACACCTCCTACTGGGGATGTGCCCACAACCAAGGTACATGCCCTTGACCGGAATCAAACCTGGGACCTTTCAGTCTGCAGGCCGACGCTCTATCCACTGAGCCAAACCAGCTAGAGCGGGTGTTTGTTTGTTTTTAATCACAAAACAAATGCATGCTAAATTGCCCAATTAAAGATTTAAAGATTATCCCAATGGATGGGCTAACTCACAAACTGTGAGCCAAAGAAATGAATTGGCCTGGCAAGGAGACACAGCTGTGATGAACACTTAGGAGGGCTAGTTACATGAATACTGCGTTCTTTCCTTTATGAGGAGAAATTTCTCTCAAGAGTCAGGGAAGAGAAAGGGACACTTCTTTAGGCCTTACTATGAGCTGTGCCAGAGGCATTCACATATAGGACGTCTTTAAAACTCAATGTATGCCTATGATGTATGATTCTCTCCACTATAAGGCCCAGACAGGGAAAGGGGAACCAACACATTCTAACTACATCAAGTACATTCATTCAATAAATATTAATCAATTGATTTATTAAGTCCATCTGAAGTCAGGAGAATTAAGAATATTCAGAGTTTGCTTGAAACTAAAGTGACAAGACTAATACACATGACAATGATATGAGGACTGAGGTAGCATAGAACACCTATTTCAGTGGGCCAGCTACAACATCAAGGGTTATTCATCATGCATAGAATATATAAAAAATAAACTAGTTCAGAATCCATATTTGTGTGTTATGCATTGTGCATTAGAGCAACCATTAACAATATGTAGCAATATAATTTTAAATGAATTAAAAGTCAATAAAATGTAAAATTCCATTTTTCAGTCACAGTAGCTACATATCAACTGCTTGATAGCCACATGAGTGGCTATTGTATGGAACAGCACAGATATAGACCCTCCATTATTGCAGAAGGTTCTATTGGCCAGCACTGCTGGACTCTAAACATTCTAAATTAGGCAAGGCATCTAAAGTATAATCTCATTGCAGAGTTTTGGGGAAAATATTACTTTACACTGGTATTATACTTCATAATTTTCCAAAGAGTGAAAAAGATTCTATATCTGATCCGTGCTAGAATTACCCCATACTGTGGTAAAGGAACATGAAATCTAGGGAAGTTAAGTGACTGATGAAGTCACATGTCAGTATCTGAAAATAGGGAGGAGAATCCCAGTCTGCTAGTCTAGCATGTTAAGGACATGGTACAAAAGCCACACATGGGAGGCAAATGTGGCTTTGAACCCCAGCTCCAATACATACTAGTTGTGTGACATGGGACAACTATTTAACTTTTTTTCTAAGTTTCAGTTTCTTCATCCAAAAAACTGGGATGATGACCACCGTACAGAAAGCAACCTCAATTACCAGGTGGTTAACTTGGTGTACTACCCAGTGGACAGCGGTCCTCTGCCTGAACATAGAGCAGGATTTTTCTTTTTCATTTTAACCTTAATTTAAAATTTTTTCAATGTTATATTCTTCAAATAGAATCAACAGAAGTGACTTACAATTTTGGAAGCTGACTTGGAGTATATTGACATTTCCAAATGTTATATATACTTTCTTCCCAGCTGCTGTATTTGTGTTACTTCAGAACTGTTTTCAAGATTAAATGAGAGTTTAAACAGCACATAATTTGACGTGTAGACATTTAATCAATGTGAGTCTCCTCTTTTCCCTCCACCTTAGCTCCCTTTAAGGCTCTCTGGAGTCTATCCATGGGACCACAGTTTGCGAAGCCTAGATGCCATCCTGAATGAATAAATGGCTCAGCTACCTTATAATCAGATACTGTAACATGTAGTTTCCATAAGAACATATATTAAGTATTATAATAGAAATTGGTAGTAAAATAAGATTAAATATTCAGAAATTTGTTTTACAGGAAGTTTTAAGAATACTTGCATCTATTCCATATACTGATTATCCAGCTAATGGAAAGGTAGACTCTAAAGCATTTCTTCTATTTGGCTTAGACAATCATCACAGGGTGACCTTAAAGTGGACTTACCCTCCTAATTATGTTGGGCTCAAAATATTAAACTCAATTTACATACCCTAGGTCAATGGTATATAATTCTAGATCAGCTTTAAAGTCTTTAAGGAACTTTGTTTTAATTCACTTTCAGTTTTCAAAAGTATATTTATACTGTATTGCTCCTCCAAAGAGTCCTGAAACAAAGAAACGATGAGAGAGTGGTCAACCTCAAGATGGTGGATGCTTTAAGCATCTTCTGGCTGGCACTGGGACCAACTGGCTTGGGAATAGGCAACAGATAACTACCATTTGCCTCTATAGAGAATCCACATAGACATTTTGCTGGAATTTGATACCAACCCTGTAAAGCCTGAAGTAGGGCAGGTATTATCCCATTTTTCCAGGTGAGAAACTTGAGAATTCAAGAGCTTACATGACACAGATAATTATCAAACCAGGACTAGAATTCAAGTCCTTTGACTTCTTGTCTGAATTTTTCTCTATTATTGAAACCACCAAATTACATGGAGCTCTCATTAGAATAGGCCTGAACACAGTACCTGCATTTCATCTATTAAATATGTGGAGCTGGGGATATTCAAACTAGTATCTTCCCTTCTTTGAGGATTTTAAATAAATTATTTTTTTAAAAGCAGTGCAGAGAATGGTCACATGGACCAAACCATAGACAGCCAGGCAGTGGAGACCAGAGAAACAAGAGTCAGACAAGAAGCAAGAGGGCAGCAAATTGAATGAAGTTGTCTGGCTCCATCCCACCAGCTCTGTGATCACTTCTGTTTTCTTGAGCAATTTTATGAATCAGTGGGAAGACATATAGGCAGAATGCATACTGAGTATATAGATGGCATATATTCAGAAGGAATGGTGAAAATGCTGGTGAACAAAGTCAGCATTCAAAAAATTATCAATGGACAATAAGTCAAATCTAACAAAAACAGACTTTCAATGAGATAAATATGAGACGCTGCTATTATAAGCTGAATTGTGTGCCCCCAAAATTCATATGCTGAAACCCTAACCCCAGCACCTCAGAATGTGACTATATTTAGAAATACAGGTGATTGCATTTAAATGGGGCCATGAAGATGGGCCCTGATCCAGTCTGTCTGGTGTATTTATGAGAAGATTAGAACACAGACAAGCCACAGACTGAGGGGTGACCATGTAAGGACACAGCTAGAAGGGGCCATCTGCAAGCCAAGGAGAGAGACCTCAGGAAAAAAACAAACAAAAAAAAAAACTGTTGACACCTTGATCTTGGACTTGAGAAAGTAAATTTCTGTTGTTGAAGCCACCCGGTACCCACATTTGGGCAACAAACCAAAAATGTTCCTATTGAGTATCCAATAGCTACCTTGCTTAGCAATGTGTGGCAGCAGGGGAGAAAGAGGCTTCCATTAATGGTAAATAAACTCTATGTAAGTCCATTGTGTATTTGACTGTGAAACAAAGAAACAAACAAAAAGTATAACACAGAATGCATTAGTAGGGGTCTAGCTGTGTGCCTTTGGCCAAGTTACAAATGAATGTTCACTAAATGTTTGTTCACATTATTATTATTCCTGTGAATAGATTTTGTCCCAGGATATGGGGCAGAGCTAAAGCTAATCATAATTACCCTTTCTCAGAAGATTATAGAAATACAGAAGTAAGGACTTCAGTATACCATGGAGAAAATGTGAAAAAGCTCTACTTCTGAGAATCGATACCTACTTATGGAAGTTTCTGAAGTTAAGAAGGGAGTAAGCTTAAATTGTGATTAAAGTTTCCTGTCATGGTTCTTCCCTTATGTAAAATAGTTTACATGCATAGTTCATTTCCAAATGCATTCACTGGTAGGGCACAGGGTAAGCATGTGGGCTCCACAACCACGTGTTCTGTATTCAAATTCCATCTGGATCATTAATGCCTGAGTGATCTTGCCAAGTTACTTAAGATCTCTAAGCCTCTCCTGGTCTATAAAATGGAGATGATCATAGTACCTACTTCAGAGAACCAGTATAAGGAGTTGTACACTGTAACAGTGCCTTGCCTATATAGCATGAGTTAACTATTATAATTGTGATTAATTTCCAGGCATCATGATAGGCATAAAAGACACAATGATATATAAAGCAAGGATTCTGACTGACCCTGGAGGAGTTCTGGGCTTGTGAAGAAGAGATTCAAAAGATGAATTCCAATAAAATGTGACCAGTGTGACAATGGCTTGATCTACATCTGAGTATGATGGGGGCGGACAGGACAGGTAGCTAATTTGCCTGGGAAGCTTTCCTGCAGGAGGGAATGCCTGAACTAAGTCTCCAGGGATGAATAGATGGCAAAGTTCTGGTGGAATCTTTGTAATATTATAGACACCCCCCCAAAAAAAATTACCCACAATATTAGCAAATGAAAAAGTTTCCAAATGTTCTAAAAGATTTTAAAATTAATAATCTCTGATAAAAGAGAAACATGCAAATTGACCATCACTCCACTACACCCACAGCCAATCAGAGCAAGTATGCAAATTAGCCCAACTAAAATGGCGGTGACCACAGAGCTGGAGCGAGCAGGAGGCTTGGGTTGCCCCTAGCGATGGAAGAAGCCAAGTTTCCCGCCTGCCCTGGCCAGCCCTGGCCTCTGCTCAAGGCTACAAAGTTTCAATTATAGAAGATAAATAAATCCCAGATACCTGCTTCCAGCCAGCCCTGGCCTCTGCTCAAGGAGGTGCTGAAAAAAAAAAAAAAAAGAAAAGAAAAGAAAAGAAAAAAAGGAGGGGCTGGGAGCCTGGATTGCCAGGGGGCATGACCAGCCTGAAAACAGCCCTCAGCTCTTCACCCAGGCTGGCCACATTCCCATGGGGTGAGGGTCCCCGCTGTGGGGCTTGGCCAGCCTGCAAACAGCCATCAGCCCCTCACCCAGGCTGGCCAGGCACCCCAGTGGGGACCCCCACCCTGAAGGGGGTTTGGCCAGCCTGAAAACAGCCCTCAGCCCCTCAGCCCCTCACCCCATCAGTGGGGGTCAGTTGGAGGTGATCAGGACAGCAGGGGGGGGCAGTTTGGAGTGAGCAGGCCAGCAGGGGGGCAGTTGGGGGTGAGTAGGCCAGTGGGGAGGCAAGGTGGGGGCGAGAAAGCCAGCAGGGGGGGCAGTTGGGGGTAAGCAGGCTGGCAGGGGAGGCAGTTGGGGGTGAGCACACTAGCACAGGGGGCAGTTGGGGGTGAGCAGGCTGGCAGGGGGGCATTTGGGAGCGAGCAGGCCAGCGGCGGGGGGCAGTTGGGGGCAAGCAGGCCAGCAGGCAGAGTGGTTAGGGGCAATCAGGCAGGCAGGCAGGTAGGTGAGCGGTTAGGAGCCAGCAGTCCCAGATTGTGAGAGGGATGTCCGACTGCTGGTTTAGGCCCGATCCCTGTAAACCAGCAGTGGGACATCCTTCAAGGGGTCCCAGATTGGAGAGGGTGCAGGCCGGGCTGAGGGACAAACCCCCGCCCCGTGCACAAATTTTGTGCACCAGGCCTCTAGTAATCTACACTAATAAAAGAGAAACAAGCAAATTAACCATCACTCTGCTACACCAAGCCACGCCCACCAGCAAATCAGGAGCGAGTATGCAAATTAACCCAAGCAAGATGGTAGCTGGCCACAGAGCTGGAGCAAGCAGGAGGCTTGGGTTGCCCCGGCAATGGAGGAAGCCAAGCTTCCCGCCTCCCCTGGCTGGCCCTGGCCTCCACCCAAGGCTACAAAGTTTCAATTATAGAAGATAAATAAATCCTAGATAATTGCTTCCAGCCGGCCCTGGCCTCCGCTCATGGAGGCGCTGAAAAAAAAAAAGAAAGAAAAAGAAAAAAAGGAGGGGCTGGGACCTTGGGTCACCGTGGGGGGTGATCAAGCCAAGATGGGATGGCAGGGACCGTTGGGGGTAAGCAGACCAGCAGGGAGGCCAGTTGGGGGTGAGCCGGCCGTCAGTGGGGGTCAGTTGAAGGTGATCAGGACAGTGGGGGGGGGGGCAGTTTGGAGTGAGCAGGCCAGCAGGGGGGCAGATGGGGTTGAGCAGGCAAGTAGGGAGGGAAGGTGTGGGCGAGCAGGCCAGCAGGGGGGGCAGTTGAGGGCGAGCAGGCCAGCACAGGGGGCAGTTGGGGGTGATCAGGCTGGCGGGGGGCGGGTATTTGGGGGTGAGCAGGCTGGCGGCAGGGGGCAGTTGGGGGCGAGCAGGCCAGCATGCAGAGTGGTTAGGGGAAATCGGGCAGGCAGGCAGGCAGGTGAGCAGTTAGGAGCCAGCAGTCCCTGATTGTGAGAGGGATGTCTGACTGCCTGTTTAGGCCCGATCCCTATAAACCAGCAGTAGGACATCCTTCTAGGGGGTCCCAGATTGGAGAGGGTGCAGGCCGGGCTGAGGAACACACACCCACCAACCCCCATGCATGAATTTCATGCACTGGGCCTCTAGTATAATAATAAGCCATCATATTAAAAGCATTGTATCATATCAGTTAAAACAAAACAATCTTTTTTGTCTAATTTATAGCTAGTTTTTGCCCAGTGATTCATATGGATAGGTTTCAGTTAAAAAGTATTGCCCAGCCCTAGCTGGTTTGGCTCAGTGGATAGAGCTTTGGCCTGTGGACCAAAGGGTCCTGAATTTGATTCCAGTCAAGGGCACGTGCCTGGGTTGTGGTCTCAGGCCAATGTGCAGGAGACAGCCAATCAATGATTCTCTCTCATCATTGATGTTTCTATCTCTCTCTTCCTCTCCCTTCCTCTCTGAAATCAATAAAAAATATATTTTTTAAAAAAAAGTATTGCCCAAGCCTAGCCTGTGTGGCTCAGTGACTGAGTGTTGACCTATGAACCAGGAGGTCATGGTTTGATTCCCAATTAGGGCACATTCCCGGGTTATAGGTTTGATCCCCAGTAGGGGGCATTCAGGTGGCAGCCTATCAATGATTTCTCTCATCATTGATGTTTCTATCTCTCTCTCCCTTTCCCTTCCTCTCTAAAATCAATAAAAGTACATATATATATAAAGTATTGTCCAAGTAATTAAAAAAGAAAACAGATACCAAAGCTCATATCCTAGGGTACTTGAAAAAGGAAAGAATATACAAAAAAAGCTAGGTTATAAGTGGATAAATATTAAACAACTAGTAAAATGTGACCAGTGACCATGTCAGTGAACTGGATTCTCTTTAAGAGCAGAGAATATTTTTAACTTCTTTGTAGTCCCAGTTTCTCATGCGTACTTGGCAATAAATGTTTGATTCATTAACATAAGAACAAATAGAGTTGAATTATTGGTTTAAAAAAAAATGAAAGTGATAAATCATCCTTGAAATGAATATCATAATAATTACCAACTTTTATTGAGTACTTCTTATATGCCAGGCTCTATATAAAGACTGAATATGGGTTGTCACAATTTAATCTTGTAAAGTCAGGATATTTTTATTCCCACTTTGCAAATTTATTGGCTGATTTAATACCAAGTACTTGCACTCAGAGAGATTGCATTCCAATGAGGGAAACAAATGGTAAGCAATACAACATAACATTACAAGGTAAGGTAGTGTAATTTACACACTACGACATAACATAACATGATATGTTGTAATGTAATATCATTTCATGTTGGGTTCCTCAGGAAACAGACTCTGAGACTGTGAGGGGAAGTGAAAGAAGCAGGACTGGGCAAAGGGAGAAGTTGGACCATGTGATTCAGGCTGAATGAACTCCTCAGCCAACCCCACAGGGAGCTCTCAAGATGGGATGGCCTTGAGTCTAAGCATCTGGGCCTTTTTATCTCCATAGTCTTCAGATGCAGGCTGCACTGGGAAGAGTCCATGACCTTGGGTGAGGTAGCTCTCTTCAGCCAAGGGCAAGTCCCAAAGAGGCCTGACAGCTGGCAGTACTCACAGCAGCTGGAGATAATCCTTCAGTCTTAATAGCGATGCTCTTGATTCAATGCCAGAGTCTTGCCCACTAGAATGTAGGCTCCATTAGGACAAGGATCTGGTTTTGTCTCTGGCGTGTCCCAAGTGCCTAGAACAGAGTACCTGCACATGACAGGCACTTCTTGGTATTTGTAAAATTCATGAATTCATGGTAGTAAATTATAACATCATAAAATATAGATCCAAACCAAAAGTTTCTGAAAGCTGAGGTCAAGTTGGAATACAGCATATTTTTAAACAATTTGTACTTATTATTAGTTTTAAAAATAATAATAATTTGAAAAGTATGCTTCTTTTTGTCACCTTGGTTTAAAACTGAGATCAGTGATTTGAAAATCAGTTTGTAAGTTGTTTATTTTAATACTTGATCTTGATGACTATTGTTATGGGCTGAATTATGTCCCCCCAGACTTCATATGTTAAAATCCCAAACCCCAGTAACTCAGAATGAAGGGTATTTGGCGATAAGGTCATTAAAGAGGTGATTAAATTAACAGGAGGTCTTTAGGTTGGAACCTAATCTAATATGACTGGTGTTCTTATAAGAGAAGGAAATTTGAGAAAGACATGCATACATATAGGAAAGGACCATGTGAAGACAGAGGGAGAAAACATCCATCTGCAAGCCAAGGAGAGAGGCTTCAGCAGAAGTTAACCCTACAGACACCTTGATCTTGAATGTCTAGCCTCCAGAACTATGAGAAAATAAATATCTGTCGTTTAAGCCACCTCAACTATGGTACTTTGGAATGGCAGTCACAGAACACTAAAATAGCACTCATAGCTGAACAAGGCACCCTGCAAAGGCCCAACACACCCAATATATAATATAAACTTGGGGTGAGGGCCATCCTTAACAAAAGACAAGAGCTAACAAATGCTCATGGGGATGTGGAGAAAAGGAACCCCTTGGTGATGGGAATGTACATTTGTGCGGCCACTATGGGAAACAGTATGGAAGTGCCTCAAGAAATTAAAAATAGAATAGGATCCTATTACTAATCCAAAATCCATGGGTCAGTCATTTCAAAAGGCTAAAATTCAAAACATCAGAGTTTGAAGTAAGAAAAGGTTATTGATCAAGAAGGAGCCAACCAAGAAGATGGAAGACCTAATCCTCAAATCCATTTTAAGAAAACAGAGAATCCAGGGTTATTTTATGTCTAGAGGGGGAAATGGGCGGGGCAAGAAGTGATTGACAATTACAGACATCTGGGAGCCGGCAAGGTCTGAAGAAGATTTTGCACAAAGCTCCTGCAAATCTTTGATAAACAATCATTATCTCCTTGAGAGAGGCCCCTTCCATTAAAGGGCTCTTTTTGTAAAGCTCGGGCTGAAAGCAGAATTCCTTTAATGGTTAGAGTGTCCATATGCAAGACTAAGCAAAAGCTATGAGCCTGCAGGCCATGGGAACAAAGGAAGCTTGAACAAGGTGAGTCAGAGAGACCAAGCATTTCACTGTGTTACAATCCCACTTCAGGGTATACATCCAAATGCAAGGAAATCGTTGTCTCAAAGAGATATTTGTACACATGGTCATAGCAGCATTATTTACAATAGCTGGGAACAATCTAAGTATCTGCCAATAAATGGTTTAATGAAGGAATGAATATTCCATTGTGTATGTACATTTTGAGCAGTCATATGTATGTACACAATGGAATATTATTCAGCCTTTAAAAAGAAGGGGGGCAGGGAATCCTGTCATTGTGACAACATAGATACGGTTAAGTAAAGCCAGAGAGAGAAAGACAAATGCAGTACGGTACACTTCTATAGGAATTTTTTGTTAGGTTGAACTCATAGAAATGGAGAGTAGAAAAGTGGTTGCTGGTTTCCAGGGACTGAGGGGTGGTAGAAATGGAGAAAGGCTGCTAAAAGGTTACAAACTTTCATTTAGAAGATAAATAAGGTCTGAGGATCAAATGTATAACATGGTGACTCTAGCTGATAACACTGTATTGTATAACTGAAATTTGCTAAGAGAGTAGAACTTAAATGTTCTCAGCAAAAAAATCTTTACAAAGTAAATATGTGATAGATATGTTAGTTAATTTGATGGAGGGAGTCCTTTCGCACTGTACAGATATCAAATAACCACACTGTATATTTTAAATATCTTGCAATTTTGTTTGTCTATTACATCTCAATAAAGCTGAAAATAGTGGGTTGTGAATACACATTTTAATAATATTCTTGATAAATGGGAAAAAATTACCTTGGTTTTAATAGCTCTGATTTATTTCCTTTCCTTTGTGATATGGCTTATATTAGGAGTAGGCAAAGAGCCACCTCTACAAGGCTATTATTCATATGTACTTTCATTAGTAGTATTTTTTAATCTGCAATCTCTCTGCATGGGGCGTTGTCAAGCTACTTATCTATTTAGTGGGCATTCATTTAGTTAAAGCAAGATAATATAATCTGAAAAACTACTTACTAGACTATACTTTGAAATATTCTGAAAGCAGACAAAAGAGTAAGAATAACGGCCCCTCCTCATGTCCGCTCTGTGGAACTCAATGCCCCACTCAGGAAAACTTCCACACTGTTCAAGATACAAGGGTGTTCGACATACAGACAAGGAAGGGTTCCAGCACCAACCGTTCCATGCATGCTAGTAAGCTGAATCTCTTTCTTATATTTTTAGGCAAAATAAATAATAGTCCTTGTATTTTTTTTCTCCTAGATCCCAGATAATGTCTTTAGCCAATATCTGGGATGCATAAACCCCCACTATGGAGGCCAGTCTCCTTGAGTAAACAAAGAGAACAGCTGTTTTTTGAATCACTTCTCAGACAAAAGCCAGCTCTGCCCTTGTTCTATTATGTGTAGAATTATCCAGGCCCAGAGTGACCCGCCACTCTCTGAAATGCCTCTCAAACAACAAACACCAGCCCTCAAACTCCTTATTCAAGGGCATTCTCTCTCCTGGGGTGCTGCCACCTGATTGCCCTGAAGTGTGTTCCTCTCTAGCAGAGACAACATTGTGAAATCCCTCCTCATTCCCTAAAGAAAATCTAGGGTTGAGTGTTATTCTGTGGTCTTTGAATCTCTGAGTTCGACCCAGAGGATGCACAATTCAGAAGCCATGTAATCCTCTCTCCAGCCTGCCCGGGTTTGCTGTCTGTCACTCATCAAAGCCAATGTCTTTGTAAACGGCTTTAGGAACCACATCTGCATGTCACCGAGCAAATAACATGTTCACTGTTAACTGACACAGGAAAATGCTCTAGGATTGTGTTCCTGTCTTTGTTAGAGGATGGTAAGTGCCACTTTCCTTACAGTTTTCAGCGAGGTTCTAATTTGAATTCCCCTTGCCCCCTAAGTGTTGGTTTTAGTCAGTGTCTCTGTTTTTGTGGCAAGATTGGTTTTATTACTAAATTATACCAATATTTTTCAGAATTTAAATTCTTTTTAAACTAATTTTCTCTTGGGGTAATGTGTTTTATATATTTTTTAATCATACCAATAAAATTTCCCTTGAGGGTATCTTTTTGTCCTAGAATTTTAAAAATAGATTATGATAAAAATTGTGTAAGTATTTAGGTGTAAATCATTTCTATTTCCTCAAATTGTTTTTCCTTCTTTATTAAAGTCATCCTATACATTCACATGTAATATTATTTAAAGTTCACAGACACTATCTTGTGTTCAGCTTTTTTTAATTAAATTTACATTTTTATATAAATATCAGCCAACTAAATGAACTTGGGCACCCTTCTGTTTGTTCCCAAGTTTAAAACAGGAAAAATAATGTCTACCACTCAAGATTGCATTGTGATTAAATATGTTAACATAGGTAAAAATCTCCAACAAAATGAGGGAAACATGGTTGAAAACGCGTTTAATGTGACTGTATTAATAAAGTTCACAAAATTGTAATTTTTAATAGCTAATTCCCTCATATTGTTTTGAAATAGTTTAGCCAGTTTACTCTCAATGACTGAATGAAAAACTGCTAAACACATTTAGTATATTCCTAAATTGTATCCTACTTGCTTCTGAAAAGGAAACAAAGCATACAGCCTGGACACATTGCTCACCAGAGAGAATTGAATTTTAGGGTTTTTTCATTGTTGTTTATTTTTGTGATTTTAATAGGTTTTCAAATATGCCATAACTTCTTCTAATTTGCATTTTGTTATTTGTAAACAAAGCTAATTTGCCACATGGGAGCCTTCCAAATTTTCTGTTATGTAAATGCTCTATTCAAGCTTTTTGAATAGACAGGAGAATAGACAGGAAGTAGAATGTTTTTTTTAATAGTTTATTGATTTTTAGAGAGAGAGGAAGGAAGAGGGAAAGAGAGAGAAGCATCAAAGTGAGAGAGAAATATCCATCCTCTGCTCCCTGCATGCCCCCCACCAGGGGAATCAAGCCCCTGACCTGGGCATGTGTCCCCACTGGGAACTGAACCTAGACAACCTTTCGGAGCACCAATGATGGCCAAACGACTGAGCCACACTGGTCAGGGCAGGAGGTAGAATCTTTTACCACATCCCCCTCAGCCTGCATCTTTGGCTTTACAGTAAACAAAAATTATTTTGCATTTCCCATCATGCTCAGTTACCTGACAATAATCCTCCAGTGAAATTAACTTGTTCGGAAAAGAGCTTTTTCATACACCAAAGGTGTGCAATGAAAGTTAGGGGAACCAGTAGCCTTTCCTGTGCCCTGAATCCTACAGGTCAGTGACTCTTGGGGTATGACTCCTTAGGAAGCAGAGCGCATCTATTTGTGCAGACCTGGCCAAAGTCCATCACATTTGTCCCATCTCTGACCATTTTGGCACTGCTCTGGATACCCAACAGTCTTCCATGTCTTTCAGAGGGAATTTCCTAGACCCTTGATCCCTGCTGCCCCAGACTGCCTGCACTCTCAGGGTTTGTCTGGAGGCCATCTGGCCTTTGAGATTGGGGAGGGAGGACAGTTCCCCAGGGCATTCATTCCATACTGTTTGTCTCCGGAGGGACTTTTCTTTGTTTGCTCCCAACCTGCAAGCTCTGCCAACTTCAGCATTAAAGCACTTAGGCAAAGCGATAATTCCCAAGAGGATAAAGAAGGAAAGACTCTCTCAGGAAAATCTCTCTTTTTAAACTCCTAACCTTATTATTAAACATTTGAAGGAAAAAAGCTGCTGACAGTCTTAAATATGTTGAGTACAATAAGCTAAAATCAATTCTCAAAGCTAACGTTTGGTTGTCTAACTTAAATAATTTGATCATTACCTTTTGGAAAAACCAACATGAACAGTAGTGCACTGAGGCCTGAAAAGAAACAAACAATTGTTTTAGCAATAGCAGCTAGCATTGTAGACCAACTCATGACTGCCTAGCACTGTAAATTTCTAGCACAATATTGATAATAGTGATAAATTATTCCATAATTGGTATTGGTGTATTGCTGATGCATTTACCATGTGCTGATATAGGAAGTGTGTGTTGTGGGGGAGGGAGAAGTATTATGATTCCTCTCCATTTTTTAAATGAAGAAACAAAGGTTCAGAAAGTTAAAGTAGTTTGCCCAAGGTCACAAACTAGGCATTACAAGACTAAAAACCAATTATATTGCTCCTATGTTGGTATTGTACTGCATCTTCCACCTACCAAAGGGGAAAATGTTATGTATATGAGTAAATAGGTGTCCTTAAATCTATAAAACTTCATCCCAGCAGCAACTTACTTCTGTACAGGTAGTTTTCTTGCCAACGTGGTGCTCTGTTTTTGCTGTTCTCATTAGTCACTCTTTTTTAACATTTTTGGTTTCACCAGGTGTTTTAACGCCATTTTGCAATGCTAATAGCACCCAATGAAAATCACTCATTATTAGTTAAATAAACAATTTGATTCTAAATCCAAGAGCACAGCCAGAATTGATGCCTATGAGGTCACACAAGTGTTTTAGGTGGTTACTGCACACTAAGCAAACACACTCATCAATGCTATTTGAGTTAAACATGAATTATCTACACTAATAAAAGAGAGATATGCAAATTGACCGTACCTCCGTGGTGCCAACCAATCAGGAGTAAGTATGCAAATTAACCCAACAAAGCTGGCAGATTAATTTGCATACACAGGAGTGGAACGAAGACTGAACACTGAAGACTGAAGATTGAAGACTGAAGACTGAAGAGGCTTGGCTTCTCAGCTCTGGCCGGAGCGGAGGCCTGGGTCCCAGATGCCAGAGGAAAACTGGTGCCAGCAGCCAGGGGAAGGAAGGCCTATTGCACGAATCTTTGTGCAACGGGCCTCTAGTGAAGTATAAAATTTCAGGAATCATTTTCCCCCTTCCAGTGTCATAGCTCCATTTTTAAAGTTTTCCCTGTTTTACTTTAAATGCAGTCTTTTTAGCTGCGCTTTGCTGCTTTTTCCACTTCCATATGAAAACTTCAAGAAAAATACAAAGCCACCTGAGTCTTTGCACCTTGGATATTAGAATGATTTTGTTCCAACCTTCAAGCATTCAAATGTTGTTCCTTCCTGTTTAAGTTGGATGAGTTTTCACTTAGAGGAACTGAACGTATGCCGCTGAGTGCTCCCCTCACATTCTCCGCCATGTGTGGTCGATTAAGTCCAGCAGCATGGAGGAGGTTTCCTAAAGGACCGCACTTCCTGAGGAACACTGAGTTTACACCTACTTTCTAAATATTCTTGGATCTTGATGGAGACAATTTCTTCTCAATAGCCTCAGCACAGAACAGGTTGGGCTAGACATGAGCACACCTCTATCTAACCTGGCAGCAAATTACTCTTTTTAAAAACTGCACTGCTGCCGAAACCGGTCTGGCTCAGTGGATGGAGCGTCGGCCTACGAACTGAAGGGTCCCGGGTTCGATTCCAGTCAAGGGCATGTAACTTGGTTGCGGGCACATCCCCAGTAGGAGGTGTGCAGGAGGCAGCTGATCGATGTTTCTCTCTCATCGATGTTTCTGACTATCTATCCCTCTTCCTTCCTCTCTGTAAAAATTCAATAAAAATATATTTTAAAAAAATAAATAAATAAAATAAATAAAAACTGCACTGCTGCCCTGGCCAGTTGTTCAGTGGTTAGAGCAGGGGTCCTCAAACTACAGCCAGCTGGCCACATGCGGCCCACCAAGGACATTTATCCGGCCCACCGGGTGCTGCTGCCTGTCTTGCTTAGCAGCCGACTCGTCCCGGGCCCGCAGTGCGCATAGGAATTTGTTCACAGTTTTTTTTTTTAAACTATAGTTCGGCCCTCCAACGGTCTGAGGGACAGTGAACTGGCCCCCTGTTTAAAAAGTTTGAGGACCCCTGGGTTAGAGGGTAAGCCCATGAACCAAAAGGTCACAGGTTCAATTCCTGGTCAAGGGCACATACTTCAGTTGCAGGTTGGATCCCTGGTCCTGCTCAGAGCGCATGTGGGAGGCAATCAATCGATAATCAATGTGTCTCTCTCCCATTAATGTTTCTTTCTCTTTCCCTCTTCTTTCTTTCCACTCTCTCTTCAAAGATCAATGGAAAACATATTCTCAGATGAGGATTTTCATTAGGTGCTATTAGCATTGCAAAATGGTAGTAGACCTGGTGAAACCAAAAATGTCAAAAAAGAGTGCCTAATGAGAATAGCAAAAAGGAACTAGATACCACACTGTTTTCATTAAAGATCTCAGTCTTTCTACTTGTCATAAGATTGTCTTTATTTTCTGTAAATGCTTTTATGCAAATATGCACCTGGATTTTAATGTGGATGCTTTGCTCAGAAAAGCCCATATAAAATTGCTTCTAACAAAATAAAATTGGAACACAAACAGGTGCCTGGAAGACAGTCATAAAAAAAAAAAATGATGAGTCAAATGGTGAAAAGATATTTTGCAGTTATTTTAGTGGAGGTCTTGGTGGTGGTGATGTAAAAAAATCAGAATCAGTTTTTAAAATATAATAAAGCAATGCAATACTTGGTGATTCTTTTGGGAAAGTATTCCTTAAATCTGATAATTGAAAGCAGTTTTCTTTTGGTTTTACTAGTAGACATCTATTTAAATTTGTGCTTGACATAAACTAATTATTGTTAGATTACACATAGAGAAAGAAGGTATGTCATTTATATTGGAGAATGATTTTTTTAAATGTTTTACAATGAAGCTACATTAATATGGATTTCCTTCTTTGACTACATATAGCCATTTATCCTAGAGATGTTAGCAATTAACACTTGCTAACAAATTTAAGTTAGGTTAAATTTGGTTTAACCAATCAGGTTTCAGAGGAATATATTTCCCTACTTAAAAGAGCAAACACACTGTGTTCTAGACTTTGGAGTATTTTTTATATTTACATTTACTTATATTCAATTTTATTTGTTACTTTTTAATTTTTGCTGTTATACAGAAGAGTGTTGCTCATTACAGTTGAAGCTGCAACATTTTATCTCACATGTGTGCACTTTTAAACAACATTATATTTCTATTAAAATCATATAACCTCAATACACCTTCACTCTCAAGTGTTTTCTTTAAAAAGGTATATTGTGCCAAAACCGGTTTGGCTCAGTGGATAGAGCGTCGGCCTGCGGACTGAAGGGTCCCGGGTTCGATTCCGGTCAAGGGCATGTAACTTGGTTGCGGGCACATCCCCAGTGGGAGGTGTGCAGGAGGCAGCTGATCGATGTTTCTCTCTCATCGATGTTTCTAACTCTCTATCCCTCTCCTTTCCTCTCTGTAAAAAATCAATAAAATATATTTAAAAAAAAAAAAAAAAAAAAGGTATATTGTACTTGGTTTAAAATGACAAGATATGAAAGAAGGATAAAGCCAAAATAGGAGAAACATTACCTTGTTACACAATTCAAAAAAGAAAAAGTCAAATTTAACTATTATTCGACTCAATTACAATTGCACATGTTCCCAACACTTAGGTTACAAACCGGACAAATTTAAAAGTCAAATGTGGACTGATTTTCTCAAGCAGTGGCAGAGCCTATGGAAGCCTTGCTCCCTCATACAATGACTGAAACACACAGGAAATGGTCCGAAATGGGTCTTCCAGAATAAATATTTGCAAGGAGCTGGAAGAATCAGGCTTTTTGAAAAAAACATTACTTGCCATGCTCCAGCAGCATTGGCCTCCCATCTGCTCCTCAAATAGTCCCAGCTCTCTCCCACCCAGGCATTCATAAAGTCTGTTCTTCCTTCCTAAGATCCTCCTGTGCCCTCTGCTCACCCAACCGGGTCTTTCTCCTTACTCAAGTGTAAATATCACCTTGTCCAGAGGTCTTCCTACACCATCCAATCCAAAGTAAGTTCCCAGTTAGTCTCTCAGACCACTTTTTGTTCCGAGCACCTACCATCTGTATATAGCCAATATCTCATTAAACTTAGGATGCCAGCAATTGGTAGGCACACCTCTATATTACATATCATGAAGGAAAAAAAAGGGTGTTAATCAAGCTATGACACATTTAATTTTAGGATGTGTCCCGATGTTGGATATATTAAAATATAGGAGGTGAGGGTGACTGGGAAGAGATTAACCAAAGAACTTATATGCATATATGCATAACTCATGGACACAGACAATAGTGTGGTGAAGGCCTGGGATAGGGGAGCAGATGCAGGCTAGAAGGGGTCAATGGGGAGAAAAGGGGTACATCTGTAATACTCTCAACAATAAAGATTTTAAAAATAATAAAAAGAAAAGAAAATATAGGGGAATTGTGTGCTTAGAACTGATGGGACATCATCCAGGTGTCTATATATGGATCTGTGTCCCCCACTGGTCAAAAGTGTCAAGGGCAAGGACCATATCTGTATTATTTACCCTCAAAGCCTGCATATTTATTGAATAAGTAAATAAGTGGCCAGATGGCCACAAAGATATGTCATTATTAAATATGTTATTTGAGGTCTGATTCTCATTTACACCTCCACATTTTTTGCACTAAGAAAAGTGGCCCTAGCCCTGACCAGTGTTATTCAGTGTTTAGAGCACTGGCCCACACACTGAAGGATTGTGGGTTTGATTCTTGGTCAAGGACACATACCAGGGTGACAGGTTCAATTCCCAGCCCTGTCGAGGTGTGTGCAGGAGCCAACCAATGGATATGTCTCTCTCACATCTGTGTGTGTGTGTCTTTCTCTCTCTCTCTCTCTTTCTCTCTCTCTCTCCCTCTCTCTTTCTCCCTTTCTCCCTTGCTCCCTCCCTCCCTTCCACTGTCTTTAAAAATCAATGGAAAAAATATCCTCAGGTAAAGATTAACAAAACAAAAGCAAAAAAGAAAAGTAGCCTTAATTCATTATAGTAAAAGACATAAAATATGAAATAAAGGATTTCTTACAACCATTCTCAATAAGTAGTATCCTCTTATATAACTTGTACCTAATATCTGTCAATGTCTCTTCATCTTTAGATAAACTTATTTCATAAACTTATAGAATCTGATGTTTGAAAGAGAGATCAGGTGGGGTTCAAAATCAACTAATTTCTTTAACTACATATTCCCTCATCTGTACAAAGAAAAGATTAAACTACACAATCTCTACTAGATTATTAGCTATTACACTGTGGAGGTGCAGAAGGTAACGAGTTGTAAAGAATAGGTTCGCTGATATATTTCATGTTGTCTGCGTTGTCATTAAAAAAAATAGAAAGAGGAAGAAGAGCTTATTCGGCCAATATTAAAACCCACTCTGGGCTGTGGATCCATTTTTTCTATAGATTAGATACATTTTCTTAATTACTGGGAAGTGAATATCCAATACTCAAAAGAATTCTCTGTGGAAGCCAAAAAGAAAATATGTTTCATTTATAACATTGCTTTTGCAGAGTAAAAATGCTCTTGGTGGAAATCTCACTAGAACTATTGTTAGTGTTCTATAGCCTTCACTACCATCTTATATAATAAAGAGCTAATATGCAAATGGTCATCATGCCATCACACCCACACGCCATCACACCATAGGCTCAGACACTCAACACTGGGGAGAGAGGAAAGGGGACCAGCCAGGCACAAATAAACTCACGAGAGAGGAATGAGGACCAGCCAGGCACAAATGAGCTCGCAAGAGAGGAATAGGGGCCAGCCAGGCTGCAGCCCGGGAGAGGGACAAGCTGCCCACCCCATGGTCTCGGGCACCTGTGACTGTGGCCTGGGCAAAGCCACCCCTGCAGCTGCAGCCAGCCCGGGCGAAGCCAGCTTGGGTCCTGGGTGTCTGCGGCTGGCCAGAGGGAGGGAAGCCCAGGTCCCGGGTGCCTGCAACCAGACAGAGGAGGGAATCCTGGGTCCCGGGTGCAGGGTGAGGCAGAGAAGGTTAGGGGTGATCAGGCCAGCAGGGGAGCAGTTAGGGGCAATCAGGCAGGCAGGCAGGCAAGCGGTTAGGAGCCAGCAGTCCCAGATTGCAAGAAGCAGTGGGACATCCCCCAAGGGGTCCGGTATTGGAGAGCGTGCAGACCGGGTTGAGGGACCAACCCCCCCCCCCCCCCCCGCATGAATTTCGTGCACCAGGCCTCTAGTGTAAGTATAAAAATGCATGTAAACAGGAGATTAAGGAAGTTGCAATAACAGCAAAAGGTGTGTGCTTTGGCATTCTCTTCAAGGATGTATCAATTGCTTTGTGGCAGTATGCCTCTCTTTCCCCTGAATTTTAGTCCATAAACCATGATTTTAGCTGATTTAGGACAGTAACAGGGGCAATGTCTTGCTACCATAATGAGGACAGCACCAACAAAGTTGTCTAGCAAAAATTCGAGGTTACTGGACCTGTTCAACTTAATGCTAATTTAGGTACAAAATTATGTTAAAGTCCTTCAGTATTCTTAACTGAAAGAAAAAGTGACAAGTGCAGCAATGCAAATGTTACTGCTCTGTTGACTGTTTGCTAGTTTTGAGACAATGCTTTTACCCTGTTAAATCAAATAAAATAATGTTGTTACAAAGTAATTTCCAAATTCACAGCTCAACCCAGAAGTTCAATGCTTCCTGGAAACTCTCTAGAACTGGATCAATTTTTCAATTCAAATGAATAGAACAACTATGTGTCCTATACCTCATAAGTCTCCAAATTTAACTTGACTCCTATTCCCCTCTTCCAGATGGCTAGTAGTGAGGAGGGGCAGAATTAGCAAGAAACCCAAAGAGACACGGATCCTGTATACAGTTCCTGAGACACCTGTGTTCAATGGTCTTTCTCTGTCCCAACCAGTTTTTCCTGAAGCTAGCATTACTAACAGAATTACTCAGGTAAACAATAAATTTTAAGTATGTAGAGGTTTTCATCCTTTAGGGGTTTTCCTTCATAAAACCATTAAACTAGAATTTTTTTCTCTTCAAAACTAAAAGTGTAGTTGGACAGAATCAACAACAAAAAGTCATTTCCCCGGAAGATATCTCCCATCCTCCATTATAAGTCAATAGTACTTATCTTCCCAGGGATGGCTTGTCACCTCATATGAGGGACCTTGACATTTTATGGGATGGTAAACCACTTCTGTCATCCTTACTTCATGCCCTAGGGATAAGATGTGTCAGGTAAGGTTGAAGGAAAGAGCAAAGGAAAGAAGAGGAAGGAATCAGATATCACCTTTTTTTCTCGTCCATCTCCAATTTTTTAATATCAATAATATTTCATAAAGACATTGAGAATATGCATTAGATGGAAGTAGCAGACAGTGAAGATATACAAGAACATAGACTACAAAATATTTTATAACTTACTACTTGCCTTCTGGACTCTTTTAATGATGTTTAGGTCTTAAGAGAAATTCTATTGACTTCTTTTCTATATTAGCTTCCTGTTTATATTTTACTTATCTTTCCCCCATCATTATCATAACTTTATAAGCCATGAAATCAGAACTTAAAACTAGAGAAAGAAATTTTAGTCTGAATAAATTGAATCTTACTTTGTTTTTTCCCCAGGTGATCAAAATGCTTCAGAATTCTCTTCATAGTTCACTCACATAATCATCCTCCCCTTCTTTCCTTATATCTTATCTTCACAACCTTTTAAATATTTCTTCTCTATTTTTTTCAATCTCCAAATCTTCATTAATATCAGAGGACTGTGTTTAATGAATATAGCAGGTGATTAAAAAAAAAAGTATGCATTAGAACTGAGCAAAGAGTAAACAAGTGACAGTACCACCAGTTTACAGGCATATGGAGCAAATGGAATGCCACACAGTTCTGGTTGTCATACAAGTTGGTACAACCACTTTGGAAAATTATTAAAGCTGAACCTATGCATACTTTATGACCAAGAATTTTAGTCATTTACTTAGACAACACTCAAGAGAAATGTAAATATATGTGCACCAAAAGACATGTAGAAGAATGCTAATAGCAGCATCCTATCTAATAAAAGAGTAATATGCAGATTGACCATCACTCCAGCACACAAGATGGCTGCCCCCATGTGGTCAAAGATCCTGCCCCCATGTGGACACAAGATGGCCAGCAGGGAGGGCAGTTGGGAGGGACCATGCCTGCAAGGGAGGGCAGTTGTGGGCAATCAGGCCAGCAGGGGAGGGCAGTTAGGGGTGACCAAGCTGGCAGAGGAGGGAAATTGGGGCAACCAGGCCTGCAGGGAAGGGAAGTTAGGGGTGACCCAGCTGGCAGAGGAGGGAAGTTGGGGGCAACCAGGCCTGCAGGGAAAGGCAGTTGGGAGGGACCCAGGCCTGCAGGGGAGAGCTATTGGGGGGGACCAGGGCTTCAGGGGAGGGCAGTTAGGGGTGACCAGGGCTGCAGGGGAGGGCAGTTGGGGGGGACCCAGGCCTGCAGGGGAGGGCAGTTGGGGGGGACCCAGGCCTGCAGGGGAGGGCAATTAGGGGCAAACAGGCTGGCAGGGGAGTGGTTAGGGGGTGATCAGGCTGGCAGGCAGAAGCGGTTAGGGGCAATCAGGAAGGCAGGCAGGCGAGCAGTTGGGAGCCAGCAGTCCTGGATTGTGAGAGGGATGTCCGACTGCCCGGGCAGTCGGACATCCCTCGATGGGTCCCAGATTGGAGAGGGTGCAGGCTGGGCTGAGGGACACCCCCCCCCATGCACGAATTTCGTGCACCGGGCCTCTAGTTGTTTATAATAGCTGAAAGCTGGCAACAGCTCAATTCTCTCATTGAATGACTAAATCATCCAATAGAATACTGTATAAATACTGAAAGAAGTATTGTTGCACATAACACAGGTGAACATCACAACTATAATGCTGAATTACAGCAACCAGAAAATTAAAAAGAGTAAGTACTATAGAGAGTGAAGTTTCAAAAGCTGGAACAAATAAAATAGTCTGTGTTGATAAAATGTCAGAGTAATGATTATCTTGGGGGATGA
Source organism: Plecotus auritus (assembly GCF_963455305.1). Lineage (NCBI taxonomy): Eukaryota > Metazoa > Chordata > Mammalia > Chiroptera > Vespertilionidae > Plecotus > Plecotus auritus. The sequence continues at coordinate 140,059,541 of NC_137772.1, read as the reverse complement.
CTTAATGATGTAATGTCAGAGTATGAAGGAAGTTTCTGGGTTATTAGTAATTCAGTGTATCTTGAACTGGATGTTTTACCTGGGCATGTTCACACTCTAAAAATTCATAGAACTTAAGATCTGTACATAATACTGCATGTAAATTATATCTTAATTTTTTTTTTGAAATATATTTTATTGGTTTTTTTACAGAGAGGAAGGAAGAGGGATAGATAGTCAGAAACATCGATGAGAGAGAAACATTGATCAGCTGCCTCCTGCACACCTCCCACTGGGGATGTGCCCGCAACCAAGTTACATGCCCCTGACCGGAATCAAACCCGAGACCCTTCAGTCCGCAGGCTGACGCTCTATCCACTGAGCCAAACCGGCTTTGGCTATCTTAATTTTTTAAAGCCATATTAGTTGGATTCTGGTTTCTCTAAAATAGGAAAAATGATCTTTATATCCCTTTCTTAGAGATCTTTAAACCCTGGGACTTTAATAAGCTTTGTTTCTCTGCTAAACAGCTCTTAAATTCTCCCTAAATTCTACAGCTTAGAATATGACCTATCATCTGAATGATATGACTAACATTGAATCTAATACAAATCATTATATAATATCAGTAGACTTTCAAAGTCAACCTTGGAACTGTGTTTGATGATAAAAAGTCAAGATTTTATATAGTAATGGGGTAATTATTTTAAAATGGAGATACAATAGAAAAAGCAATCACCATAGCTATGCTATATTTAATAAGTATTAGAGGGACAATAGTAATAACTATAGATTGAGTCTGACATTCTTCTGGCTCCAAGTAATTGGCTAAAATTTCCTGGATTGTGTTTCTCTAAAAAAAAGGTTGAAAGGATAATGGTTGATAGATAAAAGTGAGGATGGTGAAATAAAAATGATTGCTAACATTAATTAACTCCAGATACCTGTGTTTGCCACTATTATTATGCCTCCTGCCTTCTATTATACAGCATTATGGTGTTATTCTATCCATGCAGGGTTCCATATATATAAAAGCCTAAGCAACCAAACAATCAAATGACCGAACAACCAAACAACCGGTCGCTATGATGCACACTGAGGGAGAGCTGCTCAACTGACTGACAGGTGTCAGATGCCAGGCACAAGCCTTTCCCACTTCTGTGGCAGCATGCTACCAAGCAGTGATGGCAGGCGCAGGAGAGCCGGGATGAGCAGAAGCCACGTGACGCCCGGCCCCACTACTACAACCCTCAGGGGATGTCAGACTGCCAGTTTTGGGGATCGGGGATCCCAGCCTGCAGGGATCAGGCCAAAACCAACAGCTTGACATCCCCCAAGGGGTCCCGGATTATGAGAGGGAGCAGGTCAGGCTGAGGGACCCCACTAGTGCACGAATTTGTGCACCTGGCCTCTAGTATATTTATAAATCCCAATGTCATTGTGACGTTTTTTAACAAAACTGCAATGTTGATTTATGTTCAACTTAGTGTCTACTCTAATACCAGGTTCTTTTCTGACAGAAAATTACTTTTCTACAATATGAAAAGTTAGTCATCAAAATAGAATACAATATTCTGTATAAGAAAAATTAATTTGTAATTTATTTTTATGACTATTGAATGTACTTTATTATTATTCACATATGGATTTCAGTCTGAGATTGAATTAAGATGACACAGATCATTTTGACGTATATAAGAAGCCCAGGAGGATACAATGGGCCTGCTGGTGCCAACACATTCTTGAATAAAAGTAGCATGAGGCTTATACTGTGAAAGATCCACAAGCAATTTTAATTTCTTCCCACTACTGTCATGCATTTTAAAATTTAGGATATATACCAACTAATAATAATATTTACCTAAGAAAAAAATATGTGAAAAGAAAGTCTGCTATGAAATATATTCTACATTTGCACAATATATGCCTCTACAGCCAGGGCCAAATGGAATTAATGTATTAAAATTACCATGAGCTAGCTATATTCAGACCAGTCCTATAAGTCATTAACACAGGTAATCAAAACATGGTCAAAATTGATTTGATGGCAAGAAAATTTTCTTTTCCCAGTATCTTCTGGATTTTCTAGGTTATTCATTATTATTCTAAACTGTAAAACAAGAATAATTTTACTGATATGTCTCCAATTTCCATTTTCCAATATACTTTATTCTTGGGGTCAAATATATGACCCACATATAATGCTTATTCTGTAAACTAACCCCCTTTGAGTTCCATTCTGCTTTCTTAACTTTGTTCTCCCTCTTCCTAATTTTCCTTGCCTATTTTATTTTATTTTATTTTATTTTAAATATATTTTATTGATTTTTTACAGAGAGGAAGGGAGAAGGATAGAGAGTTAGAAACATCGATGAGAGAGAGACATCGATCAGCTGCCTCCTGCACACCCCCTACTGGGGATGTGCCCGCAACCAAGGTACATGCCCTTGACCGGAATCGAACCTGGGACCCTTCAGTCTGCAGGCCGATGCTCTATCCACTGAGCCAAACCGGTTAGGGCTCCTTGCCTATTTTAAATCTTTCATTATATTGCTGGTATCTGTGTAAACCATTTCATATTTTTTTCTGCAAAAAGACAATTGTGCCAGCTGGAGTCCTCTGGGAAGCAGACAACATGATGAGATTAGACATGCAGGAAACTGTGGGGGGACTGGTGAAACATAAAGAGGAGGGAGCCCAGCCAGTATGGCTCAGTGGTTGAGTGTGGATCCAGGAACCAACAGGTCATAGTTCAATTCTCAGTCAGTCAGAGCACATGCCCTGGTTGTAGGATCAATTCCCAGTATAGGGTGTGCAGGAGGCAGCAGATCAATGATTCTCTCCCATCATTGATGTTTCTATCTCTCACTCTCCCCTCCTGTCTGAAATCAATAAAAATATATTTTTATAAAAGAGAGGAGGGAGCAGAAGTAGCCAGAAGGAGGCTCCCAAGGAGTAGAAGCAATAATCAAAAAGCTCCCAGCAAACAAAAGCCCTGGTCCAGGAGGCTTCACAGGGGACTTTTACCAAAACTTCAAAGAACAACTAACACCTATCCTCCTCAAACAATTCCAAAAAATCCCAGAGGAAGGCACACTTCCAAGCTCTTTTTATGAGGCCAGCATTATCCTAATTCCAAACTCAGATAAAGACACTACAAAGAAAGAGAACTATAGGCCAATATACCTGATGAACATAAATACTGAAATCCTCAACAACATATTAGCAAATCAGATCCAGCAATATATTAAAAATATCATACACCATGACCAAGTGGGATTTATTCCAGGGCTGCAAGGCTGGTACAATATTTGCAAATAATAAACGTGATACATCACATAAACAAGCTGAAAGATAAAAACCACATGACCATATCAATAGATGCAGAAAAAGCATTTGACAAAATCCAACACCCATTTTGATAAAAACTCTCAGCCAAGTGGGAATATATGACAAACCTACAGCCAACATCATACTCAATGGGCAAAAACTAAAACCATTTCCCCTAAGAACAGGAACAAGACAGGGATGACGGTTTTCACCACTCTTTTCAACATAGTACTGGCAGTCCTAACCACAGCAATCAGACAAGAAGAAGAAATAAAAGGCACCCAAAATGGAAAGGAGGAAGTAAAACTCTCATTATTCCCAGATGACATGATATTGTACATAGAAAACCCTGACGACTCCACCAAAAAAACTACTAAATTTAATGAAGGAATTCAGCAATGCAGCAGGATACAAAATTAACACCCAGAAATCAGTGGCATTTTTATACACCAATAATGAATTCTCAGAAAGAGAAACTAAACAAACAATCCCGTTTTCCATTGCAGCAAAAAATATTCAGATACCTAAGAATAGACTTAACCAAGGAGGCAAACGACTTGTACTTGGAAAACTACAGGTCGTGGTAAAAAGAGATAAAAGAAGTCCCTGGATCCCTGCTCAGCCTCACCTGTGGGTCAGGCAGCCGCCTCCACAGCCACAGCCGCCACCAGGCTCCCCGCCGGGACCGCAGCAGCTGCAGCTCTCGCCCCTGAAGGGGCGGAAAGCTCAGGTCCCAGCCCTGGGCGTGCAGGATGAACCGCTGCTGAGGGAAAAGCCCCGCGCTTTGTCACCTTTCCATGGAATACCATGACATCGGCAGATGGATAAGAAAGCCGAGGTCCTTCTGGACAGCTGAGGAGGTGGCCCTTTCCCAGGACCTGCAGCACTGAGCAGCCCTGAAGCCCGAGGAGAGGCACTGCATTTCGCACGTGCTGGCCTTCTTAGGCGCCAGCGGTGGCATCAAGAATGAAAACTTGGTGGAGCGGTTTAGCCAAGAAGTTCAGATTACCGAAAACCGCTGCTTCTACAGCTTCCACATTGCCATGGAAAACATCCATTCTGCAATGTACAGTCTCCTCATTGACACTTACATTAAAGATTCCAAGGAAAGGGAGTTCCTCTTCAACACCGTGGAGACGATGCCTTGTGCAAGAAGGCAGCCTGGGCCTTGCGTTGGATCGGGGACAAAGGGGCCGCCTATGGAGAACGTGCTGTAGCATTTGCCGCAGTGGAAGGAATCTTCTTTTATGTTCTTTTGCGTCGATATTCTGGCTCAAGAAATGAGACCTGGTGCCTGGCCTCATTCTCCAACCAACTGAGGAGCAGAGATGAGGGTTTGTACTGAGACTTTACCTGCCTAATGTTCAAACACCTGCTGCACAAACCTTCAGAGCAGAGGATGAAAGAGAATCACCAATGCTGTTAGGATAGAGCAGCAGTTCCTCACAGAGGCCTTGCCAGTGAATTTCATTGGGATGAATTGTACTCTGATGAAGGGGTACATTGAATTCGTGATGGATAGACTCATGCTGGAGTTGGGTTTTAGCAAGGTTTCCCGAGTAGAAAGTCCATTTGACTTCATGGAGAATATTTCACTAGAAAGGAAGACGAACTTCTTTGAGAAGAGAGTGGGCGAGTATCAGAGGATGGAAGTGATGCCAAGTCCAACAGAGAACTCTTTTACCCTGGACGCTGACTTCTAAATGAACTGAACGTCTGCTCTTATTTCGCTGATATTTTTTCCTTCTCAAAAGAAAAATTAGCAACTTTAAGTCTTATCAACTAGCTACACCATTAACATTTTTTAATGACATCTTTAAAACTGTAGCTACCCCAGCATGAGCCCTGTTTGATAATGGTCTGAACTAGAAGGGAAGCGTAGCCAAACCTCCTCTGAGCCTTTGGACGCTCCTGCCCAGTGTCTAGCTGTTACTAGCGGGCAGGCGTCCATGACCTCACTGTGGCTCTCAGCAGAGCTCTGTGGGGATACGGTCGGTCTGATCAGCAGGTTGAGCATTAAGTTCCTGCCACATGGCCATTGGAAGACATCAGCCTTGCTGCTTCACAGCAGATTGTAAAATTTACTTATTTGTACATAAAATTGGCACTTTATCCACAAATTTTTAAAAAGAGAGATAGATGAAGATACAAACAAGTGGAAGAATATACAATGTTCATGGATTGGTAGAATTAATGTCATTAAAGTGTCCATACTACCCAAAGCAATCTACAGATTCAATACAATCTCCATTAAAATGCCAATAGCATATTTCGCAGATCTAGAACAAATACTCCAAAAAGTTATATGGAACCAAAAAGGATCCCAAATGGCTACAGCAATCTTGAGAAAGATCACAATACCTGATATCAAGTTATACTACAAAGCCACTGTAATCAAAACAGCCTGGTACTGGCACAAGAACAGTCATATAGATCAATGGAACAGAACAGAGACTCTAGAAATTGACCCAGGCCATTATGATATTAAAATATTTTACAATGGAGTCAAGACAGTCTTTTCAATAAATGGTGTTGGGAAAATTGGACAGATACATCCAAAAAAATGAAACAAGACCACCAACTTACACTACACACAAAAATAAACTCAAAATGGATAAAAGACTTAAATGTAAGTTGTGGAACCATAAAAATCCTAGGAGAAACCATAGGCAGCAAAATCTCAGACATCTCTCATAGCAATATGTTTACAGATACATCTCCTAGGGCAAAGGAAACTATGGAAAAAATAAACAAATGGGACTACATCAAAATAAGAAGCTTCTGCACAGCAAAAGAAACCATCAACAAAATGAAAAGGGAACCCAATGTATTGGAGAACGTATTTGGCAATGATACATCCGATAAAGGTTTAATATCCAAAATATATAAGGAACTCATACAATTTAACAAACGGAAGACAATTCAATTGAAAAATGGGCAAAGGACCTAAATAGACATTTCTCTAAAGTGGACATACAGATGACCAAGATACATATGAAAAAATGCTCAAATCACTGATCATTAGAGAGATGCAAATTAAAATGACAATGAGGTATCACCTCACACCTGTCAGAATGGCTACCATCAACAAATCAACAAATGACAAATGCTGGTGAGGATGTAGAGAAAAGGGAACTCTAGTATACTGCTGATGGGAATGCAGATTGGTGTAGGCACTATGGAAAACAATATGGAGTTTCCGCAAAAAATGGAACTGCTATTTGACCCAGTGATCCTACATCTAGGAATATATCCTAAGAGACCCAAAACACCAGTTAGAAAGAATGTATTCATCCCTATGTACATAGCAGCACAATTTACAATAGCTAAGATCTAGAAACAGCCCAAGTGCCTATCACTAGATGAGTGGATAAAAAAGCTGTGGTACATTTACACCATGGAATATGATGCAGCAGTAAAAAAGAAGGATCTCTTACCCTTTGAGACAGCATGGAGGGACTTGGAGAGTATTATGCTAACTGAAATAAGCCAGTCAGAGAAAAACAAGTATCACATGATCTCACTCATATGTGGAATCTAATGAACAAAAAACTTATGAACAAAAAAGATCCAGAGACATTGAAGCATGGAATAGACTATGGAATCTCAGAGGGAAGGAGGAGGTGGGGGGGGGGGGGGAAGGAATCAACCAAAGAACTTGTATTCATATATGCATAACCCATGGACACAGACAATAGGGTGGTGAAGGCCTGGGGTTGAGGATGGGGGCAGACTAGAAGGGTCAATGGAGGAGAAAGGGGACATATGTAACACTTTCAACAATAAAGGTTTAATTTTTTAAAAAGAAAGAAAGGAGCCATGGATAGGAAGAATGGCATCCTGCAGGGCATTCTATGAAAGCTTCGGCCAAATGATCATTAGAAAGGTCCCAGGTTGTACTGCCATGGAGTCATTGGCTAGGGGCAGCCATCTAAAATGTGGTCACTGTGGTGGATTCTCAGAGGGGGTGGCTGAGGGTCTCCATCAACTATGCTCTCCATAGAAGTTTCTCTTGACAAAGATGGCATTGGCAAATTTCCACAGTCATCACAGCAATATACAAATAAATAAACAAACAAGAAAGTATTCACAAATAAATTTGCATCATTTCAAGGCTGTCACAGTAATTCTACCCAAACAAATATTCATTAAAAAGTAACATTCTAAGGTTTTCAAGTTATAATGGACTAAAGAACCAGTGCATGAAATTTGTGCAGTCGCGGGGGTCCCTTAGCCTGGCCTGTGCCCTCTCGCAGTCCAGGATGTCTGACTGCTGGCTTAGGCCTGCTCCACGTGGGCTTCTGGCTGAGTGGTGCTCCCCCTGTGGGAGTGCACTTACCTCCAGGGGGCAGCTCTTGCATTGAGCATCTGCCCCCTGGTGGTCAGTGCGTGTCATCGCAACTGGTCGTTCCACTGTTCGGTCGATTTGCATATATAGAATTATATAGGATTAGAATTAGACAGAGATTTATAGTGGCTGAACCATGTCTGAGTGCACCTCCTTAGTAATAGACAAAAATCCATAGGATGTGGAACTATGCCTTCCTGACACCTGGGATATTGGATTTGCTGCAACATGTAATTGTTCTCAGCTATTTTAACTGTGGTTATTTTTCACAGTGCCACACAGCAAGATATAAAGGAAGCGAATCTCAGGTTTTCTTTCCCCTCTGTTTCCATGGACACAGGTTTATAATTTTATATGAAAAGTCAAAATCTGTCACTCTCATTAAGTCTGTTCTTGGAGCTACTTTGCTAACAGCTTTGACTAATGCAGTAAAATAATTAGGAACCAGAAAAGAAACACACACAAATGAAAGGAAATGAGCCCCTTCTTAAAGATGACCAACTGAGGCAGGATGCAGGGGGAGCAGAGGGGGTGGTTTGGAAGGGATGACTAGAAGGCAACAAAGTACTTCATGAATGCAGGCATTACAGGGCATTGGATTGCATATAGTTTGCTTTTTAACCAGAAACAATAGAATTAATGTTCCTTTTAAGCATAACACATCTTAATGGTTAGCATTATATCCACCTCCTTCTGTCTCTTATACAAAAATGTGACTATATCAGCTGAACGGTTTCAAGAATCTTGCCATCAAAACATTTGCCTTTCCAAAAAAAATTCATAATTATCTTTATAATTATCTAATCAATTTTGGCCTAGCCCACTATGTTGCAAGCCCTGGGTCTCTGGAGCCATGCCATCTTTTTCTTATCACATACGGTTTACTGAGGCTTCACTGTGTGAAGGGCACTGGAGGACAAGAGAACTCTGTTTCCAAGTCATATTACATTTATAAATATGAATTTTAAAAAGCAAAATTAGGAAGGAGTTATTAAATTATAAGGAATTCTTCACTTTGCCGGAAGGATTTCTTTCACTGGTACCATGAAATTAAACTGATTCATGTTGTGTAATACCTTGTTCCTGAAGCATTTGGTGTGGAACTGGGCCATGTTCATGTCGTGGGCACCTGCATTCAGAACCGCCCACAGATTAGGTCCAACCCACCCAGAATAATCTCTTTTTTTCATAACTCAAAGTCAATTAATGTGGAGCCTTCACTCCACTTGCAAAATTCTTTCACTTATGCTGTATAACACAACCTAATCACAAGAGTGAGCTCCATCAAATTCACAGTCTCACAGGCAACATGGGGATTATAGAGTATGTATATCAAGAGGTAGGAATCTTAGAGGCCATCTTAGAATTCTGCCTAACACTGGTGAAAACTAAGTCTTCACTTGATTTATAGTGGTAAATTTTTATTGTAATAATGAAATCACAACTGGAATTAATTATTAATCTAAATACTATGCCTAATTAGCAACCTTACACATTGTTAGCTAGATTTAGAAATGCCTATACATATAGACTTTGATTAAATGTAGCCATGTTAACTGGAGATTTCATTACAGTCTTAGTACCAGTATTTTTTCCCCTGAGAATCATCCCAATCCTTAGAGAGTGCTCATGTGTGTGTGTGCAGTGTTGGGGAGAGGATTAGGGGATACATTTTGCCTGTTTGAGTAGAAGGTTGTTATTTAAAATTAATCAGAAATATACCACCAAGTACTTGACAGAGCGCAAATGCTGTTCAGATGGTATTTTCAATGTAAGAATCACTTGAAAATTTCTTTTTCAGAGAATATGAATAATCTCACTCTCCATATAAATATGACTATATATCTTCTATATAGCATATACATATGTTTTCTAATATATATATACTAATAAAAGGATAATATGCAAATTGGTAAGAACGCCCTCACAGTAATGACCGAATAGCTGGCCTCATGGAAAGACAAGGCCGGCAAGGGAGTTAGTGAGGGACAACCAAACAACTGAACAGCAGGGTGCATGGGGTGACCAGGCCAGCGTGGGTGGGGTGGGGGCAGTAAGGGGTGACCAGGCCAGCAGGGGGGACAGTAAGGGGCAACCAGGCCAGTGAGGGGGGCAGTTAGGGGCAACCAGGCCAGCAGGGGAGGGCAGTTGGGGGCGACCAGGCCTGCAGGTGGAGGGGGCAGTTGGGGGTGACCAGGCCGGCTGGGGGGGGGGGGCAGTAAGGGGCAACCAGGCTGGCGGGAGAGCAGTTAGGGGTGACCAGGCCAGCAGGAGGGGCAGTAAGGGGCAACCAGGCTGGCGGGAGAGCAGTTAGGGGTGACCAGGCCAGCAGGTGGGGGCAGTAAGGAGTGACCAGGCCAGCAGAGGGGGCAATAGGGGGTGACCAGGCCAGCAGGGGGGGCTGTGAGGGGCGACCAGGTAGGCAGGCAGGTGAGCAGTTAGGAGCCAGCGGCCCTGGATTGTGAGAGGATCGGGCCTAAACCGGCAGTCGGATATCCCCTGAGGGGTCCCAGATTGGAGAGGGTGCAGGCTGGGCTGAGGGGACCGCCCCTCTCCCTTCCTCTCCCCCTCCCCCCCATGCAAGAAATTGGGCCTCTAGAATATATATATATATTCTAGGCAAGGTTGAACACTGTTTGAGGAATGGCCTTTATTTTATGTTAGACATTTAGTCCAGAATCGCCATATCCATTCTAAATAATTATTCTAACAAATTATTCTCACTCTAACAAATTATTCTCTGATGTAAAATTTTCTGATCTAGGCAATTAAATTCTCTATTAAAATACCAACATATTTTGCAAATATCACATTTGAAAGTTCATCAAGAACTATTTTCATGACCTATTGTGTGAAAGGCAGTGCTCTATGTTCTACAAAAGAGACAGATCTCTACTTTCTAAAAAGGAGAGAATATAAGCAAGTAACAAAATAAGTAGGCTATTATCAGGTGATGATGCATTATATGAAGAAAATGAAAGAAGCTGATGAATAAGATTAAACTAGGGGCAGCAGAGAATGAGGAGAGGTTAATTTAGACTGTTTATGAGATAAATTCTCATTGAGGACTTTTAGCCGCAACCTGAAAGACAAAAACAAGGCCATCCAAGAGAAAAACTGAAGACAAAAGCCCCTGGGGAAAGGGATCACCAACGCAAAAACTTATGGTAGAAACAGATGGTGTGTTTGAGGAACACAAAGAAAGTCAGGCAGTACTGGAGTCCAATGAGAGTGGGAGAGGGAGAGTGGAGGTCAAATCATGAAGGTTATGTAGGCTTTATAAGCCATGCATGATTGAGTTTTTGTTTCTAGTTGTAGTTGGCAGCCATTGTAGAATTTATTTGAATTGTACTGTTTTTAAAAAATCACTCTGGCTGCTGTATTGTGAATGGTACTTGATAGCACCTCATCTATATTCATTGATTAAAACTGGAAACAAAATTTATTACTAGTCCCAGGGAAGCAATCAGTCAATTATCATTTTCAATATTTAGTGTTTATATTTGTTTTGAACACATCTATCAATTAATAAGATACATTTCTATTTGGCATAAATCTTGTCCATAATTATTTCTCACTAAAAACATAAAAGGGAACTGTCAAAGAAGTGTTATCAATATTTTTATTGCAATGGCTGTTACTTTTAAAAATCCAAAGGAAATGTGAAGCCCAAGAAATTGCTAAGGAGTACAAATGTGATGATATTATAGATGTTTTTAAAGAAGAAACACAACATTGGTATATGTATTTTGCAATAAAAAGGAATAAAATTTCATGGTACAGAAATGTCAAATTTGACAGGATTCTTTTCTTTTAAATAAGCTATGTTCAATACTCATAACTAGTATTTTTCAGCTATATTTAGTATGCATGAACAAACATGTCCTGTCCATCTCTCTAACAAACCTCCATCATTTTTGTTCACTTTAAGTAGCTAGGATTTAAAATATCCAAGCCATTCACTTTGAAGTGAAAAAATAAATAAAGCAAGCAGGGATGTGGGTACATTTCAAAATATTCTAAAAGAAATCTAAAATCAAAAGTCAGAAGCCTGGCAGAATCAATGTTAATCCTCTTTAGAGGAAACATTATCCTATACCTCAAATTATTTCTATAAGAAATTGGGCACAATGTCCTAAACACAACACAAGAGAAATAAAATAACATAGATTTATTAATAACAGCAGAAAAAATTGACAATAGAAATCAAGCAACAGTTACTTCAAGGTATTAGACTTATCAGACATAGACTTTAAAATTCAACACTTATAATTACAATCTTGAAGGAGATAAAAACCAAGACTGAGAATTTTGGCAGAGAACTGAAACCTATTAACAAAGAACCATATAAAAGCTCCATAAACTTCATTGGGAAACAAAATTACACTTCAGAATGCAATAGATGAGTTTAACAACAGATTAGATAAGACAAAAATATTAATAAAATGATGCTTAGATCAAAAGAAAAATTCAGAATAAAATGAGACATAAAAGGATGAAAAATACATAGTTGATGCAGTGAGAAACTCTAACATATAATAGAATGTGTGAGAAAGATAAAGACAGTTGGGACACAAGCAATATTTAAAGGATAATGGCTGCCGAAACCGGTTTGGCTCAGTGGATAGAGCATCGGCCTGCGGACTGAAGGGTCCGGGTTCAATTCCGGTCAAGGGCATGTACCTTGGTTGCGGGCACAGCCCCAGTGGGAGGTGTGCAGGAGGCAGCTGATCGATGTTTCTCTCTCATCGATGTTTCTAGCTCTCTATCCCTCTCTCTTCCTCTCTGTACAAAATCAATAAAATATATTTTAAAAAAATAAAAATAAAAATAAAGGATAATGGCTGAAAGCACCAAACCCAGGTGTCAAGAATTCTCACTTACCTGTGCAATATAAAAGCTTTCCCTGAGACAAGACACAAGATAATGATGGCTTGGCATGGCCGCCCTCACCTCCCAGAATCGGCAATGGTCCCGGGAGGCTGTGGGCTTGGCGCCCATCCCCAAGACCCAGACCACTTGGTGCCTGCATATGCAAATTAACCCACCATCTTTGTTGGGTTAATTTGCATACTCACTCCTGATTGGCTGGTGAGTGTCAAGGAGGTATGATCAATTTGCATCTTTCTCTTTTATTAGTGTAGATATTCTTAACAAGCAAAGAGAAAATACAAACAAATAAGAAAGTAAGGGCACTGAATAAGAGGGCAGGTAGGTATTATTCCCCTATCTTCTCCACCATGTATGTGCCCCAAGGTGAAACACCAACTGCAGGCACTGGCTGAGGATCTTGTGCTGGCTTAGATTCAATCAGGAACTCGGGCATGAAGACATGGTCAAAGGTGACCCTTCCTTGCCAAGAATTTATAGTCTATTTACAGAGATAAGACTACTGTACATGTAATCAGTTGCAAAATAGTGTCTTATTTATTCATTTGGGTATTTACTCATTTAACAAGGAAATATCGACTTCCTGCCCTGACCTGTGTGGCTCAGTTGGGTGGAGCATCAGAGATCATGGTTCAGTTCCCAGTCAGGGCACAATACCTAGGTTGTGGGTCGGGGGCATTCAGAAGGCAACTGATTGATGTGATGTTTCTCTCTTACATCGATGTTTCCCTCTTTCTAAAATCAATAAAAACATACCTTAGGGTGGGGATTAAAAAATAATAATAATAAATATCAATTTCCTGCCTACCATGAATCAAGCATTTTTTTGAGACATTAAGAAATCTAAAGATGAGCCACACAGAGTCTTTGCTTAATAGTAGACCAGAAAATCCAAAGAGAGTCAAGCAACCAAACTTGAAGGGTACAGAGAATGTTTCGTGGAGGACGAACTGAGCTAGGCTTTAATGGTGGAGAGAATTTGTATATAGTAAAAAAAAGGGGGGGCGGTAAATATGGTGTGGCCATGCATTCCAAGTTAATTTAAAAGCCTAGCAGATGAGTCTAGGATTCAAGCAATGGGAGTGAATTGTGGGTTTTTTTTACACATACGAAATGTCAAGACATACCCATAATTACCTTTACTCTCCATTTCCTGGAGTTGACAAGTATTCATTGCATATCTGTTTTAGGTAGAGGAGCACAGTGGTTAGAAGCATGAATTCCAGAGCCAAACTGCCCAGGTTTGAACCTGCCTCCACCACTTACTAAACTCAAGTGACCTAGATACTTTCCTCATATGGAAAATGGGAGAGTAATAGTAATAGATCTTTTTTAAAAGCTAAATGAATTAATTCACATTATGATTAAACCAATGCCTGGCACAAAATAAACACTTTATAATTTTGCTATAATTATAATTATTATTATCTGTTTCATGTCCATTATGACTCTTAACACTATGGTATATTTATTTTTTTTAAGTCTCTGCTCTAAAAGACCTTACAATTTAACTGGGGTTCAGGGGGGTGGCAGAAGTTGCCACTAATGTAAATGGTGAACGATACTTAGTATCATGAAAAAAATGTTCAAATACATCATGAAGAAAAAGAGAAAGAAACAGGAAACTACAATGCAGAACAGGAAGTATGATCCCAAATGTCTTTCTTTGAATTTACAGATAGAATTTCTAAAAATTTTAGAGGTTACCAGATACTATCTCTGTATTGTGATTATGAGTGGTTTTAAGAAGCATTATTAGATTGTAAACTTAAAGGAGAGGCAATGGGTGTAATGGAGTTCACGGGTTTGGGGATCATAAAGTGGGTAGATATCTCTGCTAAACCTTTTGCCTGTACAACCTTGAAGGAGTTTTTGTTCTTTTTCCTGTTAGTTTTATAATTTTTTCAGCCGCTATTTCTTCGTCTACAAAATGGGAATGTGCCTGGAGCCCACTGTGGGCTTTTTCAGCAGAGCAAATTAACTCCTCATAGCATTCATTGCCAGTCACCATAAGCCCATGTCCATACCATTGGCTACTCAGTGTGACCAGTGTTACAGTGTGATCAAGTTGGTCTCAGACATTTGTAAATATTCAATGATGTTCAGGTCAGCAAAAGAGTGTACTTATTTCTTCATTCATCTGGCAAGAATTCATGTTGAATATCTGAACTTGCATTGCAAGGTGCTGGGTAGTAAAATTCATAGAGATCTAACTTGTCACATAGTATGAGATTAATATTCACTTTCAATAATTTATTCATTCATTAAATAACTATTCACGAATTGTGTTCACTATGCTAAACAGTGAGTATGAAATTAGTTTAGCCCCAATTTATTTCTTCTAGCCTCTTACAAAAACTACATTTGGTTCTGCTTGTGTTTTCAAAGGAGACCTAAAATTATATTTACCTTTGACTATAAATAGCACTGGAATAAGCACAAGTCAAATAAATTCCTGCGGATCAAATCCTAGCAGCTCTTATATGCCATTTCAATCCTTTCATGCTGTTTTTGAGCTATTTGAGTTGAGGTATTTTGGGTTTGCTTATTTTAAAAGCCAAAATCAAATGCTGTCTCATTTTGTCAGTTTTAGGCAACATTGGAGGTTAAAAAAAAAGTCTAAAAGATTCTTATTTAATAAATAGTCTTAATGCTAGATAACCAGAACTTGAATGAAGTAAAAAGAAAGACACATAACATCTCTTTTTCTTCTCAGCAGTTTTTCAGACATATCTATTTCTAAAACTCATTCAGAAATAGGAAGATTCAAGAAATGTTCCTCTTATGAAAAGTTTGCCACATATCTATAAAGGTATTGTTCAGAGTTGTTAAGAACACAAAGTTTAAAACAATCTAAATATGTAGTAAGGGAAGACTAGTTAAATAAAATTTTGTATTTGAACAAAATGGAATATGTAGTCATTGAAATATTGTAGACAAATATTTAATGATATGGAAGGTTCCAGAAGATAAATTGTTATATAAAAATCAAATTACAAAATAATATTTACAAGATGTTTCAACGTCACCATTTTACCAGTTCTTTTTGTCTTTGAGGAAATTTTGACCTTGAGGATGTTTACTAGTATAATACAAATATTTTCATCAGATTGGGCCAGTATTGATAAAATTTTTTATCAAGAAATTAGTTCCTAGGGGGAGAAACCAAGATGGCGCCATAGGTAAACACCTAAACTGCTGCCTCGCACAACAATTTCAAAACTACAATTAAAGACAAAACGGACATCAACCAGAACCACAGGAAGGCTGGCTGAGTGGAAATTCTACAACTAGAAGGAAAGAGAAAAGCACACTGAGATTCAAAGGAGCTGCAGGAGGCAGAGGTACTGAGATGCGCGCGCGCAGAGAGAGCGGGCAACTGAGTGCACGGCTGGCTTTCTCAAGCAGGAGGGAGACAAAAGCTCCCAACTGTGCTGAACTCCAGTTCCGGGCGAGACTCTGGGGACCCAGATTCATTTGGGGAGAAACTGGACTGTCTGGCAGCGGGAGGAACTCAAGGGCGACTTTCTCTCAGAGGTGCTTGCAGCCGATTACCACAGGACACTGAGACACAGGGGCCTATTAGGGCAGGGCTGACGGGAAACCAATGCTGTCTGCTCTGCCCTGAGACTCCGCCCCATCCAAGCTGAGCACAGAGGCTTTTGCAAGTTTTGTCTCATAAGGGTGTCTCCAGCACAGAAGTTCTCCCAGCGTAGACACAGCTGATCCTCACTGCCAATTGGCCTGGAGGTCAATTCCTCCCAGTGATACCAACAACAATCAAGGCTTAACTACAACAAGATTGTGTACACAGCCTACAAAGGGGTGCACCAAGAGTGTCCACCTCAGGTTAACTGGGGAGACTAAGCCACTGGGCCCTGTAGGACACCTAGCACACAAAGCCACTCTATCAACTCAGGGAAGCAACCAAAATGCGGAGACAAAGAAACAGATCACAAATGAAAGAAATGGAGGAAAGCAAAGGACTGAATAGAGTTCAAAACCATGGTTATAAGGTTTTTCAAGAATTTTCTAGAAAAGGCCGATAAATTTAACGAGACCCTCAAGGATATGAAAAAGGACCAACTAGAAATTAAGCATACACTGACAGAAATAAAAAATATTATACAGAGATCTAACAGCAGACTAAAGGATCAAAAGAATCAAGTCAAAGATTTGAAATACAAAGAAGCAAAAAACACTCAACCAGAAAAGCAAAAAGAAAAAGAATCCGAAAATATGAAGATAGTGTAAGGAGCCTCTGGGACAACTTCAAGCGTACCAACATCAGAATTATGGGGGTGCCAGAAGAAGAGAGAGCAAGATACTGAAAACCTATTTGAAGAAATAATGACTGAAAACTTCCCTCACCTGGTAAAAGAAATTGACTTACAAGTCCAGGAAGCACAGAGAACCCCAAACAAAAGGAATCCAAAAGAGGACCACACCAAGACACATCATAATTAAAATGCCAAGAGCAAAAGACAAAGAGAGCATATTAAAAGCAGCAAGAGAAAAACAGTTAATTACCTACAAGGGAGCACCCATACGACTGTCAGCTGATTTCTCAACAGGAACTATGCAGGCCAGACGGGAGTGGCAAGAAATATTCAGAGTGATGAATTGCAAGAACCTACAACCAAGATTACTCTACCCAGCAAAGCTATCATTCAGAATTGAAGGGCAGATAAAGAGCTTCACAGACAAGAAAAAGCTAAAGGAGTTCATCAACACCAAACCAGTATTATATGCAATGCTGAAAGGTATTCTTTAAGAAGAGGAAGAAGAAAAAAAAGGTAAAGATAAAAATATGAACAACAAATATATATCAACAAATGAATCTAAAAATCAAGTGAATAAAAAAATCTGATGAACAGAATAAACTGGTGAATATAATAGAATCAGGGGCATAGAAAGGGAGTGGACTGACAATTCTCAGGGGGAAATGGGTGTGGGGTGCAGGAAGAGACTGGACAAAAATCGTACACCTATGGATGAGGACAGTGCGGAGGGGGGGGGGTAAAGGCAGAGGGTGGGGTGGGAACCGGGTGGAGGGGAGCTATGGGGGAAAAAAGAGGAACAATTGTAATAATCTGAACAATAAAGATTTATTTTTAAAAAATAAAAAAGAAAAAGAAAGTTCCTAGAGCAAATACCAATGAGTCAAATTATTTCCTTGATCAAAATAGTATCATAAACATTCTCTATATTTTTTCAATTTTATTCTTTATTTAACTGAGATTATTTCATTGGCATTAGTTATTTTTCCATTTAAATTATAAAATTATAATTCATTAATCAATAAGTATTTTATCATATCAACTTTTATGGATTCTTTTCTATCCTTGTGAGTTTTCTTTTGTGGTCTATTTCTACCAAATTTAATATTCTTGGGTGATATTTTACAGTTCTAAACATTGTCAAGAGATGTTATTCTTCTATTAATTTTTAGATAATAATAAATTTTTCCATGTACAATTTAAAACATTGTCAGTTTTATTCTATAAAGATTATTTATATTGGTAATGTTTAATGCAAATATTATATTCATTTCTCAATTAATCCATATAAAAATTGTAAGCAATTTAGAAGAGAGAAAGAATGGAGAAGAAATCAAAGAAGGGAGAGAGGATGAGTGAATGGAGAAAGCAAGAGAGAATAAGAAAAACAGAGACATCACCACCACCCCCAAAAAACAAAGAACGATGGGGCAACACATATGAATAATCAAAACAATAGGATCAAAATGGTGGGGCAGGATATTACTAAAATAAAATTTAAGGATGCTATCTCTTCAAGCTTGATCATGCTAATGTTTTCCCTGGACAAGATGAATTCCAGAAAGACTTTTGCAGAACATTCGTGTGTTTCCTACTTTCAACCTCCCTACATACTGATCTGCATCAGAGAAATGATGAATTCACCACATCAATGAAAAATCTACGTGACAATATAACAACCAGTTAAAATGTATAACATCTAATATTGTTTGTTCTACACAATATACGATTAGCCTGAGGTTGTTTATCTAATGACTGGATATTTTTACATTAGCCTGTTTGGGGTACACAGAGGTTCTATTGGATACTCAACATCCCATCTCTCAAAATAAAATATAGTGATCTCCTGTGATCAAATATAAGATCAAAAAAATGAGTAAACCAAATACTGGATATTGGTCTGCAAGTAAGGGCCAAGGGCATGGAAGTGAGCGAAGGGGTAAGGAGGAAAGGCACAATGGGGTAGAGCAGATAAGGACAAGGGTAGTATCCCTCAATTGATATATTTACTTCTCCGTGCCACTCTGAGAACCAAAAGATTTCTTGGTTTCTGCTATTTGTTGTCCCCAGTCCCTATGCATGTACCTTTAATACTCCAAATTATAACTTAGACCAATAGTTTTCAAACCTCTCACCCCCCTTTTTTATGGCATAAACTCTTAAAATCTTATGTAAAAGCCTAATTTTTTTAAATAAAAAAAAAAGTTGTTCTGGAGTTATAATGGCCAATGGATGGAACAGGTTGGGGGATGGTGAATCTCACACAGTCAGGTTCTCTGCTCCTCTCAAATACTCCACAGTGACCTCAAAAGGAGTGCCTTAGAACCCAGTTTAAACTCCACTGGCTCAGACTTTCCTGCTTTATACTAGAATCTCTAAAGTATAAATTTTACAGTAGGCTTACAAAGATTAAGATACTACTGCTTTAACAGAGCCTTGAAAGTTGAACAAGCTTAATACTTTTAAGGGTTTGTTTTATTGTGTTTTTTTGTTTGCTTGTTTTAGCTAAAAACTTAAATTTTACACATTTCTTAAAAATTCACCATTGATTACTTAGGTTATTAAAAATAACGAAGAAAAGATGATGATAGCAAGCAACTATGTAGTACCATCTTTATTTCGTGAGACAGTTCTAAGTGCTTACATATATTAACACATTTAATCCTCATAATTCTGAGTGGGCAATACTATTATTATCCTCTACTTAGAGATGAAGAAACTGAGATACAGAGATATCAACTAATTTATCCAAGTTCATATACCTTGTGAAGTGGAAATAGATAAAAATCATAATCTGATGAGATTTTCATTTGCAGGAGTTAGAAATTATGCTTGAATCCAACTATGGAAAAGGTTATTCAGTGGTTAACCAGTCATATGGAATCTTCTTAACAGTTTATCCCAAGCAATTTCCAAAGGGTCATGGAAATTAACTATTCAGGCTTAAGTCATAGAAGGTCATTAAATTTTGGCCTGAGTGACCCAAGATCTTTGTAGGAGTCTTTGAATCTTGGTAAATTCATTTTAGATATGAATAATCTCTGGCAATAATACTTGCCTAACAGGGTCTTCTTATGAAATCTACTGACAATGAAATCTATCCCAAAATCTACATTTTTCCAAATTTCTGCTAAGTGTCACAGGGGGAATTAAAGTAAAAGATACTGCCATCATCAGAAGCATAACATAAATCAGTAGAGATTAATATATAGGAAGATATTGTGACTAGATTACAAAATTTGAAGTACAATAAAAGATTAGTAGTATGGGTAGAAAATATCAAATGGAAAATGAGATTTACCTAGATTTTTAAGAACCTCTAGAAATTCATTACTCTATTTAATAATCCTAGCTAATAAAAGATTAATATGCAAATTAACCATCACTCCGCTACACCCACAAGCCATGCCCACTGGCCACGCCCACCAGCCAATCAGGAGCAAATATGCAAATAAACCCAACCAAGATGGCTATGGTCACAGAGAGCAGGAGGGAGGCTTGGGTTTCCCCGGCAATGGAGGAAGCCAAGCTTTCTGCCTGCCCTTGCTGGCCTAGGCCTCCACTCAAGGCTACAAAGTTTCAATGATAGAAGATACATAAACCCAAACAGAAATGGCAGCAGCCACGGAGCTGGAGAGAGCAGGAGGCTAGGGTTGCCCGTGGCGATGGAGGAAGCCAAGCTTCTGCAGCCCTGGCCGGCCCAGGCCTCGCTTAAGGCTACAAAGTTTCAATTATAGAAGATACGTAAATCCAAATAGAAATGGCTGCCTCCACGGATCAAGCAGAAGGCTTGGCTCTGCTCCAGGCTACAAAGTTTCAATTATAGAAGATAAATAAACCCCAGATACCAGGGCCTCCGCTTGGGTCACCAGGGGGCATGGCCAGCCTGCAAACCACCACAGGCCCCTCGCCCAGGCCACCCCACGCCCCAAGGGAACCCCCACCCTGATCCAGGACACCCTTCAGGGCAAACCAGCTGGCCCCCACCCATGGACCAGGCCTCTATCCTATCTAATAAAAGAGTAATATGCAGATTGACCATCACTCCAACACACAAGATGGCTGCCCCCATGTGGTCAAAGATCCTGCCCCCATGTGGACACAAGATGGCCACCACAAGATGGCCTGCAGGGGAGGGCAGTTAGGGGTGACCAAGCCAGCAGAGGAGGGAAGTTGGGGGCAACCAGGCCTGCAGGGAAAGGCAGTTGGGAGGGACCCAGGCCTGCAGGGGAGAGCAGTTGGGGGGGACCAGCCCTGCAGGGGAGGGCAGTTAGGGGTGACCAGGCCTGCAGGGGAGGGCAGTTAGGGGAAAACAGGCTCGCAGGGGAGCAGTTAGGCATCAATCAGGCTGGCAGGGGCATGGTTAGGGGGTGATCAGGCTGGCAGGCAAAAGCGGTTAGGGGCAATCAGGAAGGCAGGCAGGCAAGCAGTTGGGAGCCAGCAGTCCTGGATTGTGAGAGGGATGTCCGACTGCCCGTTTAAGCCCGATCCCACCAGGATCGGGCTTAAACGGGCAGTCGGACATCCCTCAAGGGGTCCCAAATTGGAGAGGTTGCAGGCTGGGTTGAGGGACACCCGCCCCCGTGCATGAATTTCATGCACCAGGCCTCTAGTTAATAAATAAATGACAACAATAAAAGTTTTCATCTTGGTTTTAAAGAACTGCCATAATTTTAATAACTCATTCAAAAATTAAGTTATTTATTAACTAATAATAATAATAAATAGCACTGTCTTCAGTAATACAGAAGTAGGACAGACAGGTTTTGCTCTCTTGAGGCTTATATTCTAACGAAAAGAGACAAGTGATAAACAAATGGATAACTAAGAAAAGTACTGGATAGTGATAAAGTGTATGCAGAGATAGTGTGATATGACAGCCAGAGTCTGGTGGCTACTTTAGAATGAGTAGTCAAAACAGGCATCTCTAAGGAAGTGATATTTAAGCTTAGACCTAAGCAACAAAATAAAATCAGTGTTTTTAAAATGAGAGAGAAGAACAGGCAGCAGGATGGATAGTGGAAAAGCACTAAGGTGTGATCAAATTGGGCTTAGTCACAGAATGGAAAGACGGCTAGTGTGGCTGGAGCACCATAGTCAAAAGAGGAGAAAGTTAAGAAGTGAGGTTGCAGTTGTGGGCCTCCCAGAGCAATGATGAATTATATTTGTAGAAAAACAGATAAACAAATAATAATACTTCCATGGGATAAGTGTTATGGTAGAAATAAATATGGACAGCCTTATATTATGGCATAGAGGTACCTACCCCAAACTAGGAAAAGTGTCATTGACTTTGAACCCTAAAGGATAAGAGGAGTAAGCCAGACAAGGCAAGACTAAAAGGCAGGTTCTAGAATAACAAATGATTTATTGCAGCTTGAATCTAGAGCCCAAGGAGTGTGGTGAGAGATGAGCCTGCACACAGAGGCAAGAGCCTTGGATAGTCACCGAGAACTCCAACAGCATAATGAATATGATTATAACACGTAACACCTATGCAAATACATTAGAACGTGGTCCTCAAGAGGTCATGGTTCAATTCCCAGTCAGGGCACATGACCAGGTTGTGGGCTCGATTCCCATTGGGAGGAGTGCAGGAGGCAGCCAATCAATGATTCTCTCTCATCATTGAGGTTTCTCTCTCTCTCTTCTTCTCTGAAATCAATAAAAATATATTTTTTTAAAAAGAAAGTGGTCCTCAAGAGTCTAGTGTTCTAAATAATGAGGCCCTCTACTTTATTTCTAGCCTCCCTCAAAAAAGAAAAAGAAAAAGGGAGATATAAGCTCCAACCTCAGTCACAAAATTCAGTCCTTTTCTGAAATTGTTTTATTTTAAGTTGACATATTGTCAGTGAATCCCTACTGCAGTAGTTTGTTCACCAAATATTCTGGTGCCCTTCCTTGCAGTGTCTTTCCCTGAGGGAAGAACATATATCACTGCTCTGCTGAACTTAGAAGTGACCATTTGATTTGCATATGTAGACAGAAATGATATATGTTACTTCCATAAAGAAGCTTCCAGATCTTATTAAATTGGCAAGTGGTTCTCCTTGTTTCTTATCTCTCTGTTCTGATGACCAAGTGTTCTAGACAGGGACTGTTCCAAGAGAAGACAGGAAGTAGAGTGACAGCAATATGGAAAGGACATGGTGTAGAAGAAAACTCAGCCAATAAGTCACTGAGTTTGGGGGTGGGGTGTTTGTTACTGCAGCACAAACCAGCCTATCCTGACTAAGATATTCACAAGCGCAGATTTCAAAGAATGCTGAGTACACACCATATGCCTGTAAACCTTTCATCAGGTAAGTACCTGGGGCTTACCCCTCTCAGGAATTTCCACCATAGATTTTACACCAGAACCATGGAAATGAAGCATTTTAGAATTTTATATTTTCACTTTCTCATTGCTCGTGACCAAACAATTCAGTACTAATGACTAACTACTCCAACAACAACTAAAAAGAAAGTGTGACATGGGATGTAGGCAGGCTGCCTGTGCTCTATTTTCACAGCCCATTGCCATAACTAATCCCATTAGGAAAGCACACATTGCCTTATATGGAAGCTACAAAGAAAAGCACTTTCTTTGATAGTTTAGCAACACATTCAGATTTCATGTCTCAAGGTAAAAATAGGCCTAACAAAGAATTAAATTTGGAAGCCAAGCTGAAGTGAAGAGAACTAGCAGTATGAAACATGCTGTAGGAGGAAGGAGACTTATAAGGTGCTGCATTTTCTCTACTGATGAGCAGTATAGAAGAGTGAAAAAAGGGACTTTCCAAAGAAATAGAAATAATCAAGAATTTGAGGTTTAAATTGTCATCCTTATTAAATTGGTAACCAAAAGGAACTCTGAAAACGGTGCAGGCTTCAGCAAAGCATAAAATAAATCTCAATGGGTAGGATTTTTTTCTGTGTACTTTCAACATTAAGACAGGAAAAAAATCCAAAGAAAATAAAAATAGATGTCAAAGAATGTTAAAAATACATAAACTTTCATTTGGTAATTCATATGTTTTGATTGTTTAGGTTTTTTTTGTTTATTTGTTTCAGTAACATGCCCCCATTTCTATTTTGCAATTTTCAGTGCTATTTTTAATGTCTCTGGAACTTGAACAAAAAAAAAAAAAACCATTAGGAAATGCTATATCTTCCAAAAAACTAGCAAACACAAAAGGTTATCAATGATCAACCTTTCCTTTTTTGTTTTGTTTTTGTCTTTATTAATCCTCACCCAATGATATTTTTCCATTGATTTTTAGGGAGAGTGGAAGAGAAAGAAATATGGGTGTGAGAGAAACACATTGATTGGTTGCCCCCTGTACACGCCCTGACCAAGGCCCAGGCCGGGGAGGAGCCTGCAACCTAGGGACGTGCCCTTGACCAGAACCAAACCCGGGACCCTTTGGTCCACAGGCTGACTCTCTATCCACTGAGCCAAACTGGCTAGGGCAATCATCAACCTTTCTTCAGGCTGCAGTTTAAGGTGAGTATATCTCTCTATCCTATGCAAATGAAAATAATAATACATTGTCTTTCTACAACAAATACATTATTTATTTTATTTTTCAATTACAGTTTACATCTAATATTATCTTGTATTAGTTTCAGGTGTAAGCATCATGGTTAAACAATCATGTAGTTTACAAAGTGAGCCTCCCGATATTTCAAGTACATACATAGTTATTACAAAATTATTGCCTGTATTTCCTATGCTGTACTTTACATCCCCGTGAATATTTTGTAACTACCTATTAGTACTTCTTAATTCCTCAACCTTTTTACCAAGTTCCACCAATCCCCCTTCCCTCTGGCAACCATCAGTCTGTTCTCTGTATCTATGAGTCTGTTTCTATTTGCCTTATTCCTTAGATTCCACATGTAAGTGAAATCACATGGTATTTGTCTTTCTCTGTCTGATTTATTTCACTTAGCCTACTATCCTCTAGTCCATTCATGCCAGAGTGAATTTTGTCCATTAGCCCTTCTTTGCTCTAAGTGGCCTGTTATCAATGAACTATACCAGGGGTGGGCAAACTTTTTGACTCAAGGGCCACAATGGGTTCTTAAACTGGACCGGAGGGCTGGAACAAAAGCATGGATGGAGTGTTTGTGTGAACTAATATAAATTCAAAGTAAAGGAGCAGAGGGGAGAGCAAGAGAACCCTCCGCTCTTTCGGCTCCGCGGGCCGGATAGAACAGCCGAACGGGCCGGATCCGGCCCGCAGGTCGTAGTTTGCCCATGGCTGAACTATACACTATGTTGATGGAAAATTAGTTAACCTTAATGCCAACAAAATATCAACAGCCAGTAACAATACATTACACCTTTATGTCTAAATCTGTGGGCCTGAAATGTTCCCTAAACTGTACCACTGGCACCAACAGTGAGTTAGGTAACTCAATTTAATCACTTCCCTGAACAGCTGAAGAACTAAGTATGCCAACAGCCCTGTGGCCATGGCGATTTGGCCAGGTCTCAGTTCCCCACGCGTAGTTCCTGAACACAGGTGAGGCCTTTCCAAGAGATCCAAATAAATGGCTTGGGGATATAGCCATGATCATGAAAAAGCAGAGGGCTCTTGTGTTTCTTGTAGAAACAGGCCTGGAACCACTTATTCCTGGATAGCTGCATGATTCTTGTGGTCAACCCCGCCAAGCTTTAGAGATCTAAGTGATCAGCCATCCCGTGCTGTCAACAATGGTTGTGCAAATCCTCAACTGCCATAACAATGCAAGGGCTTCTTGATTAACCCATGAATAGTTCTGCTCTGCTGCTTTAAAGTCGGCTAGCATGCTGGGACAAAGCACAGTTTGGATATCATAAACTGAAATATCAATGCTAAGGAACTTTCTCTTTTACCTTTATTAAATTACTAGCAGGGGGTTCCACAGGCTGGAAACCCAATGCCAGCAGTGCCTGTCTCAATATGGCTGTGAAGTGGCTCAACAGCAGGACCTAAATCAGGACAACATAAAACATCTTGTTTGTTTTTCATAGTAAACACACCATGAACTGAATAGTTTTATCTTGGATTTAGTGACTTCAGGATCATTCATACAGAGACTTCAAGTAAAAATGGAAGTTCCAAATTCACAGTTTGTACTGAGCCAATTCAATAAACAGTAATGAATGTTTACTATACATCAAGGAGTGGGATTGGACACCAAGATATAATGATGAACAAATGAGCAGGGTATTATTAAAAATATGTAGCACTTGTTGAATGTTACGTAAATTTGTTTTCCATTGATTTCACAATTAGGATACCACTTCTCCAACCACAGAAAACAGGCTCTCCATGAACTAATGAAATTTTCAGCCTCAAGAAAATCCTATATAATAAAGATGTAATATGGAAATGGTCGTTACGCCATGAAGCGTAATGACCGACCGCATAACGACCAGATCACGGTTCAGCAGGAGGGTGGGGCAGCAAGCTACAAGTGGGTGGTGGAGAGCTATAGGAGGGGGCAGGGCAGCAAGCTATGAGGAGGAGCGGGGGAGGGGGGGGAGGTGAAGGGAGCTACAGGAGGGCGGGGCAGTGGGCGGAGAGCTACTGGAGGGCGGCAGCAAGCTACTGGCGAGCTACTGGCACACGGATTCGTGTGCAGGGCTACTAGTTTTGAATAAATACACAACTAAGAGTTAACCTCAATGAATATGATTGCTTAGGCACCTATAGTAATACTAGAGGCCTGGCGCATGAAATTTGTGCACTTGGGGGGGGGTCCCTCAGCCTCACCTACAACTTCTCACAGTCCAAGATCCCTTGGGGGATGTCTGACTGATGGCTTAGGCCCACTCCTCATGGACCTAAGCCATCAGTCGGACATACTTAGTGCTGCCGCGGAGGCAGGAGAGGCTAGTGCTAGTGCCACTGCACTTCCAGCTGTGAACCCGGCTTCTGGCTGAGTAGCACTCCCCCTGTGGAAGTGCACTGACCACCAGGGGGGCAGCTCCTGCATTGAGCATATGCCCCCTGGTTGTCAGTACCATCATAGTGACCAGTCATTCTGCCTTTCAGTTGATTTGCATATTAGCCTTTTATTATATAGGATCATTGACAATCAGCCATTGTTGGTAAGCCTATATCAAAATCTGCACAGAACCTGAACCTAGAAGGAAGAGGACAAAGGCAGCTTACTGGAGAATCTGGATAAGGATTCACTCATTTAGCATTTACTTATAAATTTGTTTATTCAAACATATATTCATGGAGTCCCTAATATGAGTGTATCCTGTCCTAAGGCATTGGAATACCATACTGAAAAAAAAACAAAAACAGATAAAATCTTCCTCTCTTTAACCTATATTTTAATGGGAAAGACAAAATAAACAGGCACGCAAATAAAAATATATAATTTCACTAAAACTAAGTGATAAAAAGATAACATAGGATAAGATAATAGAAATTGATTGAAGGAGTTGGAGGCAAAGTAGATAGTGAATATCTCAGTGAGCTATATTTTGGCAACATGAGAACACACACACACACTACATGGTTACATTTAGTTTTCATTTTAATTAGCAAAATACCAAGAATATTGCTGAAGCAAGGGGGCCACAGAGAGAAGGAATGGATCCAACATGTTTCAGCTCCAACTTCCCAAGTTCCCCCCAAGTCCCCAAAGCGATGTCACATCAGCCTGTAATACTCTTCATGCAAGATGGAGACTGGTATTTTATGAAGAGCAAATTAGGGTATGGTAGAGTAACAATTGGTTTCTGAGATGCAAAATAGGATAATATGCTGAGACAGTAGTCTTGTCAGTATTATCACTGCATTGAGAGAAGACTTTCCAGATGATTTTATTCTTTCCCTTAGTATGTCGAAAATTGAATCTGGGTGATTTAGATCATAGAGTTCTCCCATGGTGTAGAAGCGATGCCTACCCTCCTCTCACAGCTCGGCTATCTCTATGGGAGACAGAGGATGTGTCATAAAGGAAGTAAAAGAAAGTTTGTCATTTTCTGGACACAGGATTGGTGAAAAGGGGAGAAAAGAGAGGAAAAAGAAAGAAAAAAAAAGTAAACATGTGCCTCCAAATCTTTTCCAGTTTGGCACCCATCAGGAAAAGAGGTGATATGTTACACAAGTGTGGTGCCAATAAGATCAGCTACCCCCAAATGAGATTCTGGAAGGGAACTGCTTAGCAGCGCATCCAATCTGAGACACAGCCACAGTTTATAATTTTAGCAGCACAAAGTGGTGAGGTAAAGAACCCTGAGGTTTAGTGGTCACAAGTCACCCATATTTCCCTGTTGTTTGGATTCAGTAGACCCACCATGGAGTCTACCATGGCAACATATAAGGATTCCCCAGCAGAGGCTAGGGAGGATGCTCCAGAACATCATGCCAGCTGGAAGACTATCAGAGACTCGTTGGTTAACATCAAGCAGCCAGAGTCCACCTGGTAGCATTGCCTGAGCCAGAAGAACAGCCCAGAGTTTCTTATGCTGCAGACCTCAGCTCCGAAAACCAGGAGAAAATTCAACAGTCAAGATACACTGGCCATGACCTTGGAGCTCAGAAGATATCACACCCTAAAGACCCCCAAATCTCCTTGCCTGAGGACTGCACAAGCTTAAGTAACACTCACTTCCTACTTCACAGGAACTCAGTGTTACACAGGAGCAAGTGGAAATAGAAACTGAAACATAAAATAATTTTTATTCTTATACGAGACTGAGTATAACCTAAAGGGATTATTTAAATTGTCAGATTGGACAAATTAAAAACATACGTCAAATTTAATCAAGTTTTCCCACAAACCAGCAGATGGGAGCTCCTGAAGGAGACAATCTATAGACAAAATGAAGAAGCTATGTTTCTCCACACATCTAAACTGTCGTGTGAGTTCAATGCTGAACCATGACATATAAGCCACGTTTTACCCAATCTCTCTCTCTCTCTCTCTCTTTCTCTCTCCCTCTCTCTCTCTCCCTATGGGGTCGATGTACTGGGGTTGGAGAAAGAGCTGCTGCCAGAGACTTGAGTCTAAAATATGCAAAACTGACATAATTCTTTTCAGGGTAGTCATTTTATTCAGAATTCAATTAAGAAGGCTTTTTCTAAATAAACTAGAAGCCCAGTGTGTGAAATCGTGCAGCCCCGCCCACCCGTGTGTGTCTCACTGCACCCACCCACCTGCCGGCTGCCAGGCACCCAGGACCCGGGCTGCTTCTCTCTGGCCACCGCTGCCACCCACCTGGTTCCCCATGGTTCCCTGTCCAGTCATTAGTCATTACAGCATTACAGCATTATGGCCACGGGTCTTTTATAATATAGACTAGAGGCCCGTTGCAGGAAGATTCCTGCAAGAATAGGGTTCCTGCAGCCTGAGCAAAGCAGAGAAGGGAGCAAAGCCCACCAAGGCAGGCTTCCCTCCTGCTGCCACCCCCCCGCCCCCGCGCTTCCCCTCCTGCCACCGCTGCCGCCCGGCTTTCCGTTTTCCCTCCCTCTTCCTTCTACGCTGTCTTCAGTCTTCGCTCCGTGCCTGTGTATGCAAATTAACCGCCATATTTGTTGGGTTAATTTACATACTCACTCTGATTGGCTGGTGGGCATAGTGGAGTGATGGTCAATTTGCATGTTTCTCTTTTATTAGTGTAGATAAGGCAGGAACCACTTTCTGAGGTCTAGTCATTTAACGGGTGTTGGAAACTTTCCAGAAATCAGAAAGCTAGAACCTTGCCAATGTGAAGCACATCACCGAAGAGACAGTGCCTTCTGGAAATACAGTAGATTCGGAAGTGTTTGTCTCTGAGAAAAATAGATGGAAATTATCAAAGCTCCCATAAGAAGTATCTTTTTCCATAAATGTGTGCCTCCAATTACTTTAGTTTCTTAGTTTTAAAAAAAATCACAAATGAGTTCAACACATGCATGAGAAATATGCTCTCAAATATCAATCCCTGGGTTTTTGAAGATAAATTTGAATGTAATAATGAGTAGGAGTTAGTGATGTAGTTTTGATTTTAAGAAATCTCCTAACTTTATAAAAGTCCGAATTCTAAGATAAAATAAGATGAATGTATCTATTTTTAAAGTAAGATATGAAAATAATACAAAGTAAAATTTTTCTAAGACTAAGAGATTCTTCCTCAGAAGAAAAAAAAAACATTCATTGAAAACCCAAATATTTATTTGCATTTATATTTTTTCCAAGTTGTATAAAACAGATCTCTGCTAAAATAAGAAAAAATTAGCTTGCTGACAAAAATGCACTTTAGAAAGAAAACAGAGGTATAACCTACGTGTTTCTTTTTAAGTTCTGTCTCCATTATTCCTCTAATACCTTTTTATAGCCAGCTTTAATGAGATATTACATTACATGTTCTTAAATGAAGTAATAGATCTGTCTTTTATTCCACAAATCAATCAAGTATAACATGTCATTTACTTACTTTAACAAACTAAAGTTTTCCTTTGTGTAGATACCC
Source organism: Plecotus auritus (assembly GCF_963455305.1). Taxonomy (NCBI): domain Eukaryota; kingdom Metazoa; phylum Chordata; class Mammalia; order Chiroptera; family Vespertilionidae; genus Plecotus; species Plecotus auritus. The sequence continues at coordinate 140,029,267 of NC_137772.1, read as the reverse complement.
AATGAATTCCTAAGAACCCCATGGAGAGTGAACGCATGATTTGTTATTAAGTAAGTCACTAGGAAAAGCTTCCAGCTTAAGTTTTTAAAACACCCTCTCACCCAGCAAAACTTTCCACACTTGTTAAATGTTATAACCTCCGGTAACCTTTAATACTTACAGGTGACTGATCACTTGCACTTTCCCAAAAGGGCCCCCTGCTTCTACTTCCCTATAATAACACTTTAATATTGAACTTAATTTTCTTGCTCACAAATTACAAGCCTATAACAATTACCTCAAGAGTGGCACCAGGAAACAAGAGTACATTATTACCGCACCATCATCCCTTAATATTTCCAATTTACTTCTCTCATGGCAGGCCTTTGCGAGAGGTCTTGTTTATTCTTAAATTCTAGGAACACAGGAGCTAAGAAAAGCTTTGCTGTGTGCTGGAGAGTTCCAGACCTGGCATTCATGGGGAAGGGGAAATCGAATGGGAAAATCCATTAACAGGTCAGTCCAGAATCCTTATGAAACCCCCGCTTTTTCAATTGACCGATGAGCTTCTCGTCCTTTCTTGGGCCTGGGCCGCTCAGACTGCAGGCTGTTTGCATTCAGTCAACACTTCAATTTTATAGGCCTGTGGAGCCAAAGATTACAAGACTTTTGAACTCCAGGCTGCCTTCTGTCTGGCTACATCCTCTGTTTCTGGAGCCCAAATCTTTTTTAACAACTCTACAAAAACAAGCAATTAGGGTAACGTCTGCTAATCCTCTCCTTTGGACCTAGAAGTAATTACGTATTTTGAACCAACCAACAAGGAAGCAGAATGACCACTAGCAAAGCATGGAGCTATTTAGAAAGGGATCAAACTGTGCATCAAAGAGAATGATCAGGCTTGACTTGAGTCCCTTAGAGGCATCCTACTGTGGTTTCACAGGAAGTTATGTACAATGCTAAGCTAGATTTTTAAGGAAAAGGAGAAATACATAAATTTAAATGAATTAAAAATGAAAAACAAAGTCAGGGAGACATTTTCAGAGGCTCAAAGTATATGAGAGCCTCACGGGTCTGCCTTCCTGTTGTTAACGGCACATCCGGTTTATCTGTACAGAGCAGCAGCGCCTCTCCTTTTTACTTAACTCACACGCTGATGAACTTCTATCTAGTAACAGCTTTGAAATTTGTTTAGGTGATTTGCATTAAATTAATAAAATGATGGTCTTTTTAGTTACACAAAGTAAAAAAGTAATACAGGAAAATTCATAGCATTCCTTTCAAAATCTGACTTTTAAAATTGCATCTTATTTCTTATCTAAATTAGGTATAATAATAGAGAAGCAAAGGGTACTTAGAGAGAGAAATAAATTCTTTTCATTCCTGTGAACAAATATTTTGCCATAAAATGTGTCATTGGTCAATTCTGCATTAACCTGGCATCTTTTCAAACAAACATGTTGTTTTTCTATAAAGATTTTGCATGGATGGGTCAGCTATACACTTCTTGGAACATAAACATCATCAGCTGTAGTAGGACTACCACTATCACCAAGAGGACAGGGAGTTCCCAATTTACTAGCGGGTTGTGTATTTCAAAATTTATGTCCTAAGTATTTGGAACACAGAATACATTTTTCCATAGAAACACTGTTGTGACTGTTTCATCCAAATGGGTCTGTCTAACAGCTCTTCACTCACACTCCTCCATATCTGCCCTTCGGACTTGAATCACACAGCTCCCTCCTTCTGAAATGCCCTTCACCCTTCTCTCCCTCAGATCCGATGCCATCGCATGTCCTTGACTGCCAGCTCAGATGCTACTCTACCAAGATTCTCAACAGATGGAACTGATCACTAGATCCCCAGAACTAAAGTACTTGTCATGACCCTTCTGAGGTGGATATTGTGGTTATTTCTTTTGACATCTGTTCTACCCCTCCCTGCCTGTGGTGGTGAGATTGAGCCCACCCCATTTCCGGGAGCATAAACTATGCCAATGAAAATAACCCCGTCTCTTGATCTAGACATTGGTTCAGGTAATCCAGACCTAAACCAATAGGTATTTGGTATGTCCGTGGCCACATGGACTGATTCAGGGAAGATCCAATCAGCACAAACTTTAAGACTTTTGACCAGTGGTTGTGGAAGGGAACATTCTCTTTCTGGGTTTGAAAGTTAATGATTATATAGCTCACATTGCTGTGGGCCCATATTTTGTTCTCGTGAAGGAAGCCAACATGAAGTTGACACCCAGCGGAGGGCAGAACAGAGGGATTCATAGAGAAACAAAGCCAGGTCCTGATAGAACCAGCTCCCTGAGCCTGACCAACCTCTGAACTTTCCCATTACATAAGCCAATCATCCCCTCCTATCTTGTAAGCTACATTGAGCTGGGTTTTGTTACCTCCAATGAAGGCATCCTACTTTATATAATCTATGTGTCTACCAGCTTTACATTTCCTATTATACCTATTAACTTTCTGAGACCAATACTGTATCTCACATATCATTGTATCTGCCCAAGGTGCCTGGTATATACATGTATATGCATAAACATAAGTGCTGGTTCAATTTAGGCAATTAACTCAGAATTTCTCAAGTAAATGCCAGTTATGCTGGATGGTAAAACATTTATGGAGGGAAATTCTATCTTTAATTAGTACTGACAATCACTGGATTTTTAAAACAGGGAACAATATTTTTACTACAATATTTCTTGGAGTGCTCAATATATTGTCCTAATGTGCATTGTGACAAAAGTGGTTTTTAATATATAATGTTTGTCAAACTTATTTGATTGCATATCTCTCATATAGAGCACCTTAAGGAACTAATGTCACAACATATTTGGGGAAATACTATTATTTTTCATAATATACTTAAACTATGCTAAGAACTCCAACTTGATGGGTTTTGAAGAAGAGGAAAGAAGTTTTCTCAGTTCCTGAAGTCAAGGCTAGCCCAGAGAATTTGTCTTGGCACCCTCACAGCTCCTGTAGGTGCCCCACAAACTCATCACCTTTATGTTGGTCCACACCCCTTAGCTGCGCTCACTACGTTCTAGTCTTCCAATCAAAGTGCTCCCTTCCTTTGTTCCTACCTAAAATAAAAATTCCCTTTCCCTCCAAACATTTGGGCATGTCCAGAAGAAAGCAATCTGAATAAATGTTGTCACTTCATGTGTGAAAAGTCCCCAATCTTTCAAATCTCCAATTCCTAAAGATATTATACCTTTTTAATATTTCTATTAACACTGTCCCCTCAAATTATTTCAAGGTAGCATAGAATGGATGTCAGTATTACAAATGGATGTGTAGAACAAGGGCTCATATATAAGTAAGATCATTCTATGGAAGACCTTTGATCTTTACTATAGAAATAAGGGACATTTCCATTGTCAGGATCATCATCACCATTGTTAGTTTTAATGATAGTAATTTTTAATAACTTTTGGTCTTTACTGGAGGTGGAAGGTGAGAGGTGTCAAAAGGTACATAGTTTCAGTTATGAGATAAATAAGTCCTGGGGAATCATGGTGACTATGGCAACAATACTGTATTTTATATTTGGAAGTTTCTAAAAGAGAATATCTTTAAAGTTCTTACGATTAGAAAACAAAAATTGAAACTATGAGCCTAGCTGGTTTGCCTCAGGGGATAGAGTGCCGGCCTGCGGACTGAAGGGTTCTGGGTTGCAGGCTCAATCCCTGGCCCTGGTCGGGCACGTGCGTGAGGCAACCAATTCATGTGTCTCTCTCACATCAATGTTTCTCTCTCTCTGTCTCTTCCCCTCCTTTCCACTCTCTCTAAAAATCAGTGGAAAAATATATTTGGTTGAGGATTAAAAAAAAATAACAACAATTGTAGCTATGTGTGGTGATGAACATTAGCTAAACTTATTCTGGTAATCATTAGGCAATATGTACATATATTAAATCATTAGTTTGTACACCTAAAACTAGCACAATTCTATATGTCAATTATATCTCAATTAAAAATAATAATAGTAACTCTATGCTATTCTCATCTGGTAGGCTTTGTTTTTCATCATTACCTCAGTCATAATTAGTAATATTTTCCTAATATTATTCTTTCCTAAACAGTCTCTTAAGGTTGCTCTATTTCTACATCAGTTAGTTTTTGTTTCGAAACAAACCACTTCAAAACTAAATGGCTTAAGCTTTCAGGATACAGGAGCCTCCTGACCCATCAGTTTCAGCACTGTCCCTGCAGTCCATGTAATCCTATGGTCCCTGTCCCACAAGCCCAGCCCTCCTCTGTCCCGGGAGGTGCCTCAGTCCCAAACCATGCGTGGTGTGCTCAGGCCTGCCCTACTTAGTTCTGTCTTTGATCCTGAGCCCCCAGACACTGCCAGGTCCCAGTGGACACGGGAGAAATAGTAAGGAGCTAGGAAAACCTGAGCAAAATTCACACTTCCTGTTTTGATTTCCATCCATAGTCAACGGCATAATATCAGAGAGTATTTCTCTGTAGAGTTTTAGGCACCAACAAATCTGTTGAAAGTAAAATGAAACGTTTTTCTCAAGACATTGATGTGATTAGGCCTAATATTGTACAACATCTACTAACCCAGGAATTCAAAGGGTATGAATGGATTTTCCCATGAGGAAAAGCTATATCCCAAGAGGAAGAAGTGTAAGGATTCACCAGAATGCATCTTTATTTTTAATTCTTTCACTCATGATCACTGTTAATCTAGTTTGCAAACTTGACCTTTATCCATTTGGAAACGTGTTGTAGGTGCTATTTGATTTTTTGAAGTATTTTTAGCTTTTAAGGTGAAACAGTTTGCTTAGAGCCACTCTACAAATCCATGGTACTGTGTTTCATTCTTACTTCCCTTTCATCAATTAAATTGCTTTGCCAACAAGTAATGTTTGTCTTGCAACAAGAGTTTCACAAACTTTATGTTAGGCAATGGTATCAATAACCATTTTCTGGAACAAGACTTATTAAAATTTCCTTAGATTGCTGGCTCGTCATTCAGACTGTGCATGCAAAAATACATTTTTAAAAAACACTATAGTATATAAGACTTTCAACTGGAATAATAAATGTGCTATTTTAAACAAATAAATAAAAGAATAAATATTAAGTGGTTTATAGGAGCAATGATTTATTATTTCTCTCAGTTCTTCTGGTCTCAGTCAACTTGATATGGCCTGAAAAGTCTAAGATGGCCGTGGTCTCTTGTCTGGGGCCTTAGTCAGAACAGCTGGGAGGCTTAGCCTCTCCCCACATGGTTTCTCCTACTCCAGGAAGTTAGTTTAGGCTTCTCCAAAGGGTGTTCTCCTGGTTCCCAGCAGCAAGAGAGCAAGCCCCAGTGTGCAAGGACCTGTCAGGTTTCTTCCGGATGCTCCCATAGAGCACAATAAGTCACACAGTCAAATCCAGTAACAAGGGGTAGAGAAACAAACACCTGTTTGATGAGAGGAGTGGCAAGGTCACACTGTAAAGGGACATTTGTGTAGGGGTGGAAAGAACTGTCACGCTCCACCTTTGCAAACCACCTACTTTGCTCCCCCTCTGGCCACGGGGCAGCTGAGATGAGCAGTCGCAGCGGAGCCCTGCACAAATTGCCGACCCAGCAATTGTGAGAAAAAAATGCTTGCCATTTAGGTCACAGATTTTTGAGAACATTGGTTGTATTGCAAAAGCTAACTGTAACAACTTCTGAATCCATACAGTAGCTAAAAGTTCCAATATTGTTCCCATTTCCTTTTTAAAACTCACCTTATTTGTTTTTACTTTACATTGTTTTAAAGTAGATTAGAGACATCATATGACTTTCCCCCACCATTTCTATTAAGCAAGATAGATAACAGAGGGTTACTCATACATGAAAGTCAAGTGTAAATTAGGTACTGGAAAATTCGGGCCTGCCTCTCCTCCCCTTCCCCTTCTACAGCAACTCACCAATGGAGGGAAGGAAGAGGGTTTAATGAAACAACCACAAAAAACGAAACACACGTTTGATTAAGAAACACTGTAGGAGAAACCACCATGTGCTTTTATCTTCAATGTGACATATTAAGGCCAAACTATAAGCTTATGAAAGCTCTCAGAATTCATAGAACAGATGCCAAGTCAAAAAAAAAAAAAAAAAAAGAAAGCAGGCTGGCAACTCTGCTCCAAATTTGAAATATAAAAGGAAACACTTCCACTTTCCCCACCTATCACTACTCAAGCTGTGTTTCCAAACTAGGCCTTCATCAAAAGGTAGCAGAATACATGCTGACACAGAATGTGGGACTCCTGGATTTTCATTTTGCCACTAACCAGCTATTTGACCTCAAATAAATCAGTTGACCCATCTGGGTCTGTGCTTCCACAACTGTTAATTAAAAGTGTCAGACTAGGTAACCTACCTAAATATTGCTCTTTTAGAAATTAAATAACTGATCCAACCTCAACCAGTCACTGTAGCATTGTGGTCACGAGCATGAACTTTGTTATCAAAAAGAACCAGTTTGGGGGTTAGCTCAGTCACTGACCAGCTGTAGAATCTTGAACAGGTATCTTAAATTCTCAGTTTCCTCATTTGTAAAATGAGAACAATAATTGTGTTAGACTCTGCTAATTATGAGATAATGCATCTCGTATGTTCAGCATATGTCTGGCACATTAGGAGGTGCTCAGGAAATGCGTCTTCATGCTGTTGACAAGAACCTAAACCATGACTGTTAGTCCTGTCCACACTGTCATCAAAGACAGAGGTCAGGTCACATGATCCACCCAGGAATCCTAAAGTTGCCCCCCTCACAATCACCCAAACCTCAGCTCTGCTTACATGTGCTAGGGACAGAGCAGAAATAGAACATCCAGAATCCACAGAACATTCTAGAGCTATGCTCTCCCTGCCCAAGCTGTTTTACTTCCCTTTTTAAAAAACTTTTAATTTCAAGTCTGAGAAAGAAAAAGAGATTCAGGAACTGAGTTGAAAGGAGAGGAAAAATGCAGACTGTGCAGACTAACTCTGACTTCTTCCCTGATTCATGGTGGAACGCCCAGCCCAGGTCCCAGGTGAAGACTGTTTCCCAGTCATCTGCTTGAAACGGGATACTCAGCTTCACCAGTGATTCTCATCTCTCCCTTTTCCCCTCATGTACAGGTATCAAAAAAACAAATGACACCTAAAACATCAAAATACGTTTATTCTTCAACTAAAAACAACTCTATCCATTCCCAAAATGAAAAGTAATAAACAGCAAGAAGAATCTACTATTCAATCTTTAAGGCTCTGTGTTGTCATTGCAAAGGATAATAACAAAACAATAACAGTGTGGGGAAAAGGGAATCTCAACACCCTTCACTTTGTCTAAGCCAGTCAATCCAAGAAGAATTCATATGCAGGCAGGGCCAGGGCAGGAGGACGAGTGAGTGCCCACATATCAAATGAATCAATAATTAAAAGTCATAAAAATAAGTTCATAAATGGGTCAATAAAATGTATTCTATTCTCCTGCTTTGAAAACTCTATCTTCTTAATAACAAGGAAGGCCAGGTTCATATTCAGTCTTCTTGGACTCCTCAGTTCCACACTGAGTCACGGTGACCCCTGCTCACCCCTTCTCTATCCAGCACCACAGCAGCCTCAAAGGCACAGTTCAAACCCTGAGGGTGAGTTGGTGCTTGGCAACCCCAAGGCCTAGAAATGCACAATAGTCTGTAGTAACGACAAACTCAAGGCAGATGCCCACACAGGCACTGAAATCTGGCCTAGGGAGTTCTTGGAGCCCAGACATCCAGACATGGTCTGGAAAGAGAACATGGACTTCAGATGAGTATGTTCCCTGGGCCTCCCAGACTCCTTACCCAGTATATCCCAAGGAAACCAGAACAGGGACTGTTGTGGAGCGAATGCAAGTGAACGACCACTGGAGTCCAGACCAAATTAAAATTTGGGGAGCCTTTATTAGCCGGCCGGCTACTGCTCTGCCTTTCTCCATGCAGGAAGTCCAGAGAGCAGCCCCCACCCTTTGTGCGGGACCACTTTTAAGCACATTTACCACATCCTGTTTTTGCAGAGCAAGCAACCCAAGACAAAGCAGTTTTTCCTAAGCAATGTCAGGATCATGCCATTGACGACCATGTTATTTACAGGGTCATCCTGTTCTTCAGAAAGCTGACAGTGTTCTATGTTCTATCTTGCAAGGCTATTTTGTGAGGCACAGCTAGGATTCAAGGCTAAGTCTACTAGGAGGAAGCATGCTCAAAAATTTCTACTCTCTAACAGGACCCTTCGAGCTTGGGACCCAGGACAGGGACGCCTCTTGCCTTGGTCTAAGGGCAACACCAACTGGAACCTCTCCTCAGAATTTTCTCAGTCCTCCGTCCAGGGGTTGTTCCAGAGGGAGATTCTTCCTCACACCTTCTCCCACGGCCTCTATAGAAGTTCCTTGCCCTTCAGCTTTTTTCGGTGACACCTCCACTCCCACAATCTTCTCCATAAATCGTGAACAAATGTCAGCCAACCAGCTTCTTTCTAATGTCTCATTCCTGACATTATTCTTTAATCTGAAACTGCAGTCCAAGTTCCTCATTTTCTCCAAATTCAGAAAGCTTGTTTTTTCTTGACATTTATCCTGCCCCAGGATAATTCTATTCAATCACCCTTCCCTCAAGGGGAAAATTGAGAAAAAAAAAAAAATATATATATATATATATATATATGTGTGTGTGTGTGTGTGTGTGTGTGTGTGTGTGTGCGCGTGCATGTGTACATTAGACAATGACCATCTTAAAGTCATTGCTTCTCCCCCACTTCCCATAAGAGACTAGTGCTCAGTTCCTTTTTTAAATTAATAATTACTCATATCTAACTTTGTGTCTTTAACCCTGGGCCTTGATTGTTTCCTAATTTTATTAGAATTCCCTTTCTTTGAGGTTACCCCTACCAATAGCTCTAAAACTGAAATCAATTCAACCAAAACCAAAGTGGTCATGCTGGCACCCCTTCCCCTAGGCCCAGCGGGTGCTCCTCATTCCTCCCCACAAAAGATAGAGAGCCCTCACTAGCAGCCGCCTTTACCATCAGTCACTTTCTCTCCCTCATGCACGTCCCACTCCTCACCTGCTTTCTCTCTCTCACGTTAAGCTTTCTCTCCTTTGTCCATTTCTCTCATACTTCTCTGTGCTTTTTTAATATAACTCTCTCTGTTCTAAGCAAATACCATCTTCTCAACAGGATTCATTAAAAGCCCTCCTCACCCAGCAGGTGTGGCTCAGTGGTTGAGTGTCGACCCATGAACCAAGAGGTTGCCAGTTCGATTCCCAATCAGGGCACATGCTGGGTTGCAGGCTGGAGGCAGCTGATCGATGTTTCTCTCTAATTGATGTTTCCATCTCTCTATCCCTCTCCCTTCCTCTCTCTCTAAAAATTCAATAAAAACATACTTAAAAATTAAAAATAAAATAAAAAGCCCTCCTCATGGGCAGTGTGAAATGTCACCAGGCCAAGGCGTAGGGAAGATATTCAGCTGGCAGGCTATGCTCTTTCAATCAGCCCTTTAAGCTCCACTGCACTAAGAAAGAGTGGGGTGAAAAACAGGGCCGACTTCATGGGTTTGCATCCCAGGCTTCATTTGGTTTCATGTTTTGTCATCTTCCTAAAATTCTATAAAATGTTATCTTTAAACCTTTTTCTATGTCAAGTCCAATGGGACAATTGGGCACGTGGGTGAGAGCAGAAGAGAGCCACACTCCATGCCACGCCTTCGCATAAAGCATTCGCAATGCCCCGTGAACATGGAATTCCTGTGGGTCTACAATGTTTGGGAGGTCAGCAAGTACATGGCAAGTTACATCTATGGCTGCGTAAGTGGAGTACTGACCACACGTAGGAGCCACACTTTCCACTCTACCCAGAATCTGCTCCAAATGCAGAAAGAAGGCAGTGGCATTCTAAGCAATCTAAACACCCAAGAAATCTTATCTTTTGTTAATCCTAGGACTTCCCTGTATTAGCCGACCACTTACCCTGAAAATTTTGACATTAGGGAAAAAAAAAAAGGTAAGCTAATAGTTCCTTTTCCTTTCAGTCCTTCTTTGCTCATCAGTAAGTAAAAGGTATAATGTTGGTAGATGCTGCATATTAAGAAATATAAACAGTTGAGTTAGTCTTATGCAGCATTTCCACTCTTCTGTTGTGTGAACTACCAAACGTGAAATGTACAATTTTGGTGATTCCACATATAGGCAAAATGCTCTAACATTTGCATCTAATTCTGGCATTGCATTATATAAAGATGGATGGTAAAATCACTGACATAAGTTTAAATGTCAATGTCTCTTTACTTAGAGTTGCATTAAATGGCAAATATAAAACATTATGAAATAGTCTGCAAAAGGAAGGAAAAAACTTTATATGTTAGTGCCTTGAACTATATCTTTTTTCCTCTATTTAAACAAGAGGCCCCATATTTTCTGGGTCATGTGAGTTATGTAGCCACCCCTGATGAACAATGAAAAGAGACTGAGTGGGACAGAGGCTGGGCTGGAAGAGGTCAGGGCTGGGCCACAGCCCAGCAGGATGCAAACATTTGTCCAGGTCTCTTTGACACCAAAACCCTGTATTGAAACACGTCCAGTATGTCCTATCTCATTCAGAGTTAAAACCAAAATGTTCACTATGGCTCTATCCCACAGACACCTCCCTGCCTATCTCTCTGAACTCATATCCCACCACTCACCAGACTTCTCAGCTCCAGCAAGGTTACCCTACTTCTATTTTCCCACCTAACAGACATTATTCCACCCCAGGGCCTTTGCATATACCAGTGGTCGGCAAACTGTGGCTCACGAGCCACATGCGGCTCGCGAGCCGCAGTTTGCCGCTCTGTTGACTGAGTTTGCCGACCACTGCCTTAGGGAAAAACACTTAAAAAACATTCTAATAATGTATTAATGTCTTTAACCTGAAGTCAAAACTTCTGGGTAAGGGTAATGCCTGCAGTGGTTAGCAAACTCATTAGTCAACAGAGCGGCAAACCGCAGCTCGCGAGCCGCATGTGGCTCGTGAGCCGCGGTTTGCCGACCACTGGCATATACCATCACTTTTCCTAGAACACTTTGCTCCCAGGACATCTGGAGCGCCCACTTTTCTGACATTCACAGGCTTCTCATCAAAGGTCACTGTACTAGAGAAGCCAACCTCCTATAAACAAACAATACTTGACTCACCTTGTTTTGTTTTCTGCCTTAGCACTTCCACCACCAGACCTCTTGTATGTATGTATGTATGTATATATGTATGCATGCATGTATGTATGTATGTATTTAAAATCTTAGTATCTGCCCTAGCTAGTTTGTCTCAGTGGATAGAGCTTTGGGCCACAAACTGAAGGGTCCCGGGTTCGATTCAGGTCAGAGGCACATACCTTGGTTACAGGCTCGATCCCCGGCACCTGGTCGGGGCATGTGCGGGAGGCAACCCATCGATGTACATCTCTCACATCTCTCTCTCTCTCTCTCTCTCTCTCTCTCTCTCTCTCTTCCCTCCCTTCCACTCTTTCTAAAAATCAATGGGAAAATATCCTCGGGTGATGATTAACGAAAATAAAAATAAGATCTCGGTATCCACTGGAATGTTAGCTACACGGGGGTGGAGACTTTGTCAGTTTTATTCACTGCTATATATTCAAACTTAAACAATATAAATATGTTGAATGAATGATGTTAATACACTTCCTAAAGTCTGAAGTTATTTAGATTGAGATAAGAAAAGTGTATTTAATATGGAGGCATAAAGCTGGATGGACTTTTATGTATTACAAAATAATCTCTAACTTGAATCCACAAATGGTGCCTGATGTCCAAAGTCAGGAAGCATTCTGTTTAGGGAAAACCACCCAACTCAGGCGCCAAGGAGCCTGGGGCTGAGAGAGGGGAAGCGGACTCTGCCTTTAATGAGCTGTGCAATCATGAGAAGTAACTAACTAGAGTAGACCCTACTAAAGCCTGGAGCCTCTTGCTACAAAACGATCATGTTTTAACAATACCTGCCCTCCTTATCTCAGAGGTTTTTGCATGTAATAAATGAGATAATAAATGTAAACAGGCTGAAATGTTAAAGAAATGCTAGGGAATTGTATTTGCCCTGCTAATTAAGGAAACAGTGGGAGGAGAGGAGGCCCCATGGAGGGGATAACGGGGCTGTTGGGCCATTTAGCCATGACTGGCATTTAGAGAGACTGGAATGAAAGAAGCAATGCAAAGCAGCAGATGCTGAGTCCTTGTTGATCTTTCACAGGGCGACCCCCATACATCTCTTATTTGACACGAATGTCACTGAGCCCAATTAGAATTAGCCTTTCACATAACATTCAAATTCCTGGACTTCCGAGAACAGCCATATAAGGAAGGAACAGACAGTGCAGATAAGAAGAGAGGAATGGAGAGGCAAAAGATTACAGGGAAAATGTGGAGATTTTTACATTCTCCACACAAAGGACAAGATGTCTCCACAAAGCCTATAATTTTGGAAAAGATTTAACTAGAGAATATTTATCTATCCAAGTTGTCGGGATATTCTCTTTCCCAGCGTTTCTGTGTGGGATGGGTTGTTTTTTATTCATGTTTACTTCCAGACCTTATTTTTGTTGTGTTAATTTATTTTGTTTTTATTTGTTTCAACTTATATTTATTTAATTTTTCATTTTCTTTTGCTGCACTCACTATGCAAGCCGATCTGTATACTTCCCACCAAGTCACTTTGTGGCTCCAATTTATATCCCACACAGAATTCTATACAGGTCAGGGTGCTCGCCTCCAAGACAGTATATTCTTAAAACTCATTACATACTAACAATGCTCCTGCAAAGATGGTGAGGCATAGCAAATCAAATTGTGCCTGATTTTTAATCAGGAAACTAAAACATTTTTTAAGCACTTTTAGATGCTTTAAATAAACCTTCTTGCATAATTTCAGGGCTCCAGATAAATTAAGCAGAACATGTTTAAAATAAAAATGCTTTGACAAGTACCAAAGAAGGGAGGTAGCAGCGGCTGTCAAAAGTGGGCAGCCTGACAGCGCTCTGAACGAGGGAAACCCTGCACTCTATTTTTAAGCCAACCTGTGTCATGTAGGAGAGGAGTCACCACATCTCCTGATAAAGCTTTTGGAGGCTGCTGGAGGATATGTTTGCAGTGCTGGAAATGGCCCTGCTACCCACACCAGGGGAAATGAGCCTTGCGATTCTGCCTTTTCCCAGGACCAAAAAAATTGTGCATGCCCACCCGGCATGGCTCAATGGTTGAGTGTCGATCTATGAACCAGGAGGTCATGGTTCAATTCCTGCTCAGGGCACATGCCCAGGTTGTGGGATCTATCCCCAGTGTGGGGCATGCAGGAGGCAGCCAATCAATAAGTCTCTCTCATCATTGATGTTTCTATCTCTCTCTCCCTCTCCCTTCTTCTCTGAAATCAATAAAAAATATATACATATGTTTTTTAATTATGCATTTCCTTAGTAAAGGGAAGCACCCTCGAAGAGAAAACCAGCAGAAGCCCCCAAGTCCTTAAGAATTGGTGTGAATACCCCCTTTTGGTGTTGGTAACAAGCAAGAGAAGTGAGTGATGTCTAGTTTGAGTAAAATGGAGAAAAATTAGTAGTGGCTCATAAATAAATGTGGTTGTTTAAGTAATTCCAATGAGAAACATGGAGCAAATATAATAAGAGTGTGAATAGTAGGGCCTCGGATACTCCAATACCGGGTCCACGGAGAAATGATGAGGATGTAGATTCGTCTTACAGGGAGAAACGCAAATGACTCAGCAGAGAGATTATGGACTCCCACTCCCCAACTTTCTAGTTGAAAGTGTAGTCTCAGTTATTTAACATCTCTTAACCTTAGTTTTCCTCATCTATAAAATGGGCCCGATGACACTGTACCATGTAGGGTTGCTGTTAGGATTAAATAAGGACACAGGAAAGAGGATGTGGGGGGGGGGGGGCGCGCGTAATATATGGTGACAGAAGATGGTTTGACTTGGGAGGGTGGGCACACAGTGCAATATACAGATCGTGTATCACAAGAAATGTACACTTGAAACCTATATGATCCTATTAACCAATGCCACCACAATAAATTTAATTGAAAAAAACAACAACACAGAGTAAATGGCATTTAATAAGACCACAGCAAAGAGCACATCCTAAGCATCTGCCGGACCTCAAATTTGTTCAAAGGGCACTTAGTATGAACAACCAGAAGGGGTTTTCTGGGGGTGCGTTCATACTCTTCTCAGCAATCAAATAAATGGCCCAGCTGCCTCCTCCAGCTTCCAATTGACCAACGCCTGGTCCTGACTTAAGATCTAACTAAGAAGTCTGTATCCAACCCCCCAATCCTTCTCTCCCTCTCCCCAACCCCCTGTCCAAACACCCACTCCCCCCCCCCCCCACCACACACACACACACACACACACACACACACACACACACACGTACACATTCCCCAGGCCACAGCCAAGGGCACACGCTGTGCCAGTCTCCAGCCCTGGGTGATCCTGACATGGGTCCCCCAAGGGCAGTTGTTTGACTGAATGGAACCTCTTATTAAAAATTAATTTCTGTTAAACTCGATTACATATGAACACAGCCTCATTATGATCGCTACTGTGATTTCTGGAAACAAACATAGGCCCTGCTGTTGCCAAAAGCAAGGGTCAATTTAGGACAATTCTGAGTCTTAATCTATGAACAGGGAGACACAGCCAGCAGATTCCCTGAGGCTCACAAAGGCATTTGTCCCCTGGACTCTGCCCCACCCTCCTCCTCCTGCTCTCCCAACTATCCTCCTCCTCCCCACCCCTCCCCCCTGCTCCCATGCCCATTCCCTGGGCAATGTGTAGAGATGGCAGAGCCTGCTCCTTAATGCAGATGGACCAGATTCTACCACAAGTGTGCTTGCCCTTTGAAGGTATAGGCTTCCCCATCTGTAAATACAGAATCATTCTAATAACACCACTACCTAGCTCATACAGTTATGGGAGTATTAAATGAAACAATATTCCTGGAGTGGGCAAAAGTAGGTTTACAGTTGTGAGTACACAAAACATGGAGTTTATTCTTGTATTATTATTGATTAATTATTGTATTATTTCCCTGTATTATTATTGATTAATTATTGTATTATTTCCCTGTATAATGATTAATAATTATTAATTATTGTATTATTCCCTGTAGACCTACTTTTGCTCCCCCAGCCACCCCCGTATGTAAAGCATGTAGAATATAGAGAGCAAGCCCTCAATAAATAGCCATCCCATCTCCCACGGCCACCCTGCCCTGTGCATTCCTGTACTGGAACAGTCTTCTGCAATCTGTCTCCTAAAGTTAGGGCACAAAATCAGGGGTTCTCATTTTCTTGATAACAATGGGTTGAAAATAACAGCGATCTGAAGTTAAAATAGTCTAAACCAGATCTATACAAACCCCATATCTGTAATAAAATTTGATTTTTCTCCTCTGCATTGTTTCTTCTATTTCTATCTCATGAGACGAAGAAGTGAGAGCTAGAGGCAGAAAATTTATTGTGTTCTCCTCTTCTCTGTGCTTTCTATGTCTTCAATATTTTTGCCATCAACAGCTTTGACCTGGCATTGTATGATCTTCTAATGCGGAGAGAACCCAACTTCTAAAATGGGTGTTTCCCCCCTGCTTACTGAGAAAGAATAAAAAGAGCAACAAGGCCCAGTGAAATGACAGTGGCAAATCTGAAAGAAGGCAAGCGTGCAATAAGAATCAGATATAAAATGTGAGGTCACTGACCCAGTCATTCCACTTCCGGGAATTTATCCAAAGGAAACAATTAAGCAAGCATAAACCAATGAATTTTATCATGGTAATGCTGATCACAGTGAAGAATTATAAACTAGCTAATGTTCCTCAATCGGAAGTTGATCATATAAATTATTTTATATTCAATTGAATATAGTTGAAATCGTTTTTAAAGATAAACTAAAGTTATGCAACATGTAATGAAAATTTCTCTATAAATTGTTAAAGTTGAAAAAAAACCTGGTTGCAAAAAAATATGTGAATATAATTTTGTTTAGGTAAAAATATAAAAATCTCATATATCTACACAATAAAAGAGTAAGATGCAAATTGATTGTACCTTCCTGACACCCACCAGCCAATCAGGAGTGAGTATGCAAATTAACCCAACAAATATAGAAGGTTAATTTGCAAACGCAGGTGCCGAGGGGGGGGTTGGGGAGGCTGGGGTGGGATGCTTGCATCATCGCCATGGCAGGCATTCTGCACCACCCCAGCCTCTCCGGGCCTCTGGGGAGTGTGGGAAGGCAGAAAGGCAGCTCTGGCTAGAGTGAAGGCCATGCCAGCAGCCAGGGTAAGGAAGGCCCATTCTTGCATGAATCTTTGTGCATCGGGCCCCTAGTATTTATATAAACATTTTATAACCCAAAATATGCTTTGTCAAACTTTTAAGTCATTATCTTTGGTGGGAGGATTATAAGAGAACTTTTAAAAGATAGTTTATAAACTTAAGCATGGCATGAATTTAGTAATTTGAGCCTATATACATTTATAATCACCCAAACAAAATAGACATTTTTCTTCATTTTTTTAAGGGTGCTACAAGGTTTAACTTTTCTCATCTGGCAAATAAAAGAATTGAGAGTATGACCTAATAACGGAGTTTCAATACACAAAACAAAAATTGACAGAATTAGTGGAAGGCAGAAACAATTTAATAATCAAGTCACAGATCTGAACATCCCTCATGAGCAATTAATAGACTACATGCGACATGCCAGGGTCTGTGCCAAGCATTTCACAGCCACTGGTCTCACAATAATCCTGAGGTTGAGACTGCCCAGCCACTAATATTATTGCCACTGGGCCTTGCCTAGGTCTTGGCAACATCACATTTATTAGTAGTAAAACTGGGATATGCTCCCATCTCAGCCTACTCCCAAGTCCAAGATGTAGGTGCTGTAAAAGTTTTCTGGATTATGAGTGTCCAAAATCCTAGGTACTAAAGGCAAGAATGATTTTAGGAAAAAAGGAGAAAATTCATTTATTTAAGCTCATATCAAGAATTTCGTTCCTCTCACCAAAATAAAACCCAGGTGTATCTAAAATGTAATTTTTTTTATTGTCTAAAGTTTTACATATGTCTCCTTTTTCTCCAATTGACTCCCCCCCCCCCGGCCCCCCGCCCAGCCATTCCCACCCCGGGCAAGCCCCCACCACCCCAGTGTCTGCATGCCTAAAAAAAAAACCGACCTTCATTCCAAATTAAGGAATAGGCTCCAAAATACTTTTTTTTAAAAAAAAACTTCTAGCCTTAAACCTCCCTTCTCCTCATCTCCTCCCTGCAGGTTTATTTACTCACATGCCTTACCTGTCTAAAGACTGGCTTAACTCTAGTTTCCCTTGGAAGACATGACCTGAGAGGCTGCCTGAGCTTTCTCTGTCTTTTTGTGACATCCTGGTGACCTGGGAGTTTTACCCACTTTGGTTAGGGCTGCTCAGGTACTCAACCTACACATCAGTGGGATTCAGTTTTCCTTTTGCTTGAATGACTCCTCAGAACCTAACTCATTCAGCAATCCACCCACTCCCTTTCCTGTTTCTCTGGCCTTTATGGACAATAGCCGATCTCTCCTCCTCAGCAGGCAGGCTCTTCCCTGGGTTGATGGTGACTGATTTGTTTTCAGTTGTCCTTATGTTTTGTTTGGTTGTTTTGATTGTTTTGTTTTGTTTTTCCTTCTCATGTGGGGTAAATAGCCAAATTGTGTTTTCCTTTCTCTACCTTAAGACTTTGGGTGTCAACTAGTAATCTTTTGTCTTCTCTTCCTATGTTAGCCTTTGTTTGTTAGTATAATTATAGGCCTCACTATTTTGGACAATCAGACTTTAATTAGCCTATCCTTAGCCTGAAGAAATCACCCTGAAAAAGTCAGAACAATGCAACAATCATACTACTAAAATAACATCCCAAAGGCCCAACATCTGAAGAAAATATATTAAGAAAGAAAATATTTTTTATAAAAAGAGGGAAAAAAGGATTGGAAAATATTTGACTCGGCTGGCTCAAGGATATAGACTTTCTATCTGCCCACAGAGGGGTAAGGAAAAGGCCTTTGGGGAAAAGAATGACCCTGCAGTTCTTAAATATAACCACATAAAATACAAAGTGTATTTAGCATAAAGGACGTAAGCTGCACAGAAAATGTGGTTGCACAAACAATTTTGCAATTTTAATAAATTACAAAGAATGCATTTAACCAATTTTGCAACTAGCTTTCAAAAGCCTCTTACATCTCTCAGTGGTCTCCAGAGTAAACACATCTCCCACAAAGTAGCATCTATTTTTATAGAATTAAGTTTCTGCTCTGAAATGATGTAATCTTCCACCTGGGGCAGTTTACAAATACCTTTCCCAAATGATAGAGCAACCGAATTCAACCTCATTTCTTCCATTCCTCAAAGAACGTGCCATGCTGGGCTGCACGTCAACCAGGAAATATTCAGTAAACAGAATTTGTACTCCTTTTATTCTGAGTTTACTTTAAGGAGCCACTTATCTCTTTTGGAATGACTTCCCTTGCCAATCACCTTGTGGAAAAGGCCTGGGAGAGACACTCCCTGAGGACGTGCAGAATCCTAGGTCAGCAGCCTGTGTGGTAGCAATAAACAACTAAACTATCTACATCTTAAGATCTTCCCTTTTCCTTCCAAAGACAATCGTTCTTTTTAGAGCAATTGAAACACTTACGCAGGTATACACTGATGGATGAGTGCATACGCACTCACGCACATGCCCATGCATTGCAATGAGTCCTCTGTACATTCTCAGAAACATGACCATAATTTATTCTCCAGTGATGGTTTATGCTAAAACACACAAAAAAGCAAATAATAATTTTGGAGGTAAAAAGGCTCTTACAAACATTGTTCAACACTTCATTTAGCAAAAAATGACAATGAGGCCCAGGTATAAATTCATTCCAAAGAATTTATGTTCTCTAAGATTTTGAGATAAGATTAGAGTATCTCCTTATCTGATCTCTCCCCTTGAAAGATCTAAGGCTTGGAGGTCAGATAAGCCTGGGTTCAGATTTCAGCTTCACCATTTACCTCTGGGTGGTCTTAGGTAAATTTGCCACTGTTTCCCCATCTGCAAAATGGAAATAATAAGAATTAAAGGATCCAGAATGTACTGCTATGAAGAGTTTTTGGTTGTTGTTTTCTGAACTCCCCTATCTGCTTAAAAGCTGAGCTTCCCAAAAGAATTCAACTGTCATAAATGCCTTCCCAAGGAATTCCACAGCCAGGAAAGTATGTGTGACTCCTATTACTAGAGAGAAATCAGCACTATTATAAGAAATCACCTAGTCCCTCCGGGGTGGCTCAGTGGTTGAGCTTTGACCTATGAACCTGGAGGTCACAGTTTGATTCCCGGTCAGGGCACATGCCCTGGTTGTGGGCTCCATCCCCAGTGTTGGGTGTGCAGGAGGCAGCTAATCAATGATTCCTCTCATCATTGATGTTTTTATCTCTTTCTCCCTCTCTTTTCCTCTTTGAAATCAATAAAAAATATATATATTTTTTAAAAAGAAAGAAATCACCTAAACAGACATTGTCATATCTCCTAAGGGCCCATTGATCTTTCTTAAAAGTCATTGTTTTCCCTTAAATGCCCTTCTGCCTCTCGCTTCTCCTATTAAGATGGCATATAAGCATTCAATTCTCCTTGAGTCATATTTTTCTGTCCATTCTGGCAAACATATGTGAATAAAAGTTTGTCTTTTCTCTTGCCAATTTGTCTTTGTCAGTTTAATCCACAGACTTCCAATCCCTGAATTTAGTAAGAAGTTAAAGGAAGAGTTTTTTCTCCCCAACAGAGCAAACATGTATTAGTTACTTACAATGGACAAGACACTGTTTTAAAAACACTAAGTGTATTAATTAATTTGTTTCCCACCATGTCCCTATGTTATTTCCATTATAGAAATAAGGAAACTCAGGCACAGAGAGGTTAACCAACTTGCTTAAAATCAGACAGCTAGAAAGTGGTGGTGTCAGGATTTGAACTTAGCAATGTAATTCCAGAATCCTTGCATTTGTGAGAGTAATATCTACCTCACAAGTGTGTACCAAAAATTAAAGGACATAATCTACATACAACATCTAGCCTGGCACAAAGGAAGGGCTCAAATAATGTTGATTGCATTTTTACTATTAGAAAAATAGTGTGCTATTGATGAACTAGAGTGTTTCCTAACTCTCATCAAGGGTTAGGGTAGAACAAGGAATCTAACCTGTGCTTGACAGTACGTATGGGTGTTGGAGTTCCTGAAAACAGACAAGTATGGAAGAGCCAGACAAGAAAACTTGGACAGGGTTATCTAGCACCATCCCATGGACCCCAATAGTCCACTGAATAAAAAGTATGGGCTTGGTTTTGTTTTGTTTGTCTGCTCATAGAGCAAGAATATTGTCTCAATCAACTCTGATATAAAATGGATGAGGGGAGAAACCAAGATGGCGGCATAGGTAAACACCTAAACTGCTGCCTCGCAAAACAATTTCAAAACTACAACTAAAAGACAAAATGGACATCATCCAGAACCACAGGAAGGCTGGCTGAGTGGAAATTCTACAACTAGAAGGAAAGAGAAAAGCACACTGAGACTCAGAGGAACTGCGGAAGGCAGAGATACTGAGACACGTGTGCGGAGAGGACTAGCAACTGAGTGTGCGGCTGGCTTTCTCAAGTGGGAGGGAGACAAAAGCTCCCGACTGCGCTGAACTCCAGTTCCAGGCGAGACTCTGGGGACCCAGACTCATTCGGGGAGAAACTGGACTGTCTGGCAGCGGGAGGAACTCAGGGCGGCTTTCTCTCAGAGGTGCTTGCAGCGATTACCACAGGACACTGAGACACAGGGGCCTATTAGGGCAGGGCTGAGGAGAAGCCAAGGTTGTCTGCTCCATCCTGAGACTCCGCCCCATCCAAGCTGAGCACAGAGGCTTTTGCAAGTCTTATCTCATAAGAGTGTCTCTGGCACAGAAGTTCTCCCAGCGTAGACACAGCTGACCCTCACTGCCAATTGGCCTGGAGGTCAATTCCTCCCAGTGATACCAACAACAACCAAGGCTTAACTACAACAAGATTGTGCACAAAGCCCACAAAGGGGTGCACCAAGAGTGTCCACCTCAGGTAACTGGGGAGGCTGAGCCACTGGGCCCTATAGGACACCTAGCACACAAAGCCACTCTATCAACTCAGGGAAGCAGCCAAAATGTGGAGACAAAGAAACAGGTCACAAATGAAAGAAATGGAGGAAAGCAAATGACTGGATATAAAGTTCAAAACCACAGTTATGAGGTTTTTCAAGAATTTTCTAGAAAAGGCCGATAAATTTAGCAAGACCCTCGAGGATATGAAAAAGGACCAACTAGAAATTAAGCATACACTGACTGAAATAAAAAATATTATACAGAGATCTAACAGCAGACTAGAGCATCACAAGAATCAAGTCAAAGATTTGAAATACAAAGAAGCAAAAAACACTCAACCAGAAAAGCAAAAAGAAAAAAGAATCCGAAAATAT
The DNA here is from genome assembly GCF_963455305.1 of Plecotus auritus. NCBI lineage: Eukaryota > Metazoa > Chordata > Mammalia > Chiroptera > Vespertilionidae > Plecotus > Plecotus auritus. The sequence goes on along the minus strand of NC_137772.1, from coordinate 140,007,676 downwards.
GAAGATAGTGTAAGGAGCCTTTGCGACAACCTCAAGTGTACCAACATCCGAATTATGGGGGTGCCAGAAGAAGAGAGAGCAAGATACTGAAAACCTATTTGAAGAAATAATGACTGAAAACTTCCCCCACCTGGTGAAAGAAATAGACTTACAAGTCCAGGAAGCCCACAGAACCCCAAACAAAAGGAATCCAAAGAGGACCACACCAAGACACATCATAATTAAAATGCCAAGAGCAAAAGACAAAGAGAGAATCTTAAAAGCAGCAAGAGAAAAACAGTTAATTACCTACAAGGGAGCACCCATACGACTGTCACCTGATTTCTCAACAGGAACTATGCAGGCCAGACTGGAGTGGCAAGAAATATTCAGAGTGATGAATAGCAAGAATCTACAACCAAGATTACTCTACCCAGCAAAGCTATCATTCAGAATTGAAGGGCAGATAAAGAGCTTCACAGATAAGAAAAAGCTAAAGGAGTTCATCACCACCAAACCAGTATTATATGAAATGCTGAAAGGTATTCTTTAAGAAGAGGGAGAAGAAAAAAAGTAAAGAGAAAAATTATGAACAACAAATACATATCTATCAACAAGTGAACCTAAAAATCAAGTGAATTAAAAATCTGAGGAACAGAATAAACTGGTGAACATAATAGAATCAGGGGCATAGAAAGGGAGTGGACTGATAATTCTCAGGGGGAAAGGGGTATAGGGGGTGCAGGAAGAGACTTGACAAAAATCATTCACCTATGGATGAGGACAGTGGGGGGTGGGTAAGGGTAGGGGGGGTGGGAACCAGGTGGAGGGGAGCTATGGGGGAAAAAAGAGGAACAATTGTAATAATCTGAAAAATAAAGATTTATTAAATTAAAAAATAAATAAAATGGATGAGGTATGCCACAAACTCCCACTACTTCCATGCTCATCAACAATCTTGCAGTGAGAAATTCAGCTATCCTGTTTCCCTCATCCTCATCCTGGGAAGGGAGTGGCCAATGGAATGAGCAATGTCCACATCACTGCAGAGGGCATAAAACAGATGTGAGAACAGGGGTTTTAGAATCACACAGATCTGTGAACAAATACCAGCTTTACCAGAACTTACCTGGGAAACCTTCAACAACCTTAATTGAAACTCCATGGATTTCTGTTTTCTCATCTGAAAGATGGAGATTTAACATCCTTATACTAGTAAAAATGGCCTCACCAAATCACAGCACAGCTGGGCCAGCTTCCTGGTAATAGCTCCATGTGTATTCTTTAGTAAATTTATAAATTGGCTTTGTGACTTACCAACTACTTGCAGAAAGTATCCCATGATCCTTTCCTTCCCCAAATAGTAAAAACATCCCCTGCTCCTCTGAAATCCTGCAGGATTTCTTCTGGATCTCTAGTATGGAAACGGGTAACATTACCTTCTACTGGTATGTGCCAGCCAAAGTACTAAGCACTTTACATGCATTTTCCTCATATAATCCTGATAACAACACTATGAATAAGTAATATAATTATCTCCATTTTTCACAGATGAGAAGACGAAAATTTTAATAAGGCTAAGTAACTAGTCTGAGGTTACACAAGTAGTGATGAAGCTAATATAAGAGTCTAAATCCAGAGCCTATGTCCTTAACTTTATGCTGTTTGTCCCTCTATACCTTATAATGATTTATTTTCATTATCAGTTTCTTTTTTTAAAACATATTTCTATTGATTTCAGAGAAGAAGGGAGAGGGAGAGAGAGATAGAAACATCAATGATGAGAGAATCGTTGATTGGCTGCCTCCTGCATTCCCCCGACTGGGGATCAAGTCCACAACCTGGGCCTGGGCCCTCACTGGGAATCGAACCGTGACCTCCTGGTTCATAGGTCAATGCTCAACCACTAAGCCACACCAGCCAGCCATTATCAGTTTCATTTTAAGATTAAAAGGTCAAGATTTGTATGTCAGTTATATTTTTATGTCCCCCAGGGCATTCTTTGAACACACAGGTTGTCTATTATTGAATGAATAAATGAATGAATGAATGAATGATTATATACCATAATTCTTTTCCTCAAAGCCTTATCGATCTTAATTTATTTGCACTAAATACTTTATATCAATTGTCTCTTTCTATGCTCACAACAACTCCACCAGCTTGTTGTTACCATTTCCATTGTGCAGATAAGGAAACCAGGGCTTAGAGAGATGAGTAACTTGTCCAAGGTCACGTGGCTAATAAGTTACAGATCTGGATTGCCATCTGGGAAGACGGAACCCTCTGACTGAGTTTGTAATCATCACTCCACAGCTGAGAAGCAGATCTGAAAGGAGATCGCCTCACCAAACCACAGACATTCTGTGGCCCACTCAGCCAGCATCTCTCTTTTCAAAACTTTTTAACGCTTAATGGCTTTTTTTTTAAGGAGTTAGAAGGGCCTTTAAAATGTGAAGCTTTGTATAGAAATTAGTGGCAATTCCAAAATTCCTTATAAGAAAGGTTTAGAAATAGTAATTTCATTGGAATTGAGGTGGGGGGAAGAGGAACACGAGGATTTTTTAATTTATTTGGGGGGGGTTATCATAAAGCTATATTTTCAGAGGCAGCTCAGTAATTTTTAATCAGATTCTATTATTATTTGCAGATTGCTGATGGATATTATAGGGGCACTCTAAAGGGAGTGTTTCGTGACCGGCAGGAGTGGCTCAGTCGGTTGAGTGTCATCCTATGCACAAAAGGTTGCTGGTTGGATTCCCGGGCAGGGCACATGCCTGAGTTTCCGGTTAGGTCCCCAGTCACAGCAAGTATGGAAGGCAGCCAATTGTTGTTTCTCTCTCTCTCTCTCCCTTCCTCTCTCTAAGCATGTCCTCAGGTGAAGATAAAATTGTGTGTTTCATGATTCTGTACCTGAACTAATCTTGCTTACCATTTTGCAAAAGTGATTTAAACATTAATAAAGTGAAGTCTCAAATTTATAAATGGCATCAAGATTTTCTGACAATTGAAATACTAACCAGACAAGAATAAACATGGAGAAGATCTCAGATGGAGCTATGTGAGTGGGCAGGGAACGTTCACACTCCGGGGAGACAGCCATACATCATACCCGCAGGAAAAGGGAACCCACCTTGTTCTCAAGAGACCACGGCCTCTGAGTGCAGACGTGATCCAGGAAAAGGATGATGGCATCATTGTAGACCATCCCCTGAAGAAGTCGGTCCAAAGCATTGTGGCAGTCACAAAAGCAAGCATCATCAGGAAGGATGTTAAAAAACAAAATAGAAAGCACAATCTCATGAGTGCTCACACACACGCACACACATACACACAGGGACACCACTATTCATCTGCTTCAGAAATGCTGGGTGGAGTTCCAGGCATTAAACCTCAAAAATGTCACAATGAAACTGGAACATATCCAAAGAAGGTCACTTAAAATTATTAGGGTTTGTGAAGAAACCAGAAACTTTAAAGCACTCCAGTCTGGAAAGACAAAACAGGAGAGTTGGTGGGCAAGAATCTATAAATCCCAGAGGGTATTGATTGAGTGAACACAGATCATGACACCAAATTCCAGCAAAGCAGACCTAGAAGCCCTGGTGAAATTAAAGTATTTTAGGACAATGAATGTTTTTCAAATGCTAGTTTATAGGGCAGATAATAAAGTAGAAAAAATCATAGCTCTAAGAGAGTCTGTAGCAGTGAGTTCATAATAGCTTATGGTGCAGTTATAGCTAAACTATATGCTCAGCCTTCTGATGTTCCGTGTTATGGAAGACGTAGCAAGCTCCCTCCACACTATTTGTTGAGGACCCTAAGGAAGGAGATGCTAGATTAATTTAACTGCTGATTTAATATATGTGGTATATCTGATAATTCCCAAACTGGCCAATCAAAAGAATCACCTGGGAACCTTTTCTAAAAACAAAATAGATTCCCAGCCCTCATATTCAATAATTCTGATTCAGTACATCTGGGACTTAGCCACACTGAGACAGTCTTTTTCACAGAAAATGCAGAGCATAATCTGATTGGCTGGACTTGAATCATGTCTTATCCCTGAACCAATCACTGAGATGGGAAAGCCAGGCACACCCCTTGGCCTGACCTGGATCAGGAACCTCCCCTCTGGTGCAGGTGGGGTTTCACCCCAGGAAAGAAAGTGAGTGACTAATATTCAGTCTCGCCTTCTACCCAAGTAACAGAACCTTAATTACACTAGAAGATGCATGTGCCCAACTGACAGTCTACATCCCCAGACTCTGTAGCTATGGCTATGAGGTCAATTCTGAACATTGAACACACAAAGTACAAATCTGGTGTACGATTTCCAAGAAGCTTCTTTAAGGGAACTGATTCTTTCCTTTTCCTTCCCTTCTTTCCCCTTCCTACTGCCTGGAATGTGAATATGATGACTAGCGATGGAGTCACCATCTTTTAAGACTGGGAATAAAAGCTAGAATAAGTCTGAGTTTCAGATGATCCTATAAAGTTGCCTGCTTAGGCCAGGATTTCCCATCTCCTCACTTTTACAGAATAGAATAAGCCCTCATGAGTTTTAATGATTTTTAGTTTTATTTCTCTATTCCAGGCTTCTGAACTGAATCCTTCCTGATACAGTAGGATTCTGTACCATATGTGGCTGTGAAGAGAGACTAAGCAGACAGTTATTTCTACGTTCTACACATTCTCTTTAAATTTCACCCCGTATATCTCTGGGCATCCTGAGTTTTGCTCTCTGTTATACAACTTGAAAAATACTTTTGTCATGCCTTATAAAGAATTTGTCCTTTACTGCTTCTAAAGCTAGGCATAATTCATCACCTACACCTGTAACATCATTTTCCTACATCTGTGCAAAACCACTCCCCCTTCAAAACGTGGTCCACTATTTACTATATCCCATAAATGCTTCTAGACCAGCTCCACTTAAGTTTAGATAATCAAAAGTAGTCCTTCTTTTAACTCAGTCTCACAGACTCTGTTTCCACAGTTGTTAAAGAGATTCAATCAGTGGTTTTCAGACATTTTTAGCCATAAGTCCCTTAGTTCAAAAACCAAAAACAGGAGCCCCTAAGGCCTCAAAGTAAGGTTATGCAGGTTGGACACTGCCATTCTTGTCATTGTCTTTCTGATTGACACCTTTTAGAATTGTGTGGTATACAACCTGCCCCAAAATGCACATGCGAGGTAGAGTCCCTGGGAAGGACCAGAGGAAGCAAGCATTGAAAAGCATTGCACTGATATTTTCAATCCATGTAATCAATTAAAGTCTAATATTTAGAATACCAAAACACTCGTTATATTAATACAAATAACAGAAGCAACCCAGTTGAAAACTTGGCAAGAGACTTAAACAGGCACTTTGCAAAATAAAATACCCTATCATCAGTCAACATCTGATGATGAAAATTAAAATCATAATAAACAACCGTTTCATCCACCAGAAAAGCAAAAACTAAGTGTGACAATATCAAGTGTTGCCAAAAATATGGAAATATATGAAACCTCAAATACAATTGGTGGGAATGTAAATTGCTACACATGTATATACATTTCCCTTCGTCCACCGCAAGGAAATGTATGTACATGTGTAACAGGGTACATGCGTATCAGGGTACATGCACAAAATGTTCTTAGCAGTATTGTTCATAATAGCTAAACCTGAAAAACCAGTTGTCTATCAATATAAGATGGTCTAGTACAATGGAATACAATGAAATACCATTTTGCATGAAAATAACAAACTATCACTACACTCAATAACTTGGGTGAATCTATTTCTCTGCCAAAATGAAAACATTAATATTCTTTGGTAAAATGATTTTGTATTTTATTGTATGGGTCAATCTTAATGATTGTTTTGATGGCAGGCTCTACAGTGAACATTAGAGACAGATGGAGTCACCATCTATTTTGGAGCCACCAAAAATAGTTGGATTAAAAAAATAATCACAGCAGCTTTTGACAATTGCATTTTCAAGATAGGAACATTAGATTAATATGGAGGATCACTATTATTTCTTTGAGTCCTCAACTCAAGCAGCTTTCATGTTAAGAAGTGGTAGGCTGTTTATTCCAAAAATGGCTGCAACAATCCTATCCTATATAATAAAAGCCTAATATGCAAATCAACCAAACAGGGGGAACCATCAGTGGAACGACCGGTCGATATGATGTGCACTGACCACCAGGGGGCAAACGCTCAACACAGGAGCTGCCTCCAGCCCGCAGGCTCCAGGCCAGCCAAGGTGGGTGCAGTGAGCCCCCCGCCCCCTGATTGCCCTGCCAGTTGCCCCACAGATGGGCCCTGATCACCAGCCAGGCCTAGGGACCCTACCCATGCACGAATTTCGGGCATCAGGCCTCTACTCTTACCTAATAATAGACAAACATGTAAATTGACCATACCTCTGCTACGCCCACAGCCAATCAGAGTGAGTAAGCAAATTAGAAGGCCAAAGATGGCGGCCACCCAGCTGCTCCAGGTGTGGAGTGGCCGGGCGGGGCAGGATGCCTGCTATGAGAGGGAGGGCAGGGGGAGAAGGGATCTACAGAAGCGGAGTGCTGCAGCGAAGACAAAGATGGCAGACTCTGGCCGGAGTCTGCAGTGAAGCCAAAGATGGCATACTCCAGCCAGAGTCTGCAGCAAAGACGAAGAAGGCAGACTCCAGCCAGAGCGAAGGCCTGGGTCCCGGGTGCCAGAGGAAAACCGGTGCTGGAAGCCAAGGGAAGGAAGGCCTATTACACAATCTCTTCATGCAACAGGCCTCTAATATATATATATATTAATCCAGAGGATATTTTTTCCATTGATTTTTAGAGAGAGTGGAAGGGAGGGAGAGAGGAAAAGAAACATCAATGTGAGAGCGACACATTGATTGGTTGCCTCCCTCATGTGCCCCAGGGATGCAGGAATTGATTCTGCAACTGAAGTAGGTTACCTTGACCAGAACTGAACCCGGGACCCTTCCATCTGCAGGCCAACGCTCCAACCACTGAGCCAAACAGGCTAAGGCTGCAACAATATTTTCTTTCTCAGGTGCTCTTTCAGAATCTTGCTCCTTCTTCATCTCATCTCCTTCAACCTTGATAGACCTCTGTTTACAGCAGAAGTTACTTCTGAGCCTAGGACCTGAAGGTCAGTCCTTTCCACCTGACTCTCACTCGGGGTTTCACCCAGAGAACCCAGACACCACGCTGTGAGGAAGTTTAGGCCACGTAGAGAAGAATATAAGTCCCTGGCCCTGAAACCTGGCTGAGCTCCCAGCTGATAGCCAGAACCAGCTTGAGGGCCATGTGAGTGAGCCCTCTTGGGAAAGTAACTACCCCCCACAATAATAAGGCACCAAGCAGACACCAGCCTCCCCTGCTGAGATCTGCCCAGATTCAGACTTAATAGTGCTGTGGTTAGAAGTCACTATGTTTTGGGGTGGTTTGTTATTCAGTAATAATAATCAGAACATAAGATAAAGGGACATTCCTGCTACAATTGTCCTGGGAGCTGTGTTTTTCCAAAAATCCCCTTATGCACCCCTCCCTCTTCTTTTTTCTTCTGTTCGTATTTGCAGTAAGAATTAGCTAGACCAGGGGAGAAACCAAGATGGCGGCATAGGTAAGCACCTAAACTGCTGCCTCGCACAACAATTTCAAAACTACAACTAAAAGACAGAACGTCTATCACCCAGAACCACGGGAAAGCTGGCTGAGTGGAAGTTCTACAACTAGAAGGAAAGAGCAAACAGCATTGAGGGGTGCACAAGCGCTGAAAAGCTGAGGTACGGAGACGCCTGAATTGGGCTGGCTACGGATGACTGAAAGCGCTGCTGTTTTCAACCCGAAGGGAGATAAGCTCCCGATTACTCCGAACTCGTTTCTGGGGAGACGCGGGGGACCCAAACTCCTACAGGGAGAAGCTGGACTGTCTGCCCTGGGGTCGGAAAGTGAGGGAGGCTTGCTTGCAGGGCTGCACGCAGGAACAATTGTTTATTGTGCTGGGGCGCGGGAAGCGGGGACAGGGTCGGAGCCACAGAGCCGGCTTACTGGCAGCCATCGCTGTTTGCCACGCCCTAGCCTAGTCACGCCCTGAGACCCCGCCCTGCACAATCTACGAACCCACCCAAGCTCCAAGCAGCAGCTTTAGCATATGAATGGCCTGCCCTATCGCAGCTTAACCTAGCAAACTTGCAGCCCGGGTCAGACAGCTCCAAAACCTCCAAACTCCAAGCAAAGAGGAGAAAACTGTAGTTCTTGCTGTAGCTCCTGCTGGGTGGCCTCAGACAGTAGCTGACCTGCACCCCATTGGAGATCCAGAAGCCAGTGTACCTAGTGGTCAGTGTGAGACACCAGATTTCAACTCCTCACATCCATAAGTGACACATTCAAGAGGCAGACTCAGTGAGCACCAAAGCCCCACTGAAACAAGTCCTGCACCATAAGCGTGTCTCCAGCGCAGCAGTTCTTCCATTATAGACACAGCGGGTCCTCACAGCCAATTGGCCTGGAGGTCAATTCCTCCCAGTGTACCAACAGCAATCAAGGCTTAACTACACCAAGACTTTGCACTCAGCCCACAAAGGGGTGTACCAAAGGCGTCCACCTCAGGTGATTGGGGAGGCTGAGCTACTGGCCCCTATAGGTCACCTACCACACAAAGCCACTCCATCAACATAAGGAAGCGGCAAAATGCGGAGACAAAGAAACATGTCACGAATGAGAGAAATGGAGGAAAGCAAACTAATGGACGACATAGTGTTCAGAACCACATTTATAAGGTTACTCAAGAATCTTCTAAAAACCGCCGAGAAACTTGATGAGACCTTTAAGGACCTTAATGAGAATGCCAAAAAAATGGAAAAGGACCAGTCAGAAATTAAGCATACACTGTCTGAAATAAAGAATATACCGAAACTCAACTGTAGATCAACGTACCCCAAGAATCAAACCAAAGATCTGAAATATGAGGAAACAAAAAACACCCAACCAGAAAAACAAAAAGAAAAAATCCAAAAATATGAAGATAGTGTAAGGAGCCTCTGGGACAACTTTAAGCGTACCAACATCCGAATTTTTGGGGTGCCAGAAGAAGAGAGAGAGCAAAATATTGAAAACCTATTAGAAGAAATAATGACAGAAAACTTTCCCTACCTGGTGAAAGAAATAGACTTACAAGTTCAGGAAGCGCACAGAACCCCATACAAGAGGAATCCAAAGAGGACCACACCAAGACACATCATAATTAAAATGCCAAGAGCAAAAGACAAAGAGAGAATCTTGAAAGCAGCAAGAGAAAAACGGTTAGTTACCTACAAGGGAGCACCCATACGACTGTCAGCTGATTTCTCTGCAGAAACTATGCAGGCCAGAAGGGAGTGGCAAGAAATATTCAAAGTGATGAACAGCAAGAACCTACAACCAAGATTACTCTACCCAGCAAAGCTATCATTCAGAGTTGAAGGTCAGATAAAGAGCTTCACAGACAAGAAAAAGCTAAAGGAGTTCATCACCACCAAACCAGGATTACATGAAATGCTGAAGGGTGTTCTTTAAGAAGAGGAAGAAGAAGAAAAAGGTAAAGATAAAAATTATGAACAACAAGATGACATCAAATACATACCTACCAACAAGTGAATCTAAAAATCAAGTGAATAAAAAATCTGAAGAACAGAATGGACTGGTGAATATAATAGAATCAGGGACATAGAAAGGGAGTGGACTGACAATTCTCAGGGGGGAGGGGGTGTGAGGGGTGCGGGAAGAGATTGGACAAAAAGCTTACACCTATGGATGAAGACAGTGGCGGGGGGTAAGGGCATGGGGTGGGGTGGGGAATCAGGTGGAGGGGAGCTAGGGGGAAAAAAAGAGGAATACCTGTAATAATCTGAACAATAAAGATTTATTTAAAAATAAAATAAAATAAAATAAAATTACAAAAAAAAAAAAAAGAATTAGCTAGACCAAGTGATAAAAATGCTTCTAGCTTAAAGGAAGCAACTTTTTTCACACTTGCTTAGTGCATTTTAGGATGTCATTACCAAATAATATATGATATTTCTTCTCCTTTTCCTTGTGTGTCTGGGAGTTCATTTTTGGAGGCATGGTGATCCAAAATGTCTCATCACTAAAAGGCAATGGATACACACACATTCTCTAAAGGTATTTTCCATGACAAAACAGGGAAGTCAGTTGGCCAAATTGCATACATGTGGGCTATTCATCCTTTCCTATGTAAAAGAATCAAATATAGGGCCCAAAATATAGGTTATTTTAACTGTTGCAGCAGGCAAGGACTTGCCCAATAGTTCCTTAAAGTTTCCGTTCTGATATGGACACACACAGAAAGATTAAGAGGTTATACTTAGAAACACCACATTGTCTTCAGTCTTTAAGGGCTTGTTAAGTCTTCTGTTGCCTTTTAGTTTAACCTTGTTTCATCAAACCAATGCAATACAGATCAAGGCCCGGATAAATATTTGTGAGTTGTCTGAACTTTGTTCTATGCCCTTAAATACTCTTAGGAAATCAATTTTGGACTAAAGGAGCTTGAAGATTCTGTCACTAAAACTGGACTGATTTGGGGCCAGTTGTGATAAGAACAAAGTGTAAGGGTATTTGGAATTTCAGTCTGCAGGACCTTCTGGAAAATGATTATTACTGCGTGAGAAACTGCATATAAATGTATACTCAAAGTAATTCTTTTGAAACAGCTTAAGGTCTAAACACTGATTATTTTTTTTTTAGGTGACTTTTCAAGAATATTTATTTACAGCCTGCTATCACATGATCTGCCCTTACTTCTCTCTCCCCCCAGCTCTTTCTCTCTCTTTCTCCCCCACCTGAACACCCGCCCCCCCCCCCACCTTTTCCCCAGAGGAATCATATTGAGGAATTGAATTTCTCTGGGGCCTTTTCACTGGTGTAATCCTAAAAGGGGAGTGTGGGCAAGGGTCAGGGCCAGCTGGATAGCTGCTAGTCACTCCAGAGATCCTTAGGAAAATCAGTTTTGTAAGTTATGTGCTCATAAGCCCAAGAAAGGGCAACTTCTCTGTGGGAAGGGAGAATGGAAGTTTCCAGACAGATATGACATCTCTCTGGCAACTTACCAGCTGGGGCCCTCTGGCTCTCTCGTGATTTGGCTGAGATTTTGGGTTTGATTTGGCAGGTCACTTAACCTCTGCTTCCTCCACTTCCTCAGCTGTAAAATGGGGTCATCACTTCCCACTAAACATCACGGGACTTTATAAAGACAAGCAAATACTTATGGCAAGCAGTTTACAAGAAGAGCTAACGCTTCAAAGCTCAGTTCAACCACTTCCCATTAGGTGACTTTAGGTGTTATTGGCCTTTCTCTGCCTCAGTTTCCTCATTGAAAAATAAGGATAATAATAGGATCTATCTCACAGAGCTGTTTGAGGATTAAATGATAAAATATTGTACATGAAGTACAGCATCTGAGAGTCTCAATAAACGTTAATTGTTTCACCTGCTCTGCACCTTATTTCATCTAATCTGTGTCACCCACCCATGACCAGAAGGCTGGAATTATAAGAGAATCCTAGAATGAAAGGCAAAGACTCTCTCTCACTTTCCAGACAAGAAAAAAAGAAACTCCGTGAGGCTGGGTGACTTGCCCGAGGCTGTCTGATTCATTGGTGAGAGAGCAAGAGTTGGAGTTCAGGTCTCCTAATTGTTGGGTCTGGACAAGTCTCCGTTTTCACTCCTTTGAAGGCTGTGCTGGTATTTCTATCCCCAGATAATTCTTTCTCAGTCTGATTTTAACCCTAAAATCAGTTTATACCATCAACAACCAGTGCATTCCCTAAATCTCCTATGGCCCCCACAAAACCGTAGATAACCTCCTTCCCAGAAAGGCCACCTAACCTCAGAAGGCCAGGAAAGGTAACACTTTCTCCAAGACCTGAGGAAGCCACTAATGGGGACAGCAGGTGAGGAGTGAGCGGGAGCTGCTGCTGCTGGCTAAGGTTGCCCTAGTAACCGCTTGCAGGCTCCATTCAGGAAGTGAGCCCAACTCCAAGATGCAAAATGATCGCCTTCCCGAGGCTCCTACAAGCACAAAGGAACCAAAGGAATAGAGGGATGGCCAGGAAGGGAGGCCAAGGTGAGGTGGGGGCCCATGCTGTCAGTTACAACCTTCCACTTCCCACAGAAGAAAAAAGAGAGAGAATAGCTCTTTGAATCTTTTGACTTGTGTGAACCATAAAAACCACCCATTTAACACGAGTCCTTTTGTGGCCATAGAGGGAGGCAGGTCCCCCTCTGTTCACCAGCCTTATGAAACAATATACCAGGAGGGGGGCGGGGGGAGAAATCCCAAGCATTGCCACTTTATGGGGGCCCGAAACTCTTCTGGCTCCCTCTTTTACTCAGACTGATGACAAAGACCATTTGCTACCCATCTATTGGAAACTTTTATTTTTTCTTCACAGCTTGAGCTGTTTAAATGCAGGGAGCTCCCCCTCCCCAAATCGATGTCAGACACTTGCTGAATGGGCCAGGCTCAATTATGTTCCCTCCGCAGGTTCAGCTCACACTGTGACCCTGCATGGCTTCCTGCTATTCATATGTGTTACTTCCCCTTTGTGGTAATGGCTTGTGGCACTTGGCCAGAAAACATTATTAATTTCAGAAGTGGACTGACAAACAACAAACCCACAGTGAACGGAGAGGAAGTGCTGGGGAGGCCAGCTGTCGGCTTGAGCGGAGCAGTAGGAACTCAATGTATGCAAGTTTGAGGAGGAAAGATGATAATCCACAGAGAGGAAATGCACTAAAATTATCCACAGCCCATGTTAAAGAAAAAAGAAAGAAAAAAAAGAGAGAAAGAAACCAGAACAAAGAAAGGGGGGGAGAAGCACACAGCTACTTGAGCTGCAGCTGGACAGGAAATTGCTAACGCTGCTTGCAAATCCCCACTTTGAACAGCCAGTCTAGGGAATGCCAGGAGCGGAAACCGTTCAGAACTGGATTAACACGGGCCAAGTGGAACTGCAACCCACTTCTCCTTTCTGAGCTCCGGCTGACTTGGGGAAGCCAAATTGGAGACTGACTTGGTCGTGGTTATGTGCATTTGCCTTTTATACATGCTTATTCATTAAAAGTCCCACTGGACAGCGTGATATGGTTGCCATAAAATCAGGGCCACATGCCTATCATGAAAATTACCAAACCACCCAACTGGCATCTGACATGTGCCATGTGGGTGAAAAGCTCATCTTCTTCCCAACTGCAGATAAAGGGACTAAGCGCATTTGAAGAGAATACAAAATGTAGTTATGTTCTAGTTCTTTTGATTTCACATGCCTGCCCTTTACCTTTTATTTTTGGCTTGTGTTTTGTTACACTTGGGACAAAGAGAAGGGATGTCCCAAGAAAATGACAAGATAGTAAACCTTTACCTTGAAGGAAACTGTTCAAAATAACCTCCATTAGGTTCAATTGTGGTTTCTGACCTACATTCTAAACCAGTTAAGCACCAACTACATTAGGAGTGACAAAGCTTCAACTAAAATGCCAATGTAAAACGTTCAAGCCAAATCCAGGCTCAAGTGAGAAAGCTTTGATATGCTTTGCCACACACGAGAAAAGGAAAACCACTCCTGATTCATGTTATTCCAACTTTAAGATTAATTTACAAGAATTGCCAGATAGTAACTGACTGGAAAAATAATTATCCCTTCTTTCTCCTTGGCATGTGCATTATTGAGAAGATCCTGAGGGAGAAAGGAGCGGTTAACACTGTTACTGTCATCTTAATTCTGGTACCCTCGGGGGGGCCCCTTGTTGACTGTGCATTAGTATCTGTATTTTATACCCCACTATTTTCTGTGGAATTATTGTAAGACAGAACTATATTCACAGAAAATATTGTCCATACACATGATATATAGTCAATCCATTCTATGATGCCATCCTTATTTGAAGCAAAAGATTTTCATAAACTGCCCCTGAAAAACATTCTTGGAATAGCTTAAAAGATGGGGACTTCGCCCTGCTATGCCTACCTGTGCTTTTACAAGCCAGTGTCAGTCCCAAGTGAAAAGTACCTAAGATGTGTCACTTCACATTCAGGTACAATTAAGAATTTTTTTTAAAAAAAAATACACACATTGAATAGCCAAAATAGTTATTTATTAATAATTTAAGGTTTTACATTCTTATAATAAATTGCATCTCAAAACTTTACACCATGAACATAATGAAGCAACCTAACTCTCCCCCTCTTCACAATCATATGCACTTCACCTATCAAATGGGTACCCATGCTCACACACACACTTCCAGTTTTATACGAAATTTTGAAAAGGAAAGAAACCAACCCAAAGTATTGCATTAGAGGTGACGCTCCCTGAAGAATTTTGTACAGAGGTAATATACTGTTTAGCACAGCTGAAGTTTAAAAATAAAAAAGTGAGCCCATTGATTTTGGTGCCTTTCCAAGGTATCCCCTTTAAGACAACACAAGCCAAAATATTTACAAAGGTAAGGCATAGTCAAACTACATTATGGGGGTGGGGAAAATCACAAGGAAGATATATGAAAGATAGTGAGGATTGCACCATAACAAGGTCTCAGCGACTACAGTGTCCATGAAAATGTCATTCAGAATTGGTAAAGTTGAGCATGCTGCAAATATATCCTTTGGATTAGAAAAGAGCAAAGGTTTCCATTTTTTTGTTGTTGCAAGTGGTATACCGCTCTTTCTTCCTTTGGATGATTTATTTTAAACCCATCAAAGAAAAAACAAACACAGTTCAAACAAACACTGCCAAGTGATTTAAGATCAAATATTTACAATAATCAAATGGAGTATCAGATTTATTTTATCTATTATTAATGTGTGGTTTTTTTGCAAACTGATACTACAGAGCTGAAACCTGTCTTTGGCTCCTCTATATGCAAAATTGATCAGTCTTCACTGAAGACAGCATAGTCAGTTCCAGAAGCAAAAAGAAACAGTGGTACAAAGCCCTAAAGAACACATGCTCCTATCCTACCATTTGGTCCTACCCTATTTATCTGGAAGTCCTCAAATTCCAGTCCCTGCATGGGTAGGCTGTACACATGGGTATGGAGCAGATCTACTGCCTGTATCTATACAGCAAGTCCTGTTGTTTCCATCGAGAATGGAGCAAATCTCTCCCTTTGTAATAACCAGTTCCACATGTGATAACCTTGTCTAACAGACAGCGGGTGTCATTTGGACACCTGGGGCCATATACAAAGAAAGCAGCCCAGCCGATGCTGCCAAGAGAAACTGCTGAAGGAAAGGACACATCCCAGCTTGAAGGAATGTGGGGCCTTTCACGTAGATTGCCGGGAGTCCACCTGGTAGACATTCTGGTTGGAGGGAGTGGTGAAGTAGAGCTGTTGTGCGGGGACCCGGTTGTCACAGGGGCTGCTGAGTCCCAGCGTCCTCTCGAAGTCCAGCAGTTGGCCCATGAAGTTGAAGTTGGGGGAGATGTTGGATTTCTTCATCTTGACAATGTCATAAGCATCGTTCATTGACAGATTGAGCTTCTGCATAAGATAAGCCACAGTCACGGTGACTGAGCGGCTGATGCCAGCCAAGCAATGCACCAAGACGCCACAGTTTTTGCCCCGGGCTTCATCTGTAAACACAAGAAAGGCAAGCTTTCAGTAGACCGAAAACCACACTTTGTGAATGATCAGTCTAAAAGATGATTTTTTTAAAAAGATTCAGAAAGTAATCATGTGTGGCAGTTTAGCCCAGCAGGCAGCAAAAAAAAAAATATCATTTCGATAAAACATGTACACTGGGCACAATTACATATTTCAGATGTTTTCTGAAAAGGGAGCTTTTGTATTAAGTTTTTGCCAACAAAAAACTCCTTAATGTGTGCATTCTTTGCCTCAGCATGTGAATACCAGAAACCCTGCAATATGGTAGTGAATGCCTTTTATACAGACAAGCAGACTGCAAGGGTCTATTAAATTATTCCCCAACTGTTGTGCAGCTAACAATGGAGGTATTCAGGCATTTTAAAAGAGAGAGGGAAGTCACAGGGGACAGCCCATTAGGAGGAACAGGATGTCGACATGGCCTGAAAATGAGTTCCTTTGTAATAGGAAATGCATTACAATGCCTGGAGATTCGCTTCTCCAGGCTTCCAGCCCACAGTCCTTCCTGCTGGGCTCAGGTTACCCGCACTGTCTCACTCTTCACTGGTATCACAGTAACATTCAACTGGATTTTAACATCTAAGCCCTCATAGGGGCTTTCCAACAACCAACTTGATGTCATAAAATCGCTCCCAGGTCTTTTAAAATTCTAGAGCAATGCTAGAATTCCTGCCTACCATAAGTACTTCTTTATAGCCTTCCCCCATTCCAAAGATTGTCAGAATATTCTGTAGTCTGATTGTGAATGCCACCCCTCCCCTTCCAAATGACTGAATTCAAAGAGTTAAGAATTAGCCGGCATTTCAAATACACCTGTGGTCCTTAGCAAAATGTGCTTTTGATTTTCTTAGCAAGATGCACCAGAATTAAGAAGGCCCTCGGAATATTAGAAATCTGTAGACTGACAAATTAGCAAGCAGCAAGAAAGACTGAAAGCTTAAAACTCTGTGAGCTAAGACTTTTGCATTTAAAAGTGAGTGAGTACTGTTAATTAGTCTCACCTATGAAAGAAATGGCCTCAGGGAAAAACTGGGACAGGTTTTGGCTCCAGTGATCCGAGATGGGGATCTGCTTGTATTTAAACTCTCCTGCGTTCTCAAAGAGATTCGGCAAATTGGGGGTGACGTTCAAGATGTACTTGATGCCAAACTCCTCCAACACGTCCAGGTTGGTGGAATCCTTGGCACAGCCCAAGTAAAGGAAGGGCAAGATCTCCACGGGAAAAGAAGGCTGGCTGTTGGACAGCGGGCTGCCATCCGAGTCCGTTGCACTATTGGGGTCTCGGTCAAGGTCAGACTCAATGTCCGAGGAGGAGTCGGAGCTGATCCGCAGGCCCCCGAGCCCCAACACTGGCAACGGCGGCGAGCTGCTGCTACTCGAGCCGTCTAGATTGGTCTCGCAGTGCAGGGCGAACTCGGCTTGGAACTTACTGAAGCCACCTGCCAGGACGAGAAAAGCAATCGTGTAACTCGAGATCCCGTAGTAGTTTTCACAGCTTTGAAAGCCGCAGCCCGGCGCTGGAAACACCACAGCACCTTACGACCACCCCCCTCCCCCGCACCCGACACACAGGACCAGATGTATAAAGACACTTAGATGTGCACCCTTGGAAATGGAACGAACGGGCCCGCCTCCCCTGGGAGCCCTTATTCTTTTGAATCCGGAAATGCACAAAATGGCAACTTTCCTGAATATTCTGAGGGGCTAGGAAATGCCACTATGCACCCCAACGACCTATCCCACCTTATCGAACATTAGAAAGCAAGGCAAGGTGGAGAATATCCTGCGGGTATCTGCTCCCCGGAAGCGGGTGAATTCTGCGCCGGCCTGGCTCCCCGGTGCGGGACGCGCAATGTTCGCAGCCCGGAGCGAGCGGACGGCCCCCGGCTGGGCAGCGCGGCTCAGAAGCGCCAGCCAAGCGCAGCCCGCACCTCCCGCCCTGCCCCGCGCGCCCGGCTCCCCCGCACATACCTTCCAGGTAGAAGGCCCGGCAGCCCTCGTCCTTGAGCTTCTTTAGCAGCAGTCCCAGCACCGACTCGCCCCCCGTGTTCTCGTTCCAGTCGCTGCTACTCTCGTCGTACAGCACCACGGTGTCGGTGCCGCAGCGCCGGGTGAAGCGGTCACGGTCCTCGCCGCGCGTGAAGAGCGCGTGCACGGGCAGGTTGCCCTTCTGCAGGCGCCGCAGCATGATGCCCGGAATGGCCACGTTGATGGCTGACTCGATGTGTGACGACTCATACAGCTCCTGCGGCCGGCAGTCCATCAGCAGCAGCCGCTCGTTGCCCAGCTCCAGCTGCTCGTTGAGCCACGCTACCGTCTTGCTGATCGCCATTTCCGACGCGAAGGGCACGGGTCTGAGCGTATCTATCATGGGGGTCGAGCTGCGAGAGAGGGTGGGGTGCCTAGCAGACGCCCCGCGGGGCAGGCATAGGCCGAGCGCGCCACGCGAAGCCGCCGCTCACGGAGCGGGGTTGAATTCCACCTCGCTCTTCCCAAACAGGGTTAGCGGCTGGGGAAGGCGAGACAGAAGTGAAGCCGGCGGTTTCCTCTGCACCCGGCTGCAGCC
Organism: Plecotus auritus; assembly: GCF_963455305.1. Lineage (NCBI taxonomy): Eukaryota > Metazoa > Chordata > Mammalia > Chiroptera > Vespertilionidae > Plecotus > Plecotus auritus. Next base: position 139,989,465 of record NC_137772.1, on the reverse strand, counting down.
GCTCGCTTTCGGTGTCAATGAATCGCTCTGAATGAAGCTGCCCAGACAGTTTTATTTCTCCCCAGTGAATGAAATCCAATTAATTTGGACTCCTGGCTACTGAGAGGGGAGGAAGAAAAAAGTCCAGGGCTCCTAATCCCTCCCTCCAAGGCTGCACCTCAAATCCACCCGAGCGTCTTTCTCCTCAGATTATTCAAGCCTCGCACTCTCTCTGTCTCCCTCGGACTCAGCCCTGGCACACCCCCTGCGCAAGGCAGCTCCTCAATGGATACAAACAGCGAGCGTCTCAATGGATACATTCTCCCGGCCAGCCAATGAGCGAGCTGCGGAAGGGGCTGTTGCCTTGGAGACGGACCGGCTGGAACAGGTTGTGTTGATGAATTGTTAATGAGTTTGTCATTCACAAAAACGGAAAGGAATTTCCGCTCCGGATAAGCCCCAGTGCAAACAAGCTGCAACAGCGGCCTCGGCGGGAGGAAGGAGAAAGAGGAGGAGGCGGCGGCGGAGGAGCAGGGCACATAAACCAGGGCACTTCAGTTGTCTCATGTTTCCTTCTGTTGAGAGTTCACACTTCGCGTCGGAACTTTTGCGCACAAATGGTGCAATTAGCAGGCACAAAAGCCCTTGTTCGTGACGCCTGTGCTCGCAAGCTAGCTTTAGGAAAACTTGCGCTGACTTTTTTCCTTTTTATTCCCTTTAAACTCATTTGGACTGGAGTTCGCCTTACCCCTCCTCCCCCGCCTTCCTTTAGGCGGTGTGACATTTGTTTGCCAGTTTAAAAAGCCCAATTCTGTTTGCTCTGATGTTCTTTTAGCCGAGGCTATGTTGGGGCTGCTGGACTGCCTGGGCTTTAGTGACTGGTGAGGTGTTAAATGTTAATCCAACGTCTTTGGAAACAAACCAGGGTTATGTTGAAACATTTTAAAGCAAGCAAACAAGTATCTGTTGTTCAGATAATAGGAATCAAGCTTCTTTAAAATAGCGTTTTAATTATTTTTAAACAGTGGAGACTGCAGAAACAAACTTGTTGGGACAGTCTGATGCTTTTATCCCCCTCCAGCGGCGTGGAGCGTTAGGGGCCAGAACCATTGTTCCTGTGATCCTTGCTTCCGCGCCTGCCACCCACCATGCGCTGAGGGGGTGGGGGTCGTGCTGGTTACTTATTTCTGGGCAGGAAGCTCGGCTTCCGAAAACTGGAGCTGATCGGGCGGGAGCACCTGCGCGAGGTGCACTAGGGCACACGGAGCCTTTGGGCTGTCCCACCACCGTGGAGGCACGGGGAAGTCCTCCCGCAAGGCCTGCAGGTTGTAGGGATAAATTGGGCTCGGCGAGCGGTTACTGTGTAGACAGAGAAGCATGTCAAAGGGGAGCCTGCTCACTCCACCCCCGACCCCCACCCCTCTCTTCCCAGCGTGAACCGCAGCCCACTCCCCTGCGTCACGGGGCTCTCGCGGAGGACGGGCCGCGCCTGCGCATTGCACTCCTTGTCATTCCCCCCCCCCCCCCCGGCCCCCCGCATCAGCCCTGTCTCCTAGCAAGGTGGGCGCTGTACGTGGGGCGACTCCGCAGATGGTGCGGGACTGTGGCCTTCCTAGCGGTTCAGGGAGGGTGAGGGGGGTGCATGCCCGGATCCCTTGGCTCCTAAGGAGGGCTGGGAGTCCCGGGGAACGTCTCTGCAGCTCTGCAGAGCCAACAGGTATCCGGGATGTGTTGGCCCAGCCTCCCAGCAGCGCTCGGCCGAGGCGTCTGGGCGCAGGGTGGGCCGGATGGAGGCGGGGCCCGGCCGGGGCCTCGGCGACGTGGAGGCGCAGTCTGGGGCGCAGAGCTCCATTGTTACATAAAAACGCCGGGGCCTGCCTCTCTAGAGCGGAAAACCACCTGTGTGCGGCCGGCGGCGCTGGGGCGGAGAGGGGGGGCCGAGGCCGGAAGGCGCGGGCCCTAATCCGGCCTCCTCTCCCTAACCCCTGGCGGAGAAGAGGCCGCTCATTGTGCAGCCGCCGCCAGGGAGGCGGAAGCGAGGGCAGTGGCTTGGCCGGGAGCGGCTGTTCCGAGCGCCCCTCCCGGCGCTCTGTGCCCATCGCAAGTGTAACGGAGGGCACCTGAGGTCGTGGGGTCTCCCTCAGCCAGACTCCCGCACCCACGGGCCAGCCTGCTGACGCCCCGCTCCAATTTGCATTTTTAGTCACCCGCCTCTTCCCTGGTTTGGGGAATGTAAGCTAAAAAAAGCAGGCTGCGAGGCCCAGGTTGCCAATTTTGGAGCTCTGCCGCAGGCAGGCCGCCCCTGGAGGAGCGTGTGCGACGAAGGCGGGGGTGGCCGTGCTTCTCTCCCGCTCCTTTTTTGGGCATGCCTTGGAACAAAATTCCCATATTTTACTGGATATCCCCCAGTTCCAGCTGGGGTAGGCCTGCGCTGGATTTGACGCCTCCGATCCGCCCCCACGTTACAGGCGTTACCAACCCAAGACGTTTCAGTCACTGGGACCTGGAGGCGAGGAGGGGAGAGGCAGGGTGCCCTGCTGTAGAACTGAGAGGAGCAGACTCTTTCAGCCGGGACCTCCCGCAGAAAAGGAGGGAGGAGCATTGGTTTCTATTTAATTTTGTATTGATTTCATAGAGAAAGGGAGAGGGGAGATAGAAACATCAATGAAGAGAGAGAATCTTTGATTGGCTGCCTCCTGCACGCCCCCCACTGGGAGCCGGCAACTGGGGCCCTTCAGTCTACAGGCCCATGCTCTATCCTCTGAACCAAACTGGCTAGGGCTCTATTTAGCTATTTTTAAAATGCAGTTATCTGAACCTGGGCATAAATTTGGGAGGATAATCGCAACACTTTGCAAACTTGAAGATGGAAACATTTAGTCTGACCCGTGCTGATGAACGCTATCGCAGCGGAATGTCGGTCCTTCTCGTCACGTTTTCCAAAACGGCAGCGCCCTCCCCTGCGCCGCGGGCCACTCGCGGAGCACCGGTCGGGCCGCTAGGTCCTAAAACAGGCTCCATAAAGAACCGCTGAGCCCGGCGGCCCGCCTTTAAATTGTGCCCCAATCGCTTCCTAAACATTCGACCGTGATTAAGTCTTATAACTGTTCTACGCCGCAGTCTCCCACGGTGGCAAAATGAAGATAAAAATATCTGCGATGATTGGATGGTTAAAGCGAAATGCCCTAACTTGGTGTGCTGTTAGCTGTTGATACTATTTTTATCGCTCCGAATTCCGAACCTGTACAGAGGCCTGAGTCCTTTCCATCCCAAAGACCCCCCTTTGCGGGCTGCCTCACAGCTCGCCTGGAATTGGCTAGTCTACAGAGGAACCCTCTGAGAAACTGCCCTGAGCGGTTTAATCCATCCCAATCCGGCTGCCAAGCAAAGCAGGTGCTGTTACAGACCAGGGTCAAAATCCTTTAACTGCGTTAACGGACAGAAAGTACCCAGTTACCTTTCTAACTTCTCCCTCAGGGGTCCTTTTTAAAATACCCCGTTCTCCAGCCACACCAAAATGATCTAATAGAAATAATACCTATTGGGCATTTACTACATGGCAGGCATGGTACCGATTTCTCTAAGTTCATAACTTTGGTCAGTCTTCAGAAAACCCATGTAAATTATCTCCATTCACAGATGAATGAATTTGCCTGAGGTCACACATTAGGAAATGGTGGGGCCAGGATTTGAGACCAGACCTTTAAGGATTAACCACATACATGTAAGTAATACAGGATGTTGTAGAGATCATACTACACTGTGCTGTTCCCTGCTGGAATGTGCAGGATTAAGGTCTGCCTTTTGAATTTTGACCACCAGAGTCACATTATCTGTTGCACCCTTTCCACACATGTTAGGGTCAAAAGTTAGGCTTACTCTTCTGCTCCTTCTGCATCTGGTGGTTTTCTTTGACTGTATGCACCTCTTCATTTAGTTAACCACTCAGTAAATGTTGCACATTGTTTTTCCTTACAGTGTTTTGGATCGTCACAACTACCATTACTTACCTAGTTGTCTGTGTAGCACATGGGCCTGGGTTTAAATCTTAGCTCTACCACTCACTAGTAGTCTGACAGAGGGCAGTTACTAACCTCTCTGTGCCTCCATTCGTGCATTCATTCGCTCATTCCAGGTTCCAGAAAGCAGCAGTGAGTAAGACACAAGAATACCTACCTTCCCAGAGCTTGCATCCTATTGAGGACAGACAATAAATAACAGAAATAATTATCCTATCTAGTAAAAGAGTAATATGCAGATTGACCATCACTCCAACACACAAGATGGCTGCCCCCATGTGGTCAAAGATCCTGCCCCCATGTGGACACAAGATGGCCACCACAAGATGGCCAGCAGGGGAGGACAGTTGGGAGGAATCAGGCCTGTAAGGGAGGGCAGTTGTGGGTGATCAAGCCTGCAGGGGAGGGCAGTTAGGGGTGACCAGGCCAGCAGAGGAGGGCAGTTAGGGGTGACCAGGTCTGCAGGGGAGGGCAGTTAGGGGTGACCAGGCCTGCAGGGGAGGGCAGTTAGGGCCAATCAGGATGGCAGGGGAGCAGTTAGGCATCAATCAGGCTGTCAGGGGAGTAGTTAGGGGGTGATCAGGCTGGCAGGCAGAAGCGGTTAGGGGCAATCAGGAAGGCAGGCAGGCGAGCAGTTGGGAGCCAGCAGCCCTGAATTGTGAGAGGGATGTCTGACTGCCCATTTAACGGGCAGTTGGACATCCCTTGAGGGGTCCCGTATTGGAGAGGGTGCAGGCTGGGCTGAGGGACACCCCTCCCCCCCCGTGCACAAATTTCGTGCACCGGGCCTCTAGTACAGTATATTAGAAAGTGTGCTTTGGAGAAAAATAAAGCAAGGAAAGCAGTAGTGTGCAAAATTCAGATTAGTTATAATCCTCAGAGGACTGTGAGGATTAGAGACAACCTAGGTGACATACAAAAAATGTTGGGTACAATATGGGACTCAAATGATGACTTTTTAAAACTCACTGCTTTATTCCTGCACAGAGCTGACTTGCTATTGCTGATGATCCTGTCCTGAATCTCCTCTTCCTGGTCCTGTCACCCAGGCCCCCAGGAAACATTCTCAAAGGAGTTCTAACAACTGGAAGAATGACTGGCTTCCTTACTTCCAGAGGCCCCGGTTCCCTGCTTAGGGTGTGATTTATGTGTAGAGGGTTGTGTCTATGTGCAGGGAAGCAATTTCCGAGATCCTAATTTCTCTGTGTGTGTATGCGTGGGCATGCACCTAGAACCCGGGCTTAAATTCTTGCTCCTGGGAAGCTGCTTAAAAGTGTCTTTTGATTGCGAATGTTTGCTTGACTATTGAAGAAGCATTCCGGCTTTGCAGGAATTTCCCTGCCTCAAGGACACTTGGGATTTAAGTGACCCAAAAAGGTTAGCATGACCTCTAATCTTCTTGGAGTAATTGCTATGAATATAATGACATTTATTAAGCACATCATGTGAAAATAGTTAAACGGATTTTCAGCTAATAGGGAGAGCATGTTTTGGAAGGTCTTATTTAAAATGTAGTCATGTGGCATATGCAAGATTCACTTTTAGAAGTCCCAGGGAGCCCTCAAAGTGACAGTGGCTTTCAGAGCAGTTAAACCTCAGAATGGAATTTATCTGCATTTGAGAAATATCTGAAATAGTCTGCCTTGAAATAAAGGGCATATGGGGTTCAGAACTATTGCTGAGGTCTCTTGGCAGATTCCTCAAAAAAAGACAGCGAGTTATGTCTGATCAGCAGGAACCGAAGAAGCCCAAAGGACTGGCAGTAGGGTAGGCTGTGCACAGAGAAAACCAAAAGGAGTTTCAAATAGGTGCCCCAAATTAAAAGCACGACTGCAGATCCAGGTTTGCAATCAAACAAACAGCTTCTCATTGGCAGCTTTACGGAGCTTGCCCCAGGGTGAGGGCTGCAGGGGTAACACTTTTCCTAAACAGTTCAGGAGTGGGGGAAGGCGGGCTAGGTTAGATGGCACTAACAGGTAAGCTGGTCGGTAGCAATGCCAGAATCACAACCCACAGGCGCATCTAGGGGGTGGTTGGAGCATTCCTATAAACGACATGCACTTGAACATCTTACCAGAATGATACAACCGGCAGAAAAATGGGAACTAATGTGAAATTTAGACCTTGGCCCCAACCGGTCTAAGCTTTCAAAAATGATGGTTTTCATCCCTGCTTTCTTGTGTTTCTGTTTTCCATCACCTGAGGGGATGCACATAATTTACATTCAGGATCCCATAGACACTTTATCTAGAAGATTCTTTTGAAGTCTTTACCAAGAAATTTCATTTAAAAATAACAATGTTGATTTCTTCTTTCAAAAGCTTTAGTCCCTTTCATTCTAGCGGGAAAACATTGATTCTTCCCTCTAATCCTTTATTTTCACAAAGTAGGAAATGTAAAAGCACATGTAGATGTGTATTCGAGAAGTCCCCAGGAAGCTGCGTCTCTGCAGGACAGCCGTTTTAGGGGGGATGGGGGGAGGGGATGGACTGCAGCACCTTGCTTCCCTTTGTACTGTTTCCAGAGACCCAGGGATGATTCTTAGTGGGAAATTGGGCTTATGTTGCCTTCCAGGGAGGCCAGGGACTATATGCGTTCATCTTTCCAGAACCTTCCTGGTCACGTCATGAAGTGTCCTGTGTGCAGCCTCCTCGGCATTAGCCATGGTGCATCTACACGCAGATTACTTGCCTGTGCCTCCATGTGTGAGCCATGTTTTTTCTGGTGCTTTTCTTGTGTTCCTTTCTTTGCTCAGATATGTGCAGCACAAATAGCTGTTGTGTAAGAGGACTATGTTTCTAAGTAGGGACTATTTCCTGTCAGCCCATTTTTGCCTTAGCAATCAGTGGAAATGGCTATGTGTGTCCACATCACAAGGAATGCTTTTGCTCAGTTTATCAAACTTAGGAACTCAGATCCTCCAAGAATATGTTGGTGGAACCCCAGGGGCCTCCACGCTCCAGTCTAAGCAATACTGCTTTAGGCCATTTGATAGGTGATTATAAAAGTTATACATATACATATATATATAATGAAAATAGCAACTTAATGGCAACAATCTAATCTACACCAAACTTTGCACATGTTAACTATAACTGCCATGGTAACTCTGCAACATGGTAACAGGTGTACCACAGTTTTATAGTGGGGAAGGCTGAGCTCAAATGTCAGGTAATTACACTGGAATCCAAACTCACATTTCAGAACCTTGTAAGCCTCTCTAGTATATTCTGCCCACTACTCAATAAGAGTGGCTCTAAAACATGACTTCACGCAGCCAGTTATGGATTTGACCTGATAAAATGGCAGCTTCAACATAATTTAACTTTTTCTTTTTGTTAATCCTCACTCAATGCTTTTCCCATTGATTTTCAGAGAGAGTGGAAGGAAGGGAGGGAGGAAGAGAAACATTGATGTGTGAGAGACACGTTGATTAGTTGACTCCCACACTAGCCCCCAACGGGGGGCCTGGGATAGAACCTGCAACCCAGGTTCGTGCCCTTGACCAGGAATTGAACCCTTGACCCTCCGGTCTGTGGGCTGATGCTCTAACCACTGAGTAACACGAGCCAGATCAGGGCTAATTTTTTAACTTTTACATTGCTGGTCAAGACTGTTAGATCTGGAGTTAATCAACCTGGATTCTAATGCTTTCCAGTCATGTGACTGCAGGAATTGCATAATCTCCCTATGCCTCAGTTTTCTCACCTGGAAAATGGGGATAACATATCACAGGACTATTGTAATAAATGACTCAGATTTGTAAAGGGGTAGGAACAGTCCTGAAACAATAGTAATTGACAGTTACCTGTTTTTATTGTACACACACATACATACACACACCTCTAAATAAAATGGAAAACACTACATGTCAGTTTTGTTCTCAGGAACAGAAAAACAATCCATGCAAAATTTTGAAAAATTATTTTAGTAGTTTGCTTCATCAGTCCTCTTAGTTGCTGATGTAAGCAGCCCAGAAATCACATTGTCTCAGTGTGCCAAGAGACCAGGATAAATTGGGGGCGTTGGGGATGCTGATCACTTAGGAGGGATTTCCCAGCTGTCTGGGGCTCACCGGCTGAAGCAGCAGGCATTTTCTCCCCTTCATCGCTGCCGGCTCACGGCCATTCCTGTTGACTGGATATTCTACAAAAAGGGAATTGGAAGTCTACTGGCCCTAGCAATTAATGTTCCATTCTCTCTCAGTGATCTAGGTTTGCAGTCGCTGATGGGAGCTCCCATTTATACACTCATCTTTGAAGTCTCATCCTCTGGGAAGTTCATTCCTTCCTCTGACTTTCCTGTGTAGCAGGAACTTTTCAGATGGGGGAGAAGCAGGGAGTGTCAGAGCCACTGGGATGAGAGCCACGCTCTGTGACTGGAAGGAATCTTCCATGCCTGGGCGAAGGGTGCTGTGCTGCAGGCCACATTGTAGCCTTGAGTAAACAGGCCGCCTGCTAACACAGTTTATATAGTAATTCTGCACATATATGAGTCCAAGGTTATTTTATTAAATGTCTGACAAGTATGCATCTTTTGTAGTATCCCCATCCTCCAAAGTCTAAAACCTTGCCAGGTCATGCTCCTCCTCTCCCACTTCCTCTCCCTCCCCCTTACCCTCACCTAACCAGTTTCCCAGGGAAAAGGCCTTTATGGTGCAATTTCTCTGCCCTTTTATTACATTGTCTGTATGGTAATTTGCTTTTAACTAATTGAGTATAACTATCCTAGTACTCTAATGCTTTAGGGATGGGTGTGACCTTCCCTAAAAATTAGCTGTGACCTTCTTTAATATGAAACAATGCCTTACACTAGGTGACCTGCAGGATTTTTAAAATTTAGCATAAAGGATGTTTAAAAAATATTTCTGTTGCTGAAATTGTTGGCATTTCCTATATGTGATTGTTAGAAGAGGTGTGACAAGGCCTGTGGATCTTGCAGGACCAAGGTATCAGAAGGCAGCCAGCCCACCTGCATATGTAACCACATAGCCTCTCAGCACCACAGAACCTCCCATCCTTCACTTCAGCTGCTCCATGACTTGGGGCAGCTGGGATCCTGCCCCCAGTGAGACTCCAAACCTGCCGGTTCTGATTTTAGAACACTGCAGCTTTTCCTTCAGTGTGGCCCTTTCTGCAAGGTGCTGTCAATCAAAAAATTGAGGGTAGAGATGTGAGAAATGCTCACCTTTCTGAATTCAAATAATGAACTTGGAGACATAAGTATGGCAGAAATGAGCCTTTTAATATGTTCTTGCAAGAGTGGGTGGCCCTCTGGTTGTACAGGCACACACAGAATAGTGATCATAGGCTATTTATCCCCTAAGGTGTGAGAGTCCCTCCTCCGGTTCCTCATTGGCTGAGTACTATGGGGTTAATAGTTTCCTATGTCACCTAGGTCTTATTGTCTCCTATGGGGCCATTTACAAAAAATGGGCTGAGGCCTTTTCTAGTTGTCTCCACCTCCCCCTGTTTAGTTGAGGCAGCGTGAGGTGTTTTGTCCTGGGCATCTCAGGGGTTTCCACCATGATGCTGGCTCACATACACAGTTCTCATGTGCATTTGCCTAAAAGAAAGTTTCTCTTGACAACATCATCGGGTTTGAGCACCCATTGTGGGTCTAGAACTAAAATGACTGTTGGGACATATAGGGATGAGTAAGATTCGGACCCTTTGTCACAAAAAATAAGTCTTATTGGGGAGGTTATACACATGCCCAGGTAGCTAGAACATGACCAAACAAATGTAGTACAGTAATTGCTATAGAAAGGAAATGCAGACTAGAAGAGGGAATGTTTCATCAACCTTGGTTGCTGGGAAGTGTCCCACTTAGATCCTTATGAATAAACAGACTTCTCCCTCTCTCCATCCCAGATGGTAGAAGAAAAGCACTGTAGGCTAGAGAGACATCCAACATGAGCACAGGTTTGGAGACATGGACATGCATGACAGCTGGGGTGCAGTTCAGCAGAATGGAGGGTGCAGAGTGGCAAAGAACATAGGAAAGATAGCTTAAAGATAAGATGGGCCTGGTCAGCATGGCTCAGTGGTTGAATGTCGACCTATGAACCAGAAGGTCACGGTTCAATTCCTGTAAGAGTCAGTGCACATGCCTGGTTGCAGGCTCTATCCCAGGGGGGGGCATGCAGGAGGCAGCTGATCAATGATTCTCTCTCATCATTGATGTGTCTATCTCTCCCTCTCTCTTCCTCTCTGAAATCACTAAAAATATATTTTTTAATAGGTGAAGTGGACTTTGGATGTGATGCTAAGGAGTCTGGAATTTTTCTTTAGGCAGTGATAAGTCATCAAAAATATTTATATGAGGGTGTGACATGATTTCAGAATATGATTCTGGTAACAAAGAGGTGAGTAGACTGCAAGGGAAAGAGAAACTGGAGGCAGAGAATCCAATTAGGAAGCAATTGTCTAGGAAAATGATGCCACGCCACCACAATTGTCCTGTTCCTGAAATAATCACTTCTTCCTTCTGGGGCTAGGAAAACCTCTTCTGTGACTCAGAGTCCCTCCCTATTAATAGAAGGTGACAAAATACTTATCTTACCTCATGCAGGGAGGCACTGAGAGATCCTTGTAATTGTAGCCAGGAAAGAGGGGGAGATGCTATTCTAATGCCAGTGGTGCAGTCCGTTTCAAGGGAGAGAAACTGCCTTTTGCCTCTAACTTTTAATTATAAAAATTTCAAACCTACAAAAAAGTTGAAGTAGAAGCCAGAAACACTCTTTGAAGGGGAGCTTCTGCCAAAGTAGCCAGTACTCACTACCCTAGAAGTAGCATTTCTAATACAGCGTCCGTTGATTTAGGATGAAAATGCCATTGCAACACATTTGGTTACAAACACTGTTCCATAAAGTGAGGTTTTGTAAAGAAAGGCCCATCTCCCCATTGTTTTTTATTACAAATAAAAGCGTAAGGAAAGTTACTCCTATTGCTCCTGCTGCTGAAATGGGGTGGGGGCAGCACAATAGAAGTTAAACAGTTGTTTAAGTGAAGAGTTGGGAAAAGTGCCTTCTGATGGTGCTTGAGTGTTGGATCTGAGAGTCTGCCTGGTAGCCAGGGGCAGCTGGCGGTGTCTTTTGCCATCTTCTGCTTGGTCCTTTCTGAAAGATAGGTCTCCATTGCTTCACCCAGAACCATATCAGAAGTCTCTCCTCTTTTTGAAAAAAGGCCATTGGTGTCTATCACAGAATGTACTATAGACTGGAACAAAAATCTATGCTTGATATGTCTGCTGAGTTGGTGCAAGATATTCTGAGGGATAAAAAGATAAAGCACCTGGGGACACTCCCCTGAAGAAGTCAACAGGTGGGGTCAATGACCTAAGAGGGAACGTGACAAAGGTAGCATTAGGTGTGCTGTTAGAACAGTATCAAAGTTCAAGATCCAAAAGAACAGTTGTGTTAGATAACTGATAGTTCTTCCATCCCAGGATAGGACAGTGTAGACACACAAGGAACTCTACATGAAAACTAAAGAGTGTATGTAATAAGGAGACATGTCAGGAATACATACAAGAAAGATAAATGTACTTTCTCAGGTACATTTATGTAATGATTAGTTCTTTCAAATGGAAATAGTGCTCTGGTACAGTAAATTATTCTTATTCATTTGTTCTCTCTTAATATAACATTGCTTGGGAAACTTAACTGGTGGAATTTTTCACAAAGCAGCTGGGAGATTATAGAAGAACTAGAGGCCCAGTGCATGAAATTCATGCATCGGGGAGGGGTCCCCTCAGCCCAGCCTGCATCCTCTCCAATCCGAGACCCATCGGACATCCCTCTCATAATCCTGGACCGTTGGCTCCTAACTGCTCACCTGCCTGCCTGCCTGATTGCCCCTCACTGCCCCCCCGCCAGCCTGATCACCCCTAACCGCCTCTGCCTGCTGGCCTAGTTGCCCCAAACTGCCCCCCTCTCCCCCGCTGGCCTGATCACCCCTAACTACCTCTGCCTGCCAGCCTGGTCGCCCCCAACTGCCCCTCCCCCACCAGCCTGGTTGCCCCTAACTGCCCCACCCCCTGCCACTAGCCTGGTCGTCCCTTACTGCCCACACCTTGTGGCCTGGTCACCCCCAACTGCCCCCCCTGCTGGCCTGGTTGGCCTTAACTTCCCTCTGCTGCCAGCCAGGTCTCCCCTAACTGCCCCCCCGCCCCCGCCAGCCTGGTTGCCCCTAACTGTCCCCCCTGCTACCCTGGTCACCCCTAACTGCCCCCTTCTGCTGGCCTAGTCGCCCCTCATTGCCACCCCTGCCAACCTGGTTGCCCCTCACTGCCTCCCTTTGCTGGCCTGATCGCCCCTAACTGCCTCCCTCTGCCAGCCTGGTTGCCCAACTGCCCCCCTCTGCTGGCCTGGTCACCCCTATCTGCCCTCCCTGCCGGCCTGATTGCCCCTCACTGCCCCCCCGCCAGCCTGATCACCCCTAACCGCCTCTGCCTGCTGGCCTAGTTGCCCCAAACTGCCCCCCTCTCCCCCGCTGGCCTGATCACCCCTAACTACCTCTGCCTGCCAGCCTGGTCGCCCCCAACTGCCCCTCCCCCACCAGCCTGGTTGCCCCTAACTGCCCCACCCCCTGCCACTAGCCTGGTCGTCCCTTACTGCCCACACCTTGTGGCCTGGTCACCCCCAACTGCCCCCCCTGCTGGCCTGGTTGGCCTTAACTTCCCTCTGCTGCCAGCCAGGTCTCCCCTAACTGCCCCCCCGCCCCCGCCAGCCTGGTTGCCCCTAACTGTCCCCCCTGCTACCCTGGTCACCCCTAACTGCCCCCTTCTGCTGGCCTAGTCGCCCCTCATTGCCACCCCTGCCAACCTGGTTGCCCCTCACTGCCTCCCTTTGCTGGCCTGATCGCCCCTAACTGCCTCCCTCTGCCAGCCTGGTTGCCCAACTGCCCCCCTCTGCTGGCCTGGTCACCCCTATCTGCCCTCCCTGCCGGCCTGGTTGCCCCTAACTGCCCGCCCCCGCCAGCCTGGTTGCCCCCAACTGCTCCCTCTGCCAGCCTGGTCACCCCTCATCGCCCTCACTGCCTCCCTGCTGGCCTGGTCGCCCCACACAGCCTGCTGTTCGGTCACTTGGTCGTCCCTCACTGCCCATCCTGCTGGCCTGGTCACGCCATGCAGCCTGCTGTTCGGTCACTTGGTCATTTCTCAGTGCCCCCCCCTGCTGGCCTGGTCGCCCCACACAGCCTACTGTTCGGTTGTCTGGTTTTTCAGTCATGACAGCCCCTGGCTTTTTATATATTAGGATAAGCCTTTTTAATCCTTAAACAAATTAGTTTTTATCTTAAGGGCAGTTTAAATATCACACCATCTCAGTCTGAATTTGAATGTACTCATCTATTACTTGTTAGATTCCTTTACTGCAATGAACTCAAGGAAAACAACTAGACTCATGGCTGTGCTGACAACGAAGTATCAGTTATAAAGGAAAGTAATAAAGATTTATGCATTTATTAATAAAGTAATAAAAGCCTAATATGCTAAGTGTCCAACTGTTCGACCATTCGACTGGTAGCTTGATGCGCACTGACCACCAGGGGGCAGATGCTCAACTCACAGGCATGGAAACATGGAACAGACATGAATCTCAGAGGGAAGGGGATAGGGAGGAGGGCAGGAAGAGATTAACCAAAGATCTTATATGCATACTAGAGGCCTGGTGCATGGATTCGTGCACCGGTGGAGTTCCTCGGCCTGGCCTGCGGGGATCAGGCTGAAACCGGAAGTCTGACATCCGAGGAGTCTCAAATTGTGAGAGGGCACAGGCCAGGCTGAGGGACCCCACTGGTGCACAAATCCATGTATTGGACCTCTAGTTTATTAATAAAGTAATGTGGCCATTTGATAATTTTAATTTTTTAAAATTGATTTGAGAGAGAGAGAAACACCGATTGGTAGCCTATCACACACAACCCAACTAGGGATCAAATCCAAAACCTAGGTATGTGCCTTGACCAGGAATTGAACCCGCAACCTTTTGGTGCACAGGATGACACACCAACCAACTGAGCTACCTGGCCAGGGCTAATAATTCTAATTTCTGATTCAATATTTAAAAGTGACTTATTTTTTTTTAAATGTGTAAGCCACACATCGGGAGAAAACATTTTGCAGAAGACAAATCTGATAAAGGACTGTTATCTAACATACTAGAGGCCCGGTGCACAAAATTCGTGCACGGGGGTGTGTGTCCCTCAGCCCAGCCTGCACCCTGTCCAATCTGGGACCCCTCTCACAGGACTGCTGGCTCCCAACTGCTCGCCTGCCTGCCTTCCTGATTGCCCCTAACTGCTTCTGCCTGCCAGCCTGATCACCCCCTAACCACTCCCCTGCCAGCCCAATTGCCCTTAGCTGCCCTCTGCTGCTGACCTGGTCACCCCTAACTGCCCTCCCCTGCCAGCCTGGTCCCCCCCAACTGCCCTCCCCTGCAGGCTTGATCGCCCCCAATTGTCCTCCCTTGCAGGCCTGGTCCTCCCCAGCTTCTCTCCCCTGCAGGCCTGGTCACCCCCAGCTTCCCTCTTCTGCAGGCCTGGTCCCTCCCAACTGGCGTCCCCTGATGGACATCTTGTGGTGGCCATCTTGTGTCCACATGGGGGCAGCCATCTTTGACCACATGGGGGAAGCCATCTTGTGTGTTGGAGTGATGGTCAATTTGCATATTACTCTTTTATTAGATAGGATACAAAGAACTCTTAAAACTCACCAATAAATGAACACTGTGGTTTAAAAATGGACCAGGTTGGACACCTCCCTGAAGAAGATATACAGGTGGCAGGGAGCATATGAAAAGAAGTTCCACATTTTGTGTCATCAGAAAGCAAATCAAAACTACAATGAGGTAGCACTGCACACATATTAGACTAGAGAGGGCAGTTAGGGGTGACCAGGTTGGCCAAATCTGAAACACTGACAACAAATGCAAAATGGTACATCCACTTTGGAAGAAAGTTTGGTAACTTCAGGGAGCCATTAAGGAAACCAATTCCACATCTTAACTGCCTACCTGGAAGAGATGGGAGGAGAGCAGTCATCCATAAGGTGCATGAGTTCCTGGGTCTCTGCTGGGAGACTCAGGCTGCTGCTGTTGCAGTACTGAGATGTGCTCTCACCGCAGCCCGGCCCCCCAGGAGGCTGTCCATTCAGGGAGAGGCCAGAGGCTGGGGGTGCCAGTGGGGCTAAGGACACTTGAGAAGCACAAAAAATCAATACAGTCAAGTTTTTAAATTATGAATAATAGTAATTTTCAAGATTTTTAGAATCCAAGAAGTAGTGCTTTTGTGAAGGCTAATATGAATGACTTTCAGATAAATGAATCATTAAATCATAATGAGTATGAGGGTGGAAATTCTATTATTAACAAGATTTATGATTACTGAGACTTTTTTATGATATTCAGATTGATTTCTGGAGTAAGTTTACTCATTCTTAATCTGATGACTTTTATTAAAGTTGATTTATAAAGGAGTGTCCATTAACCACAATGCTTTGTTTCCAAATGGTATATAATACTTTGTGCTAAGAAACATACCTCAACTTCTAGATTCATATTTTTCCAAAACTCCTATTGCACTAAGGAATAAAAAACAGCTCTTTCTGCACAGTTGTGTGTTCCTAGCAGCATCCTGTGGTGTGTATGGGTCTAGGGGAGGGAGGGCAGATGGTGGGGATGGGAGTAGAAAAAAATCAGTGAAAGAGAATCTGTTGAAAAAAATGTGTGTCATACATTTAAAAATAAAATAGCAACAATTTCTTATTCTAGCATATACATCCAGATGACATTTGGAAATTTATGTGAAGTAACGGGGGCCTAAATGAAATCTCCTGAAAAAAGTCATAGTTTTTCAAAATGTGCGTATTCTTGGGATCCTAGAAACATATCTCAATTATCCAAGTGAAACCACCAACAGTTGGTATCATCTCATACATACAGCAAGACACTAACTGGGAACTAACTGGGCACATGCCCTGTGAGGATTTAAAAAATAATTTTCCTCCCATCTTCTAAGTTCTTCTAGCTGGGCTAATAATCAAGTCAACAGAGACAGATTAACAGGAAAAATTGTCCAGAGTTTCGGGGGTGCCATAAAAGATCCAAAGAAGTACTGGGCAGTTGAGGTTTCTATGGCATTCTGGAGCTAAAGAAAGAGGGGGGTACAGGGGTGGTTGTGGTTTGGGATTTCAAAGGGCAGGAAGGCAATTCTCATGGAGATAGAAAAGCAAATGTTTGGTAAATAAATGTTTGTTGGGCCATCTTTAACAATGGGCACTGGAGGACTTTGGACAAATGGGCCTTGCTAGGTTCCCCTCTATCTATCACATATTAGTTTATATTAAAATATGGTTATCTGGGATGCTATCTCCCTTCCTGGAGCAGGCCCTTTATTTAAATTCCTTTAGGCAGGTAAAGGGGAGGGTCAAAGTTTCTTTCTAAGTCTTTTGTTCCTTAATAACCAGCTTCAAATCAATTTGGGGGTGGAAAATCTTTGGTCCCTTCATCCAGAGATCTTAGTATGTTTATGTCTTTTCCATGTCCTTGCCATTAAAAGCCCTACCAAGAACAATTCCTGTTTTTCTGCTTAATGTATATTTTTATCTGAATGTAGTCTCCCTCCGAAGGCTTCCTTCTAGGCATTTGCCAAGCCCTTATGAGGTCACTGTGGCAGAAGAAGAATATTCATGTACTTACTTCATATCCTGCAGGAGAAAAAAAGAGAGCATGAGAAATTCTGTTGCCACTAATTAAAAGTAGTTTATTGCCTTATATTTAGAGGGTTTGTTGTCAAAATTCAAGGAGAGAAGAAATAGTCCAATCTGGGCCTAGACTGAGTTTTCTACTTTCCCTGGAGTTTAGATGTCTGAGAAGAATCCGAGCGGATGTGGGATTACATGTTAGTACCTGAAAGCGGGCCCAGCTCCCCGCCCCACCGCCACCACCCCTGGAATGAGTGTACATTTCCAGCGGGTGGTGGGAGGAACAACAGAGAGCAATGTGCCCACGGGCTCAGCCATCTGCTGTTCCAACCACATGCCTTCCCCCTTCCCCATTTCCTGCCAGTGATTCATCTATTCTTTTTCTCATTCAAAGATAACTGTGTAGTCATTTAAGGAGGTGAATGTCATTAAGAAAAGTGGAATCTGGATTTCTTAGGATGAGGTAGAGCAGATTAAAGAGACTGGAATTTCACAAAATCAACAGTGCAGGTATGGACTCTCTCTCCCTGGCGTACCATTTCATAACAGGTTATCATCAGCCAGCAAGACAGGTCAACAAGATGACTGCGTGTAAACTATGAGTGCATGAGTTGCTAAAGAGCAGAAGAGGACAGAACAGCAGATTTTCTAACTGGAAACGCTGCTCATCTTACCCACCATCAGAGATGGTGCCTGCCTCTAATTTTACACCAATGAATGAGATCTTTGTGACTGTTTCTAATCAGCTGACCAAAAAGCTGCCCCCAAATCTGCTTTAAAGGAGATCCTAACCAATGTCCAGAAACGGCGATTAATGCTGTGTCCCTGACACCAAAGGGTATTGGTGGCAACATGCTGTGTGGAAAGGGAATGGGCATGTCCTGCTATGGAAGTGCACCAAAGTGGACACAGATGGGCCTCAGTTCAAATCCTGGCTCTGCTTCCAGCTTCTGGGATATCAGGCAAGTTGTGAAACCTCTGGACTCTCAGGCGCCTCGTTTGTAGGTTGGGATATGAGGACACCTACCTCACAGGGTGGGGTGAGGACTGAACTGGATAATGTATGTAAAGTACTTCATGTGGTCCTTGGAATGAGGTAGATATGCAAATATCACGTGAAAAACAATTTCTGCCACATCCTGTATCCTTAGGCTAGCAAAGTCAAGAACTCAAAGGAGAACCGGGGCTTTGGCCTATTCGAGTACTGCCTCACCCACCAGGAGAGGAAGGGCAGATATCACATGGAACCTGGCAACACAACTGCATGGGGCATATGCTCCTTGTTAATGCAAGACACAGAGGAGAGGGGGGAGGCAGAGAGATAAGCAGAACCCGATAACACCTTCTTCTCCTACTCCAACAGCCTCTATGACCCCTGTGGCAAGTGAAGGGCTCAAGAAGTGAGCAATCCTCTTGCTGAGTAGAATATATAGATCCCAGATCAGACTGAGTTCTTCAAGACTCTAGCATCATGCCTCCATTTTCTCATCTGTACAATGTGTGTTATACTAGCACTTACATCTTGAGCTGTTGTGAAGATGAAATAAGATAATCTATAAAGGACTGAGCCTTGAGCCCAGGACAGTCAGCAAGCAGTACATAAATATTACCAACCGTTATTATTTTATCTCTCTTGTCACTATATGGAATTAACAATTACTTTTGTTTATTAACCTGTTTATTGATTGATGGATTTTCATTTAATAAATACTTGTTCACTCATTCAGGGAACTGAATTGTTAGTCACTCCATTCATTTATTTATCTTCAAATATTGATTGAGATCTTATGCTGGCCTGGGACTAGGCTGGCCTCGGGAGATGCCAAGGCTCATTTGGCAAGAAGCTTGGAGGCAAGTCGGGGAGAGAGAGGCGTAAAGAAAAGCAGGACCAGCCCGGGGTGGTAAGCGTCAGGAGCCAGGAAAGGGCTTCCCAGAAAAGAGGCTTTTTGTGTGTGTGTGTGTGTTTTGTTTGTTTGTTTTTAAATATATTTTATTGATTTTTCACAGAGAGGAAGGGAGAGGAATAGAGAGCTAGAAACATCGATGACAGAGAAACATCAATGAGAGAGAAACATCGATCAGCTGCCTCCTGCACACCCCCCACTGGGGATGTGCCTGCAACCAAGGTACATGCCCTTGACCGGAATCGAACCTGGGACCCTTCAGTCCGCAGGCCGACGCTCTATCCACCCAGCCAAACCGGTTAGGACGAAAAGAGGCTTTTTGAATGGGATCCTGAAGGATGAGCAGCCAGAGGAGTTTGGGCTCAGGAATTTCAGGTAGCAGAAACAACTTGCAAAAAAGAATAAAGTTGGGGGCTGGAGGGAGGCAGTACAGGACTAGCAGCCATGAGGACTTTGGTGTGGGTAGTGTCCAGCCACACAGACTGCTGACCTCTTGTTGAAAGTCTCTGATGACAACCATTTGGCTGAACTGCCCTGTTACTGCCTGAGCAAAAACTCCTATTCGCAACCTGTTACAACTGCCAGGGAGAACTGCCCCCAGAACCCACAGCTCAACAAGCCCCATTTGGCTCACCATTGGCTGAATTCCTAAACTTCATTCTGTCTATTGCTAATGAAAAATGCACTGCCTTGGAATTGAAAGTGGTGCCAAACATATGATTTTTGGGATATAGTTTCTGCCATATATGCTTTAGTAAATTCCCCACAAGCATTGGACTTACAGAAAGACGTCTAATAAAAACTAGCAGAGTGTATGCTACCAATGAGACATGGAGTCTGGGCTTAGGCCTGCGTGCTGATTGGCATGTCACGGCATGTATCATTTTCCTTAACATTGCTCAGGAGATTAGGACACCAGTCATATGTTACCAGCCACAACTTTCAAAAAACAAATGAGAATAAAGTCACAAGAGGAAATGAGGGCCATTTGGAAATTTGAGAACCCACACGTTCTCTGTGTTGTTTTCTTTCCCCCAGGAAGGATTTCAAAGTTTCAACCTGTTTTAATGTAGCCCATCTGGCTACTTTATTAATGAAAACAGCAGTAACTTTTAATGCTCTCATGTGAGGCAGTACTTTCCAAAAAAATTACAGAAAGAACTTTTGGATTAGATGTATTATATTTTGTCCTTTTTTTTTTTTTTTTTTTTAACTCAACTGGAGAGCATTTTATACAGAGTATGTGCATAGAAATATTCAGTGAGTCATGCCTGCTGTTGTAGGTCTATTCCGGTGCGTGGGGTTTCCAGAACAATTACATAAGTGTTAGCAGAGCCAGGAACTTTTGACATTTGTGGCATCTTAATGAAGTTCTTTTCATCATCAAAAATATCCTAATTGTTGGTTCCTTATATTTAAAATGCATAAAACTGGTGAAGCAGTATAAATTGATGTTGAGGCCTTTCTATCAAGTGTGCTTTGTTGGCAAAGAACCTGAAAGAAATTTATTTGAAACGAAATACAGGTGATCTTGTTATAACCAATACAATAATCTAATCATTCAGCAAAAATGTCCTGGGAGCGTAAATTGTAACTGAAATGTTTTTGTTTCCTTTCCTTGTACTACCCATCAAGATTTTCGTCACACTCTGAATGTCTGTAGCATATTGCTTACTTGGGCAACCTTATATATGATTTTTGAAAAAGCTGGGATTCCAAAGTGACTAGGACATACCAATACCTTGCTTTTATTTTTCAGAAGCTCACCCAAGAAATGCCGTATTTCAAGTACCAATAGTATATTTGTTAAATGTTATTTATCTTTATTTTTAAAGATACTCAGGTCCCAAGGTATCCTGAAATAAGAGAAACTAGAAAAAGACTAAAGCCATTGTCAACTCATTTTTTCCATCTCAAAAGTGAGCCCCCAGATCCAGAGTTCGGGGCCTTCTAGGCAGGTGGGGACCTCGGCTCTCCTAGATGTTTGTTCAGCATCTTGCACAACTTCTCTACTGCTCATTTTCCTGCAGATAAGAGGTTGTAGCTACGAGTGTTACTGTATTTATCGGTTCAAAAGACTGGTACAAAGGACAGGCAGGCAGAGCAGCACTGACTCATAGAGGTGGTTGTCTGCTTGTGCCCACGTGCCCCTTTTGAGGGGAGAGCACAGTTCACCAAGTCCAGCTCGGCACAGCCAGGCATGCTGGGTTCTTTCCACATGCCTGCAGGTTCCTGAACCCCTTTCCTGAGCAGGTAGCAGAGAACCCCCTTGGCACCCCCACAGAGAAGGAGTGGTGAGGCTATGTGAACTGCGTGGGCTGTGGTCACAGGTGAGAATGTACATGGCATCACAATGTAGTATGTATCCTGTGACACACAGTCATCACTAGAGATTGCTTGTTGATGCTGGAGTTCTACGTGCTGTCCAGGACTGTTTCCAAGAATATACTGAACACGTTTCCCTGGGGCTGAAGAGACACGGTGAAAAGAGGAATTTGGTACCCTGCCAAGTTTTCTAAATAATGGAGATGATCTTTTAGGAGGAAGTGATGTGTTCATCTTAGGGCCAGGAGGGTGGAGAAGGAAGAAGGCAGACTAAACAAGTCAGAAAATGCTGCCAAAACCAAGGCGAGGTTAGAGCAGACCCTCAAAGAGGCGAGGGGAGCTGCCCTATGTTGTTTCACTGACAAACTCCTCATCTTACTCGTCATATTCCTGGCTTTCTGCACCCAGTAGTCTCCAAACCCAACTAGCTCTATCTCTTCTGATTTTGGAATCCATTTGTCCTTCTCCATCTCTCCAGGCACCAAAGTCAGTCTCTTATCATCTCTCACCTAGATTATTACGATAGCCCACTAACTGTTCTTCCTGCTTTCAGTCTTGCCCCGCTAACCCATATCTCAGCAAGGACCATTCAAGTCTTTTTGTCGTTGGACAGTGGAAATTTATTGGGAAGAATTTCTGTTAGCCCTTAGGATGGACCGGAAGACTTGGAAATGGACAGAAACTGATGGGGATGGAGATCTGATAGGTTTAGGAGCCATGTGCCCTGTCCCAGAATGAATGATCTGCTCTCATTTCTGGGGAAGTTTTTCTACCTTTCTGTCCTCCATTTATAGGGAGTGAGCATTGTTTCAACTTGGGTCAGGTGGCTGTTGGTGAGTAGTGGGATGAGGGCAACTGGATTTAAGAGTCTCACTAGACTTCCTGTGGAAGAGAACTAATCCTTCAAAAGGAAATCAAAGTGACATGGATAGTTAGTGATCAAAAACCAGTATGTGTTCATAATATGTGATTATAGAAGGGGCATTTAAGTGCAGCAGATGATATATACACTGAGTGGTCAGATTATTATGATCTCTGAACACATAATAATCTGGCCACTCAGTGTATTTGTATCTCAAATGGGTACCAAAAGTATTCTAGGCTTTTGCTGGAGATCAACCACCTATTTGCCCTAAGCTTTCTATCAGCCAGTGCAAAGGGGAAAACTGATCAGGTGCACGATTTATAGTATCTTTGATATCAGATAAATGAGGTACTCAAGAGAAGTACATTGAGTGGCCAGATTATTATGCGTTCAGAGATCATAATAATCTGGCCACTCAGTGTATTATCTCATTGTACTCAAATAGCTTGTTAACCTATTTCTCTCCCCAATAGACATTTTCTTTGATAGAAAAACCATGTCTTATATATCTTTGTATGCATGGCCTTTCATAAATGCATACACACACACAATAAATATTTGTTGTATAAAACAATAAATTAATATCCATTTAAATGAAAGATACACGTTTTTAGAAGTACTTTGTGGACCCCAGCCCCAGCCTTTGGTGACCCTCCCTGACCTAAAACTACTCAACACTGAACTCAGTCCACTCACCTTCTGGGTGCTCCCAAGGGAAAGAGAGAGAGAGAGAGAGAGGGAGAACCAGGAGATTGTATCCCAGATACAGATTCATTCTGCTTCCATTCACCCATCTCTTCTAGGACCATTTTGGTCTCGGGAACTCTTCACAAGCATTTATCCCTGCGATGCTTAGTTGTTCTTGATAAGCTGAAGTCTAACTATCTTATTTGGCATAATACAATAGAAAGAATGTGCTTTGAAATCAGATGTAGGTTCCAGTACAAACCCACCAATTACTAGCTTTGTTACCCTGGATACTTTTTTAAACCTCCCTGGGTCTCGAGTTACACATATGTTCACTGAAGATACTGCAAGTGTAAATGAAAACATATATGCAATGACAGACAATTGTCACAATGCTTGCCATGTGACAGGTGGCCAGTGAACATGAAGTCCATGACACATTTGTAGCTTACAGATAGACGCATGAAGGAAATTTGCAGTGTGAGGGTAAGTAATTTGAACTGAAAGGAAAAAGAGAAAGAAGCAGAATGAACATACCAATCTGTTCCAACATGAATCAAAGTCTATTACTGACTTTTTAAAAACCAAACTCTATAAAACATACCAAAGTTTTTTAAAAAGTAACAAATGGGTTTAAGGGAGAAACAAACCTATATATATATTTCTAAAACAGCAACAGAATTAGATATTCCCCAAACTAGAACTTACACAAACATAACATTGAAATGGAGACATTTCTTTCCTAGTGTGTGCTGTACTCTATTCCACTCCAGGATGCATGGGGATGAAATCCTGGGTGCATTACGAGTTGTTAGCTCCCAGCTCTTCCTTAAGCCTTCCCCCCAAGCCTGGGTGCATTATAAGTTATTAGCTTAGAGGAAACCCTGAGACAGAATAGATCAAGGATTGGAGTGTCAGCAAGCACTCAATAAGCAAGTTGTCTAAGGCATGCTGGGTGTGGATTTCTGCCCAATAACTTTTCTCCTCTTCTCTGGCACTCTTTTTTTTAAAAAATTTTTAAAATTAATCACACACATATAATTATATAATAAAACATTTTTATAGAGATCAGTTCGAGAAAAAAGAAACTAAAGAAACATTTTTGGCAACCACTGTATCTTTGTTTTCTCTTCACATTAAAGAATATCACAAGCAGAAGATTCAAGGTATTGCAGTAGATATATTATTGGAGTTTCTCTCAAATTAAATAAAAATGTGTTGACCTGAAAAGAACTGAAACCAACTTGGCAGCTCAAAAGCAGGCCATAACGCCCACTCCTCCTGTCTCCAACGTCACGCCTTTTACCCATTTTCCCCTTCTCCAAACTTGTAAGCTGCTCACACATCCCAGATTGTTTCTGGGGAGGAGCTTGTGCTGTCCTGGTGTGGGAGTGCCTAGTGTGCTCATGCGTGGTTTGGAGGAGAGGGAAGGCATGAGGAAGAACGGGAGGATAATGAGCTAAAAATAGCGTACGCCACCTCCGGCCTCTGCCTTCAGAGCGGACCACTTCTTCCCTTCCAGAGCAAAGCCACGCTGCCCTGACAGCCTGAGGAGAGACAGCCTGGATTTTTCTTTGGAAAATTACTTTTCTTCTGTGGGAGAAATGACTGTCAATCATGGTGCCTTCCCCTACCCTGGCCAAGGTGAGGTTGGCTACCTAACTGAAGCTAGGCCAGGGGTGGGCAAACTTTTTGACTCGAGGGCCACAATGGGTTCTTAAACTGGACCGGAGGGCTGGAACAAAAGCATGGATGGAGTGTTTGTGTGAACTAATATAAATTCAAAGTAAAGGAGCGGAGGGGAGAGCAAGAGAACCGGATAGAACAGCCGGATCCGGCCCGCGGGCCGTAGTTTGCCCAAGGCTGATAGGCCTATCAGATGCTCTTGACCTGGAATTTTGATGTTGAGAGAAATGACACAATCACTGAAAATTGTTCTAAATAATTTACTCTGGTAGCAATGGCCTAAAGAAACTGGGTTATTCTTCATAACTGAATTCTTAAAGTTTCCCTTGTATGTTTATAAAGCAGATTTTCAGCTTCTCCTTCTGTTCTGTGGGAACCTAAATTCATTTGTTTGCTTGAAATATTCAGACTCAGCTTCTGTTATTTCCTTCGCAGAATTTAGCTTCTCAGATGCTGTAGGTTCCAACAGGCAATGCTAAAGGTCAGAATTTGGGAGGTGGGGAGAGTCACTTGGGGTCAAACATTTACTAAGGCACCAAACTCAATTTTTCTTAAGCCACTCAAATCCCAAATGTTGGCTTTACGGCATTCCACACAAGCCTGGAAAGGCAAAGGAGCTCCTGAGTCCATTTTCCCAGGGTAAGTTTGGTTAAAACACCAGATTCTCTAGTTCAGCCATTGCAATTCAAATAAGCCCCACAAGTTCTAGAAAAATGCCAGCGGTGTTGGTCTAGGTGGGTGAATTTAAATGGGTCTTGTAAGAGGCAGCGCCCGAGCCGCATTATATAATTAAATGACAGATGATGATGGAAAAGCTGCCACTGCAGTTAGGTCAATTGACATTCACGAAATCACTGCGTGGGAACCCTTTCAAACCACAGCCTTCCATTAGGAGCCTACATTTCCCAGAAAATCCTCATTCCTTCATTTAGGCAGCAATTTTAAAGTCAGCTGGAACCTCTCATTCAGCACGACAGCAACTGAAAAAGAACCAGACTGGATTTTACTTTCCTGTAAGCAGCAGCTCCTGTTCATGGCATTTTGTAACCCTAAGAGGTCACACTCTTTTGAAGTTATTTTCAGCTTTGGTTTGAAAAGCAATAGGGATCAGCAGTAACCAGCCTTCTCCTCAAGGAGTTGAGGGAGTCGGAGAAAGGGGTGCATAGTTCCTTAAACATTTACCATTTACCTCAACCTGTTGGCATTTCTTTTTCTTCTTTTATTGTATGTTTTTTGCTGTGGGTACCATGCCAGCATCCTAATGCGGAAGAACGTCTATGGATTGTTTTATTCAATAAACCTTTGTTGGATGAGTTGCTATGAAGTGCCAGGCAAGGGCCCTGGAAAACCAGGCAGGCAGGCATGGTGCTTGCCTGCAAGGAGCTGCTATTGTAATGGAGGGAGATAGAAACAAATGCCATGATTTCAGATCTGCTGGACCCACTAGGATAGCCCCTGGGTCTAACTAATGGGAGAAGGGGATTCTGATGTCCTTAATTTCCAGGTGGAAATGGTTGTGTGAAATAGCAATTAGTTAGACAAACACTTCAATCGAGGAAATTCAAAGCTTTATATCCCTGTGACTATTTTGTAACTGCCAGTTTAAACTTCCTAATCCCTTCACCTTTTGCACCCAGCCCTCCAACACCCCTCCATCTGGCAGCCATCAGTTTTTTCTCTGTATCTATTAATTTGTTTCTGTGTTGCTTGTTTATCGTTTTTTAGATTCCACATATAAGTGAAATCATGTGGTATTTGTTTTTCTTTGTCTGACTTATTTCACTTAGCATCATGCCCTAAAGGTCAATTCATGTTGTTGCAAATGGTAAGATTTTATTCTTTTTTATGGCTGAGTAATATTTCATTGTATATATGTACCACTTCTTTATCCAATTATCTATCAATGGACACTCAAGTATCATCCATATCTTAGCTATCCTATATAATAAAAGGCTAATATCCAAATCAACTGAATAGCAGAACAACCGGTCCCTATGATGCACATTGACCACCAGGGGGCAGACACTCAATGCAGGAGCTGCCCCCTGGTGGTCAGTGCGCTCCCACAGGGGAAGTGCCGCTCAGCCAGAAGCCTGGACTTATATGTCTATTTTCTTCATAAAGTTAGGGAAGTTTTTAGTCATTATTTCTTCAAGTAGGTTTTGAATTCCTTGCTGTTTCTCATCTTCTGGTACTCATATGATGAGATGTTGTTATGCTTGATGTTGTCCCAGAGGTTCCTTAAAATATCCTCATTTTTTCTAATTCTTTTTTCTTTTTGCTGTTTCAATTGGGGGTTTTCTCCTACCTTGTCTTCCAAGTTACTGATTGATCCTCTGCTTCATCAATCTGTTGCTCATACCATCTAATGTATTCTTTTTTGTTGTTGTTGTTAATCCTCACAAAAGGATATTTTTTCTCATAGCTTTTTATTTTATTTTTTAAATATATATTTTTATTTATTTCAGAGAGGAAGGGAGAGGGAGAGAGAGATAGAATATTAATTGGCTGCCTCCTGCACACCCCCACTGGGGATCAAGCCCACAACTCAGGCATGTGCCCTGACCGGGAAATCGAACCATGACCTCCTGATTCATAGGCTGATGCTCAACTACTGAGCCACACCAGTTGGGCTCCATTGCATTTTAGAGAGTAGAAGGGAGGGTGAGAGGAAGAGAGAAAGAGAGTGAAACATTGATGTGAGAGTGACACATCGATAGGTTGTCTCCTGCATGCACCCCAACCAGGAATCAAACCTGCAACCCAGGTATATGACATGGACCAGAATTGAACCCTCAACCCTTCAGGTGCTAGGGCCAATGCTCCAACCACTAAGAAACACTGGCCATCTAATGTATTTTTTCATTTCTTACTGGTTCTTTTTTACAGTTTCTATGTCATTTTTCATGTTTTCTATCTCTTTGTTGAAGTTCTGAGTTGATCTGTTCTTCTTCTAAGTTCATTGAGTATCCTTATAAACCAGTGTTTTGAACCCTGTATATGATAGATTGTTTGCCTCCATCTCATTTAGTGTTTTCTGGAGGTTTTTTCCTTCCTTTCATTTGGGGCATGTTTCTTTGTCTCTTTATTCTTGGCTGCCTCCCTGTATTATATTAGACTAGAGGCCCAGAGCACAAAATCTGTGCACTGGAGGGGTGTCCCTCAGCCCAGCCTACACCCTCTCCAATCTGGGACCTCTCGGGGGATGTCTGACTGGAGGAATCTGGTGGGGCGGCCACTCATGCTGCCCGCTCTCAGCAGCTGCCCCCCTGGGACTGGAACACTCTGGCAGGGCTGAGAGGACTGGGCGCCGCCATCTTGTGGCTATGGGCATTGCCATCTTGTGACGGAGTGATGGTTAATTTGCATATTACCCTTTTGTTAGATAGGATAGATCTGCTACATCTCACAGTCTTGGCAGGGTAACCTTATGAAGTAAGTATCCTTTGGGGCCCAATGATGCAATCTTCCTGGTCACTCAGGTGCTCCAAGGGTGTTTCTTGTTTGGGTGGCATGTGCCCTTCTGTTATTGTTGAGCCTTGTTTGCTGTTGGCGTGTCAGTGAGTGGGACTGATGCTCCATCTGCCTGCTGAAGACTGGCCTTGACTATAGCAGATGAACTGTTGAGCTGGGTCTGACCCCATGGAGCAGGGTTCATTTTAGCGGGGCTCTGGTGCCTGCTGAGTGCACACTTTGGGTGTGTCATTTGTGAAGCTAAGTGAGTGGTGCTCTGTTGTGATCTGAAGCTAGCCACTACGTGTGTTGGCCTCTTGGGAAGGTCTCAAGTGACAATCAAAGTCAGCTGCTGCCTGTGCTCAGCTCAGACCCAGTTGGCAGGAGCACAAAGTGATCTGCAGTTGAGCTACCTGTGCTGGGCGTGGAGGTGCCTGGGAGAAGCTATGCTGCAACCTAGGCCAGAAGCCTTTAGTGCCAGACTGGGGCTGCTTACAAAGAGGCACAGGACACATGGAGGCCAGCTACTGCTTGTTAGGGGTTTGTGGACATTTGAGAGA
The DNA here is from genome assembly GCF_963455305.1 of Plecotus auritus. Taxonomy (NCBI): domain Eukaryota; kingdom Metazoa; phylum Chordata; class Mammalia; order Chiroptera; family Vespertilionidae; genus Plecotus; species Plecotus auritus. The sequence goes on along the minus strand of NC_137772.1, from coordinate 139,961,282 downwards.
TTTTTAGGAAAGTTCAAAGCACAGTCTGAGGCCAGCCACTTATGAGGAACAGCCACTAAAAGAAGTTCAGGACTGTGCATAAGTTGAAAAGGGCAGGTTCTCAGGGAATCACTATGGTGGGGTTAGCCAGGTTAATGGAGTCTCAGAATTGGTGCCTGCCTGCACCTGCAGCCTGAGAAAGGGGAGAGGTCACCAGAGGAACAATGGTACCTGCCAGCCCTTCTGTTCTAGAAGAGCTGCCCCTCCAGTCCTCACCCTGAAGTCAGACAATTCAGTGCCTGCCATATGTCCCTGTCACTTTTAGAGCTACTGTGCCCTTGTTGGAGCTTAGGGTAAGTGTTTGTGAGCAAGTGAGTCTGTGCTCAGGCCCTTTAATAGGACATCTGGGTCTAAAGCAGCCCTCCACCTAACCCAGATGGAATGCCTACTGATTTCACAGCCAGATGTTATGGGGACTCCTCTTCCTGGCACTGGAGCCCTGGGCTGTGCAGCCTGGTATGGAGCTGGAACCCCTCACTCCTCAGGGGCACCTCCATAGCCAAGACATTCCTCCTGATTCTCAACCACCACACATGAGTGTGGGGCCAGCCTGTTTTGCATCTCCACCCCTTCTACTAGCCTTGATGTGGCTTCTTCTTTATATCCTTAGTTATAGTTCTGTTCAGCTCGTCTTCAGTTTGTTCTCAAGGGTGATTGTTCTAAAATTTAGTTGTAATTTTAATATAGTTGTGGGAGGAGGCAAACACCACATTGCATACTTACTTCACCATCTTGACCGGAAATGGGTAGGTGCTATTATTATAACCATTGCATAGATGAGGAAATTGAGGTCCCATCAGGTAAACTGTTTTGCCCAACAATACACAGCTACTTAGAGATGGTACCAGTGCTTGAAACTAGGGCTGTCTGACTGCAGAACCCTCTTTTCTGATCACTGTTCTAATTAGGAGAACAGATTATTAGACTCAGATCACAGTCCTCTATTGTATGCAAGAGGGAGCACAGGCCCTAGCAGATTAAGGATCTGCTGAAAGTCACACAATATGTCTCTACCATCAGAATGAGGCCTGTCTCTACATTGCCTCTCCCAACTGGAGAAAAGCTAGAATGAGTCTGGGTTTTTGCCTGTCAATTTACAGAGAAATATCTTTTGAGAGTTTGAGTTGAGAATACCCATGCCATTTAAAGTGTAATATTGACAGACTCATACTCCAGGAGCCAATTACAAGGCTCTCTGTTAAATTACAAGAAACATTTCTAAAACAATTGGTACCGAGCCATATTCCAGTAGGAGTCTCCAATTCCACCTGGATCTGTTCTGATAAGAACAAACCTGAAGAACAATTATGTTTCATAATAGTGTGTTTATCTCAAGCTTTCCAGGGAGTCATCTTTGAAAAACTCGGAGAAACTTAACTTGCAATAAACTGATGTGAGGCTGCAGGTTTTATTACTTTTATTGTTTTGGCTGTTTTTCTCCTTTTTTTCCTCTCTTTTAATAGCTCAATAAAACACACTGAATGTTAACAATCCATTAGTTCTAAAGGAAACATTTTTAGCTCCTAGAAAATTCATTTTAACTCCCAAATTTGAACCTGTGAACACAAAAGCATTTTGTCTTGTAAAAAGGTTTAGCAGTAGTTGTTTCCACAGGATTACCCCCCTTGATCTGCAGCACCTGTGCTTCTAGAAAATGCAAGACATATCAGTTTTTTACCATTTGTCCAGGAAGCTATGCTTGGACTAATGATATTTATCCAGCGGGGTATGCTGATGAGAACAGGGAAGATCAAAGCAATTGCAGATTCATAACATCTAAGATCTGTCCTGATAATCAATCAAGCCTGAAACACATGCCTGCTTCTACATCCTTTTAGGGTTCTGATAAAGTGGAAGGCAGTGCTATCTGTACTGGCCATAAAACACTCCAAGAGTTTCTATGACCTCTTTTTACAGTATTCTGTAGTTCTACTTAGTTTTCTGCATGGTGGACACACAATAAGCACAAGATGAAAACCCTAACATACAATTTGCAGCAACAGGACCCTAGGGTTGTTAAAACAAGTAAACCGAAATGTGTAAAGAGGCCTGAGGAACTGTGCATGCCACCTCCAGACGGGCCTACGTTAGCCCTGTCTGCAGGGAAGAAGGCTGGGCTCACCCCATTTCTGCCCCCTCTTCCTGCACTCACCCTAACAGCTGGAAGGCAGTAGAACGCACAGGAAAAGCCACTCATGAGGGGAAACAGCCCTTGCATATCGGTGTTTAACTTTAGGTGCTCATTGAAAGCATGAGGGCTGTGGAGGGGAGGGACAAAACAGGAAGAGGAAAAATACAAAATGGGTTGGCAAGGAAAAACAATTGCATTTTACCTGAGACGCAAGAAACGAAAAGGAAGCAATTTAAACTAGAATGATGCCACAGTGGCAGGTGGGGAAGCCCCGTCCCCGTCCCCCGCCGCCAACCCCAGCCGGACTGGAGAGGGGAGAAGGCATGCCACCCACGCCGAGCAGAGCCGGCCGCGGAGGGTTGCTCTCTCAGTGACACTGGGCCTCGCTTCGTTGCTTGGGAAGGAGCTGGCAGGAGAAGGGGGAGGGAAGAGACTGCCGAGAACCTGCGTGCTTTTCTCGCTCAGAGAACTGTAAAGGCTGACGGCTACACTCAGGGTTAAGTCAGTGGGATGGAGATGATGTTCTTATGCAACACAAATGAACAGTGATTCTGCCAGCGCTTTCCCTACAAGGCAATGCATGGTGCAGACTCCTCGGAGCTGCCCGCCGTTTGGAAGTGTTACGAATTCAGGGAGGCAGGCAATGTGAAAGTCTGGTTCATTGCTGATACTGTCTTCCGGGGACGGGGACGTGAGGCCTGCGTGTTCAGCAGGCCGGCTCCACAGCTGGTGTTCTGTAAAGACAGTGGTACTCGCTAGCTGTCTCAGTGCAGTAAACTCTTCACACCGGCACCCTATCTACAGTCTGTATTTAAGGCAGCCGCTTTTTCGTAGGAACTCCAAAGGTTTCCTGCAAAATGAGTTTGCATAAACCTTACCACCAGGGACTTGGGCTGAATGAAACATTTCTTCGTTCCAAGAGAGTTTGGCCATCTGATTTTGTGCCAGTTTAATTATTTTAGAAAATGTACAGGTCCAGTTCTGATTTGGATGAACTTACCACATGTCTTCTTTTCTCTGAAGATCAATGTCACCTACGCTTGATGTGATGTGAGGAGAAGGGTGGGTTTACCTCTATAGCTGTCCTTCCCAAAACCCATAATCCCTGTAAAAACATGAGGAAAAATCAGATAAGCCCAAATTAAAAAACATTTTATAAATGACCTGACTAGTATGTCTTAAACTGTCACGGTTATCAAAAACAAGAAAGTATAGATCCTTCACAGTCCAGAGGAGCCTAAGGAGACATGGGACCCGGAAACAGAAAAGGCCCTGAGGTCAGAACCAGAAAGTCTGAGTAAGGATGGGCTTAGGGGAGCAATAATGTGTCATTTTTGTTTCCTTAGTCGGAACACGTGTGCCATGCTGATGTAAGATGTCACCACTAGGGGAATATGGGAACTCTGTACTATTTTCACAACTCTTTTTAAAAAATCTTAAACTATTCTAAAATTAGGTGTTTATTATAAAATAAATATTAAAAGTTAGTTTGGTTCATGGTTCTGCAAAAACCAATCATTTGAGTTTACTTCAGGTTTCTATTTATGGTTTCTATCCAGCCAGGATGCTGGGAAATAAAGGAATTTCAAGTATTGTTCATGTTGACCAATGTCACCCCAATCAATTTAATAAAGAAAAAAAAAAAAAAAAGACAGTCTATGCATTTAAGCAGACATTTTGGAGAGGGGAAAGCATGTTCTAAGCAATGGTTTTATAGGGCTGGAATGTCCAAAAAAGGATGCAATTGGTTAGAGATAGAGAATGGCTCCACTGGTCCTCAAGGCACTCCAGTGACACAGGGTCAGCCAGTCAGTATTAGCACCGTAGACTTAAATCCTGATTCCAAAGGTCATGACTTCCCTGAATCCATCAAGGATGACGTGACTTCTCATCTCAGGTACATGTGATATAGTCAGTGTGGTGGTGAGTCCTGGAGTCCAGGATAACAGTAGACTGCAGCCAGCTTCAAAAAGATGACCTATACCTTGCTTTTTGGCCTTTAGTAACCTGAGACATTCCTGCCAGCTATTTAGCCAAGCTCTGCAACTGCTATAATGACACTATGACAGACTTTGGACTCATAAAGTCCTGAGTTCAAGTCCTCTCACTTCCAAGTTTACCACTTCTCAAGTGTGGCCCAGGTCAGGCTACCTACTTGATCTCATTGAACATCAGGAACAATAAGGCTGATCATAATCCTGCTTTAAAGGATTGCTGGGAGAATTAGCTACATGGAGGCTGTGAGAGCCCCTTCCCCAGTGTCTGGAATGTTGCAGGTGCTGAGCAGATATTCTCTCCCCTCCCCTCCTCTTTCCTTTCTCACAGAACCAGGACAGCAGGGACAGGCACAGCCTGGATAGCTCAGCCCCTTTCACTAACGGTTCTCTCTGTTCTCATGAGATTAGCATTTCTAATAGGATCACGAATTCTGCTAATTCTTAGATCATTAATCTTGCATTGTGCAAATAACCTCTTCTGATTTGTGCAAAATCAGAAGCACTTAATGCTCTTTTAGGGTATGTATTTATTATTGTTTTGTTGTTATTCAGTGGAAAGGCCCAATTTTATCCCACTAGAAATTGTCTGAGCAGCTTTCTTGCTGGACATTGAAGGTTAATGGAAGCCAGGACCTGTGCAAAGCGGACACTTACAGAGGGTTGTTTAAAATAAGACAAGGATCATCTGCTAAAGAGGATGCCTTGCAAAAGATGCCACTGTATCTTCGGTAGAATTGTGAGAATGAATACTTAAGAAGCAAGGTGCCTGAGGAGGCTAAGAGTGGTGGGGAAAAGGAAGCAAGAAGTAAAAAAACAAAAGGCAAAGCACCCGAGCAGGGTGAACAGGAAGAGAACCCTCAATACAGAGACCATCTGAGGATGAAAATGCTGAGGAAAGTTCCAATCCGAAACCCTGACAGGGTACTCAGACACACGGGCCATTCATATTTCTGAATGGCAGCACCTGCACAGTAAACGTGTCTGTGTTAGGCTAAGCGTGTCAGTGTGTGTGTTATAGCAGGCCTTGTCCCAGCAGTGTGCCTGCCGGACTGTAGCTTACATCAAATTGATATAAACAAAAGCTTCTGCCTGTCAACCAAACCAGCATTAAAGTCAAACAACCAATCAGTATTCACAGTCTGCCTTATAACATGACAGTGACAGCTGTCAAGCAAGCCATCATTTAGACCAAACAGGATTTTGAGGAATTCCATAGAAATGTTTACATGTTTGACCCACAGGGTCTTCTGAACCATTGGGTAGTGGTGGAGGGGGAGTCATAGATTTTAATGATTTTACTGCTATCGTTTTGCTCTATTGTTTTAGGAAACTTTTTAATCAAATACTCATGTTTATGGTGAAAAATTTTGACAGTGGGGACCAGCTAAATAAGTAAATATAAATATAAATATCACCCATTATGTCATTAGCCAATGATAATGCTATCTTTGCTGTTTCCTTTTCCTTTTGAAGTTCTACTTATATTTTTTCAATATAAAAGTTTAATAAAAATTGTGAAAAAAAAGAAAAAAGCATCCATAATTATTCTACCTTTAAAGAACTTTGGTATGTATTTTTTCAGGTACTTTATCCATCTCTATGAATAATATTCCTTCTTTAACATGATTGCAAGCAAATTGTATATCCCATTTAGTATCATGACATTTTTACCTGACATTGCCATAAGTTTTTACAGGGTTACAAGGTTTCTCTTCAAAAATCTTTATTTCTAGGGTACCCTGATATCACAGTGTAGTTACACTGTTGCTTATATTTAACTATTCCCCTATAATTGAGATTTAGTTTGTTTCCAGATTTTTGTATTAGAAATGCCATGGTATCAGGGTAGTACTACCATAAAAAATTTTAAAGATCTTGGAAAAGGTATGATTTTGTTACAAGTTGTTTCTGTTTATCAGACATTTATTGGGTGCCGGGTATATGCAGGTGCCAGGATACCAAAATGAATAAGATATAGGTCCTATACTCAGGTCCTCCAGGGGTCCTCAAACTATGGCCTGCGGGCCACATGCGGCCCACCGAGGACACTTATCCGGCCCGCCGGGTGCCGCTGCCTGTCCTGCTTATAGCAGCCGACTCGTCCCGGGCCCGCAGTGCGCATAGGAATTTGTTCATAGTTTTTTTTTAAACTATAGTCCGGCCCTCCAACGGTCTGAGGGACAGTGAACTGGCCCCCTGTTTAAAAAGTTTGAGGGCCCCTGTAGGAGACTACAATGGAGACAGGATACAGAGGAGACAGATTCATATGTGACATATCTTAATTAACCTTGAGAAGTACAATAGTAGAAGTAAATGCCAGGTTCTATGAGCTAATGTATAAAAATCATTTGCACCGTATCTGGCACATAGTAAGTGCTCAATAATAAATTGACAATGACACTGATGATTGCAGCCATCGCGTTTCTGATAGAATCATTTAACTGCTGGCTTCCATGATTCACATTTACAAACAAATAAATAAAATCAAGAGAGCAACAAAAAGCAGTCCTTGTATTATAAAAGTCAATGATAACCCATACATGCCCATTCTATGACAGCAAAGAGCAAAGATTATCAAGTTCCTTCTAATTGCCAACACAAAATTCTTCAACGGAACAAAAACGCCTTCCATAAAGATGGCTGATGTCATCCTAACTTAAATGCTGTCAGACGGGATGACTTGGCTTTCCTGAATGACGTGAGTCAGGGAGAGCTACTTTCAGATATGAGGTAGGTCAATTTTGTTGTAATTCTAGTTCTTTTTAAAAAATTATATATATATTAATATAATCTAACATAATATAAAACTTTGGTGGATCAAGGAAGATATGGGAACTCTAAAATTTTCCATTGGTACAGTGTTTTGCTTGTCATTCCCGATTCCCATCACTGCCTTTAGCAGCCAGGTCTACAGACCTGAACAATGGTTAATGTTTAAAAAGGTACAGCATGTTCTGGTTAACAGCCCTGACCATTTCCTCTTCCTGATGGTGCTGCTCTGATTGCAGGACTCAGGTAAGGCCTTTCATGAGAAATGATGCTCAAGTGGGATTACAGTTGCTTAAAGATAAAGAGCTTGAAACCTTAAGGAAAAACTGAATTGGTTTTACAGTAGTACATGGCAGTAATCCACGGCCACTACTGAAATATACATAAGGATCTCAGAGGGGAAATGCTGCCTTGAACTGGATTTAAATAAGCTGAATATGGATTCTTTGGTGAGAAACTCGATCAGGGCACTGCTGGCATTGGCTCTCCTCTGAACAGTAGTGGACAGAATTATATGGTCTGCTCATCAAATCCAGAATATAAAGTGCTTTCCAGCGCCCCCTCCCCCCCAACGATCCTCCTTCTCTTATGCATTTCATTCTCATCAACCCCCGCGCAATGTTCCAGGAGGGCAGCCAATGCAGCTGCTGACATTTCCCAAAAATAATATGTCCAGTCCTCTTCCTAATACAATTAGCTCTACTTCCTTCAAACTTTACTCAGCATTTCTCCGAGAAGCTTTCTCTGATTACCCTGCCATTCCTTATCACTGCAAACCCTCAGCGGCTCTTTGTCGCTAGGCTTGCTCTCTATCGCTGGGTATGTATTTGCTCTCTAACTATAGCTGCGCATCGGGCTGGGTCCCAGAGCTACAGGATGAGTAAATCCCAGTCACTGCCCTCATGGAGGTCACAGTCCACACGCACATACAAACAATCTCATAAAATGTGATGATAAGGGCAATGATTGAGATAGGCATGCGGAAGCACAAAGACATTCATCCTAGGGAGTCAGAAGCTTCCTGGAAAAACTGACTCCGGAATGGAGTCTTCTGGGATGAGAGGCTGTGCGGGTAGAGGGAGGGCGGGGGAGGCGCGGAAGGTGTGAGCGACAGGTGGTGGAGGCCGGGAACAGATATGATGGCCCGTGTGCCATGTTGTGCCCGGATACATTAGTAATCTTCCCCTTGCTGATGAGAAGTCTCCGAATTGTTTCCTACAATTGAATTACAATCTCTTCCAGGGAATCATGTTTTCTACTTATTTCGCCTTCTTCCTTGTGGGTCTGTTATAGTTCCTACTATTTCCCAAAGAGTGGGTCCACCATCCTGGGAAACACCACCAACTCACTGGCCACCTCCTGGCCACTCTGCCCAGCCCTGCTAACAAGGCTCTGAGTGGCCCCGGAAAGATGGGCCACGCTCTCAGCGGAAGCGGAGACCTAGGAGGGTGTGCATGGCTTGACTCCAAGCAGGTACCCGCTGCCTCAATGGAGGGGCCATCCAACCCACTTACTGGGGAACTCCATGGTCCCCATCAAATACCATCTCTCTGCTGTTTCCTCTTCTTAGTCTTCGTGATGATGACTTACATCTTATGTTCAAAAAGTTCTACACAATATTTCTACGAAGATTTCATTAGATAATAAAAAATGACACTGAGCACGTGCGGAATGCAAGTTCTAATCATCCTACAGAAACAGAAAATAATCATGTAAAAAAATTAAACCCCTTTTTTATTGATGTTGCTATCTCAAAAGTCGCAAATGCTGAACCCTTGATTCATCTGATTTTATTTAAAGGTAGTTATACTTAGTGGGCAAACAGGCCAGGGTCTTACAAACCTCTGAGAGCTTTGTTGAGTCTCTCAGACCAAGAAGGAGGCAAGGGATGTGTGCACTGTTTCTGGCCTCACATTTGGCCCCTAGGTAAACAGACCTCCGCATTCCGAGGCTGCCAAATCGCCATCTTTCATGGATGATTAAATCCCAACCCCTTCTCACACTGCCTGGGGTCAGGGGTGGAGGGAGGAGAGGTAGAACATCAACAGCAGAATAAACTCATCTCTCCCTCCCCCCTCCAAAAAAAAAAAAAAAAACGATAGAAAAAAGGACTAAGCGAGTTTTACAGGCTCTGCTGCTTCAAAGCTGTCATTTCAAGGTTATGGCTTTAGAATAACGAGAGGCAGCTGTCCACCTGAAGCCCTCCTTAATGGAAACAGCAGGATCTAGCTTGCCTCTGGAAAGAAGAAAGAGAAATCCCGGAGCACAGAGCCAGGTGGGAAATTGCAGTCACTGAGCCGAGAGCTTTCAGAACTGCAAAGTGGTCGGGGGAAGCCTTTGTTTCTGATGGCCCAGCAGCAGGGCCGAAATCATATTTAGTGTGAAATGAAACTAATGGCCTGTTTTACATCCCCCAACTAGAGTTTTCAAACCCTGGTGATATCCCAAGAGTCAAACACTCCATGGATGAGATAGTTAAATAAAAGCCACTTCCAAACCGAAGGCCTAGTCACTGAGGGGGGAAAAAAGGTGAGCCATATTTCCTAATCTGGTTAAACTCCACAGTTCCCAGATCAAGTAATCCAGTTCAAACACATTAGAAGAACTTGTACTTGAACACTTTGGGAAAGCAAATAATACTTCCAAATTGGCTGTGTTCCAAACCTCAGTGTCCTTATTAGTATATTAGAGATAGTAATGTCTAATTCAAAAGGGTAGTCATAACGATTTCACAAGATACAATTTTCAAGTCCTGCAGAGTAGGCACCTAAAGCTGATTCGCTTCCTCCTTTTCTCCCACTATTCTGACTTCTATTGTTCTTGCCATCTTGAAAGTTGATTACATGACCAACTTGGGGGTGCTTCTTTATTCAGGTTTTCTCTCCTGGAAGGATCTGAAACCTTGTCTGATGTGCTTCCTGCAGAGGACTACACATAGTAGGTAGACAGTAGGTGTTCCATGGGTACATGTTTTTAGATCTGCCAGAAAGTGCTTCACTGTTGTCTGACTTTTCCTCCCTCTCTATCACACACAAAGGATGGTGGGGACCCGTAAAATGCCTTTCAATACTTCTATCGCCTTTCCCTACCTTTAAAGATAACAGGCCAACAGGAATGAAATTAGGAGAAGAGCATTTATTAACAAATGCTGCTCTAATTAAAGGACAATGCCTGTTTTCCCCAACCAGGACAGCATTACTGGAAAAATGACCTTCTAGCTTTTTAAGTACAGCCCCAGCAAAATGTAAGATCAAAGCAATGATCCGGCCAAGAGGACATTTTACAGATAACTTCATAACTGAACCCAGCTCTCTAACCTGTTGCAAAACACCAGCACCCTTGCAGCTACCTTATTGATATCATCAACCATCAGGCAAGGAATGTTTGGGGAGGCTCAGACTTCCAACCATAGATGACATCTATAGAAACTACAGAAGGTCATTCAAGATTACCAAGTCTTTCATTTCCCAGGTGAGTATGCTGAAACCAGAGATCACACGGCTAGAGGAGAGCCAGATGGAAAAACCTATGAGCAATGGTTTATAGTCCACTTCATTTATTCAAAAATTGTTTCTTAAATGTCGAATGTGAGCATGACATGGTCCCAATACTCAGGGATCATAGTATAAGAAAGGATGAGAGACAAGAGAAATCTTCAGTTCTAGGACAATGTAGAGTAATGGGTATAAAGGGGCCTAGGAACGCCAGGCAAGGAGAGGGAGGTACTCACTTTGGGATCAAAATTTAAAGAGACACCAAAAACTCAGCAATGAAGATCAAGCAGGTATTGGTATGACTGCTTTTTCCTTTTGGCTCAGGATCCGATATGGCTCAGCAGGCATGATTGTCAATCCTATCTTTATTTAACATGTTAACATTTTGTTCATTGTGGATTTTTTTGCATTACTTTTTATTGTTTAAAATATTGCATTAAAATACTCTTAATCTTGATTACTGAGTTTTTTTGGTGCTCCTCTCTAAAATTTTGTGCCTTGGGCCGGGGCCTCACAGTAGTCTCCAGGGGAATCTCACAGAGGTCCTATGGGGGTGAGAGGAAAGGGAGGGTTCTTTGTGTGAGTTCTAATAGAGACACAAGGTTTTCAGAATCTGTCTGTAGAAGGCTTACAGGTTTTCAAGTGCCCCGTAGGGCGGGGTAGGACCTTTTTAGCTACAGCAGTTCTGCCTCAATGGGTTTTGCTTGCTAGCATTTTGTGTAAGGGTTTGTTGTATTCCCAGTTTGATAGAAAGGGATCCCCAGGTCTAAACACTGTTTGGAAAACTCTTACAGCAATGAGACAAGATTAGTTTCAAATAGACAAGGCCCATCACAGGCATCATGCAACTCAGGAAAAGGGGTTCAGGGGCAGAGAAAACAGATGAAGCAGGCAAGGCCTCAGGGCCTGAAGAGGATGGGACTGCATATGGGCATTCCAGATGCTGGTTGGACCAGCAAAGACAGAACTCAGCTGTTTGCTTTCCTTCCAAACTCCCCCTCTAGAGCTCTATTAGCAAACTCATTCAATAGACATTATCTGCTCATTTCACTGGACCAAATGGTTTGCATCCCCTTCTTTGTCCAATAGAGAGAGGGTCTAAAAGAATATTGTTTTAAAGTTTGACTTATCGAAAAAAACCAAGATGGCGGCATAGGTAAACACCTAAACTGCTGCCTCGCACAACAATTTCAAAACTACAACTAAAAGACAGAATGGACACCATCCAGAACCACAGGAAAGCAGGCTGAGTGAAAATTCTACAACTAGAAGGAAGGAGAAAAGCTCACAGAGAATTGGAGGTACGGCAAAGGGGCTTTGTGCGCGCAGAGAGGAAGGGCGGCTGAGAGCTTGGCTGACTTCCTCTGGCGGAAGGGGGAAGGAAGCCTCGGACCGCGAGCTGGGAAAGGCAGAAGTCTGAAGGCGCACACGGGCCAGTGCGCACAAAGGCTGCGGAGGTAGCCATAGGCTTTCCCTAGTGAAAGGGAGTCAGAGGATCCTGACTGAGCCCCAGTTCTGACTGCAGTGAACCCCGGTTCCAGGCGAGCCCCTGGGGACCCACGCTCTTGTAGGGGGAGTCTGGACTCTCGGGCGGAGACTCAGGAGCCGGGGAAGGCGGAGGACTGAAAGTGCGCACACGCGCCGCGCCGGTGCGCACAAAGGCTGCGGGGGTTGCCACAGGCTTTCCCTAGTGGAGGGGAGTCAGAGGATTCTGACTGCACCGAGCCCCAGTTCTGACTGCAGTGAACCCCAGTTCCAGGCGAGCCCCTGGGGACCCACGCTCTTGTGGGGGGAGTCTGGACTCTCAGGCGGAGACTCGAGCTGGGGAAGGCGGAGGACTGAAAGCGCACATGCGCGCAGGGGCGGGGCTGACAGGAAGCCAAGACTGAGACTCCACCCCATCCAAGCTGAGCACAGAGGCTATTGCAATTTGGCAAGTCTAATCCTATAAGGCTGTCTCCAGCACCGGGCTTCTCCCAGCATAGACACAGCTGATCCTTACAGCCAACTGGCCCGGAGGTCAATTCTTCCCAGTGATACCAACAACAATAAAGACTTAATTACAACAAGGCTGTACACACAGTCCACAAAGGGGTGCACCAAGAGTGTCCACCTCAGGTTAACTGGGGAAGCAGACCCACTGGGCCATATTGGAAACCTAGCACAAATATCTACCTTACCAACTCAGGGATTCAGTGAAAATGCGGGGTCAAAGAATCAGATCACAAACGAAAGAAATGGAGGAAAACAAACGACTGGATATAGAATTCAAAACCACCGTTATAAGACTTTTTAAGAATATCCTAGAAAAGGCCGATAAATATAACGAGACCCTCGAAGATATGAAAAAGAACCAACTAGAAATTAAACATACACTGACTGAAATAAAAAATATTATACAGAGACCCAGAAACAGAATAGAGGAACACAAGAATCAAGTCAAAGAATTGAAATACAAAGAAGCAAAAAACACTCAACCGAAAAAGCAAAAAGCAAAAAAAAAAATCCAAAAAGTTGAAGATAATGTAAGAAGACTCTGGGACAACTTCAAGCGTACCAACATCAGAATTATGGGGGTGCCAGAAGAAGAGAGAGAGCAAGATACTGAAAACCTATTTGAAGAAATAATGACCGAAAACTTCCCCCACCTGGTGAAAGAAATAGACTTACAAGTCCAGGAAGCCCACAGAACCCCAAACAAAAGGAATCCAAAGAGGACCACACCAAGACACATCATAATTAAAATGCCAAGAGCAAAAGACAAAGAGAGAATATTAAAAGCAGCAAGAGAAAAACAGTTAATTACCTACAAGGGAGCACCCATACGACTGTCAGCTGACTTCTCAACAGAAACTATGCAGGCCAGACGGGAGTGGCAAGAAATTTTCAATGTGATGAATAGCAAGAACCTACAACCAAGATTACTCTACCCAGCAAAGCTATCATTCAGAATTGAAGGGCAGATAAAGAGCTTCACAGATAAGAAAAAGCTGAAGGAGTTCATCACCACCAAACCAGTACTATATGAAATGCTGAAAGGTATTCTTAAAGAAGAGGAAGAAGAAAAAAGTAAAGAGAAAAAATTATGAACAACAAATACATATCTATCAACAAGCCAACCTAAAAATCAAGTGAATTAAAAACCTGAGGAGCAGAATAATCTGGTGAATATAATAGAATCAGGGGCATAGAAAGGGAGTGGGCTGATAATTCTCAGGGGGAAAGGGGTATGGGGGGGTTCATGAAGAGAATGGACAAAAATCATACACCTATGGATGAGGACAGTGGGGGGGAGGTAAGGGCAGAAGGTGGGGTGGGAAAGGGGTGGAGGGGAGCTATGGGGGGAAAAAGGAGAAATAATTGTAATAATCTGAATAAAGATTTATTTAAAAATAAATAAAAATAAAAAAAAAATAAAATAAAGTTTGACTTATCATGACAAAGAGTCTTCTTTCCTTAGACAAATGCTCAATAGAGGGAGAAGGGCAGAGCCAGAGAAAGAAAACATCTTAGAAATTATTCCTAAAACTGAGTTAAGTGTAATGCAGTCCGAGCTCTCTGAGGGAGGCCATATTGCACAACTCCAGGGAGCAACTTCTCATTGTAATCTAGGTAAGTGGCACCCCCGGGAGTCAGCAATGCACAACCAGTTGACTATGACAGTCATCTAAATATCCGATAGGAAATAATGGCTTGCCTCACATTTGGCTAATTCACTAATCCTTATTCAAACAATTAGGCTCTCTCAGTTTTAACGATCTGGCTCCTCACATTCTAAAATTTTCTCTAGCAAGAGCATTCAATATGTTTTTGAGGAGGAGCAATTTTAATTCTTTGGAATCTCTAAAATTCTTGGGGAAGAAGGAGGTGTGTGTGTATACATAGTGACAAATGAGTAGGTGATAAGAATCTGGGATGACACTGAAAGTAATGCTAAGAAAAATTTCAAGATTGGAGCCAACCTTACTATATTGGTTGGATTATATACAAAACAAATCTAGTAAGATCAAGTTTGGGGGCAAAAGATACAAATTGGATTCTCATACACTCCTAGTAAGATGTAAGTTGGTATTTCTGATGGAGACTTGGTGGGGGTGGGGCAGGGTATATAATCAAAGTCTAATTTATATGCATATTAAAAATTTTGGAGCAGGTTTTAAAACTATGTCTAGCGTGACCCCACCAAAAATATATATGAATATAGGAAAAAGAATTTGAGATTATACACATATAAATGTTGGTTCTCTGGATAGTATGGTTATGGGTAATTTTTTCCAGCTTTATTGAGATACTAGTGGCCCGGTGCACGAAATTCATGCATGGGAAGGGGGGTGTCCCTCAGCCAGGCCTGCACCCTCTCCAATCTGGGATCCCTCGGGGGATGTCCCACAGGGATCGGGCCTAAACTGGCAGTCGGACATCCCCCTTGCAATCCAGGACCGCTGGCTCCTAACCACTCACCTGCCTGCCTGCCTGATTGCCCCTAACCACTCTGCCTGCCAGCCTGCTCACCCCCAACTAACCCCCCCACCAGCCTGCTCACACCCAACTGTCCCCCCCCCCCCCGCTGGCCTGCTTGTCCCCAACTGCCCCCCCTGCCAGCCTGATTTTCCCCAGCTGTCCCCCCTGCCAGCCTGATCGCCCCCAACTACACCCCATCCCAGCCTGATTGCCCCCAACTACCCCCCATCCCAGCCTGATTGCCCCCAACTGCCCCCCCCTGCCAGCCTGCTCACCCCCAACTGCCTCCCCCCCTCTGCTGGCCTGCTCACCCCAACTGCCCCCTCCCCCCTGCTTGCCTGCTCACCCCAACTGCCCCCCCTGCTGGCCTGCTCGCCCACAACTGCCCTCCCCTGCTGGCCTGATCACCCCTAACCACCTCTGCCTCAGCCCCGCAACCATGGCTTTGTCCAGAAGGATGTCCGGAAGGTCTCCTGGTCTAATTAGCATATTACCCTTTTATTAGTATAGATAATTAACACTGTGTAAGTTTAAGATATACATTTTATTTAGTTATTTTTCTTTTAACTTTATTTTTATTGTTGACACCATTACAGATGTCCCCATTCCCCCTCCCCCTTTGCCCATCTCCACACAACCCCCCACAGACACACCCCCACTTCCCTCTGGCCATCACCAAGCTGTTGTCTGTGTCTACAGGAAGACTGACAACTGTTGGGGGGTGGGAGTGGGGGCACTGGATAAAAGAAGGTGAAGGGATTAAGAAGTACAGTATTTTGCTTTGATATACATATATATTGAAAAATGATTACCACCATAGCTTGAGCTACCACCTCTATCACATCACATAATTACCTTTTTTTTTTTTTTTTTGTGGTGAAACAATTTAAGATTTACTCTCTGAGCAACTTTCAAATACATTATACACTATTATGACCTATAGTCACCCTGCTGTACATCAGATCTCCAGAACTTATAACTGGAAATTTGTACCCTTTGACCAACATCTCCCCATTTCTCCCACCCTTCACCCCACAGCCCCTAGTAACCACCAATGCACTCCTTTTTTTACCAGCGTTTTTAGATACCATATATAAATGATGTCATGCAGTATGTGTCTTTATCTGATTTATGTCACTTAGCATTATGCCCTCAAGGTCCATCCATGTCCTCACAAAGGGCAGGATTTCCTTCGTTCTCATGGCTGAATAATATCCCATTTTTTAATATAGGAATGATTTTTTTCTAATTCTCTCCTTTTACTTGTCTAATTTTTTCGAAAAATTTACTGACACAATAAACATTTGTTGAGCACCTGCCACATGCTGGGGGTTGTTCCAGCTACAGGGACTACAGCAGCAAACCTCAAGGCACTCAGATTCTAGTGGAGGAATTTAGGCAACAAAGGAAAGAAATACAATGTGTAAGGATATGGAGAAAAATAAAGTTGAGAAGGAGGTAAGGAATGCTGGGGGTGGAAGGGGGAGTGATTTGTAAATGTGTCAAAAAAGGCCTCATAGAAGGGTGTTATTTAAGCAGACTAAAAGGAGGTGAGAGAGCCTCTGATGTGCTTGTGGAGAAAGAGTTCTACAAAGAACAATAACATGAGCAAAGGCCCTGAGGTGGAGGACAGAGCAAGTGAAGGGTGGAGTAACAAGATCTGAAGTTAGAAAAGCAAGGGGGCCGATCGTGTGAGACCTGAAGGCCTTTATGGAAGCTTTGCTGTTACTCTGAGTGAGATGGAAAGCCACTGGCCAATTCTGAGCAGAAGAGTTACATCATCTGGCACATTTGTCAATGGTATCACTCTGGCTGACTGGAAAAAGTCTCCAGGGGAGCAAGACCAGTCATGAGGTATTTCAATAATCCAGGCAAGACGTTCTGGTGGCTCATACCAGAGTGCTGGTGACAGTCATAAGGCCCTACATATATTCTGAAAGTGTGGCCAACAGGACTGGCTCAAGGTGAGAGACCGAGAGAGATCAAGGAAGATTCCAAGGTTTGTGGCCCAGTTAGAGCTACCACTGACTGAAATAGGGACATTTGTAGGAGGAGCAGGTTGGGGAGGCAGAAGACTGGGGGTTCAATTTGGGACATGTTACTTTTGCAATGTGAAGGAGCAATTGGATCTGGAGGTCAGGGGCAGAAGGAGAAGGAGCCTGGAGCTGGAAGGTTATATTTGGAAGTTTATAACCATATCTATGATACTAAGGCCAAGAGACTGGCTGAGATCACCAGGAGACTGAGTTTAAACAGTGAAGAGGTACCCAAACCCTGCCTCCTGAAACACTCTAAAGTTAAGGCCACAGAGATGAGGAGGAGGCAGCGCGAGGTGCTGAGACAGAAGAAGGAAACCATGAGCTCATGAGGTTCTGCAGCCTAGTAAAGAATTCTTTCAAGGAAGAGGGTCGGATGATCGGTTCCAGCTGCTGCTGATTGGTTAGGTAAGATGGGACTGAAAGCTGTCCACTGGCGATAGCAGGTGGGAGGTCATTGGGACCTTGAATAGAATGGATTTGGCAGAGTGTGCAGATGAAAGCCTGATTGGAGTGGGTTTAAGAAAAAAAAAAAAAAAATGAAAATCATTAGAAACCGTGAATGAAGACAACTTTTTCAGTTCTGCTGCAAAGGGGAGTAGAGAAAGAGCTCTGCAATTAGAAGTGGAAATGGGCCAAGAGAAGTATTTTTCTTATTTGGTTTTAAGGTGGGAAAAGTAAGGTTTGTTTGTATTCACAGGAGAGAGAGAGAGAAAAATGATGGCACAAGAAGAGAAGGAACTTGCTGGAGCAGCGCCCATGGATAGGCAAGAGGGGCTGGGATCTAATGCCCAGAGGGAGGCCAGTTCTACAGCAAGGAAAGGCTTATGACCACAGTCATTGAAAGGTGGGCAGGAGTGGTGGGGGGGGGATCATGGGAATGATCTTCTGGTGGCATCTATTTTCTCACCAAATAGGGAGCAATCCCATCAGCAGAGAGTGGGGAATCAGAAAGACTGGTTGAATGAATCATCTAAGAAAATGTGAGCCGTAGCCAGCGTGGCTCAGTGTTAGAGTGTCTGACTGAGCACTGGAGGGTCTCAGGTTTGATTCCCTGTCAAGAGCACATACCTGGTTTGCAGGTTCAATCCCTGCTCCTGGTTGGGGCACATGTGTTAGGCAACCAATTGATGTGTCTCTCTCACATGGATATTTCTCCCTCTCCTCTTCCCCTCCCCGCTCCATTCCACTGTCTCTAAAAAATCAATGTAAAAAAATATCCTCAGGTGAGGATTAACCAAAAAAGAAAAGAAAATGTGACATGATTACTGCGAAGTAGTAAGGCGATGAACAGATATTACTGAAGGACAAGGAAATAAGAAAAGAAAGAAAATTTAAATATGCATGAACTTTCATTTGGCAACACCACTTCCGGGAATTTTTCTTAAGGAAAGTATTAAAGAATTTTGCCATGATGTTCTCTGGCGAGACTGTAAGAGCAAGAAGTTAAAAACAATCTAAGAGCTGCACAATAGCAAATGGATTACATTTAATCAATTTATTAATCAGTATACATTGATCCTGAAAGCTATTGACCATATATTTAGAGGAAAAAGAAAGTTCCCATGTTTGTAGAAAAATATATTTATCTGTATATCTATAGTTGTATCTATCTATATGTATCTAGGTGTTTAAAATTGATAATCCTTGCCAAACTGGATTATTGATTGCCAATTCTTTTTGTTGATTATATTTTCTGATTTTTCCATAATATGCAGAATGAGAAATTTGTAATGACAAAACAACGTAAGAACCTGTTTGCCCTGGCCAGATGGCTCAGCTGGTTGGAGCGTCATCCCTGTATACCCAAAAGGTTGAGGGTTTGATTCCTGGTGAGCACACATACCTAGGTTTCAGGTTTGATCCCCAGTTGAGGCACATACATGAGGCAACCAATCCATGTTTCTCTCTCATATCGATGTCTCTCTCTCTCTCTCAAAGTCAGTAAACATACCCTCAGGTGAGGATTTTTTAAAAAAGAACCTGCTCACTGTTTCTGTACTGTGTGGCACCTTCGGGTTTTTACTGTGATTTTCAAGGTGCCCTGCAGCCTACTTTCTATGCTGCCTCAGCCTCCTCTGAATGTTCTTAAATATAAAGCAAACCCTGCTAACACCACAACGTGGCTACATCCCTACCTAAAATCTCCATCATCCACACCATTACCACTGAAACTACCCCAACTAAAAATATCTGTGATAATTGATTTTAAAATACTTTAGTATAGGTAGTTTGTGCACGTGAGCATTAACTCTACTCAACAGATTGATTAGCATGTGAAGGGTCTGAATCAAAATCTACATCTTACAGTTGATTACTTAGTGTATGGAGTATACTTACATGAATCAACACTTGAGAGAAGTTAATTAGCATAAATGTTGGAAACAATGTTTATGGTGAAATTGTGAGTTAGCAGTGGTGAGGCAGGAGCCGTTGACCTGGCATGGGCAAAGTCCAGTGGCCCACACCCACTTAGGTCTGGGATCTCTGAGCCTGGGTCCCTCCACTCCAAGGATGCTCTTGCCTGACCCAACTCAAATGTCCCCTGCACAGTCCTGCTGGGAGTATGTCAGCAAGTCCACCTTGAACTATGTCTTTCCTTTAAGATGCCGTTTGACAACATAGGAGCAGAGAGGGAGCTGTGCAAAGCACGAGCACTCCTGTCGGCCTGTCTGCTGGAATGTGTGCACAGTAGGTCCTCGGGTTATGTCAGAGATCCGTTCCTACGGCGCCACGTAACGCGGTTTTCGCCGTAAGTCGGAACCCACCTACGTAAGCGCCTACGTCGCTCACATGGAGCACATACACAGCAGTGATGAAGTGAAACAGTAAAAGAAATTTAAAAGAAAGATAACAATTCCTGACCTTTACTTGTGGTAAATAAATAATAAAAAACATAAAGCACCTATGTACATACGTCGAAATGACGGAACTTTTTTTTTTTTAATAAATAAATGGGAGATGGCAACGTAACCACGAAACGACATACGTCGAGTCCGACATAACCTGAGGACTGTCTGTATATGTTTGGCCAATTTGTACTCACACTTGCTTGAATTGTGATACAGCAACTGGGTTGGAACAAATAATGTCCATGACCCATTAGAAGAAACTACCAAAATTTACTAGGAAGAACCTCACAATCATCTGTTGGCCAGATTAGGCCATTTGCTACAAATAAAAATAATCATATTCTTTGGTAGGTATAATGGACGTTATCTCAGTGGTATATTAGGTAAGTGTAAAAGCATATTTAGAGAATTTTACTACTTTATTGATCTGATGGCTATACTTTAAGTTTAAAAACCTGTGCTACCTATGACATAGCTTTAAGACAACCTCTGCCATCCCTCTTTTTACCAGATTATTACCCCAAGCTCTGCTCTATAGGGATTCTGGCATCTCCCCTTCCCTCCACACCTCTTGGCCCAGGGGATTCTGAATATTCTTTAAAAGGCCATCCGCCTTATTTCCACAATGTGCTGTTAACTTTCAGTCAGCTGCTCCAGAATTTGAATTTCCAGCCCCAAGTTGATCCATTTGCAACTTATGCACTATTAATGTTTGGATTACATTGGATAATTCCGGAGGTTAAAATCGATTCATGCACATGAATGAATGAGTAAGCAATAGAGACATGACCTAGCATAATCTCCTGGTTTGATATTGCATGAACACGTCTTGAAATCTGTGTAACAGCAAACTTGATACTTCCTGAATGCATCAACCATTACACACACTTTTCTGTTAGAAGGGAGAAAAAGAAAAACCATGCTTTTCTCTCATTCATAATCAAAGATATTATTAAACGGAGAAAATCCAGTTGCCCTTGGTAGTAAACTTTCTTTAGCTTTTCTTTGTGTCTTTGTTCTTTTTCTACGTTCCCATGCAGGGCTGAAGCAAAGGCAGCCTTTATACCTGGAGTAGTGGCATTTAACCTCAAGGTCATGATTTTTAATACATCTGCCTGGCTCTGTCCAGAAATCTAAATGAACATCACAATAATGGGATGGACTGACAGTATGTGACCTTTGATATGATAGGCTGAGAGGAACACAGCAACATTGCCCTGATATTCCCAGCAAAATACATCAACAAATCATAAGGAAATATCATACAGACCCAAAATGAGGGAGATTCTACAAAATAACTGGTGTGAAAGCCTCAAAAATATTGAGGTCATGAAAGACAGGGAAGATTGAAGAATCATTCCAGATTGAAAGAGACTAAAGAGACATCAAAAGTAAGTGAGACACTTTATCCTAGGTTGGATCCAGAAACAGAAGGAAAAAGATTTTTTTTTCTTTACAATAGGTAAAATTACATGGTGATACTGTATAAAATGTCAGCTTCCTGCTTTTGATGCCTGAACTGTGGTTTCTGTAGGAGAATGTCCTTTTTTGTTGTTGTTAATCCTCACCCAAGGATATTTTTCCATTGATTTTTTTAAAGAGTGGAAGGGAGGGGAGAGACAGAGAGAAACAATGATGTGTCATCTATTGGTTGCCTCTTGCACTCACCCTGACCAATGTTGGGGATCGAGTCTGCAACCAAGGTACATGCCCCTGACTGGAATCGAACCCAGGACCCTTCAGTCCTCAGGCCATCGTTCTATCACTGAGCCAAACCGGCTAGGGATGTCCTTGTCTTTTAATAAATACACATTAATATTTCCAGTGGGACTGGGGCATTATGGCTGTAACTTTCAATAGTTTCAGGAAAATAGATGAGAGATGGGAATAGAAAAATATACTAGTATATCAAAAGTGGCAAAATATTAACAATTAGGGAACCTGGGTAAAAAGTACATGGCAGGTTTTTTTGTTGTTAATCCTCACTAGATTTTTCCATTGATTTTTAGAGAGAGTGGAAGGGAGGGAGGAGGGGAGCTAGAGAGAGAGACATTAATGTAAGAGAGACACATCAATTGGTTGCTTCCCTCATGTGCCCCAACCAGAGTTGGGGATCAAACCTGCAACCTAGGTATGTGCCCTTGATCGGGAATGGAACCCGAGACCCTTGGGTCCACAGGCTGATGCTCTAACCACTGAGCAACCAGCCAGAGCTATATGGCAGTTCTTTGTATTATTCTTTAAACTTTCTGTGAGTTGGAAATTATCTGTATAATAAAAGCCCAACGACTGGTTGCTATGATGCTCTGGCCGCAGGAGCCATCACCAGGGCCCCTGCTGAGCCCAAAGGCCTCGGGGCCAGTTGTGCAGCAGCCTCCAAGGCACCGGTAAAGAAGAACGCAAAGGTGGCCAGTGTGAGCGTGCAGCTTGAGATGAAGGCTCTGTGGGATGAATTCAATCAGCTGGGCACTGAGATGATTGTCACCAAGGCTGGCAGGTCAGGGCACCCCTCTCCCTGCTGCGACCCTCCCCACGTGGCGGCAGCCAGGCTTTGGCTGAGAAGCAGGGTGGGGGGCACGGCCTGGCCACCTGCGGGTCCCTCTCAGTGCCGGCCAGCTTCTTCGTTCTCCAAGTCCTGGCTTTAGTGACAGCCCAGCCACCTGCCTCAAAGGCGGTGGAGAGAAACCCTGTGGACCTGCTGCCGACTAGCAGCTCAGGACCTCGCACCGCCAGAAACAGACCGGCTCAGAGCACACCGAGCTTGGGGGGAAGGCAGCCACCTATGAGGGGCCTTGCCACCAGCCAGCTCCTGGTGGATCCCACCTCAAAGGAAATTCTGTCTTTGGTTCCTTAATTCAGTCTATCCCGGCTAAAGAGGAGCAGCTGAGCACATTTTAGGGGAGAATTAAGACTCTAAAAACAGTGTGTTCTGTTCCATGGAGATTGCTACCCAGTTGTCTTAGGCCTAAATTGCAGGTGATTGTGGGGGCTGGCTCTGCCACTGGGGCCCGTGTCTTCCAATTGCCTGTATTTTCTGTAAAAGCCAAAAGAGAAGAAGGGGAACAAGTTTTTCGATGCAATGGATTTGCCCAACAGACAAAGGCGAGTGCCGGGCTGTGTCTAATGTACACAGAGACACCAGCTCTGAGTCCGCCTGGCTAAAGGGAGCTCAGGGCCTGTTTGCAGAGCCTTCTGGTGGTTTCTGTTTCCTTGCTGAGGCCGTCCTCCCTGGGAAGCCTGGGGCCCACGCTCAGCTCCAGCTCAGTGGGTCTTCTCCAGGCCCCTTCCCTGGCTGGGCCGGCCCCTGATTGCCCCTTCCCCCCTCAACCCTGCTTAGAGACGGGAAGACCAGCCAACCTCCCACGACCCCAGCCAGCCCACGGGATCGCCCTGATTGGGGCAGGCCAGCTGGACCCAACTGGCCTCTAGTTTTATTTTATTTTATTTTATTTTTATTTTTATTTTTTTAAAATATATTTTATTGATTTTTTACAGAGAGGAAGGGAGAGGGATAGAGAGTTAGAAACATCGATGAGAGAGAAACATCTATCAGCTGCCTCCTGCATACTCCCCACCGGGGATGTGCCCGCAACCAAGGTACATGCCCTTGGCTGGAATTGAACCTGGGACCCTTGAGTCCGCAGGCCGACGCTCTATCCACTGAGCCACACCGGTCAGGGCTTTATTTTTTTAATAAATCTTTATTCAGATTATTACAATTGTTTCTCCTTTTTCCCCCCATAGCTCCCCTCCACCCGGTTCCCACCCCACCTTCTGCCCTTACCTTCCCCCCACTGTCCTCATCCATAGGTGTATGATTTTTGTCCAGTCTCTTCCTGAACCCCCCATACCCTTTTCCCCCTGATAATTATCAGTCCACTCCCTTTCTATTCCCCTGATTCTATTATATTCACCAGATTATTCTGTTCCTCAGGTTTTTAATTCACTTGATTTTTAGGTTCACTTGTTGATAGATATGTATTTGTTGTTCATAATTTTTTTTAATATATATTTTATTGATTTTTTACAAAGAGGAAGAGAGAGGGATAGAGAGCCAGAAACATCGATGAGAGAGAAACATCGATCAGCTGCCTCCTGCACACCCCCCACTGGGGATGTGCCCGCAACCAAGGTACATGCCCTTGACCGGAATCGAACCTGGGACCCTTCAGTCCGCAGGCCGACGCTCTATCCACTGAGCCAAACCAGTCAGGGCCATAATTTTTATCTTTACTTTTTTCTTCTTCCTCTTCTTTAAGAATACCTTTCAGCATCTCATATAATTCTGGTTTGGTGGTGATGAACTCCTTTAGCTTTTTCTTACCTGTGAAGCTCTTTATCTGCCCTTCAATTCTGAATGATAGCTTTGCTGGGTAGAGTAATCTTGGTTGTAGGTTCTTGCTATTCATCACTTTGAAAATTTCTTGCCACTCCGGTCTGGCCTGCATAGTTTCTATTGAGAAATCAGCTGACAGTCGTATGGGTGCTCCCTTGTAGGTAATTAACTGTTTTTCTCTTGCTGCTTTTAATATTCTCTCTTTGTCTTTTGCTCTTGGCATTTTAATTATGATGTGTCTTGGTGTGGTCCTCTTTGGATGCCTTTTGTTTGGGGTTCTGTGCGCTTCCTGGACTTGTAAGTCTATTTCTTTCACCAGGTGGGGGAAGTTTTCAGTCATTATTTCTTCAAATAGGTTTTCAGTATCTTGCTCTCTCTCTTCTTCTGGCACCCCCATAATTCTGATGTTGGTACGCTTGAAGTTGTCCCAGAGGCTTCTTACACTATCTTCAACTTTTTGGATTTTTTTTTCTTTTTGCTTTTTCGGTTGAGTGTTTTTTACTTCTTTGTATTTCAATTCTTTGACTTGATTCTTGTGTTCCTCTAGTCTGTTGTTGGGTCTCTGTATAATATTTTTTATTTCAGTCAGTGTATGTTTAATTTCTAGTTGGTCCTTTTTCATATCTTTGAGGGTCTCGTTATATTTATTGGCCTTTTCTAGGATATTCTTGAAAAGCCTTATAACCGTGGTTTTGAATTCTATATCCAGTCATTTGTTTTCCTCCATTTCTTTTGTTTGTGATCTGTTTCTTTGATGCTGCATTTTCACTGCTTCCCTGAGTTAGTAGGGTAGATTTGTGTGCTAGGTTTTCTATATGGCCCAGTGGGTCGGCCTCCCCAGTTAACCTGCGGTGGATACTCTTGGTGCACCCCTTTGTGGACTGTGTGTACAGCCTTGTTGTAGTTAAGTCTTGATTGTTGTTGGTATCACTGGGAGGAATTGACCTCCAGGCCAGTTGGCTGTAAGGATCAGCTGTGTCTACGCTGGGAGAAGTTCGGTGCTGGAGACAGCCTTATAGGATTAGACTTGCCAAATTGCAATAGCCTCTGTGCTCAGCTTGGATGGGATGGAGTCTCAGAGCAGAGCAGACAGTCTTGGCTTCCAGTCAGCCTTGCCCTTGCGCGCGCGCGCACACCTTCAGACCTCTGCCTTCCCCGGCTCCCGAGTCTCCGCCCGAGAGTCCAGATTCCCCCCACAAGAGTGTGGGTCCCCAGGGGCTCGCCTGGAACTGGGGTTCAGTGCAGTCAGAACTGCGGCTCAGTGCAGTCAGGAGCTTCCGACTCCCTTCTGCTAGGGAAAGCCTGTGGCAACCTCCGCAGCCTTTGTGCACACTGGCGCACACGCCTCCAGAACCCTGCCTGCCGGGGCTCCCCCGGGTCTCCCCTGGGTCTCCGAGTCTCCGGGTGCCTTTCTCTCTACCTGACAGTCCAGACTCACCCTGTATGAGCCTGGGTCCATGGGGTTTCGCCCGGGACTGGGGTTCAGTGCAGTCAGAACTGGGGTTCAGTGTGGTCGGGGGCTTCCTTCCCACTTCCACCAGAGAAAGTCAGCCAGGCTCTCAGCCGCCCTTCCTGTCTGCACGCACAAAGACCCTTTGCCATACCTCCAATTCTCTGTGAGCTTTTCTCTTTCCTTCTAGTTGTAGAATTTCCACTCAGCCAGTTTTCCTGTGGTTCTGGATGGTGTCCGTTCTGTCTTTTAGTTGTAGTTTTGAAATTGTAGTGCGAGGCAGCAGTTTAGGTGCTTACCTATGCCGCCATCTTGGTTTCTCCCCTGGCCTCTAGTTTTAAAATAAAAGTTAAAAAAACATATTAAAGCAAGAGTCATTAAAATAAGAATGTTCACTATCACCCTAAAACAAATTACAAATATCTGTATGTATTTTTATATATGATATGTAGTCTCTATCTTATACAGTGAGTGGCCAGATTATTACGATCTCTGAATGCATAATAATCTGGCCACTCAATATATATATATTAGAGGCCCAGTGCTTGAATTCGTGCATGGGTGGGGTCCAGTCTGGCCAGCCTGGCCAGGGGGAGGGGACATGGGCGGTTGGCAGGCCTGCCTGCTGGTCAAACTCCTGATCGAGGGGACAATTTGCATATTAGCCTTTTATTATATAGGATATACACTGAGTGGCCAGATTATTATGCGTTCAGAGATCATAATAATCTGGCCACTCAGTGTATATGTAACTATATAATTTGCCTGGGATCCTGCAGACCTGCTGAATTATAATATGGGGGAGGGTCTCCTAGAAGCTCCAGAGGGGATTATAGTACACACATAGCCCCTCTAACAGGTCCTCTCAGTTCTAGGAGGTCTTGGGTAGGTCTGCTTCTTGCCCTTGTTTCTCTCCCATTCCAAGTCCAGTGCCCACTGTCTCCTCTCTCTTGCTATTTCACACACTAAGGTGTAAAATCTACACTAATAAAAGAGAAACATGCAAATTGACCATACCTCTGCTATGCCAACAAGCCACGCCCACCAGCCAATCAGGAGCGAGTATGCAAATTAACCCAACCAAGATGGTGGTGGCCACAAAGCTGGAGCAAGCAGGAGGCTTGGGTTGCCCTGGTGATGGAGGAAGCCAAGCTTCCCACCCACTCTGGTTGGCCCTGGCCTCTGCTCAAGGCTGCAAAGTTTTGATTTTAGAAGATAAATAAATCCCAGATACCTGCTTCCAGCCAGCCTTGGCCTCCACTCAAGGAGGCCCTGAAAAAAAAGAAAAAAGAAAAGAAAAGAAAAAAAGGAGGGGCTGGGAGCTTGGATTGCCGGGAGGTGATCAGGCCAGGATGAGACGGCAGTTGTGGGTGATCAGGCTGGTGGGGGGTGGGGCTGTTGAGGGTAAGCAGACCAGCAGGGGGTGTCAGTTGGGGGTGATCAGGCTGTCAGTGGGGGTCAGTTGGAGTTGATCAGGATAGCGGGGAGGGCAGTTTGGAGTGAGCAGGCCAGCAGGGCGGCAGTTGGGGGCAAGCAGGTCAGTGGGGAGGGAAGGTGGGGACAAGCAGGCCAGCAGGGGGGGCAGTTCGGGGTGAGCAGGCTCGCACGGAGCGCAGTTGGGGGTGATCAGGCTGGCGGGGGGCATTTGGGGGCAAGCAGGTCGGCAGTGGGGGCAGTTGGGGGCGAGCAGGCTGGCAGGCAGAGTGGTTAGGGGCAATCAGGCAGGCAGGCAGGCAGGCAGGTGAGCAGCTGAAGCCAGCAGTCCCGGATTGTGAGAGGGATGTCCGACTGCTGGTTTAGGCCCAATCCCTGTAAACCAGCAGTAGGACATCCTTCGAGGGGTCCCAGATTGGAGAGGGTGCAGGCCAGTCTGAGGAACACCGCCCACCCCCCCCCCCATGCACGAATTTCGTGCACCAGGCCACTAGTATTAGATAATAATTGTGTTCCTCTCCAGGGCTGAGAAACATCCAGCCCAAGGCCATATAAGGCCTGCAAAATCATTTGGTCTGGCACCACCAATGCATTAGGGGTGAGTTAATTAAATGTTTGACCAAATATAGCAGGCTAACTTTTAGAGTGATAATTTTGTATGGCCTGCAAATGATATTATAAATATCCAAATGGGCCTGGCTGACGTGGCTCAGTGGTTGAGTGTCATCCTATGAACCAGGAGGTCAACAGTTCGATTCCTGGTCAGGGCACATGCCCAGGTTGTGAGCTCAATCCCCAGTGAGGAGCATGCAGGGGGCAGCCACATCAATGATTCTTTCTCATCATTGATGTTTCTATCTCTCTCTCCCTCAACCTTCCTCTCTGAAATCAATAAAAATATTAAAAATCAATCAATCAATATCCAAATGGCCCTTGGCAGAAAAAAAGGTTCCCCACCCCTGTGTATAAACTCAAATGTGGTCTATGAAAACAAATAAAAACAAAAGTAAAAAATTTATCTGGTTCTTGGGTTAAGTGAGTCCATTATAATGTGTCATATAGCAACTCGGTTCTGGACATTGATAACATGCATTTGTTTACAAATGGATGCATTTTGTGTAATTCCATATGTTGCAAATATTTTTGGCCATGGGGTGCTTTCCCATCCCGGATCACCCAGGGTCACTATGTTTCCCTGGGTTCACTTACTCTCTGAGGCTGTGGTGTGAATCACTGGGGATACTGAAGGGAGACTAAAGGCAGGTGGCCCTCAGGTACTTTGCTGTCCTTACAGCTCTGCCTTCTTGCATGTCTCAGCTTTCCTTGTAGGGTGTCTTCCATCTGAGTGTGCAGGGTCTACTGCTTCTCCCTTCACAGCCAGGCAGACAATAGCTGTGCCCATCTTGCTCAGATTGCCCTGAGCCTGGCCCTAGATCCAGGTTGCCCTGTTAGCCTGGACCAGCTGGAAGGGGTCTCATTCATCCACAGTGGCTACACAAAGGGCAGGGGGTAGAAGGGATGGGTGTTGAGGGGAACGTCTTCCACAATGTGGAAATCCAATAAGCAGAGACCGAAAGGCACTTCACTGGCTCAGATAAGTCTTTCCGCACCAGGCCCCCAGGTGATCACTGTTTCCTCAGGCAGTTCTACACCTGGGGCTGGTCTGTCCTTGGGTAGGAAGGGGCCTCCTCGGTGCAGTCCCCTCCTCTGAGGTGGAGAGCAGAGGGCAGGGGCAGAGGCAGAGGCAAGAACTGAGAGACAGATAAGAAAACCAGCATACTGAGTTACCTTCTTCTTTTTTTATTTTTATTCTCGTGCTTCCCACGACTGGATTTTTCTTTTCCTTTAGCCCCACCCCAATTTCCTGCAAGTCCTGGTCTCCAGGAGCAAACCTACATTCAAGGCACTTCTGAAAAACATAGCGAACACAGATTGCTTCCAGTTCTTCCACTGGATGTTGAATTCCAAAGGTTGTTTATTTTCTTGAAGCCTTAATCTCGACCTTTTGCCTCAAAATGTTGAAGTAAAATCCTTCTCAAGACAGGTCTTCAGCCGAAACCGGTTTGGCTCAGTGGATAGAGCGTCGGCCTGCGGACTGAAGGGTCCCGGGTTCGATTCCGGTCAAGGGCATGTACCTTGGTTGCGGGCACATCCCCAGTGGGGGGTGTGCAGGAGGCAGCTGATCGATGTTTCTTTCTCATCGATGTTTCTAGCTCTCTATCCCTCTCCCTTCCTCTCTGTAATAAATCAATAAAATATATTTTTTTAAAAAAAAAAAAGACAGGTCTTCACCAAGTACGAAGAACTGAACAAGGTGCCATCATTCTACTTGCAGTGATTTTTGAAGCGTATTGGCAAATGCAAGTATTTGTAAGCGACTTTGCATGGGTCAGCCAGGCCGCCACTAAGATGACTCCAATGTTGGCTTAACACTGGAGCTTTAGTTCAAACAATGAACAGAAATCAATACAGGAGATTCCCTCTTAGCCTGGGAAATGTCGTAAGCACACCCAATTCTCACCCAAAGGTGATGAGAGAGAGATTCTAAGGCTCAGGCCTGCTCACAGTTGGATGCCTCGGGAAGTGCCTGGCACCTGTCCCAGGGCAGGTGTCCAATTAGGAGTTACCTCTCTCCTTCCTTCCCTTCCTCCTTCCCCTAAACACTGCCCCAGAAAAAAATCCAAGAAATTACTGAAAATTAATGTGAGAAGTTACCCCCTATAGCTACTCTCTTGTTGTTCTGCCCAAGTCAGCAGCCATTAGGTTACTGCCTAATTCATTTGATAAATTACTATGTGAAAAAGTGTATCACACACACACACACACACACACACACACACACATTTTCCATGTGAGTCTTTGATGCCTCACCTCAAAATAGTGACAAGAGCTGAGAATCTTTCTCCTCGCCATCAAGTACTACTCTCTTAAATCAACCTGAGAGGGGAAATGAGCTTGACGTTTTTTGGGGGTCACTTTGGTGCACAAATGACCTTTAGAGCCTACTTTCAAATATCTGCCTCATGAAAGAGTCAGAGCCTGACAATTCTGAGAGTTTCTTGAGGCCCAAATTCCCCTCCAGGCCATCTTAGACTGTGAGTCTCCTCGGGCCCCAGAACAACTTTTGACACTTACCCACTCAAGCAGACATAAACCACAGGATTATGGAGTCTTAGGGTAGGGCAGTGGTCAGCAAACTCATTAGTTAACAGAGCGGCAAACCGCGGCTCGCGAGCCACATGTGGCTCGCAAGCCACAGTTTGCCGACCACTGGGGTAGGGGATGACCTTAAATACTCTATCCTCTATTCTAAGCTACAAATGCTGGCCAACTGGTAGTTTAGCCTCCCCTAAAACATTTGTAGGGATGAGCTACCCTCTACTTCTAAAGGAGGACCATTTTTGATTTCAGATAGTACTAATTGCTTGAAAGCTTTATTAGGTCTGGTTCAAGTCTACCTTTCTGTTACTTCTTAAACCTTCTTCTACCTCCTGGAATAATATAAAAAATGTCCAGAACTTCTATGTGGCAGGCTTTTAAATACCCAGAGTCATCTATTCCCTATGGAGGAATCTTATGGTTGAGGGGGTGGACCTGCCATGCCCACCGTTCCCAGCTGAGGGAAGCAATGTATTTCCTTGTACCTAAGTGGCCTTGGGACTCCACCATCCTGGTGGACCTGTGGACTGATCTGTGGCCTGTGAGTGGGCCTAGCACAAATGTCTGTCCTGCTAGGGATGATGATAATTAAATGCATCAATGAGGTTCTTTCAATCAATATTTGGATTAGAAAAATGGGGCCAGGTCTGTTAGTAACATTTGCAAAGTAGAGACAAAACCAAAATAGCCAAGTAATGTTAAATGAAGCACCAGGATTGAGACCCACTGCTGGGGCTATGAGATGGCAACCAGGCGGTCTATTTCTGATGAACTCTCTCAATAATTTTAACGATATTCTGCTCTAAATCTAAGTTCTAGACTCAGATGGGCCCAGCTAGACCATGATTCCTCTCCTTTCCAATAAATTTAACTGTGAGCTCTTCCTGGCATTGTAATTGAGATTCTTACCTTTTTTTTAAAAAAAAAATCTTTACCCAAGGACATGCTTAGAAAGAGGAAGGGAGAGAGAGAGGGAGGGAGGGAGAGGGAGGGGGGGGAAGAGAGAGAGAAACATCAATGTGAGAAAGAAACCAATCATTTGTCTTCACATGTGCCGGGGATTGAACCCACAACCCAGATGTGTGCCCTGACTGGGAATTGAACCAGCAACCTTTAGGTGAACAGGACAATGCTCAATCAACTGAGCCACTCCAGCTGGGCGAGATTCTTGCCTTTTTTATTTTCACATATATTCTTCCAAAAATTCCTGCATCGCTTGAAATAAACCAAATGAATCTCTCTAATCATTGAACCCACAAAAATTAAACTGAGTTCTCACATTTCCAAGTCTCTTTTCTCCAGATTAAAGATCTCTAAAGATGTACCTCATTATTATGAAATGGTTTCCAGTCTCTTCCGATTCTCTGCATCCCTCTCGTGCCCAACTCCTCTCCCTAAATCTTCCAGTCCCACCTTCCCACATCCAATAATCAGCATCACAAGTGAAGTAGATGAAATGGCAACCTATGCTAAGCATGTGCTCTGCATCTTCAGCATAAACAGGACACTTTTATGAAATTAAACATACATTTCTTTCCATCTTTTTGAATGATCAGAATAAAGATTTTCCTGCCTGATCAGCCCCAGGGAACCCAAGAATTATTAGAACAAATGTGTGAAAATGAACTAAAGTGGATGACTTTCTTGAAGGTAGAAGGGTGAAGTCTTCTATTGATCTCCTAACAACCCCCTTCATTGGATTAAATAATCAAAAGTATTAGCTTTCATTTCAATTTACTTGGTACTATTGGGAAAAGAAAGAAAGGAAAAAACTAAACTCAACTTGATTATCTGAAAGAATATGTAAATGTTCTGAAGTTGATTATCTGAAAGAACATGTTGATTATCTGAAAGAACATATAAATTAAGTTGATTAACTGAAAGAACATGTAAATATTCTTACATGCAGCCATTTTTTTTTTTTTTGGAGGCAAGTAAGAGAAAACCTAGTAGTGTGTAAGACCATAAAATATTATTTAATGAGGTATCTAAAACCAGGTGCAAGGTCTATGTTTTTGTATGTTTTTTCCACTCAAGGTTAGAATCTGTACTTCTGCCTCCAGAATTTTGCTTGGCATTTTCATAAAACTATGTTCAAGACTGAAAGTCTAATATCTTGAACCACCAGAAGACTTCCCCTTCCGTCTCATTAGTCAGGATGCAGGCACATGGCCAACCTGAGCTACAAAGGAAGCGAGGAAGTGAGTTTCTGGCAAAGAAAAGTGGGATTGTCATGACCAAGCAAAGCGCCTGCTTCAATGTGTTTAAAAATAGGGTTTTATTTTACTACAAAAGTTAACACATTAAAGAAAGTTTGGAACATAGAAAAATAATTCCTTAGGGCCACTACCCAAAGTCCTTTCTCAATGCACTATTTTAACAGTTTCAATCATATTGTACGTAGTGTGATCCTTTTCCCCCCATTTAACATATGATTAAGGCTATATGGTTTTTTAAATAGATTTACCATTTTGAGATATAATGTAAATGAAAGGAGGCAGCACAAAACAGTAGAGGGCTGACTCATGAGTGACGAGACTGTGCTTATGGCCCGGGTCCTTACACTAATCTATCATTATATCTCCATTTCCTCACAATCAAGAGGTGCTCTAGCCGGTAGCTCAGCTGGTTGAAGAGGCCCATAAATCAGAAAGTGGGGGTTCAATTTTCCAGTCAGGACTCGTGCAGGAGGCAGCCGATGGATCTCTCTCTCTCTCTCTCTCTCTCTCTCTCTCTCTCTCCCCTCCCTATCTCTAAAATCAATAAAAATCAATAAAGAGGTGTGTTTTCCTTAGTTCTATCATTTCCAAGACTACAAAATTATGAGAACTGTGCCTTTGAGACACACAAAGCCACACTGTTCAGATAATGATTCGACATAGCAGGTCACAGCCACCAAGACAAGCAGATCCATGAGCTTGAAGTTGTTGCCGTGTGAAATTGATGTCCAATATATAATAATGTAACATACAATATGTAATATGTAATGTATGGCAACAATATATACTGGCTCTTCCAATTTTTCAACAGAAGCAAAAAATCTGGATTTTTGTGTAAAATTGTTTGATTTTTAAATATAGGCACCTAATTTGAAAAACAAAATACCGTAGAGGCCAAACACATGTGTGCGGAATGCCCATTTGCCTCTCCACCTAAATCAGCAGCCAACTTGATCAACAACAGGTAAAAGGTATACAGAAGAAGATTAAAAAGAGCTGCTTACTGGGAGGTCCCAGAGCCCGTGCACCTGCCTGGGCAGCTTCAGATCATGCCATATTACAACTCTACACATCCACAAGCAACACACTCAAGGGGAAGGCTCAGTGAGCACCAAAGCCTCACTGAAGCAAGTCCTGCTCCACAGAGGTACCTCCTGCACAGCAGCTCATCCACTGTAGTCACAGGTGTTCCTCACAGCCAACTGGCCTAGAGGTCAATTCCTCCCAGTGACGCCAATGGCAATCAAAGCTCAGCTACAAGACTGTGTACTCATCCCACACAGGGGTGCACCTAGAGCCCAGCTCAGGTGACTGGGGAGGTGTGGGGAAGCACGGACTTGGTTGGAATGTCTGTAAGGAGGATTCTCTGAAAGGTCGGGGGCCTCTAGGGGGACTTGCCGAAGGTGGCAGCCACTACCTTGACTTTTCCAAATAAGTCTGATCCCCCAGGGTGTTTTGCTAGAATCTCTATGTTTAGTCTTTAAAGACCCGACCTTATGGAAGCATATACTTTCTCAAGGATGCTTCCCCTGCTGATTGTATCTAGAGGTTAATTTTAGTTCAAGCTGTTGTAACAATAAAAGCCTAAGAAGGCAGGCGAACAGGACTGCTTTTTACTTCTAAAGTAAAACAGTCCCTTAGCCCTCTCTTTCACAGAAACGTGTGTCAGAGCAATCTGTTCATCCATCGCTCAGGGTCTGCTGGCCAGCCCCTGCAAGGAGGCTGAGCCACTGGGCTCTACAGGACACCTACTTCCCTAGGCCACTCTACCAATTCCAGGAGACATAGCAGCTTTATCTAACACATAGAAACAAACACAGGGAAGCAGCCAAAATGTGGAGACAAAGAAAAATGTCACAAATGAAAGAACTGAAGAAATCTCCAGAAAAAAGAACTAAATGAAATGGAAGCATGCAAACCATTAGATACAGAGTTCAAAACCATGATTATAAGGATGCTCAAGGAACTTAATGAGAGCTTCAAGGAACTTAGTGAGAATTTCCAGGAACCTAGTGAGAACATCAAAGACATGAAAAAGGACCAGTCAGAAATAAAGCATATACAAACTGAAATGAAGAATAATTTACAGGTAATCAACAGTAGAAGACACTGAGAATCAAATCTGTGATTTGAAATATAAGGAAGCAAAAAACACCCAAATAGAAGAGCAAAAAGAAGAAAATATGAAGACAGTGTAAGAAGCCTCTGGGACAACTTCAAGGCTACCAACATTCACATTATGGGGGGATGACAGAAGGAGAAGAGAGGGAGCAAATTGAAAACCTATTTGAAGAAATAATGACAGAAAACTTCCCCTATCTGGTGAAAGAAATAGATTTACAAGTCCAGGAAATGCAGAGTCCCAAACAAGAGGAACCCAAAGAGGCCACACCAAGACACATCATAATTAAAATGCCAGGAGTTAAACACAAAGAGAGAATCTTAAAAGCAGCAAGAGAAAAGCAGTTAGTTACTTATAAGGGAACACCCATATGACTGTCAGCTGATTTCTCAACAGAATCTTTGCAGGCCAGAAGGGAGTGGCAAGAAATATTCAAAGTGATGAAACGCAAGGACATATAATCAACATTACTCTACCCAGAAAAGCTATCATTTAGAATTGAAGGTTGATAAACACCTTCACAGACAAGAAAAAGCTAAAGGAATTCATCACCACCAAACCAGTATTACAAGAAATGTTAAAGACTCTTCTTTAAGAAGAAGAAAAAAAAAAGATAAAAAATATGAACAATAAAATGGCAATAAATACATATCTATCAATAATTTAATCTAAAAATTAAAATAAATGAACAAGGAATCTAATGAATATAATAGAACCAGAGGCATGGACACATGGAACAGAGTGAGGAATCTCAGAGGGAAGGAGGGAGGGGGAGACGGGAAGAGATTAACCAAAGATCTTATATGCATATATGCATTACCTATGGACACAGACAATCTATCTATATATATAAAAGCCTAAGCGACCGTTATAACCGGTCAACCAGTCGCTATGATGTGCACTGACCACCAGGGGGCAGACGCTCAATGCAGAAGCTGCCCCCTGGTGGTCAGTGCACTCCCACAGCCCTGATCAGGGTTGGCCGGCCAACCTCTCACAGTCCCTTCCCCCGATGGGCCCAGATCCCCAGCCAGGCCAAGGAACCCCACCCATGCATGAATTCCTGCACCGGGCCTCTAGTATATATATAAAAGCCTAAGCAACCAGCCAACCGGCCGGTAGCTATGATGTGCACTGACCAGGGGGCAGACACTCAATGCAGGAACAGAAACCACAGGCATGGAAACATGGAATAGACTGATGAATCTCAGAGGGAAGGGGGAGGAAGGAAGGCGGAAAGAGATTAACCAAAGTTCTTAATATGCATACTAGAGGCCCAGTGCATGAATTCATGCACCGGTGGGGTCCCTCAGCCTGGCCTGTGGGAATTGGGCCAAAACCGGCTCTTCAACATCCCCTGAGGGGTCCCAGATTGCGAGAGGTTGCAGGCCAGGCTGATGGACCCCACTGGTGCATGAATCTGTGCACTAGGCCTCTAGTAGGGTAATAAAGGCCTGGGGTGGGGTGGGAACTGGGTGGAGGGGAGCAATGGGGGAAAAAAGGGAGACATCTGTACTACTCTCAGCAATAAAGATTTTAAAAATTAATAACATTTTAAAGAAGAGCTGCTTATAAGACATTTTGGCTGTACAGCAATTGGGTTATTACAGTTGAAACATCAAATGCTTATATTAATGATGAATACAGTCCAGAATTTTATCATCTCTGGGTTTTTACATTGACAGTATAATTACTTCCTGTCTATAGTTCCAAATGTCCCGGCAGGGTCTGAGCTGAGCTTTGGTGCCCTCTCTTAAATAAGCATGTACTGTGTTGGAAACAACTAAGTCTGGACCCTCTGAAGACACAGCTCCTTTTATATGTATTTTTCATGATCCCATCTGCTTCAAAATCAAGTCCTGCGTCTTTTGCCTTCATCACTCAGTTTAAGGTGAAAATGAAGATGAAAATGATGAGAGTCTTAGACAGGTGTTCCCTTGAGTAAGAACTGCCACCTTGAGCAGTTTATTCCCTTCTGCCCTGAATGTTACGTCCTTGCCCTCTCCTCTCAGAGAGTGATCAAATCACCGGGCACCATGGCCTTTGCTCTTGGCAATTCTGACTCTCGCTCACTGAAAGTGGTGCAGAAAGAGGATGTAAAAACTCTGAACTCTTTATGTGACTTTTGCCTTTGACACAGCTGTTATTAAGAGTTCTGAAAAAGCAACAGTCCCTACAAGAACATCAGGTTTCTAAATGATTCATCTCCTCACAGACCTTGATATTCAATCCAGGTGTAGGAATAAACAGTATAGCCCTCGGTTCCGTCCTGCGGGCTTGGACCGGCTTCAGTGAAATTCTATAGCAAAAGGCCCTGCGCTTCCCCTGACTTTCTCTTTGTTCTACTAACTTTTATCTCCGAAAAGCAAAGGGATTTCCTTTGGGGATTAAGCAGGGGAAACAACCTAAGGTAGCGATAGTGTTTCATTAGAATTATGGGATGCACAAGTGTCCTGAAGTCGGCCCAGCAAGAAGCTCCCTTCTGTCTAGGATGTGCCCAGGGCCAGTCACACTGGGAGCTCCAGCCTCACTTCCCTTCCTCCTAGCCCCAGGGGCACCTGGGCAAACGGGTGGTTTCTTGAGTAGGCAGAGCAGTGATCCAAAAGTGATGAGAAAGTGATACATGCTTTCCCCCCCTTTTCTTCGTATTTTTCAAAAAAATTTACAAGTATTATTTTGTCAACAGTAAATCATTTTGAAATAACTATTTTAAATTTTGACAAGAGCCATCCTCATCCTGCCAAGCCATGGTTTCGAGTCACTGAAATGAACAGGGGCCAAGAACAATGCAGAGGATACATTTTCTTAATGACAGAGCTGTACAAAGAATGAGATGAAAGTGAAGAGTTCCCTGTTCGCGGAAGGCCCATGTGCTACTTTACAAATCTGTCCTCGTCAGACTTTTTGTTCCACACCGGGAGTCTGCAGAAGGCCTAGGGCCTGGCAGCAAAGGGGCAGGGTTTGTATCAAAGCAGCTACACCAGTGCTCACCTGCCATCCATCTCCTGTCCACACAGGGCGAGGTGAAAGTACTACTTAGTAGGTACTACTCAAGGACCACTAAAAAAACCTTGAAATAAATAAGAACATAAGTCACATTTCTACTAGATTTGTTTCTGAAATGTTTACATTCTGATTTGCGGTTGAGATTTACTTTTAAAATGTTCAATGCTAACCCAAATGACTGAATTCTAAGTTAACGATGTTTTAATTAATTACTTTTGAAGTAAAACAAGTTTTTTGGTTAAATTTTAACTTTAAAAGTTTCAGAGACACTGTTTTTCATATTATTTTAATTTTGTTATATTTTGCTTTCACTTATTATGACCACACTTTACACTTTTAGGAAGATGCTTGGCCATATTTTCACAGTTTTAGCCATATTCCGTTTGACACATTGCCTTTCTATTTAAAAATCACAACCTTTTGGGGGTTTATCTCTGGCCCAAATATTATTTAGTGGATATTAAGTTTTCTTTCCCATATTTTCTATGTTATTGAGCATTTTATTTTGTTATTTCTAATTTTATGATTTATTCTCTGGATATATGGAGGGTAGACTTATGACTTACTTATATTGTGTGGTCCAGAACATGGTAAATTTTTGTTGTAATGTACTTGGGCAAAAAAAAAAAAAAAAAAGCGTATTTTCTCATATTACCACATAGGTGTTTTTTTCAATCCTCACACAAGGATATGTCTTTTTAATTAATGAGAGAGAGGGGGAGAAAGAGAGAGAGAGAGAGAGAGAGAGAGAGAGAGAGAGAGAGAAAAGAAACATTGATCAGTTGCTTCCCATATGTGTCCCGATCAGGATCGAACCTATAACCTGGGTATTTCCTGACTGGGAATCAAACCTGCAAACTTTTGGTGTATGGGGTGATGCTCTAACCCAGGTTGGCAAACTGCGACTCGCGAGCCGCGGTTTGCCGCTCTGTTGACTAATGAATTTGCCGACCACTGCTCTAACCGACTGAGCCCCCTGGCCAGGGCACCATGTTGTTCTTTATACATGTTAAATCTGTCTTATTAATTTTGTGTAATTTTATATCACATGGATTAACTAAATTCTACTCATAAACTGTTGATATTCCCAATTATGTGTTGTATTTCTGTCAATTTTTTCTATTCATGTATTTTTTGCTTTATACATTTAGAAGTTTTAGCTGGTCAAGTTACTGCTTTTGTTGTGAAATCTACTTATTATGAACAAAATCTTAAATCAGTCTTTATTTTTTAATAGGAACAAGTTTCAGATTTAACCCAAAAGAAAATGCAATGGATGTAGTCTTCCGCAAAGAAAAAAGGTGCTGTGTATACCCTTCCTCACCCCCATTAACCTCTGCCTCTTGGCAAAACATTGACCTATTTTCCTAAGCCCAGGCTGCCATTGTGTACCTGGCTGAGTCACAGTTAGGGCTTATAGAGGACAACCTGGCAATCACACTGTGTTCCTAGACTCAATGTACATTCATAAATCCTCTGGTGCATAACGCTGAAACCTCATGACTTGCTAAGGCAAAACATTGAATAAGCCATAGGGGAAATGAAGCATATAGTGTATTGATGGTATAATTCCATGTGAATACTAAGATAGACCCATCTGTTTTTATAATTAAATTTGCTATTGAATTGAGCATGATTATTTGTCAATAATTCCTAATATTAATTTTTTTTTCTCTCAGCTACCCAGGGACAGATGGTTTATTTCCCAATTCTTTTAGATGTATAGAATTTATCTTGGGAATAATAAACTCCCAAGTTTGTTCTAAATATGAATGAAAAGTGAGAATCTGGACTGCCTTGTCTTTAGAGAAAAGGCAGTAATAATACCTGTTCTCCAAATGGTCCAAGGGCCAGGATGTTATGGGTTGTAGGCTGGTTCACATTCCAGGCCCTTCTTCTACTTTCTGTTTTTGTCTCATCTTTATTTAGGACTAGTGACCTGGTGCATGGATTCGTGCACATTGAAAGGAAATTAATTAGAAGGTGGCCGGCGGGGCGGGACTGGGCCAGATGGGCCAGACACACCCTGGAGCCAACCACCCACGGTCCCTCCCCGGCATCTGCAGTGAACGGGGTCCCTCCAGCAGTGTGTGTGTATGTGTGTGTGTGTGTATATATATATATATATATATACACACACACACTGAGTGGCAAGATTATTGTGTGTTCAGAGATCATAATAATCTGGCCACTCAGTGTATATAGATAATTATAGCAAATTTATTCTCAGGTTGAATTCCTCTGGAGTCGTTCAATGGCCAACATTTGGCCTGAACCTTGCAGTTTTCTGTATATGAAAGTCAAATATCCTAATAGATTTATTATTGTTGTTGAACTTTTAAATTAAATAAAATACTAATTTTGGATTAAGTACCATGCTTTTTGTTACCACTGTCAATGTAAGAACTTCCAAACTTGTAGAGCATTTTTATGAGTTTGAGTCAAAGCTGATGACATGCAAGAGAGCAAGATCTCAAATGCTCTGGAGAATAAGTTTTGCAGTTTCCTTTATGCGAAATTTGAAATTAAAGAGGGAATGTAAGGAAGATTGCATGAAGGTGGGAGAAAGCAAAACCAGGATTGGATTATAAGAAGGAAGGTCTAAAAGGGGCCATTTCAAAGGTGTTTTAACCTAGATGCACAGAAACAATGGACAGGGCTTGATTAAGGCAAAGACAAGGTTGTGTGTGTTTTTCTGTTGTTGTTTTTTGTGGGTTTTTTTTAAATAAGGTTAAAGGAAAGTGTACTTTAATATATTTTTATTGATTTTTAGAGAGAGAGGAAGGGAGAGGGAGAGAGCGATGATGAGAGAGAATCATTGATTGGCTGCCTCCTGCATGCCCTCTACTGGGGATTGAGGCCACAACCTGGGCATGTGCCCTGACCAGGAATTGAACTGGTGACCACTTTGGTTCCTGGGTTGATGCTCAACCACTGAGCAGCACTGGCTGGGCAAAGACAAGCTTTTTAATAAAGAAATTATATGCCTGTGACTATCCACCAAAACCTGTGCAGCTAGTAATTTATCAACAGATCATCCTATGAGGTATACTTTGCACAGAATCCCGTTCTGTCCACACCTTTTAATATTAGTTTTTGTATCTTTTCCATAGTTACAGTTGAAATCCTATTATTTAGAAATGCAATCCAGTAAAACAAAATGATTAATAGCAATAATAGCTACATTTATCGAGTACTTAACTCTTACTGAACTTGTGCTAATCATTTCACAAACACAATTCACATTATTGTTTTCACCTTTTATAGTTAGGGAAATTTATGCTTTGTATCATTGCTGAAAGTCACACTACTACAGAAAAGCAAAGATGGAATTTGCACTCAAGTTTTTCTGGCATTAAACACTATGCATTTAAGCCGAACTGGTTTGGCTCAGTGGATAGAGCATCAGCCTGCGGACTCAAGGGTCCCAGGTTCGATTCTGGGATTCTGGTCAAGGGCATGTACCTTGGTTTCGGGCACACCCCCATAGGGGGTGTGCAGGAGGCAGCTGATTGATGTTTCTCTCTCATCAATGTTTCAAACTCTCTATCCCTCTCCCTTCCACTCTGTAAAAAAAAAATCAATAAAAAATATAAAACAACAACAACAAAAACACTATGCATTTAAGGACTGATCTATAAAACAAATAGCAGGCCAGAAAATGGCCATTCAGCCCCCAACATCAAGCATCTAAAATTTACATCTAAATTTAGATCTAAAGCATCTAACATAGAAATGTCATTTCCTCTAGTCCACTCAGTCTAGTTTTTACTGCTTTTGGCTCCAAGTGAAGAGCAATGTTTTAAAGCCCCTTGAATAAATGAAAATCCTCACTTATGCAACAACTATTTATTTAGCTTTTCCTATGGGTGATACAAGGTACGAGGTGGGCAATCTAACGATGACAGTTAGAGGACAGCTCTTTGAGAAGGTCACATCACAGTGGAAGAGGCAGAACTGTATTCTGTTGTACCCGATACGCAGCGAGTGGATGGAGGGTTATTGTTTCATACAGGGCCATTAAGGGAGAGCCTGCTGGAAAGGCAGTCTGTGAGCAGGGCTGGGGTGAGCAGGCTGGAGTGTTATGATACCCGAGAACAGAGCGTTCGGGGCAGAGGAAATGGCAAGCACAAATGCCCTCAGGTGGGAGCTTATTTGCTTCTTCAAATGGAAGCAAAGAGGCCACTATGGCCAGAGGTCAGTGAGGGAGTGAGGGTGACTCAAGGTGGAGGGGTGCAGGTCCAAGAGGAGCTGGAAAGGGAGCACATCATGTACGATGTCTGGGCTTTTATGATGGGAAGACCTGAAGGGTTTGGGGGCAGAGCCAAGGTTTTAACCCAGGTTTTCAAGAGCCACTCTGGTCTGCTGTACAAGGTGACAGGAGGGAGACCAGCTGGAATTAACTGTAGTCGCCCAGGTAAGAGATGATGGTGGGTGATGTAGGTGGTGAGATGTGGTCGGGTTTTTATCTGTTCTGAGAAGATGGGCTGAGGGAGTGGAACGTGCGGTGTGAGAGAAGAGTCGAGGATGACACACTTCCAGGTCTTCAGCCTGAGCACCAGGAAGGGGGGTTGCCATTTATTGCAAAGGGATGACTAGGAGAGGAACTGGCTGGTGGGGGAGAGGGCAGCAGAGTTTAGTTTTGGACGTATTTAGAGATGCCTACTAATCTCTAAGTGCAGATGTTCATCAGGCAGCTGAATATACAAGTCAGGAAAGATGAGAGGCTGGAATCCAGTAAACACCAAGGAGAATCTGCAAAAGCTTAAAATATGGGGGTTGGGGGGGCAATTAAATGACTCTTGAAAAAGTTTCAAGGCATTTTAATTTATACCATCACTGTTTCTATACCACTCATAAAGGTCTGTGATGACTGTAAAAATATGTGGCACCATCATGCTGTAAGCAGTGGCTATAGCTAGATCAATGGTTTCTAAAGTGTGGGCTTCAGGCCAACAAACATCTGCCTCACCCTGGAGCTTCTTAGAGATGCACGTTATTGGGCCCCAGCGACCTACTGAATCATAAACTCTGGGAATGGGGCCCAGGAAATGGTTTTGACAGGTTTTCTAGGCGGTTGTTATGCACATTAAAATGGAATTAGCCAGATAATAACAAGTTTAGTATTTCCAGATTTCAATCATTAAAAAAAGAAAGGAACAACATTTTTTTATGGGTAAAACATCTTTATTGTTTGAAGCATAAAAAAGAGTAAACAAAGCCAGGATGACATTTCATTTCTTACTTAGTCTTCTCAATGAGTTTATAAAAATATTTGCCACTTAGTCTGTATAGACCCTTGAAAATGTCTAGAAGTTTATATATGGTATATAAAGGCACTTAAAACATGAGATAAAAAACCACCTCACTGATACAACTAAAGTTGCTTTGAAAAAAATTTCTACATATAGACTCCTACATAAATAGGACCTCACTTTTTCTTGTTTTCCAACACATGCATAGCATTTTCCCCATGTTACCCACAGACCATCTTCTCACACCCTCTTTGTCCTTGATATAGCTTAACAGAAAAGCAAGCTAAAATTCATGTTGCCTTTTTTCCCCCAATCTAATCTCTTATTTTGCTTAAGCTAAAACAAAATTCTTAACTTGTAAGATCTTTTAGCACACCTGGTTCATTTTCATTTAGTTTCAAATCACAATTCATTTAATTGTGATGAAGTGAATGTATTTTTTAAAGTACCTATTATTCAGCTGCCAAAATCATACCAAGCAACATTTCTGAAGCATGTGAACATACATGGTGTATATCTGTAAGTATTACTGCTGCATCATTCTGCTTTTGAGCTGAATGAAATCATAGTAATGTAATCTTTGTAAATTGGGATTACAAGTTAAAATACAACTCAAAACATTCACTGCATTCACCTATGAAAGAAAGATGTGTGCTTCACATATTTTTAACTTCATTTTCTTTCAGGTTGGTCGAAGATAAACAATATAAAACATACATTAAATAAAAGCCCACTGACCTATGTCATACATGTACTGTTGCTAATTAAAATAAGTGTACTCTTGCTGTGGAAATTCTGTGTTTTGGAAATATTTATACGGTCATCTTTTCAAGGCATTGGTAAGAAAGGATAAATGTTTTCTTTGAACATATAGGATGCTATTTTAGAGGTGAGTTATTTCACCCTAAGAGTGTTCACTAAAAAAATACATTAATTGCTTTAAGGAATTACATGAATGTGGTTAATCTGAAATGATTTAACAATGCAATCCAAAGATTTGGTTACTTTTCTGGTGGGGTTTAGACTATAAATGAAAACTAACATTTAAAATAATATGGGGAAAATAGAGAGCCACTTGAATGTGTATCACTTTATTACTGCAATCATAAACGGTAATGATTTGAAATAGTCCTTGACATTGATTTGTAAATTTAAATTCATCCTTAATTATGCCTTTTCTTGTTGCTCACCCTTGTAAGAAATGCCATGATGATTAGCACATGGTTGTGTCCCATGGAGACTCCTGCACTGCCTTCCTGTGTATGTACATGTGCTCATTCATCGTGCCTCTGCTCACACTTTTCTATTTAAATTTTCTGTTGCATGGCATTGCAAAGCCTTTGCTGATTTTCAAGGCAGTCTTTCAGCTTATCCTCTGTCAAAGTCAATCGCTGCTCCAAGATTGAAACAGTCTGCAAAAAGGAGAACAAAATAATCAATGATGATGATGACAATGATGATAATCTCTGCAGAGGAGGTCCTCTTAGAACTGGAATGCCTACCTTTTTGCCAGGAAGTTGGCTCAAAAATGGACCCCAGAACTTGCTCTGCCTCTGGGCTCTACTCCAGGGCAAAGCACTGTCAAGCAGTTTGAAGAAAAGAAAAAACAAACAAAATAAAAATGGATGCATTTGAGGAAAAACAGAAAAGATCTTACAAAGCATCGATGCCAGGAAAGAGGCCACATGTGGAGATCTAAGTGGTAT
Organism: Plecotus auritus; assembly: GCF_963455305.1. Lineage (NCBI taxonomy): Eukaryota > Metazoa > Chordata > Mammalia > Chiroptera > Vespertilionidae > Plecotus > Plecotus auritus. The sequence continues at coordinate 139,916,816 of NC_137772.1, read as the reverse complement.
GGGGAGCAGGGTGGGGGTACAATGTCACATGCCTAGCCCATCATTGGTCATTCTATCACAGTCAATGACAGATCATATCTACACTACCTCAGACAGCTGGCTACCTAGTTTACTTTGAAAAAACCATAATGATTGCCTCTAGTTCTCATGTCCCAAAGATGATAATAGCACTTCAAAGAGTTGTTAGGAAGACTGAATGAAATGATGCATCAAAAATGCCTCAGCTAGTGCCTGGCACACAGGACATGATGAATCTTAGCTAGTCTAACCCCTTCAGCTAATAAATAAGTATATGACTACACACACACACACACACACACACACACATGACTACTCTTAAATTTGGGAAATCTAATTTTTTGTGATACTGACTTCATCTTCAGTCTTTTACATCTTTTAAAACAACCTTTATTATAAAACTAGAGGCCCAGTGCATGAAATTTGTGCACTTGGGGGAGGGGAGTGGGGGGTCTCTCAGACTGGCCTGTGCCCTCTCACAGTGTGGGAGCCCTCAGGGGATGTCCAACTAATGGCTTAGGCCCGCTCCCCATGGGGAGTGGGGAGCGGGCCTAAGCCGTCAGTCGGACATCCTTAGCACTGCGCAGAGGTGGGAGAGGCTCCTGCCACTGCCACTGTGCCAGCTGTGAGCCCTGGTAGTCAGTGCACCGCACAGCAACCCATCGTTCAGCTGTTTGGTCGATTTGCATATTAGCCTTTTATTATATAGAATAAAACAGATTCAGGAAGCCACATACAGGACATGTTACAATGACTTCTCATGAGAAAAACACTCTTCTAATCAGTACCCAGGTCCAGCACTAGAACTCTGCCAGCCACCCAGGTGCCTTTCCAGATGTCTGTCAGAATCACCATTCCTGCCCACCCTCTTAACAGTTACTATCCTGACGATTACAGGATCACTTTCTTTTATTTCTTTATCATTTTATCTTTCGTGTGTACATCCCTAGACACTTTAATTTTGTCATACCCATTTTAAATAGTTGATATGCATTTCATCTTTTATTAATCAACAAGAGGCCTGGTGCACTAATTCATGCACTGGTGAGGTCTGGCCAGCCCGTGCCCGATCGGGGGTGGGGCCGGCTGGGGGGGAGGGGCCATGGGCAGTTGGCTGGCTGGCCCCACCCCTGACCTCAGGAGGGGGTGTTGGGGGTGGGGCTGGGTGGGGGGAGGGACTGAGGGTGGTTGGCCAGCAGGCCTCACCCCCTGGTTGAACTCCCGAACTCCCGATCTAATTCCTGGTTGAGGGGACAATTTGCATATTAGCCTTTTATTATATAGGATAGGCTGCTATCCTTTCCCTCCTTTTCTTTACAAGTGGTTTGCTGTCAGGCTCAGGCCATGTGAAGGCAGAGTTCCCACCAGTTTGGACTTTAGGAATGGAACAGCCAGGTCCAGCACAGTCTGCTCTTCTACCCTCCTTGTCTTCTGTCATTTGGCAGTTGGACTCAAAGGCTGATAAGACTTAGGCTAGATCCCTTGGTAAGACTATAAGTGGTGGTCTGTTCTTTCATTAGAAGGCACATTACTAAGGTTTGGTTGTTTCTTTTCACAATGTTAGTAACTACTCAATGCTGAGAGCTCTTAATTCTTGGGAGTTGTAAGTGATGAGATTCAATTCCATCTTTAAAAATATATTAGTTAGGATAATTTATAAATAAGAGACATTTCCCTCATCTACTATTTGGTTATGCAGTGGTAGAGTTCATAGGGGAAAGGCCGGGGAAATGCTTGGTTATTTCAGCAGCAAGTTTCAAGATAATGAATTAGTGCCCTATCATCCTTTGAAGGTAACCAATTTTTAAAACTGTCATTATTTATAGCTTTTGCTTTCATATTTGATACCACAGATCATGACAAGTTAAAAATAACAGTGATGCTGGTAATATATTCTGCTATTTCTTGAGTGCCTACTATGAGTCAAGCATTTTACCAGGTACTTTACATATATTATCACAATTCCACATGCTAAAGCTGTTAAAAATATTATCAACACCTTTAACAATAGACTCCATTTATCTACCATCTAAACATAATTTCATTTTAATTTATTTCTAATTATAGTTCAGTAAAGACAGTACACTGCAGCTGAGTTAGAAGTCCAGTCATCTGTAAATAAAGTGAATCAGAACATGTTTGTGTTACTTGGTACTGGCCCACAGATTCACTGTTCATGTTTTGCAAGTGTGCTGTGCCTGTTTTTAACCACTTTCATACGTAAAAGCCAGCGAGCTATTCAAAATTGAAGATAAAAAAAATCATACAGACATTCAATAAAGCTTAAAGTGATTCATTTATCTGTGAATCAGGCCAAAGGAAGAAGAAATGGATTGTGAAGCTGAAAGAGTGGAGAATGAAAAGATTCATGTGGGAGAGATGTAGGAGGACTCAACACTGCATGCAAGAGTGCAGCTGATGCAGTTGTGGCAGTGTGGGGAACAAGCCAGCCAGGACTGAATCTGCATGGAGCTGAATGTTTTTACTCTGTATTTAGTGGCTCTAAACCCTGGCTATCACACAAAATCATATGGGGTGATTGAAAGAGCTTATCCCAGACCAATGTAAATGAATTCTCTGGAGATGAGAATAGGACATCTGAATGCTTATGAACTACCCAGGTGATTATAATGTAGACAGGGCTGAGAACAGAATTAGATTATTTCTATGTAAGACCTATTTCAACTTGAAATATTTATTCTGGAAAAGTAATTGACATATCTAGATCACATTACAGCCTCTTCTCATAACTGTGACAAGTCCGTTCTGACGAATACTGGTATTCTTAGTCTATGTATCAAAGAGGAACAACAGAAAACTTCTTCAAAGGAAACACTGAATCAGCGAAGCTGGAAGAGAAACCTTTGGTGGTTTCAACACAACACTCCCCTTAAATGACGTCTATATCTCCTGACCAAGAGTTGGAAGACCTTTGATATATTAACATCCATGGTGTTCCTTCTTTGCAAAGGTAAACTGGTAAGATTCTAAAATGGGAATGCAAACTCCATCACCTGCAGAAGAACTCAGCATCAATGCAAGAAGCTCTGGAATGAGGGGATAGCAAGAATATCTTCAGAGTGAAGAACTGTAAACACTGCCAGTAGTTCATTCTAACCAGAAATAATTAATCCCAATAGATTTGTCTTATGGCCCTAAATATGCCACTGAAAATGTCCTAATCTGAACATATCAAAACTTCTTAGGCTAAAACATTACTACCCAGATCAAAATGCTGCCACCTCTATTCTTTATAGTCTCTACTGCTCCCTTCTGGCCCCTGGATGCAAGATACAGGAGAGAGAGAGAGAGGGCGGGGGGGGGGGGGGGGGGGCTCTGACCTTATCTCCACAAGATCTTGCTAGAGCAGCTCAGCGGAGCATTCCTTGCTATATTGACTGCCACCTTGAGCTTGCCTTTCTAAGAAAAAAGAATTTACCCCTACTCTGCTAATTCTACAACCTGCTGTAACCAGGATTGTTCTGCATATCTTGCCCCCCAGTGCAAAGCATAGCAATTCACCTGTGTCAAAACATTGAGCTGTTCCATAATATGCTCTAAAGCTTCAGTCACAGCGAGCGGTATGCTTCTTTGACTCTCAGAAGGGAGATCGCTCATGTCTTCTGATTTCTTTTTCAAGGTCGTTCGTGGATATTCTGATGGCATTAAAGAAGGATTCAAGAAATATTTGCACAGCTCTTCATCCTTGTCTGGTAGAGTTCTAACAACAGTGTCCGTTGTCTTTGACATCATGGAAAGAAGAGAAAGAGTTCGTTACATTGCCCAAACTTTAAAATTATACGTAAAAGTTTTCAATATTCTCCTTCTAAAAGCCCAGCTTTCCTTTGTTTATCCTCAACTATGACAAAGTATGAAAATTAAAATTATAACAAGGAAATAAAGCTAAAAATTAACACAGAAAATTCACAATTTTCCTTGATTTTTTTCAATGGACTGCATTTTGCATGTATTTGTCTGAGGGGTTAGCTATTCTTATCATTAAAAGATTGTTAGATGCACTCTAATTCTTAATCAAATATCACATTCACTAAGGTGATTATTATTTTAAAAAAGTGGAAAATAACAAGTATTGGTGAGGATGTGGAGAAACTGGAACCCTCATGTATTGCTGGTGTGAATATAAAATACTGCAGTTCCTGTAAAAACAGTTTCACTGCTCCTCACAAAGTTAAGCATAGAATTACCATATGATCAATTCCACTCCTAGGTATATCCTATCTAATAAAAGAGTAATATGCAAATTAACCATCACTCTGCTACACCCACAAGCCACACCCACCAGCCAATCAAGAGTGAGTATGCAAATTAACCCAACCAAGATGTCTGCGGCCATGGAGAGAGCAGGAGGCTTGGGTTTCCCCGGCAATGGAGGAAGCCAAGCTTTCCGCACAACCCTGGCAGGCCCAGGCCTCCGCTCAAGGCTACCAAGTTTCAATTATAGAAGATAAGTAAATCCCAACAAAAATGGCAGTAGCCACGGAGCTGGAGAGAGCAGAAGGCTTGAGTTGCCCCGGCAATGGAGAAAGCCAAGCTTTCCGTGCACCCTGGTGGGCCCAGGCCTCCGCTTAAGGCTACAAAGTTTCAATTATAGAAGATACATAAATCCCAACAGAAATGGCTGCTGCCACAGAGCAAGCAGAAGGCTTGGCTCTGCTCCAGGCTACAAAGTTTCAATTATAGAAGATAAATAAATCCCAGATCCCAGGGCCTCCACTTGGGTCGCCAGGGGGCATGGCCGGCCTGCAAACCACCACAGGCCCCTTGCCAAGGCCAACCTACGCCCCAAGGGAACCCCCACCCTGATCCGGGACACCCTTCAGGGCAAACCAACTGGCCCCCACCGGTGCACCAGGCCTCTATCCTATCTAATAAAAGAGTAATATGCAAATTGACCATCACTCCAACACACAAGATGGCTGCCCCCATGTGGTCAAAGATGGCTGCCGCCATGTGGACACAAGCTGGCCACCACAAGATGGCCAGCAGGGGAGGGCAGTTGGGAGGGACCAGGCCTGCAAGGGAGGGCAGTTCTGGGTGATCAGACCAGCAGGGGAGGGAAGTTGGGAGGGACCAGGCCTGCAAGGGAGGGCAGTTGGGGGCGATCAAGCCTGCAGGGGAGGGCAGTTAGGGGTGACCAGGCCGGCAGAGGAGGGAAGTTGGGGGTGATTGGGCCTGCAGGAAAGGGCAGTTGGGGGGGGACCCAGGCCTGCAGGGGAGAGCAGTTGGAGGGGACCAGGCCTTCAGGGGAAGGCAGTTAGGGGCAAACAGGCTCGCAGGAGAGCAGTTAGGCATCAATCAGGCTGGCAGGGGACTGGTTAGGGGGTGATAAGACTGGCAAGGCAGAAGCTGTTAGGGGCAATCAGGAAGGCAGGCAGGCAGGCAGTTGGGAGCCAGCAGTCCTGGATTGTGAGAGGGATGTCTGACTGCCCGTTAGGCCCAATCCCATTCTAAACGGGCAGTCAGACATCCCTCGAGGGGTCCCAGATTGGAGAGGGTGCAGGCTGGGCTGAGGGACACCCCCCCATGCACGAATTTCATGCACCAGGCCTCTAGTATCTAAAATAATTGAAAGCAGGAACTTGAACAGATACTTGTACACCAATGTGAATAGTATCATTATTCAAAATAGCCAAAGATGGAAACAACCCAATATCCATTATCAGATAAATGTATAAACAATAGATTACTACTTAGCCATAAACATAAATGGAATTCTGATATATGCTACAACATGGATGAACCTTAAGAACATTATGCTAAGTGAAATAAGCCAGAACAAAAGAAAATACTGTATAATTCTACATACATGTGGTACCTAGAATAAGGAAATTGAGAGACAGAAAGTAGAGTAGAGGTTACCATGAGGTGGGACGAGGGAAATGTAGAGTTATGTACCTATTGTTTAATGGGTACAGAGTTTCTGTTTGGAATGATGAAAAAGTTCTTAAAATAGATACTGGGAATGGTTACAATAGCATTGTGAATACTTACTTAATGCCAGTGAATTACACTTAGAAACGGTTAAAATGTTAAGTTTTATGTTATGTATATTTTACCACAATAAAATAAAGGCACAGAAAAAAAACCCTCAAAATATGTCAGTGAGCAATCTGCAAATACAATTAAGAAAACAATTCCACTTACAATAACATAAAAAATGTATTTAGAAATAAATTTAATAAAAGAAGTACAAGACTTGTACACTGAAAACTATAAACCATCACTGAAAGAAATTGAAGATCTAAAGAAATGGAAAGACATCCCATATCCCATGCTCATGGACCACAAGATTTAGTATTGTTAAAATGGCAATACTCCCCAAATTAATATATACAGATTCAATCCAATCCTTATCAGAATCCCAGCTTCCTTTTTAAAAGAAATTGGCAAACTGATCTTAAAATTCATATGGGAATGCAACGTTCCCAGAATAGCCACCATAGAACCAAAGAACAAAGTTAGAGAACTCATACTTCCTAATTTCAGAACTTACTACAAAACAATAGTACTCAAGACAGTGTGGCACTGGCATAAAGATAGACTTACAGATCAATGGATTAGAATTCAGAGTCTAAAAAGAAACCCTTCCATTTACGGCCATTTGATTTTTGACAAAGTTGCTAGACAATTTAATGGGATAAACGGCGTCTTTTCAACAAATTGTGCTGGGAAAAGAATGGATTTGGGCCCTTACCTCACATCATATACAAAATTAACTCATTCATCCATATAACACAATGGATCATAGACTTATATATAAGGAAAAAAACTATAAAAATATTAAAAGTAAACATAGAAGTAAAATTTCCTAACCTTAGAGTACATAGAGGCTTCTTATACATAACACCAAAAATACACATAAATAAATAAATAAATAGGACCTTATCAAAATTAAAAACTTTCGTGTATCAAAAAACATCAACAAGAAAATGGGGAAAACCCACAGAATGGGAGAACATATTTATAAATCATATATTTATATGAAACTTGCATGAATAACACTTAAAAAACTCTTATATCTCAAAGATAGAAAGCAAATGACCAAATTAAAAAATGGTCAAAAGATCTGAATAGACACTTTTCCAAAGAAGTTACACAAATGGCTAATAAGCAAATAAAAAAATGCTCATCATCATTAGGGAAATGCAAATCAAAATCACAATGAGATACCACTTCACTAGGATGATTAAAATAAAAAGGACAGAATATAAGTGTTAATAAAGATATAGAGAATTTGGAACCCTAATACATTGCTGGTGGGACTATAGAATGGTGCAGTTGGGTAGTTCCTCAAAATGTTAAACTAGATCAAGCACGACAAACTCAGGGCCCACAACAAATATTTTTGTGGCCCAGCCGATATAACAGTATGTAAAAAACGTTTTAATAAAAATTTCATAACTTAATTTTTACAATATTCTGTTATACATAATCCTATATAATAAAAGCCTAATGTCTGGTCGTCTGGTTGGTGGTTCAACCAAAGCGTAATATGCTAAGGCCACTCAACCACTCACTATGACGTGCACTGACCACCAGGGAGCAGACACTCCGACCAATAGGTTAGCTTGCTGCTGGGGTCCAGCCAATGGGGACTGAGCGAGATGGGCCGGATGTACCCTGGAGCTCTCCCACAGTCCCTCCTTGGCTGGCCAACCTTCCATGTCCCTCCCCAGCCTCGATTATGCACTGGTGGGGTCTCTCAGCCTGGCCTGTGCCTTCTCCCAATCCGGGCTGAAGAACTCCCCCCACCCCCACCCCGAGTGCACGAATTTCGTACACCAGGCCTCTAGTTATTAATAATGAACTACAACATTCACTAATGACTGATTACTATAATCGTGTTGCATTCATTTCCCTTATGTGCCTTACCCACAGGAGCACCATTTCTCTTCACAAATACTAGCAGGGAATATTTTAGCAGCCGACTGCCACGTCATTAGTCTTATACTGACTTGTTTGGTGTGCACAACAGAAAATATTTTGCTTTCAGAGAACAAGAAAAATGGGTTTATTTGCGTTATGCTTATTAATTTGTGCAGTTATTCAGTGTCTGGTAAGTTAATGTTCAAGAAAACATATTCATTTTTATTAAAATGTTCTATTATTTTATGTTAATGATTACTTATTTATTTCAGCCCTTTGTATTCAGCATGTCTCTACTGCAATAAACCTACATTTCTATGAAAATTGAAGCTTTTGTTTTTTTGCAGCCCACATAAACTTAAATCTTGTTTATTTGCCCTGTTGTTAGCCTTTGAGTTTGACATGCTTGTACTAGATGATCCAGCAATTCCACTCCTTGGTAAATGCCCAAGAGAAATGAAAACATACATTCAAGTCATAGCAGCATTATTCATAATCATCAAGAAAATGGAAACAATCCATATGCAACCAAATGCTGTAATAATGAATGGATAAACAAAATGCAGTACATCCTTACAATGGTTATTACTAGTACTTACAAAAAGGAATGAAGTACTGATACATGCTACAACATGGATGGATCTTGAAAACATTAGGCTAAGTTACAGAAGCTATACACAAAGGCCACATATTGTTTGATTCTATGCACATGAAATCGTCAGAATAGACAAATACAGGAAGATAGCTGAGATTAGTGATTATAGGGACTGGGAAGAGGGAAAATTGGTAATGGGTATGTCATTGATAAAAACATTCTCAAGTTCTTTTTGGAATGATGAAATATTCTAAAATTAGATAGTGGTGATGGCTATACAACTTTGTGAATATACTAAAAACCAATGAACTGTACACTTTAAAAGGGCGAATTCTATACTATGTGAATTATATCTCATTAAAGCTATTAAGGAGACAAGCAAAAAATCCAAATATATGTGTCATAGAAGTTTGTGTTTTTTAAATTTTTCATCAGTTTTTCATTTCTGGTTATTACTTGGGACATGAGAAATTACTGACAGAAATTACCTCAAACATGGAAAGTGTACTTCTAACGATAATGATAACCATGAGGAGAAGGGGGAGGAAGGAGAGGAGAAGGAGGGGGGAGAAAAGGAAAATGACAATGAAAATTATCACTATAGAGCTTACTGTATATGCACGTGGACTATTTCAATTGCTTTACACATCTTAACTGGTTTAATCCTCACAATAATCCTATCAGGTAGGTTCTACTATTATTCCCACTTCATAAATGAGAAAACAGAGGTACAGATTAAATCACTTATTCAAGGGCACACAGGCAGGGAAGACATTGGAAACAACTAATCTAAGAGATGTTAGGACTCCAGGTACTGTAACTTTGGGATCAGACCACTGTTCCCCATGATCCTTCTAATCATTTTTTAAGAAAGTAAAAACTTTCGCCCTAACCGGTTTTGCTCAGTGGATAGAGCATCGGCCTGCGGACTGAGGGGTCCTAGGTACAATTCCGGTCAAGGGCATGTACCTTGGTTGTGGGCACATCCCCAGTAGGGGGTGTGCAGGAGGCAGCTGATCTGGTGTTTCTCTCTCATTGATGTTTCTAACTCTCTTTCCCTCTCCCTTCCTCTCTGTAAAAAAATCAATAAAATATATTTTTTTAAAAAAAGAAAAGAAAAACTTTCAAGTTTCTCTCTCTCATAATCTTATTAATTCACCATTTGTTGAAAACAATAACAACAAAGTCAAAATCCACATTCAGAATTCAAGCTTATTTTAAAAATATGTATAAAATGCATTTTAGTACTTCTATTTAGCCATGTGCATCTACTCAGGGTCTTCTCATCTGTTCACTCAATGGATGTTTCTGGAGCCAGCTCCATGCCAGGCACTGTTCTGAGTGGCGAGGACATAACAGTGGGCAGCACAACCCTAGACCCTGCTTCTCCGAAGTTTAGGTCCTGGTGCCTTCAGTCTTTTGATGTATTTTCTTCCTCAGAGATTTATTAACTTACTAGAGGCCCGATGCATGAAATTCGTGCACTGGGGGAGAGGGGGCAGGGGTCCCTCATCGCTGCCTGCACCCTCTTGCAGTCCGGGAGCCCTCAGGGAATGTCCGACTGCCGGCTTAGGCCCGTTCCCCATAGGAAACGGGCCTAAGCCGGCAGTCGGACATTCCTCTCACAGTCTGAGACCCCTCGCTCCTTACCGCCCACCTGCTCGCTGCTCCTCACCACTCGGCTCGCTCCTCCTTAGCACTGCCACAGAAGCCGGCTTCTGGCTGAGTGGCACTCCCCCTGTGGGAGCACACTGACCACCAGGGGGGAAGTTCCTGTGATGAGCGTCTGCCCCCTGGTGGTCAGTGCTCATCATAGCAACTGGTCATTTCTCTGTTAGGTCAATTTGCATATTATGCTTTTATTATATAGAATATTTTTGTTTTATTGTCTAGCAGGCTATATTTACCTCTAAAATTCATCCTAGTCTCTGAGAAGTTATTCTTTGTATTCCCAAATTTTCCACATCTGTAATATGCCTGAAATGTTAGAGAGTGAACCTCAAATATCTGTGAGAATGCCTTTTTAGGGGATGAAGCACTCATTAAAACCCACACCCCAAAACAATCCCATTACTATCACTTGCAATTACTCAGCTCCACATGAGAAAGAAAAGCTAACATTGTCCTTAAAATGTCCAGAAGCAAAATTTCATCAAGCATACATCATGAAAACACAAGTTACCCTAAAGCAGTGGTTGGCAAACTGCGGCTCGCGAGCCACATGCGGCTCGTGAATTGTGGTTTGCTGCTCTGTTGACTAATGAGCTTGCTGACCACTGGGATAGGGGCTTAATCACAAGGAACAACAACAGCCTGTAATTATTGGAATCGAGAGTCTAGGTCAGTGGTCGGCAAACTCATTAGTCAACAGAGCGGCAAACCGTGGCTCACAAGCCGCAGTTTGCCGACCACTGCCCTAAAGGATTTTAGATGCTTCTCATCAGACATACCCAGAAGCACCCACGACCTCTACCTATTCATTCTCTGAGCTAAAGGAACCAGGAAATAATAACATACAGCACTTACTTACCTGCCCAGCTACTAGCTGGTGGCAAAGATTGAAACAACAGCAGGTTTAAACAGAGCACAGAATATACAAAGGATTCGCCAAGAAGCCCTGCCTCACTATCACAGTCTGCATTCTTGATCCCAGTAGCCCCTTCACTGCTTGTGAACAATGCTGGGATGGCCATGCACAACCATCGCCCAAAACAAACAATTCTTCTCTGCCTGCACTGGTCTTCTCTGCCTTCCTAGTGCAACTGGATCTTTTTGTTCTCTCAATTTCAGCATGACTGTCACAACTCCAGAACAGCAGTCCCTGACCCCCTCCTGAAGCCTTTCCCTTCTCTACCACAGCATCCTGATGCTTCCACCAGAACTGATCAGAGTTTGTGTTTATGTATTTGTTCCTTGTTTTACTGTCTTTCACTAGACTGAGCTACGCCCACTCTTCTCACCACTGCATCCTCTGGACTTAGCAGGAACTTGAATATTTTTTTAATGTGTTAGCCACTTACATGCAGATTTTACTACCACTCTCACATATGAAAACCAAACTATAACCAAGAGTCTTTCTTTACACGATCACAACATACCTAAGTATGTGCACACATGGCTGAAAATATAGTTGTGTTGTAGTAGCAGCTGCAGCTGTTCCTGGGAAAATCCTCAATCTAATTAACAATCAGCCTTTAAACTCTGGGGTTTGCAGTCAGGGCAGTTAGTGAAGGAAGGGCAAAGAGAAGATTTAAGATCACAGTCTAAACTTCAATACACCTTAATAGTGGTTTTCTTGCTGTGCCCAACAACAAATACATTAATATCTTATAACATATGGAGTTGACAAAAGAGGAAAGGGTATAGGCAAAGAGAAGAAAAGGGACTACATCTCCACCCCACAACATTAGCCAATTGACATATCTGTCTTTCTGTCTCTCAAAGGTTTTGGAATCTAGTTATTAGGAGATTCTTTCTCACCAACCAACCGGGCCTTTACATCTTGTCTATACAGGGAAGGAGTGAGAAGTAGAACTTTGGGAAGTTTCAATGCACTCATTCATAAAAAACAACAACACAAAACAACTGAGAAAAAAAAATATGGGAAAAAACTGGGAAAAAAAATATGTTTAAGATTCTGGGCTATTATTAGGGGTCCGGCAAATGAGGCTTCAGTACCTATTGCTCCCAATTTCAAAGTTGCTAATACCCATTGTTTGGGTGAATGCTTACTGAGTATGCCATCATATGAAGCATTTGCCAGTGTTAGATTGAATAGGATGTGAAGCCTGCACTGGAGTATTCTCTGCTGTGGTGAAAGAAGGGAGGAAAGACAGAGCAAGACTGAGATCCCCTGCAGTGCCTGGCACACCGAATGAACTGCTGCAAGAACAAGAAACACAAGCAGCCAAATCACACTGTGTTCCCTCATCTCTTACGTTTACTGTTAATACTTGAAGTACAGTGGAGTACCAAGAATTCATTCGTTAATTTATGCAACAAAGACCTCTGATGGCAGGCGTTCAACCTACAGCAGAGAACAAGTCAGATGTGGTATCTTCCTTCATGAAACTAACAGTTCCCCAGGGACCCTGTCATCCCTGAGGATGCAGGGCAAGCACCACTGCAGCTCTTCTTGGGTAAGCCGTGGCTGCCACCTCAAAGTTGGGAAACGCACCCTCATCAAGTGCAGGAATGAGTATAAGTGGCCGAGAAATCCTTATCTCTGCAGGCTAAAAAGCTTCCCTTTCCATCTGAACATACGAAATAATATAAAAATATACAGAGCTGACTGATGCAAAAAGCTCCAATAATCCTGAGAGCTACATATAAAACCTGTGACCTTCTGTGGACAAATGACTCTCAACAGGTTGTTTAAATGTCACCGTTAATTTTAATGCATAATTTTCATATGTCACTTACATTAGAGAATGAATTCCTTTAATGCATCAGTAGAAAGTGAAAATTGTGGCATTTGAAAGCAAATTTTTATTAGGAAATTAACCTTTCAACAATGTAATCAAGGTCTCCACATGTAAACTATTATTATTTATATTATTAACAATGGGCCATTCAAGACACTGTGGTGCTCAATTACATGCGCATTCACACATTATATTTATGTCCTTTCTTCCTCCCTTCTCTGCTCCTTCTTCTACCCTCCCACTGTCAGAGATGGCATGGCAGGACAAATCACTGTTGCCCTCCCAGAAGTCTTTGTTCATGCCATCAGTAGAGCATTTATAACTCCTTGTTATATTTGTGTCTACATGTCTATATTCCCTACTAAACTATACCAGGTGTACTGGTTAATAATGGTGGATTTTGTAATCAAAGAAAAGACGATAATTTCAAGAGAAACATCTAAAGTACTTTATTCAAAGTAATGTCCATCGCTAGCTACACATTTCCCCCATCTTTCAGATAATTTGTGGATACCATCCCAATAGAACTTTTCTTGTTTTGAGGCAAACCATTCAGAGACCCAATTTTCCACGTCTTCGTACATTTTGAAGAGCTGCTAAGTGCGTGTGCCATCGATCCGAACAAGTGGTAATCTGAAGGAGCAAGGTCTGGTGAATACAGCAGGTGGGTTAATACTTCCCAGGCAAGATCTTTTAACGTGTCTTTAACTGATTTTGAAGTGTGTGATGGTGCGTCATTATGAAGCAAAATTACTTTGCCGTGTCTTCTGGCACATTCTGGTCGTTTCACGATCAAAGTGTGGTTCAAATTGATTATTTGTTGTCGGTAGCGATCAGTATTAATGGTTTCACCTGGTTTAGAAGCTCATAATACACCTCACCTTCCTGATCCCACCAAACGCAGAGCATTGTCTTCTTTCCAAAGGGATTTAGCCTTGCAGTTAATGTTGATGGTTGACCTGGATCAACCCATGATTTTGTGCATTTGGGATTCTCAAAATCCACTTTTCATCGCCAGTCACAATTCGATGCAAAAAAAGACTTTCTTTCGTGCTGCTGAAGCAACATTTTACTGATGACTTTTCGGTTTTCCATTTGTCTTTCGTTCAGTTGATGTGGCACCCATTTTCCTTCCTTTAAAATCTTTCCCATTGCTTGTAAACGATCGGAAATTGTTTGCTGAGCAACGTTTAATCTTTCTGCAAGTTGTTTTTGATTTTGACATCTTCATCCAATAATGCTTGTAATTGTTGGTCTTCAAACTTTTTCGGTTTACCTAGATATTCTTTGTCTTTCACATCGAAATCATCACTTTTAAAGCGTTTAAAACAGCATTCACAAGTATCTTGAGATGGAGCATGTTCACCATAAGCTTCCTGAAGTATTCAGCAGCACTTTTCTTCGAAATAAAGTAATGAATTATAACTTCCCACAAATGCTCTTTTTTTGTCACGAAATTCGACATTTCTAAGCGTAAAAATATCTATGATGTTAACACCTTCAGCAAATTTGACATATGAAGTTTTGAAGCTTGCTGTCAATACAACAAAATAGCATACATATCAAATCACATATATATCAACATATGTATAACTCCATCTACTGAAAAAAGTCCATATTATTATCTGGTACACCTAGTAAGGCATACTCTCTTATCTTACAGGGCATGAGCCAAACCTTTATCATCTTTTTTTTCTCCTAATATAGTGCATGAGACACAGACAGGGCTCAACATTTATTGAAATGTTCAATGGACTGTCCTACATCAGCTGAACCATTCACAAAATAGAAATAACTGACAGTATTTGGAGAGAAATATAAACCCAAGGTGAAATCAATATCATTCTTTACTAAAAATTACTGTCTTAAATGCCTCCACAGAGGCACAAAGGGGGAGCAATGCAAGCGGTTATCACTGAACTATAAATCAGTTCTTAGTTTTTATCCCATAAAATCATATTTGATGATTAATGATGGAAAAGCATCAGGATTTTCTGACAAATGTGAAGGCAAAAGTAGGCATTTCACATGTAAAGATAATTAGTGACTTAAATCTCAGATATATCTTTAATAAATGGGTTTAAATAAGTCAGTGTTGGCTAAAACCTAACATTTCTATTCTTGGTTTAATTTTTTAAGTAGGGAACAAGACAAGTCAGAAAAGTCTATCCAGAAGTGGTCTTAACGCTTCCAGCTAAAGCAAGTTTCCCAGCATTGAAGGTTCTAAAATAGACTTGGGATGGTTACTTGTCAGGGATATTGTGAGAAATACACAAACATTAGATCAGGAAATTCAACTGAATGCCCTTTAAAGTCCTTTCCATTCCTGACATTCTGAGATTTCTAAATCACTACACACACAGAGACTTATAAAATGCCTGCCTGAAATAGATTAGGATAACAAAAAAATATCTTTTGCCTGGACAAAAATAAAAGCAAATATTATTTTTCAAAGAAAGAATGGATCATTTATTTTTTAAAATAGGGATTAGAAACTTCAATAATCTCTATACCAAAATAATGAAGATTTACCATTCATTCAAACAGAATCATTGTAGTTAAGTGATAACCACTTGCAATGCTTCCCCGTTGTGCCTCTGCAGAGGCATTTAAGACAGAATCATCACCTACATGCCAGGAAAATTCTAGGTGCCAGAGATAGAGAAGTGTATTAATTTCTTACTGCTACTATAACAAATTACAAGTCTACTGGCTTCAAACAACACAAATTTACTATCTTCAAATTCTGAAGGTCAGTGGTCCAAAGTAGGTTTTATGGGGCTAAAATGAAGTTGCTGGCAGAACTGTGTTCCTTCTAGAGGCTCTAGGAGGAAATGTGTTCCTTGCCTTTTCCACATTCCTTGGCTCATAGACATATTCCAATCCCTGCTTCCATTGTCATATCTCCTCTAATTCCCAAGCCTCCATATTTCCCTCATAAGGATCCTTGGGTCCACCTGAGTAATCCAGATTGTCTTCTCAGCTCAAGATCCTTAATTTATCACATTTGCAAAGTCTCTTTCACCATAAAAGGAAACATATTCTGAGATTCTGGGGGATGGGGACATGGCCATCTTTACAGGACCATTATTCTGCCTACTGTAAGTAATGAATAAACAAAAGAGATCCTGTTGACATAAGGTTACATTCTAGTCGATGAAGTAGAAAAATAAATATGTAAATATGTGATGTAATATCAGGTAGTGACAAAGGTTATAAAGAAAAATAAAGCTGGGTAAGTCATTATATTAAGTTGTAGCTCCATTGATGATGCATTTTTTAATGGGAAGATGGAGAATAAGTTTTGGGCATTTTAAATTTGAAATGCCTATTAAACTTCCAAGGGACAAAGTCATAAATGCATTTGGAAATATAGGATTCTAGATTTCTGTGGTGAGGTTGTGGAGAGTTATTAGGATATATACACTAGTTTATATAAAAGATAGAAATGACTAACCAGATGAAGAAGTACACAGGACAAGGTCTGGAAAGAACCCGAGTACAGGAGTTTTTGTCTGTTGGTGTTGGGGTGGTTGGCATATAAACATTTACAACCATGGGTCTATGGTCAACCATGGAGGAGGCAAACAAGAGAAGAGTTGCAAGGACTTTAGAAACAGGGAGAGAAGGAGCAGGAATAGTGACTACTGGTATGTAAGATAGAAGGGGTAGTGGCTCAAAAGCCAAGTGAGAAAAGAGTTACAAGGAGAAGGGAGTAATCACCAGGACCAAGTAGTACAGAGAGGCTGATTCAGATGAGTCACTGGGACCTTGACATGAGTAGGTTGATGGGGACAAAAGCTTAATTCAAGTTCAGAAAAGTGGAAACTGAAGAAATGAAGACTGAATATCAGCAACTCTTTGGGGGAATCTATATATATATATATATATATATATATATAAAAGGCTAATATGCTAAGTGTCCCTCCAACCATCTGACTGGTTATGATGCACACTGACCAGGGGGCAGATGCTCAATGCAGGAGATACTGTGACGTGCACTGGCCATTTACAAAGAAACAGCACCATGGACCTGGCACCAACAAAGCAACATTTGGCTTCCCCCAAGTGGGACACAGGCCCCACCACCACCCCGGAGCAACAGCCCACCAAATTGCAGCTGATGAGGACGAGACCCCATGGCATAAAATGCAGCCCACAGCCCAGCCTAGCCGGGAAATGGTTGCTGTGAGTGCTGGGTACTGACACCACGTAGCAATGCCCGGCTTCCTCTCCCTAGCGACTAGCCTCCTTGCAGTTTCTTCACCTCAGGAACACAATTTGCTTTACAGCCAGGCGCAAACATTTTACACTTTAACCAAATGTCTGTGAAGCATTTTCCCTAGCGTCATCTCAATTGATCCTCACAGAACTCCTGGAGTAGGTAGATAGGAGACTCGGTGGAATCCTATTTTCTTTTCATTAGCCGTAAAACGGAGATTTAGAAAGCTTAGAATCTTGACCCGACTGAAAAGAAGACATGGTGGACCTTGAAAATGACTTCAGGTTTTCTCACTGTGCAGAATACAGTCAAATACTGCTGCAGTTAAATATTTTACCCTTTGTTCTCCCTGTGTGATCTACAATAATAATCTGCTTCATGTTGATATTTACTGCTGTGTTGCTCACAATTCCCTGAAAGAGAAGTTGGAGTACTTCACTGGACTGGAAAAAGTTTAGCTAAATCAGAAAGCAGGTCTAACTAAGCAAGTTTATCTACATATATAAAGCTCTCGCTGGCGCCAATCACACGCATGTGTTTCCATCTGTCATTGTTGATCGTGAATTTGGTTGACACTTCTATTATAGAGAAAGGGTGAACAGTGATATTAAAATATTTCTTCTAATTAATTTCCTTTCAATGTGCACAAATTCATGCACGGGGCCTCTAGGTTGGCTATAAAAGGGAGCAGCAGAGCAACAGAAGAGCTAGAAAGGGAAGAGGGGTCAAATGTCATTTTCCTTTTTAATGAGGGGAAATACATTACAAATGTGTACTGATGGGAAAAATATAGAGAGCCTTGATGTCAAAAGATAGTGAGGCAAAAACTGCTAGGTAAACGGGTTGGGTAGGCAATACTGAGTGCCCTGGAGCTTTGTGTAAATAAATTTAAGGTGAGATCAGTCAGCAAGACTGCCTAGTCAAAATCAGTTGTTTAGGTGTAGGCATAGATGAGGCAGAGACACAGGTTGAAGGTGTTTTTGGTGAGTACAATAACAGAAGAAAGAGGCAAGAGCATGGCTGTACTGATGAAATATAGAATGTAAGCCAAATAAAGGAGAGACACAGACAGGTGGTGGGCAGTGAAAAGGCAGGAAACTCAATGAATTAGAAGCCTTTCAGGAATTATCAAAACTGGAGAACTAGAGGAAGTGGTGGCCAAAGAGTGGGAGGCTTTACACTGAGTTTGCCATCAGCACAAAGGACTCAGACAGTCACTGAGTTCATCTGAGAATCCTGACAGGGAGAGGAAGTCTATCTTTCAGAAGTGACTCAGAGTGTTAACTCTGTCTTTGGTTCCTTCCTTGAGATCAAAAGCCAGTGCTAACCAAGAAGTGGATAGGCAGATAGGGGAAATAGAAAAAAGAGCTACAGAGTCATCTGTACGGGGTTATCACATGCCCACCATATAGAATTCATTTTCAATTTCTAAAATTTTTCGGAACAAAAGGCTGATGATCCTGAAGAAGAGAATCCCATCTTCCATTTTGTATATTGCCACAGTGCATGGAGTATCCTTCTAAAGGACATATCCACCTGATCAAGTCTGATTAATTCAAAAGTTTTCTAGGATAAAATGAGAGAATGTCATGTGAAATCTGTGTCTCCCAAACTAAATTTGCAGAACTAAGAAAGCCTCTGTTTGTCCCTGGGAGAAATAATGCATCTTTTTCTCAAAGAGAAAACCTTCAGGCTTTGGGGATTAAGGTTTTACATAGAGCTTTGATTTTTCTTCAAACCACATTGGAAATTTCATTTTTGTCAGAGACTTGATAAACACATCCCTATGCAGCTATTAACTGGAATATCTGAATGATTAATTCACTCCCCTTGGAAAAGACAGCTGAGGTCACAAATCTGTCTGTCTTTGTCTTTAATCTTTATTCTTATCTGTACAGAAGCTTATTAATTTTGAAGCCACGAGTGGGTAGGACACAACAAGGAC
Organism: Plecotus auritus; assembly: GCF_963455305.1. Taxonomy (NCBI): domain Eukaryota; kingdom Metazoa; phylum Chordata; class Mammalia; order Chiroptera; family Vespertilionidae; genus Plecotus; species Plecotus auritus. Next base: position 139,897,725 of record NC_137772.1, on the reverse strand, counting down.
AAATAAGATCTGTACAAAAATGGCTTTCTATGTTTCACATCTGACATAATTAGGCAAACATAAACAATAAATTCCTTAAAAGAAGCTCTGTCACCTAATGCCCCATGCTAGTCTATAATAGTGTACACCATCAGACAAATCTTGATTAATGATAAAGTTCTGACCAGAATTGTTGGGGAATGAGTGGTAGAGTAGGTAATCAGTGAAATAAAATTAGTGCTTTCTCTTTTGCATTAATATTAAACTAAAAATGCTACAAGTATGTATTATTTCTGATAGTTTAGACCAGGGGTGGAAAATGTCTGGCCCACGGGCCATTTAACGCCCACAAAATCATTTGGTTTGGCCATGCCAAGACATTAGGGGTGAGTTTATTAAATGTTTGACCAAATATAGCAGGCTAATTTTTAAGTTGATAATTTTGTATGGCCCGCAAATGATGTTATAAATATCCAAATGGCTCTTGGCAGAAAAAAGGTTCCCCACCTCTGGTCTAGTCAAATATAATAACAACAAAACTTTCTGTAAATTAAAAAAGGAAAACAAGTAGCTATTAATTGTTGTGTGAATCCTACTGTTACACCTTAAAGGGGTACAGAGTAAGGGATTCATTCTTATGATCTCTTTCATATAGAATTCAACAAGAATAATTTATGCAGCATGCTGACATGACTAAAGTGGAAACAAACAGTTATACTTCACTCTTTGCCCAAAAAAGGTGTATGTGTGTGAGAATCTCAATTCTGAGGCAGGTAATAGCTGATATCACATACTGACGTATTTTTAAATAGTACTTTATATTCAAGTAAGTACTACCTCATGAAAAAAATGGAAGTTAGACTTTGAAAGCCATATTTGGTTTAGTTTCACCCACGTTGAATCTCGAAAAAGCCATCTGCGTACCTCTCAGTAAGCTGCCCCTTCTTTGCATGTACAACAGCAATCAAGTGAAATTTATGAGTGAATTAAGAAAAGCAATCTCACTGCAACACAAACAATTTTGAAGGAATCAACAATACTTTTAAAAAATCTAATAACAACTGATTTTTAAAGTTTCAATTATACTTTAAAAAGTTCAATGAAAAGGTATAAATAAAGCAATCCTCTCCCCCATCTCAAGTTATAAAGTGTACCTTTTTCTGATTGATCTCCCATTCTTTCCCTCATAAAGCATACCACCATCTCGAATACGTTATCTATCATTACAATCTATGTCCCTTTACTTTTATCACACATGTAGACACCCCTAAACAGTAGTATTGCTTTTACATGTTAAGAACATGTAATTAGTATTATATTAGGTCCCTTTGGTATTTTCTGTTAATTAACATTTTTAGACTTGTCCATGGTGATGCAGGTAAGTCTAATTCATTTACTTTCACTGCCAGACAGTATTCCATTGACTATTCTACAATTTGTGTGTCCTTTCTACTGTTAACTAGTATTGAACGTTACAGTAAGCATTCTAATGTCTCCTGCATACAGGTATGAGTTTCCCTAGCATGGAATAGTTAAGTCATAGTTTTACCAGATATTGTCCAAAATGGTAGAATCAACTTGTTCTATGAGCAGAAGAAAATGTCCCCTTTTCTACAAAGTCAACAATATCCAATTGTTAGACATTTTAAATTTTAACAAAATTATGGACAGAAAATGTAACACCATCACACTTAGTGTTTAACGAGTCCACAACCTTCAAATTTCTTAAAAAATTGTCATGGCTATTTTTGGAACTTTGTCTTTCATATAAGCTTTAAAATTAACTCTTTTCGTGTGATTCAAATTCTTACTGGGATTTATTGGCATTGCCTTAGATTTGTTGATTTATTTGAGGAGAACTATCATCTTTATGACACTGAGCTTCCTTCTCTACAAATATAGAATTCCAAAAAATGTGAACTATTTTATAAATTTCACTAGAGGCCCGGTGCACAAATTTTGTGCACAGGGGTGTGTCCCTCAGCCCAGCCTGCACCCTCTCCAATCTGGGACCCCTCGAGGGATGTCCGACTGCCCATTTAGGCCTGATCCCATTTCAATTTTAATATCCTATTGGGATCGGGCCTAAACGGGCAGTTGGACATCCCTCTCACAATCCAGGACTGCTGGCTCCCAAATGCTCTCCTGCCTGCCTTCCTGATTGCCCCTAATCGTTTCTGCCTGCCAGCCTGATCACCCCCTAATCACTCCCCTGGCCAGCCTGATTGATGCCTAACTGCTCCCCTGCCATCCTGATTGCCCCTAACTGCCCTCCCCTGCAGGCCTGGTCACCCCTAACTGCCCTCCCCTGCAGGCCTGGTCCCCCCCAAATGCCTTCCCCTGCAGGCCTGGGTCCCCCCAACTGCCCTCCCCTGCAGGCCTGGTCCCCCCCAAGTGCCCTCCCTTGCAGGCCTGGTCCCTCCCAACTGCCCTCCCCTGCTGGCCATCTTGTGGCGGCCAGCTTGTGTCCACATGGCGGCAGCCATCTTTGACCACAGGGGGGCAGCCATCTTGTGTGTTGGAGTGATGGTCAATTTGCATATTACTCTTTTATTAGATAGGATAGAGGCCTGGTGCACAAGTGGGGGCCAGCTGGTTTGCCCTGAAGGGTGTCCTGGATCAGGGTGGGGGTTCCCTTGGGGCGTGGGGCAGCCTGGGCGAGGGGCCTGTGGTGGTTTGCAGGCCGGCCACGCCCCCTAGCGACCCAAATGGAGGCCCTGGGATCTGGGATTTATTTATCTTCTATAATTGAAACTTTGTAGCCTTGAACGGAGCCAAGACTCCTGCTTGCTCCGTGGCCACAGCCATTTTTGTTGGGATTTATTTATCTTCTATAATTGAAACTTTGCAACCTTGAGCAGAGGCCAAGGCAGGCCTGGGCTGCGGAAGCTTGGCTTCCTCCATTGCTGGGGGCAACTCAAGCCTTCTGCTCTCTTCAGGTCCGTGGCTGCCGCCATTTTTGTTGGGATTTATTTATCTTCTGTAACTGAAACTTTGTAGCCTTGAATGGAGGCCTGGGCCGGCAGGGTGTGCGGAAAGCTGGCTTCCTCCATTGCCGGGGAAACCCAAGCTTCCTGCTCACTCTGTGGCAGCAGCCATCTTGGATGGGTTAATTTGCATACTCGCTCCTGATTGGCTGGTGGGAGTGGCTTGTGAGTGTAGTGGAGCGATGGTTAATATGCATATTACTCTTTTATTAGATAGGATGTTTTCCTCACATTGAGGCCCCTCTAGTATCCTCTGCATCATTACAATTTTAATATATGTGCCTCCAAAGCAAACACACCACCACTATTTTAGTAAGATAACAATGTATATATACAGAAAGCCAACCAAATCGAGTCAAATTACATCCTCAAACAATTATCCTTGTTATTTTTGTGAAACATAAAATTATCACAGAATCAGAAGCATGATATTTAACATTTCTAAAAAATTATTTCCTGGTCTTGCTTATTCTCTGAGATAAATAATGCCTTTCTTTGGCCTTCTTTATAGACTCTATTTTCTGTTGCTTGAAACTCCATATTCCAAGTTCAAATGAAATAAGCAGTGTATTTAAAGTCATGAGATAATTATTTTAAATTATACACACAAAGTAAATCATGCTTTCCTCATTTGAATATGACTTAGCATCCTTATTTTATTTGTTTTAATGCTATGAAGAAGCAATTTTAAGGCAAAGATTCAACCAGTCATTTAACAAAGCTACATTCAGAAAACTGGCATGCTTTAGGAAACATCTTTTAGAGGGCAAATATTATATTCATTGTTTTAGTCACCATCTAGAATAATGTGAATATTCTAGTCTGATTAATGATAACTGTGGTTAAAACAGTAATGCATATTCATAGCTGGATGCTGAGAACCACCCTTCTGTCTATTTATGATTCATTAAATCATTCATGAAACAGAGAGTGAAAGCTTTCTATGTGAATGCAGTATACACAGTGTACATTATATTAGTTGACTTTAATTTGCATTTGCAAAATAATGAAGTCTTTTCTTCCCTAAGTAGATGCAATTTGCCACTCATTTAAATCTCTATAAAAATTCAATTTTGGCCCTAACTGGTTTAGCTCAGTGGATAGAGCGTCAGCCTGCGGACTGAAGGGTCCCAGGTTCGATTCCGGTCAAGGGCATGTACCTTGGTTGTGGGCACATCCCCAGTAGGGGGTTTGCAGGAGGCAGCCGATGGACATTTCTCTCTCATCGATGTTTCTAACTCTCTATTCCTCTCCCTCTCTGTAAAAAATCAATAAAATATATTAAAAAAATTCAATTTTGCTTCTTAAGGCAATTATCAATTTTTTGTTGCATTTCTGCTATTTGTGATATCATACAATTATTTATGTTATCATATAATATGGTGGTTATATGAATGACAAATCAAGTCACAATGACTTGGGTTTAATCCTATCTTTTCCTGTGTTAACTATGTGACCTTGGACAAATTACTTGACCCCTAAGGTTAATTTCCTCATCTCTAAGTTTAATTTCCTCATCTATAAAATGAAGAAAATAATTCTGAGCTACATTATAAGTTTGTTCTGAGAATGTACGAGTTTAATCTACAGTTTATATTCAATTACCTATCATCATCATCATATTGTGTCCTACTTCCATGCCACTGAAATCTAAGTTGTATCTTTCTAGAAGGCAGAAGCCAACGCTTACCTTCTTGCAGAGAGTTGACAACATGCTGATGACATGCCTATGTGTAAGGCATTCAAAATAATTAATAAATTTTTTGGCATTAAAAATATTTCTCTATCCTTTATATCCTAAGTTTTTAAAAACTCTCCCCATTCTGTATCTGATTTCTCACATTAAATAATAAGCTATTTAATGGTAGGTGGCAATTCAATGAATAAATGAATCGGCCGTACTAAATGTTAACTAGTAAATAAATACGTACATGCTAACTGTACATTTAAAATGAAAATTGCTGTTGAACCAATCCAAAACAAAATGTTAAAAGACATTTTCAGATGTAGTTTTTAAAAGGAAAACAAAGTGTCTGTTTTCAGGCAACTACCTGAAAAATATATGTAATACTTTTTTCTTATATATATATTTTATTGATTTTTTTTACAGAGAGGAAGGAAGAGGGATAGAGAGTTAGAAACATCGATGAGAGAGAAACATCGATCAGCTGCCTCTTGCACACCTCCTACTGGGGATGTGCCTGCAACCAAGTTACGTGCCCTTGACCGGAATCGAACCTGGGACCTTTCAGTCCGCAGGCTGACGCTCTATCCACTGAGCCAAATCGGTTTTGGCTGTAATACTTTTTAAAAGTACTTAGTAGACAAAGACCCAACATCTATTTAAAAATTCTAGTCTTATTTTAATGGATGAAAAATAATTTTCTAATAATCATACAGGAGGCCAATCTAACATCAAGCATTTAAACCTATGAATCTCATCTAAAATACTTAACCCCTTGATAAAGATTATGTAACTGGACATAGTTAGAAAATTATGGCACAAATTCTCCAGGAAGAATAGCTTATGAGTAGAAAATCAGTAACAGATAATTATAAATAATTGAAAATAAGATGCTATGATAACAGTATACTGTTTGATAGTGATATTATGTTTTTCTTTCTTACATTTTTGTGTGCAGATAAGTGTAGGTTTTTTCCCCTCTTCATTTTGCTGGTGAAAGAAACTCAGAAACCAAAGATAATAAAAACAATCAGTGTGTTTATAAATATTATTTTTTTAAACCAATTACCATGGGGAATAATGGTCCAGGAGAAATAACATTCAAACACTACCATAAAATAAAAAAAATATTTATCACAGATGCCATGAGTCAAAGAGAATGAGAACTAGATTCACAGCTTTATAAAAAGAGTGGTTAAGAATCATGATAATTTATCTACACGTACACACACACACACACACACACACACACACACACTCACACTCACACACACTCCTTATTTAACCATTTCACTGATGTACTCCCATTACTACTTACACATATATCACTATTACAGGGCTTATTCTTTCATTTGTACATTTTCATTGCTTGGAATATAAAGATACTCAGCAAATGCACTGAATAAAAGAAAGAATTTTAGCTGTCTCTTTTGCTCACCTCTCCCCTTCAACCTACTACCGTACATACTGGCTTGCCCCTGTATTACTAAACCAAAAAAGCTCTTCAGCAAATAACTACAAATCTGCTAAATTCACCAACCATTTTGACATTTCTCTTGGCTCTTGCAATGGTGACTACTCTTATAGCCTTGAAACACTTCTCTCCTGGCTGCCATGATACCACCTTCTTCTCCCATCCCTGGTCTCCAGAACTCTTCTGAGTCCCTAGAACATAGCCAGGTCTCCCATAAGATACAGTCTTTGCACACACAGTTCCCTCTGCCACAGGACACTCCAGTACTCCTCCATTCCCTCACCGCACCTCCTACTGGGACTTTAGATCCGCGCGTCCCATACTTCAGTGTACACACGACTTGCCTGGTGGTCTTATACTAAACGCAGGGTCTGATTCAGGCGGTTCGGGGTGATACCTGAGAATCTGCATCTCTAACAACCTCTCAAGTGATGCCCAAACCATCCATGTGTGGACCACATTTTGAATAGCAAGGTTTTAGATCTTAGCTCAAATGCTTTTTTCAAGGAAATTTTCTCTGATTCTACCTCACCCACACTCCTGATTTAGCCAAATGCTCCAAATTCACTTTTATTGTACCATGTAACTCTCCATGATGGCTTCTGCTTACCATTACAGCCCATATGCCTCCTTCCCTGACCCGTGCTTCTACCTAGCGCCTGGCATGTTAATTTTTGAGAAATGAATGAACAATGTCTGCTGAGCCAGCCCCCAAATTAGGTAGTCACTTCCTTTCATGATGACAGCACAAGCTCCTGCAGAACCTGAGCTCATCTGTGGCTAGTACTCCAAGAGGTTTCCTATTCCTGCCAACATTCACTCATCTGGGGGCTGTAGAACTATGGTCAGAGAGAAACTGATTCCATATGTACTGGCTTTCCAACTCTAGCAAGCTGGTTGGCCACAGTCTCCTTGGACAGCCCCTGGTACTCCAGGTCCTCTTATGCCAGGTATACAAGGAGCAGAGTAAAAAAAGCAAATCCTGGTTATTGGGGTGGGATCCAAATCTCCCACCCTGGTATGAGAAATGACACCAGACAGGGTAGAGGTGGGCTGAAAAGACAAAGACTTCTAGTACATTCTGATATTTTTCTATTCAAAATTCATTGCCAAAATTCTCATAAAATACATACTTTTATGTTTAGGAAAAGAATTTTGACTAAAATACTGTAGGAAAAATATATAAGTTAAGGGCTAGATACAAGAACTAGAACATCTGTAAGAAAAAAGTTGTGATAGGGAATATAATGAAAGATATTAATTGCAAAACTACATGACAGGCAGAAGCAATACCACTGTTGCCAAGAAAACTGTCTGGAAAGAGTGCCAAAGCAAAAACTAAAAATAAACAGATAAAACACAGTTTGAGATATAAACTCCATAAATGTCATTTTCCTTGACTAATAAATACATAAAAATAGTCACAGCACATATTAGCAGAAATAAAAAAAAAGATCTTAACACTTGATTAAAATATTAGTAATATCTTGGAGAAAACTGCTCTCTAAACAAAAAGTTTTGAATATACTTAAAGGGACAGGTCATTTATTCTGAAGTTAAATTTTTTTTCTCAATTGTGTTTGGCAAATCTATCAGTATACTCAATTAAAAAACGGTCATATTTACTTTTTTTTACACATAATCTTATTTGCTTGAAATTTTTCATGTCATTTAATGATATATCAGAAAGAGATGGTTTTTTCCAGAGGTGGGAGAAAGAGGATATTGACCCTCTGATACTTTAGTCCCCAAAATGTAAAGCAGCCAGAGTTTTATGGCATTTATAATTCATAGAACACTTACGTTTTATAAATGATTTCTTAAAAAAAGGACAACATAACTTTTAAAATAGTGTTAATGTCATGAATTTTTTTTTCAGTAACTTTACTATGTACTGAACTGTACAAAAAGTACACAGAATCTTCTAAAAGTACAAATCTGGGGGAGTACATTTCTTAGTTAAATTCAACTTTTCAACTGATTTTCCAAAGCACACAATTGCCTTCACTTTATCTTAATAATATATTTTTAGTTCTCTTTAAAATGAATAATTACTTATATCCTGAAATTTCATTAAATTATTATCATCCCCAACATGTATATTTCTGAATCTAGAATAAAATTTACTCAGTCAGCATGGTACTTTGTCTAATAACAGATGTCATTTAAAATAAATTTATTTTACATAATGTCAACCTTAGAGAATAAGTGCACAGATTCATTTTACTGAACATGAAGCTTCATACAGAAGAACTGTCCAAGCGAACTACGAAAAGTCTTTGAACGTTCCATTTACAGGGACAAGGTGTTAACCTGTAACACAACTCTACTACATAATCACTCCCAAAGAAGACATGGGACTGAGTCTGCGGGACCATGAACATGGGAGGACTGGATCCCCTGGAACTGTGGGTACTCGTGATTTGAGTAATATCAAGAGAGAAAGAAAGGTTGGAGGAGATGGCCTGGATTTTGCAAATAGGCATATAGCCATAAAACTGTCTCAAATCACCAGAAAAAAAAACACCCTAAATATTAAGGGTTTGGCTATGTTTTTGAATCTTGCCCACAAGATTTCTGGCCCATTATATTGAGAATATTTACCAACACCCCCCAACACATACACACACAAACCCAAACATAGCTCTGTTTAAAATAAAAGCCAATGGAAAATAGAACTCACTTTGTAAAAAATCACACTGTAACCAAATCTGATAAAAATTTATGTTATCATCTATACCACAAAGGAAATAATGCCTTCACAAACCAGAACTAATAGCAATAACACCACCAAAGAAAACGTAAGCCCACATAATTCTTGCTATAAAGAATATCATTTCTTAAAAACAACTAACAGCCCTGGCTTAACTGGGTGGAGTGTTGTCCTGTACACCAAAAGGTTGTGGGTTCGATTCCCAGTCAGAGCACATACTTAGGTTGTGGGTTTGATCCCCAGTTGGGGTGCATACAGGAAGCTGTGGGGCGATTGCTGTTTCTCACATCAATGTTCCTTGCTCTCTTTCTCTCTTTCCCCCTCTCCCTCTTGAAAATCAATTGAATATATCTTTGCTGAGGATTAAAAACAACAACAAACAAACAAAAAATATATTTAATCCTCACCAGAGGATATTCTTTTCCATTGATTTGTTTTAGAGAGTGGAAGGGAGCGAGAGATGGAAGAAAGGAGGGAGAAAGAGAAAGAGAGAAACATCGATGTGAGAGAGACACAACACTAATGGGGTGCCTCCCTCATGCACTGGGGAATGTACCTGCAACTGAGGTCCCAGGTACGTGTCCTTGACTGGGAAATGAACCCACGACCCTTTGGTGCCCGGGCCGGCTGACATTTTAACCACTGAGCAACACCAGCCAGGGCAATGTACTTACTATATTTAAAAAAATTATTTTAAAGCTACAATAATTAACAAGGTATGATAATGGATTAAGAACAAGCAGATCGATAAGGCTGAAGTAAAAGTCTCTGAACATATACAAGAACGTAAGAATTTAATGTTTTTTGAAGGTAAATCAAACAAGTAAAGAAAAAACAACACAAATTGAGGGTACGTTGTTAACCATAAATCTGTGCCTTATATCTAAAAGTAATTCATCTAGAATTTAAGATTTAATTGTAAAAAATAGAACGTTAGGAAAAGTAGCTGAAGATATCTTTGGGGAGTAGGAAGGAATTTTCTTTGTATAGACTCTAAGGAAGTCATAAAATTAATTATATCTTTTAAGAAATGAATGCAACTAAATTGATCAACAATCAGAAACAAAAATCAAGGGAAATGACAATCAAGGAAAATATATTTGTAGTATATGGTAAAGGGTGTTAACCTTCTAAATTATAATGACAGTTTCTGTTATTGCACTGACTTGTGAACTTTGACTTTTTCTCATAATTGCTATATTTCTGAGCCTATTTGTATACTCTGCTCTCAATTTTAAAATAAATTAGAAAAATGAGCAGAGTATACAAATAGGCTCAGAAATATAGCAATTATGAGAAAAAGTCAAAGTTCACAAGTCAGTGCAATAACAGGTAACGAATGTTAATTAGTTGTACTGTGGTATATCTACACAAGTTACTTTATACACCTTAAATAGATGCAATTTTTATTTTGTCAAACATGTTTAAACCTCACAAGTCACTAAAAATATAAATTAATATTTCTTGCTTATTACATTTTAAAGTCTTTTTAAAAATTAAATAATCAATAACTAAATATAACAGTATATATATTACAATGTAAAAAATAGATATGCTTATGTATTACCAGTACAAATCCAAACTTGTATACATATTCTAGAGTGAATTTGCCTTATAAAGCCTTTTAAAAAAAGTTTCTATCCTTTAATTCAATAATTCCTCTTGATTCCATATCCACCCTTCAAAAGTCTGTTTTGTGATACGGAGACCTGGACTCTGCAATCTATAGTTTTCTCTTGCTGGTTGGTTCTATTAGGCTCTGTTATTAGAAGACACAGAGAGGGCGACCGGAAGCCCAGAACAGAATTGCTGCAAGTTTGCTGCTGCTCCTGTCAGCTGCTCCCAGCAACAGCTTCCACTCTCCTCAAATATACCAGAACCAGCTGGCCCAGGCTCCTCAGTGGTTAGGTCCAGCTCCATGAGGTCTGTCCTCCGTGCTGCAGCAGATGGAGGGCAGGGCCTCTTCTCTTAGAGTATAGGCTCTCTGATCCACAACCTCAACCTGGGGTACTATGGTTTTCTCCTTATCAATTTTTCCACTGACCCAGGGTCAAATCCAGAATCTCACACATTGCATTTAATTGTTGGTCAAGATGGTATGGCTAAATAATATTTCATCTATTCATATACTACACTTTTATTTAACTAGTACTGTTACCATTGTAACTCACTAGGTATTAATAATAGGAAAGGAGCAAAGGGGAGGCCAGACACTATAAGCATGGTCATCTGGGCAGCTTCACCAGAAAGCTATACCTTCATGCTCCCCAGGGGCTCACTGGTCCATTCCCTGCAAATCACCAGGGAAGGGGTCCAACAAAGAGGAAGATGGATGCATTCACAGTGAAGTCGAGGTGATGTAGGGAAGGTCATTACTTGTCTTCTCCCCCTGCCCCACCTTTTTTTTTTTTTTAAAGCAGTCTAAACTGGGAAAAAGATAATTGGCTAAAGAGGGTGGCAAGCTCAAAAAATCCCACCAGATTCATTGGATAAGCTCCTAGTTAAAATCCCCAGAGATAAAGGAATTCTCTCTCTTGCCGCTTGTGTTCCTGTTTCTCACTTGCTCCATGATGCGCACACGTATGCGTCTCCATAGCCATGTGGCCCTAGAAGCCACACGTGGGCCATGCAGACTCCATACACAATGGACTGCAGCTGGAACACAAGCTAACCTAGCCAGATAGATGCTGGACTGGACTGTGCACATGTGGAGTCAAACACTGGGCAGTGGCTTTGATCTTAGCCCTGCTGAAGACACAATGGGACTTGCTCCGCGGGGGAACGGAGGAAGATGGGACCTTGAAGAGGAACTCCCTTCATGTTACCTCATCATTCAATAAAGCTTTCCACAATACCCATCCTCCTACAGAGGCCTCAGGAATTTCTTATTCCCGTGGCTTCCCAAGAGTTCCACTTCTACCAGCAACAGGTGGGTGGGGACAAAGAGGACACCTCACCAATAACAATACTGTCCTAAAGGACATTTGATTTGTGTCCATTTCTTAAATTTAAATAATGCTAGAATAAACATCCTTGAGTAGAAGTCTTTGTCTGTACATCTTATTATTTCTTTGGAATAGTTTAGGATCTTTAGGATGATCGTTGAGGATCCAGCAGAAAAATGGAAACCACAACAGTTATTTTCACAGAGAGAATTTAATGTAGGGAACCAGTTATACAGGTTTGGAAGTTTGTCAAGGCTAAAAGGGAGCCCTGAGGTGAGAACAGTAAACACATGAAGCAACTGCCTCTCTAGGTCTGGGTGGGAAAGCGGTTGGACTATTAGAAGTTAGACACTTAGAGGCTCCTCACTGAGTTGAGATGGTTTGTTCCTAGGAGGGAAGAGGAATGTTCATTAATAAGACATTCTGAAAAAGAAGAGGAAATGCCTGGCATTCCTTCTCCTTCCCCCCTTCAACAGAAAACAAACAACAAGCAACTCTTATGTGCTTTGGTAAAGTAGTCCAAACAAAAAGAATTTTGCCACCATAAACATTGAAACCTACCAAAATTCTGCAGAGATTTGAAAAGCAATTTAAAAAGTACATACGATATAAAAACTGGGCTTTGTAGTGGCCATCATTATCTCCAGCAAAAGTAAAAGAAAATACTGTAGGAATTAGGGGGGGGGGGGGAGGCGGGGAGGGGGGAAGGAGGCAAATTATACCAGACCATTTTTCAACTGTAAGTCAATTAAAGTCAGTTTGAACTTTTAAATGACGGGTTGGTGGATTTAAAGCAACAGAGCTTTATGTATTCTTGAGCATGTATGATCGTGCACACAATATGATATCTTCTACTGATATCTGACAATCTGAGAAAGTAAAAACAAAGACATTGAAAACTACAGAAAGAACTAGGCAAGGACCACCACTGGGATGCCAGTTCACTCGGGTTATGAGGTTTTTAATCTGTCTGAAGCTTTAATATATTTGATATAACCTGACTTCATAAAGCACAAAGAACTGACTGAAAAATTCACTTTAGCAGACGTGCTGAATACTTCCACCAAATCATTAGCTGCCAAGTGGCTAAATAAAGCAAGCACAGGTAACTTAGCTGCACTGTATAAGCAGTACCAAATAAGTCTAAACCAGATGGGAACAGATGTATAGAACAGCCCAAAGCTAAGTTCACTATTTTCCAAGAAACTCCCACAGAAAGAACTGCAAATGTCATTTAGCTTCACAGTGAACGTCCTATAGGTCAGCAGGAAGCCCATTACGGGCTGACAGTCCAGGAGACAGACGCACTTTTCAGAGTGCTACTGTAGTAATTTCCTGTGTGAAAAGCTCACTGCTGTTCTGCATTCCTCAGGGTGCATTTCTTATCATCTCAGAGGATGTTGCTCTTCCCCAGGAAGAGGAAGGAACCAGTTGTTACTGGATGTGTGGGCTGAGAGCTGTCAGGCATTTTCGGCATGCCTCAGCTGTGGGAACTGGGGATGCGGCTTAGGTTCCCAGCCCTGGGACAGTGGATAGAGATTACAGCAGTTGGGAGTCACGGTTTAGAAATACAGTATCTCAGGAAGTTGGAAGGCAGAAATAATACTTAGAACTTCAACACTTCCAGTTTACATAAATGTGCTAATTTTCTAAAGGAAATTCTAAAAAGTATCTACTCTGTTGGGCTCCCAAATAGCATCCTATATAATAAAAGCATAATATGCAAATTGTTCCCTCGACTGGAAGTTAGACCAGGGGGCGGGGCCGGCTGGCCAACTGCCCACGGCCCCTTCCCCAGGCCCCTTCCCAGTTGGTGGTGGCAGGCAGCTGGGGGAAGGGAGGCCCCGGCCAGCAGCCGGCAGCTGCTAGGAACCCTACCTGAGCACGAATTTCATGCACTGGGCCTCTAGTGTTTTATAACATCCTTTTGTAGAGTCTCTATCTATCTACACACACACACACACACACACACACACACACACACACACACACACACACATTTCACAGAGAAAAGTTTAAGTGGAGGGTGACCAAACTCTTTTGTGATACTGATTTTAAGCTGATTATTAAGAAACAAAAGAGTTAGAAAGAACCTCTGAACTTTCTCCCTAACCTGCCTAAAGGAATTCAGATAGAAAAACCTGCTCAAAGGAAGGGAACATCACCCCTAGCATCATAATATAAACTAAACTAGTGGCCCAGTGCACAAATTCGTGCACCTTGGGAAAAACTGTGAGCAGTGAGGCTGAGGTGGGCACAGGGGTGGGTCTCAGCCCATCCTCCGTGCCCCCACCCAGCCCCTCCCACTGCGGCCCCCAGTCCCCATCTGCCATCAGCCCCGCTACCGCCACTACCGCCACTCCCACACACCGATGGTGCTGGCCCTGCTCGCACCTGCTGAGGGCGCAGAGCAATTGGGGCTGGCGCCAGCAGTGGATGCAAGCAGCGGCTGCTGCCTTGATCGCTCCTCAGGAGCAGGGGGAGGTGGAGAAGCCCTCAGAGGCAATCAGGGCTTGCAGCAGCTGCTCATACCCACTGACAGTGCCAAGTGATCGGGACCGGCGCTGGGCGCTGGCAGCGGATGTGAGTGGCAGCTCCAGGGCTAGCAGTGGTACAAGTGGGGCTGTCACTGGCAGTGGGTGTGAGAGGTGGCTGCTAGTCCTGATCGCCCCTCAGGAGCAGGGGGAGGTGAAAAAGCCCTGAGGGGCAATCAGGGCCAGCAGCCGCTGGCAGCAGGTGTGAGCGGGGCCAGCACTGGCAGCAGGTGCGAGCACCGGGCGGGACCGCAGTGCATGGGAGCAAAGAATTTTCAGTAACCACCAGAGGCTCGTCCAGATGACAGCAACTGGCGCCCCGCCTTGGTCTGGCACCCCCACTCACCTGCTCCACCATCCTGCCGCGGCCGATGCCCACCATGTTCCGTTCTCTGCTGCCAATGCCCACCAAGTTCTGTGCGCGCCCCCTGGTGGTCAGCACATGTCATAGTGACCGGTTGTTCGGTTGTTCCGCCATTCGGTCTATTTGCATATTAGCCTTTTATTGTATAAAATGAGGCAGACAGGGAGAAATCTAGCAAAGCCTGTGTGTGGAACTTCCACTGTCTCTGGGTGGCCCACCAAGAATTTGTTTACACGTTTGCTTTCTCTTCTACCTGCAAATAACCTGCTTTCTCTTTAAAATTCCAGATCCCTGCCTCCCTCTCCTTTTTCCAGAACTGCCCAACTCACCCTTGAGTCTCATATTCTTATGGCACCACTGTATGGACATCTGTAATAAATTTTGGACATTTTCTCCTGTTAATCTGTCTCAAGTTAATTTTATTATTAGTCCAGTTAGAAGATCTTAGAAGGTGGGAGGAAAATTATTTTTGTGACTCCACAAGTCTTAAATCACTTTCCTCAATAAGTATAGGGACCAATTTTGTTGTTGGTGGAAAACAGGCTCTTCCACGAGATAGTGAGAAGAGCATTTCACTGATCCACGCATGGGAGATTGTGGTGTGGCAAGATTTGTGATGCAAAATCAAAGGAGTTCCTCTCTTGGATTTTCAATGTCTAATCTCCATCCATCTGGCCATGAAAAAAGTCCAACTGTCTTAAGCAAGGCCATGACAAAGGTGAGTGTCCAGTTTCCGCTTCATATTAAAGCTAGTCCTTTTGGAGACCATGTGGTCTGCTGCCCCCCCCCCCCCCCCGTTTCCCCCAGCTGCTAGACCCGCATGGTCACATGTTCCTGGCAGGAGGGATTTGCCAATGAATGAGGCAAGTGTGGGTCATGAAGCGAAAGGCGTTTGGGGAGAGGGAAAGAGAGGGAGAAAGAGAGATGGGGGAGAGAGAAAGAGGGGAAGAGGAAGAGAGAGAGGGAGGGAGGAGAAAAAGAGAGGGAAAGAAAGAGAGAGGGGGGAGAGGAAGAGAGAGAGATAGAGGGAAACAGAGAGAGGGAGACAGAGAGTGTGTGCTCTTTGTGTTCTGGGATTATAACCAGGAGCTTTATCCAAGTAACCAATCATCTTCCCAAGCTTTTTTGGGTTTGCATTGGGTCAATGATCTTTTTACTAGGCTAGACTGACAGTACTCATTTTGACTTCTATTGCACAGCCCCCCCCCCCGCCCCCGCCAAATTAATCTGTGGGGAACAGGAGGTGTGAAGCTGTAGCTTCCTAGTGAAGCACACAGGACTCCGCTCCCCAGCTGACGGTGCTCTACAATGTCTGACTCCCCTTGCTCTCTTCCTATTAATATCTAGCTAACTTCAGTAACAGTTTTACTGCATAAAGTATTATTTAACTAAGGTTATTTTTAAAATTTGAATTAGCATATAATTTTTAGTGAAAGAAAACATTAATGTAAGCTTTTTTCCCCCTGTGACCTTGAGACTTAAAGGGAATGAAGCTCAAATTAGTAAAATTTTCAGTATGGCTACATCAAACATGGAACTTAGTAATTATTATGATTTTTATTAAAAAGTATCTTTTATTTGGAGAATATAAGAAAGCCTCTGACCCACATTACATTTTATAGATTTCCAGATCTCTATCTTCTAAGAAACAAAAGAACATGTCCCTTTAAGAAACTAAAAAGTTTTAGTGTTTTTTTATTTTAATATCCTAAAACATTTTTTTTTAAAGGTCAGCTATCACATTCACAACTGCTAGTACTTTTTAAAACATATGGGGCATGATGTACTTCAAAAGCAAGGATAGAACTCATTTGAAAATGGTAAGAAATTTGTTAAAATGTTGTATTTTTCAACTTTTATTTTTGTTATCATGTATGTCTTATTTTAAAAATGCATTTGACAATTTCATTACCTCATTTCTTAAAAACTCAAAGGGCAATGATATGTTAAACACAAAAACATAACTTCCAAACTCGCTGCAAGCCTTTTCAGAAGGGCTCATTGAACCAGGAAGGACCAGGTCGCCAACCAGTGGTCCACTGGTGGTCTATGAGGTCCAAAAGGTTGGCGACCGCTGGTCTAGACCACCAGCGGCGGTGGCTGCAGCACCGGTGGAAAAGGCAACATGCCCACCAGCCCGGAGCTGGGGAGCACTTTTATACGTTACGTTTTGGGGAAGGAAGATATAAGTGGTTCTATAAGAATTTACATTGGCTACAGATAAAGAGGATGGGATAAGGTAAGGGGGGCATGTTCAGACAGGTGCGAAGTCCATAAAGAAGAAGTGCTTGCTACACTTTGGGCTGGTTGCAGGCAATATCCCGTCAAGTTCAGGTATAAGGAAGAATCTGCGGCTCCTGAGGTTCGGTGGCACCTGGCTATTCTCTTTCAGGTAACTGTGGAAATAGCCACCTGGAAATTAACTCAAAATTCCAACATAAACTAAGGAATGTGAGCAGTCTTATTGGCTGGTTCCCAGCTATTAATAGGCAAACCGCCTAAATGCTCTGTCTCTTTCTCTCACGCTCCCGCCTCCATAATTTAATTTAAACATCTCAGAATTCTTTTTCCTGGTCAGTTTTTAAATTATTTCTCAACTCTGATAAGAATTCCTCTTTTACTTCTACTAAGCATTTTAGAAATACACTTAACTTTTTTAGTCACTGGATTAAAAAAAAATTCTGTGTCTGATAGCTTGACATATTCACTATAGTTTGAAATTCAGACTAAAAGTATTGTGGAAGGCAAAGAGATGGACTCTACAAATGCCTATGTTCATTTCCTTTCAGGAGGCAGCTACTGCAGGGCCACTGAACCGATGCCTGAAGATGCCACAAAAAACGTTTCCAAAAGCTTAGTAAGCAGCAACAAAATTATAAGCAAATGTACCTAGTTTCAGAAATCATTTACAAGTTAAATGCCACCTGATAAACTGTAGCAAAGTTTAGAAATTTAAGGAAGAACCTCACCTACCTCCACACTTAGAGGCTGTTTATATGTAAATCCAGGAATGTTAGCTTACAGAAAAATAGTGAAAGCAAAAGGTTTGTGCAACATGATTTTTACTGATTTTCCTGGGAAAGGAAAAAGGGATTTGGGGACAATAAATTTCATATTGCCATCTTATCCTTTCAAAGTCATAAATTTTAGTTTTAGGGCATTTAGTTTTGCATACACTGTGTTCTTTCAAGTAAATCTTTCCAAATCTTTGCTTACATAAGCAGTTGGGAACTGGAATAACTGAACTAGTTATGCAATGTTGTTTAGTAACCAGGACAAACGGTTGCCACAACATCCGTGGAGACATTCTCTCTGTATCTGCAAGTTTACTCTTTAAACGTCCCCGTGTTTTGTCAACACATTAATATTTTTCAGATAGCATATTCCATATGACAACCTCCATGAAATGTAAAACACTTTTCTTCCTAAAAGTAGACTTATGCAAAAATCTTTCCAAAGGGAAACCAATACACTTTGCTGAAAAATACGAATCTAAATGACATCTAGGAAGGGGTGTGTTTTACCACTTTACTTCTCAAAGGCACAGAAACAGCAGAGTACCTCTTGCACTGATTCAGCTCATCACTTCACTGATCCCAGAAAAGAAGATAGAAACACCGCAGTTCTTTTTCTCTCAGCAACCCCACTGGCAAACAAGGCCAAACCAGGAGATTATCTGGGCCATCCTGAGATTACTCAGGGTTACACCATATTGTCCCTGGGGAAAGGGCATAGGGAATCCCACTGCTGACATCCAATCTGTCAGGAAATCCTCTTGGCTCTGCCTTCAAAATACATCCAGAATTCCATCACTTAGCATCACCTCCTCTGCGAGCACCCCAGGTCATTGCCTCCTGTCTGAGTATTTCACTAGCTTTCTAATTGGTCCCCTCGTTCTCTGTCCACTACTGCGCCCCCCGCCCCCCCCCCCCGCCCCGCCAATTCTCCACACAGTAGCCAAAATGAAGCTTTAAAACATGTCAAATCAGTCCCTCCTCTGAAGGTGACCCTTGGTGATTCCTATCTCACTCTCCATCTGGCCATCTAGCATTGCTCCTGCTTGCCTGATCTTTCCGGACATTCATGTGACTTGTTCCCTTCATTCCTTCAGTCCTTTACTCAAATGTCACCACAACATGATTTCTGTCTTGGCCCTCTAAAACACACCCGCTTCCTGCCTGCCCACAGCGCTTTTTCCATCTTTGCATTTTTTGGTCTACTTTACTATACAGTCTATTTTTAAATTTGTGAATTGCTTGCCTCCCCCACCAGAATTTGAATGTAGTCTTCTCAAGGGTAGGTGTTTTTCTTTTGTTCACGAGAACAGTAAGTGACACAGAATAGTTACTCAAGAAATACTGAGAGCCAAAAATGTGAGTGGCCATGCTCCCTGCAGTCTGCCACATCCATTACCCATTGAGTTAAGTAACCTAAAGACCCCAAGCTAGGCTGATGCACTTTTACTACCACGTTGTAGTTTCAATTACTTTTTTTGTTTTGTTCTGTTAATCCTCACTTGAGGATATATATTTTTCCCATTGGTTTTTAGAGAGAGTGGAAGGGAGGGAGAAAGGGGTGGGGGGGGGAGAGAGAGAGAAAGAGAGAGAGAGAGAGAGAGTGAGAGAGAGAGAGAGAGACAGAGAGAAAGAGATGTAGGAGAGACACATCAATTGGCTGCCTCCCCCACACACCCCACTGGGGTGGGCATCTAACCTGCAACCCAGGTACATGTCCTTGACTGGGAATCTTCAGTCGGCAGTGCAAGGGCCAACACTCTAACCACTGAGCTACCGGCCAGGGCCCAATTGCTTTGGAGGCATCTAATTATACCTTGCTGTCCCCTCTGGGAATGCCCCTATCAAAAGTCTACCCATCTATGGTCAGGGCAAGAATTGGCCAAAGGTTTTCTTCTAGGGAAGTCCTTGTTTCCTCCAGTCCATTAATGGTCTTTTCTGAATACTCCCATTAGCAACCTTTCAATTGACAATCACGTACACTTGGCAATCTAGTATACTGAAACTGCCACTTGTTTCCTACACTGTTATTTCTGCCTGGTGAGGTTGGACATTTCTTGAGGTCAGGTGGTCAGCTTGAGTCCCCTCCACATCTCATGCAATTCCTTCATGCAGTATGGCTTTAAGAATTTTGATTGATGAACAGCAAAAAACTGTAGACACTGATATTCTTCTATGATGTAATTGCAAATTCTCCATTTATTGTAGAGAATTCATTTGACCTGAAAAATACTGTCCCTTACTCTAAAGAAAGGTATACACATTATATTCATATTCTCTACACAGTGGCCAGAATGAAGATGAGATCACTGTTTCAGTTCTCTGAGAAGACTGCAGTGTTTTGACAATCAGAGCAACACTGGCAAGATTGTCAATTTCATTTTGTTCATTTATAGGACAAATAACAAAATTAATACTTCAAAACTTAGGAATATGGTTTATCTAAATATAGAAACATTTAAATAATCCCAGAGTATTATAAATAAATTTTATTTCCAGTCAGCATTTTTTAAAACACTTTATATTAGGATACAGAAGAGGAATTCTCATTTTGCTGCTTGCCTTTTTGGGTGGGGTGGGGCGAATACTGGAACATCTTACGTATCTATATCATGTCAATAAATGCCCTTGTACAATTTTGATGACAAAACCTTGGTCTCATTGTAACTGAATATTTGAAAATATTAAAAAAAATTCACTGGATTCTTTAATTAAATAATCTTTAAAAAATCAGTATATAAGTGACAACATAATCACAATAAAGATTCAAAAATTTGAGATCCATATTATTAAACTATGTCTATATGACAGCCAGTATATGCCTTTACAGAAACACTATTTTACACACAAAGCTTTAAAAATGCAGACTGGTAACAGCTTATTTTGATCCCAAAATATTGTATCAAATTTACTGCCTGGCATTAGAGGCATATGTGCAAGCCACAAAAATACCAATTGGCACACTGCATGCCATAATTCCTTCTGTGTAGCAAAAAGGCATCAGAGCATAGGTAAGATATCAGTACACTTAGATCTTCAACTCATCCTGCACATAATATTAACTCAAGCCAAAGTAGAAATGGAAACCAACTATTTCTTATACCACAACAAACCTGCTTTTATCCTAAGAAATTTGACGAATTAAGGTTTAAAGAGTAATCTTTTTATGTCCCATCTTGATTAAATGAATTTCTAAGGAAACTTTCTTCCAGTTTACAAAAACCAAACAAATCCCCAAATAAACAATAACCACAATAACAAAAGCCAAACCCAGCTTTAAGCACTGCTCTTATTGAATTCCAATAGTTCTCTGAGTTTTTAAATTATAATCACAGGCAAAGTCCACACCATAAATATTTAATGCAAATATGCTTTATGCCAACAGTTCAAAGTGATTTCACTTTAGTTTTCTAACCAATTATCTATCACTGAGCTAAAAAATATTACATATACACAATGAAGAGCCAACCTGGATGGGAGAAGATATTTGCAAATGATTATCCAATAAGGGGTTATATCCAAAATACATAAGGAACTCATACAACCTGACACCAAAAACAAACCAACAATCCAACCTGAATAGACATTTCTACCCAGAGGGCATACAGATGGCCAACTGACATATGAGAAGATGCTCAATATCATTAATCATTAGGGAAATGCAAATTAAAACCACAATGAGCTATCACCTCACACCTGTCAGAGTGGCTATCATCACTAAATCAACAAATAACAAGTGCTGGAGAGGATGTGGAGAAAAGGGAACCCTTGAGGGCACTGCTGGTGGGATTTTAATTAGTGCAGCCACTATAGAAAACAGTATGGAGATTCCTGAAAATATTAAAAATAGAGCTGCCATATATATGATCCTGAAATTCCACTTCTGGGTATTTCTCGAAAAGAAATAAAAACACTAATTTGAAAAGATATATGCACCCCTATATTCACTGCAGCATTACTAGTAACAGCCAAGATACGGAAGCAATCTAGATGTCCATCAATAGGTGAATGGATAAATAAGATTCGGCGCGCGCGCGCACACACACACACACACACACACACACACACACAATGGAAAATTATTCAGCAATGAGAAAGAATGATATTGTGCCATGTGTGACAACCTGGATGGACCTAGAGAGTATTATGCAAAGTGAAGTAAGTCAGAGAAAGACAAATACTCTACATGGTATCATTTACATGTGGATTCCAAATGAAACAAAATAAATGAATAAAGAAAACAGAAACAGACCACAGATATAGAGAATGAGCTGATGGTTGCCAAAGGGGAGGATGTGGGAGGGATGGCAATTAAAAAGAAACTTTAAAAAAATAAAAGGAAAAAAAATTTAAAGAAAAGCACGTTAGAGATGTTCTTTATAAAAATCTAAATGCTTTATGAGCATCTATTCCTTCAGAAAAATGCCCCAATATATATATATATATATATATATATATATATATATATATATATATATATATATAAATATATAAAACCAGGAGTCGCGCTATACCTTGCCTGGGGGCAAGCAGTGATCTTCCAGATTATAAAAGAATATGCCTAGATGGGACTTCATAAACCGAATCCCAAACCAATTTATAGCAACAAGTTTTTATCCTGTTTTCTTGTCTGTTTTATTTTTATGTAGCATCAGGCACACAACTCAAAGTAACTGTGGAGTCTTCTTCCTTTTAATGCTTACATATTGGGTTGAACCATGGGAAATCACTGATATTAGCCCATTTTACTTACAAAATGGCAATTTCACATAATTTAACCTAATATTATCCTCCCATGGATAATAATTATACTCTTGGACTTATTATTCTGTTTTGTATCACAACAGCAGATGTGTCATGTGTTTATTACACAGAATTGTCCTCTAGAAGTCCCACATAGACTGCATTCCCGAGTGAGGGGCCTATACCATAGACTAGCTGACTTTGGCACCTGTGGATTACCATCCAAGGATGGATGATTCCCTGCTATCAACTGCTAGGTGGCAGTTATGCCACCTCCACGGCACAGTCCACCGAGAACACCTGGACTCCTCGGGCCATGAAGCTCTGCAAAGCTTGAAGGGTAATGGCAGCAAGAGTGAGTCTCAAAGTGTGGACTGTCTGCTAAGTCAGGAATGCCCAAATGTAGTCTAAGAAGGCAGAACATCTCCAAACCACCTAGTTTTTGCTTCTCTCACTACAGGGACCAAACCCCGCTCACCAGGATTTGTGAATTTCAGCACACCTTTCAGTAGTGACACCATCACAGGAGTGTCACCAAGACCATGCCACTCCTATCATTTGTTCTTATGATTAGTTGCACTGACTGGCAGAATCGATGGCAACAATGATCAGCCTTGCAATGACGAACAGACTCAAATTGATATGCTGAGACACTCAATTTTTGAAGACTTTGGATATACTGAGCAAATAAATTATCTGTATGGAATTTTACAAACAAAATTGCAAGTATTAGGAATATTTTTGAATGTCTGCTTAGTCCACCAGGAGGAATTAACAAAGGTAAACAACTGCTTTTAAGGAGACTACAAGTAAGTGTAACACCTCTGAAAGGCAATTAACAAAGAAGAAAGTCTGTTCTGTGACAGCAAGTGAAATGTCATCTGGGTAGCACCTTGACAGGAGATGAAACAGTGTGTATGGCTTAGACTGAGTTTGAGGTCCTCAAAATGAAGGCTTTTTAGGAAACTGGGCTGCTCCCCCTTGTGGCTATGTAGATACATTGTAAATATGACTTTGTATAAAGTTTTTCTATGCTAAAATGTTAGGCTATTTAGCCCACTTTTTATCACCTCTCCTTTAAAGAAAAATGGATTGTGCCAAATACCGAAATGCCACTTAAATGTCAAAGAAAACTTACGGTGGTAGAATCAAAAGAAAGGATGTCCACAACAGGGGGAGTAGAGGTCCGCAAGTCAGTTACCTCAAGCTTTGGATTAATCTGTGTATATACATAAGAAAAGTTAATATTAGAAATTTATACCATAAGAAACTGGAGGACATTTGTAAAACTTAGAGGACATTTCCTAATATATTCTAAAATTAAAGTACATTGGTATATTCATTAACATGGATGTAAAAGTTTAAAACAAAATGTTAGCCTTTTGAATCTATCAATGTATAAGAAAAGATCATGACCAAGTTGAATTTATTCCAGAAATAAAAAGTTAATTTTACATTAGAAAATCAATATAATTCACCTAATAAGGGGATTTAAAAACAAAATAAAATGACCCACCTCAAAATGCAGAAAAAATCCTAGCCAGTTTATTAACACAAGAAAAGGAAATAAAAGTTGTTAAGATGTAAGAATTGTAATAGAAGAAATAAAATTGTCATCATATATTATATAATTGTCTATGGAGAAATCCCCAAAGAATCTACTGCTACATCATTAAACCTAAAAGAAAGTTTACTAAATTGAAAATAAAACTAAGTTGTATGTCTGCACTTCAAGATAGTTAGAAATATAAATTTCAAAAAGATATTTACAATACCATAAAATAAATACATCAGAATCTATATATATAAAAGCATACGCGACCGTTCGACTGGTAGCTATGATGCGCAATGACCACCAGGGGACAGACGCTCCAACTAGTAGGTTAGGTTGCTGCCGGGGCCCTATCAGCCCTGAAACTAATTCACCTGCACCCCAGACCCAGAGAGGAGGGAGGAGGGAGCCCAATTCCCTGTGGAATCGGCTGTGGGTTAGCTTGCTGCTGGGGCCCTGTTGGCCCCGACTCTGATTCACCCACACCAGATTCCCTTTCAATGTGCACGAATCCATGCACCAGGCCACTAGTAAACATATAAAAATGGGTATGACCTATACAGGAAAAAATAATCAAACTCATGTAAAGACACAAAATAAAAAGTTCTAACAGTAGGAGCTCAGATGGAGAGTCCTGTATGTACGGAAAATAAATATAAAAGGAAAATAGTACCTCAAATCAACAGAGGAAAGATGATTTATAGTTGAGAAAACTGGCTCATTATATGGGCCCCTGACTAATATACTACATACAAAGGTAGATAACATATCAACTAGAAATCTAAGTGTTATGTTGTTACAAAGTTAATAAAGATAAATAAGAACTAGAGGCCTGGTGCACGAAATTCGTGCATGGGGGGTGTCCCTCAGCCCAGCCTGCACCCTCTCCAATCTGGGACCCCTCGAGGGATGTCCAACTGCCCGTTTAGGCCCGATTCTGGTAGGGCCTAAATGGGATCGGGCCTAAACGGGCAGTTGGACATCCCTCTCACAATCCAGGACTGCTGGCTCCCAACTGCTCGCCTGCCTGCCTTCCTGATTGCCCCTAACCGCTTCTGCCTTGCCAGCCTAATCACCCCCTAACCACTCCCCTGCCAGCCTGATTGCCCCTAACTGCCCTCCACTGCAGGCCTGGTCACCCCTAATTGCCCTCCCCTGCAGGCCTGGTCACCCCTAACTGCCCTCCCCTGCAGGCCTGGTCCTCCCCAACTGCCCTTCCCTGTAGGCCCAGTTGCCCCCAACTTCCCTCCTCTGCTGGCCTGGTCACCCCTAACTACCCTCCCCTGGAGGCTTGATTGCCCCCAACTGCCCTCCCTTGCAGGCCTGGTCCCTCCCAACTGCCCTCCCCTGCTGGCCATCTTGTGGCGGCCAGCTTGTGTCCACATGGGGGCAGCCATCTTGTGTTGGAGTGATGGTGAATTTGCATATTACTGTTTTATTAGATAGGATAGAGGCCTGGTGCACAGGTGGGGGCCGGCTGGTTTGCCCTGAAGGGTGTCCCGGATCAGGGTTGGGGTTCCCTTGGGGCATGGGGTGGCCTGGGCGAGGGGCCTGTGGTGGTTTGCAGGCCAGCCACACCCCCTGGCAACCCAAGTGGAGGCCCTGGGATCTGGAATTTATTTATCTTCTATAATTAAAACTTTGTAGCCTTGAGCAGAGGCCAGGGCCAGCCAGGGCAGGCGGGAAGCTTGGCTTCCTCCATGGCCAGGGGCAACCCAAGCCTCCTGCTCTCTACAGCTTCGTGGCTGCCGCCATTTTTGTTGGGATTTATTTATCTTCTATAATTGAAACTTTGTAGCCTTGAGCAGAGGCCAGGGCCAGCCAGGGTGGGCGGGAAGCTTGGCTTCCTCCATTGCTGGGGAAACCCAAGCCTCCTGCTTGCTCCGTGGCTGCAGCCATCTTAGTTGGGTTAATTTGCATACTCGCTCCTGACTGGCTGGTGGGTGTGGCTGGTGGGTGTAGCGGAGGTATGGTCAATTTGCATGTTTCTCTTTTATTAGTGTAGATATGTTTGCGACCCAGGGTCGAGAAGGACTATTAGTACTTACACAAAAGCTGCAAAAGCAAAACCACAAAAAAAAATATTAATGCATCTGATTATATCAAAAGTAAGGATTTCTGTTTAACAATGAACATCACAAAGTTAACACTCAGATGATGGAACAGAAGGAGGTAGTGTGATGTCTAAAACTAAAAAGAGCAAATATCTAAAATCCTTAAGAAAAAACCTACAAATCAACGTGAAAAAGACATAAATCCCAAGAAAAAAAATTATAGAAAAGAAAACCTGACAGTTAAACCATCACATAAAGAGATTTTCAGAAACGTTAGTAATTAGAAAGATTAAAGCAAAATATTACTTGACACCTATTAAACCGCAAATACTTGAAAGGTCAATGATGCCAACATCAATATCAGCATTGTTTGTAATGCAAAAAAGAAAAAATAAGCATGGCCGAAAACCCCAAATGTTTATCAACAGTAGGGTAGATACATAAATCATGGAGATTACTACTGTGATAAATTCATCGGAATCACACACAGCAGTGAAAGAAATGAACTACAACTACATGCAACAATATGTAAATGTACGAATTCTGAGTGCATACATGATTCTCAGGATTTTAATATTATATTAAAAAGCAGATTACAGAAAAATATACTCAGTATGATTTCATTTGTATAAAGTTTAAAACCATCAAACCATACTTTTGTGTGAAACATAATACTTTGTTTAAAAAAAGCAAAGGAATAATTAACTAGAGTGGCGACTACTTTTGAGGGAGGTTATTTCCGAATTTGAGAAAATAAAATTAAACCACATCACGACCAACTATTTATTATACATTATGAATAGAAGCAGAACTTGTTATGAAATGAATGACAGGAGTAAGGACTCTGAAGAATTGCAAGGAAGAACTTGGTATCTGAGCACCTAGTGAGAAAGGGCTCCTATGGAGGACTCAGAGCTGAAGATGGCTCCTTTACAGAAGGTTTTGAAAACACTCACACAGAAAACACACACACAGAGAAAACACAGCAAGAGGTGAATGCTGACTTTTGCACAGGGTAGCAATAAGAGAGGTTGGCAAAGGTCAAATTGTGAAGGGTGGAGGAATTTGGGAAGGCACAAACAAACTGGAAGCTAAAATGTGCTTTAGAAAGATTAATGGGACAGAGACATGCAGAGTATCAAGAATAAAGCAGGGATAAGAGTGAGGACACCATTGTAACAGTCCTGGGCAGTGGAGGTGAGGGCTGAGCCAGAGGTTAGAGGAGTGGAATGATTTTAAAAGCAATTATCCTATTTGAAGGGTATAGCTGTAGTTTTGGAAACATGAAGAAACTTTTATAGTTATTCAGCCAATTGTGTTAGAGGCAGAGGTACACACACCTAGTAATCGCCATGCTACAGTAAAGAAAAGATTACAACTTCAGGGTGAGAAGGGGGACTAGCTTCTCAATACCCATGTTCCTTCCTGGCTGTCCATAGAGCAGAACACACAGCCCCATCCTATGAGCTCTGAGCCAGAGTTAAAGCGCAAGTCAAGAAATCTGAGGATGACAGCGTTCCTTTCCATCTTAAGACAAGCTGTCCTAAGAAACTGCTTGCAAACATTCTATTCTCTTTTATCTACTGCCACCTAGTGTAGATATGAAATTGGTTACCTATGAAAAATACAATCTGGCTTTACCACCTGAACCTGGAACTGCTCTAAAAATCTAAATCATGTGGAAATAAATGGTCAGCATCTCTCATGGATAAATCCTTGAGCTGACACAAGTTGGGAAACTGTTGATGTAACAGCATTTTATTGTATTGTGGCACAAGTTGCTGTCACATACATTAAACAGAGCAGGAAATTCTTATTAAGTAAAAGTTTACATTCCTCTCCATAATGAAAATATGCTGGGGATGAAGAGGGAAGGGTGACAGTCACAGTTAAGTTCTTTGCTAGCTAACCTTCAGGAATACCAACACTACCTTCTAGCTTTCCATTTTTATTAAAAGGAGAAACCTTTAATAATTAGTTGCCTTGAAATGAAGTGGGCCCTTATGAGAGGCTGAATGCTCTATCACTGAACACAGGGCATATAACTGAGAGATTCATGCAAGAGGGAGAGGTTAGTCTATATGACCTCAGCGGGTGAGAACCCCACTCTGAGGTTCTCTGTATCCATCATACTTAGGAATCTATGAACACAAACACTGCTACTAACAAATTCTGAAGGGCAAGGAATCTGCCCACTTTGTCCCCTGTTGCACACCCTAAAGCTACTACAATGTCCAACACATAGATACTTAATATGTTAACTTTGATTATACTGAGGCATTACATCAAAATGGTTAAAAGTACAGAATGGAACCAGAGTGCCTGGGTTGAATTCTAGTGTTCCCACCTACTAGCTTTATGGTTTAACTGCACGTGCCTCAATTTCTCATGGGATTAAAATGGTACTACATTATAGAGTTTTTAGGAAGATTAAATGACTTAATTTATGTGAAGGAATTAAAATAATATATGTGTTAGATATTATTAGTATTATTATTATCATGTAATCTCTGAAGAATAATTCAATAATACAGAAATAATATAGCCACATATACTCCAGCTATAACTAAAATACAGATTGGTAGAGAAATGTTATTTTTTTTTTACCATAAGTTATAACGTTTCCTACCTTTATACAAGATTGAAATAAAGCTCAATCTCAGACCTGAAGGCTTAAATTGATCACTTGTAGTTTTCAACAATGAATCATGTCCAGATTTTTATACAAATGTTTGGTTATGTTAAAAGAAGTTTTCCTTCCTACTAAATATCATACAAAATTTCCAATGCAATTTATAGATTAAGATAGTCTTAAATAGCCATTATAAAATTAAAAGCCAATGGAGCAATTATTTTATTAATACTCTTAAACTGATTAACCACCATCCCTTCCTATAATATTCTACAATTCTCCCAGAATAACTATTTTGATGCCTTACTGTCACCAGGATCTAACACCATCCTTTAGAATGACTCTATTGTCTTCCAATGAAAATATGCACAAGAGTTGGGGATTGCCCAGGATAAAGGGTCATGCACTCACATTAAGTTCCTTCTCTAAGATGTGAAGTCTGCTTTTGTTTGGGAGCAGGGCTGGGCAATTTATAGTAGCTCCTAACAGCTTGAAAGAAGAAAGTCAGCATGACCTAGTAATGTGCCATAGCACAGTGTGGGCAGGGCTAAGACACATTATTTAGAAATTAGGTTTCTTTCCCACTAAAAAAAGGAAGAAGTTGTTCTCATGTTTTTAATTAAGATGGAGTGCCTAGGACAGGAGTGCTACAAAGGATCTGCAGTTAGATCAACACAGAGGACACAGGAGGGGTCTGCTTCAACACAGCGGGGTAAGGATTTTATGACTCATACCTTCTTTCATGTGACCTTCTTCTCTCATGTATTCTAAAAGCAAACTGCTATCTCCCTGTCTACCATGTAGAAATTAGTAATTTATATATTTAGTCAGCTGGTACCCAACGTCTAAGACTCCACAGGATCCCCCACCTTCAAAGGAATGGAGCACTTTAGGCTGGAAAATGAGTGGCTTTTGCAAAAAAGGCCAAATAATCTCACCCAGAAGATTGAAATTATGCAATTCAAATGAGCTTCATGGAAAACAGAATAAAATTAAATCACAGAAATACTATGCTGCTTCAAACTTGGGAAGGAAACTTTCATGGTTACTGCAAAAAGAAAAAGTTAGTGAAATTAATCAGATTATAGATGCCATTTATTCCATATCCTCTCATAATACATTTTTGTTCTTTTAATCATGAATTCCAACCTCAAAAACATTTTTTGCTAATTTTCAAACATTTCCAAAGTAACATGTAAGTTGAGTTTGCCTAAATATTTGAAAAATAATTCCATCCACAAAATTAGTCTTTCAAAGTAAAACTTAATCTAAATGAACACACTGGGTAATATCTAGTCTGATTCACACTATTCTATTCTAGGTGATATTTAAAGTGTTTAAAAATAATTAGACATTTGATAATTATTTATCAATAATATTAAATATGTCCACTGTCTAGAAAACTTGTTTTATTATAAGAGATTTTTTTAAGTTGTTTTAAAATTTTTTGTTAATCCTCACTCAAGGATATTTTTCCATTGATTTGTAGAGAGTGGAAGGAAGGGGGAGAGACAGAGAGAGAGACATCAATTGGTTGTTTCCCGCACCAGGGATCGAGCCTGCAGCAGAGGTACGTGCCCTTGACCAGAACCCAGGACCCTCTAGTCTGAGGGCCAATGTAAGAGAATTAAAAAAAAAAAAAATTTAACAATTGTTCATATGCAGAATCCTATCACTTCTCTGGTATTTTATATTACAGAATATGAAGGTGTTTTACAAATGTTCATTATGTACTTAATTTAAGCAACCATGAGTGCTTACAGGTAATTTAAAGTAGGTATACTCAGGCTGACTTTAAGGCCACAAATATAATTCAGTCACAGTGCTTAACATTCTGTAACTGAACTCTGATTCCAAGATGAAAAGTCAGCTTTTAATGGGTTTTAAGTGTATATGTGAAAAATACGGTTGAGTGTGCCTTGCATGGTCTGGGTCATCCTGACCTCACCATACAGAGCAACCGGCCAGTTCACTGCTTTCTGGCTGCAGTCAGAACAGAGCTACTCAGACAACTTGTTGATGTTTTGAAGAAGGGTCCGCACTCTTAAATGGCCTGGGACTGGCAGTAAATCACAGAGAAAATGGCTTGAAGTGCCAGCACTGAGGTAGTGTGGAGTCATGGAAATAGCAATGAATTAAGAGTAAGCAGAGCAGAGCTCAGCCTGCAGCCCAGCCAGCCATCCCTGTGAACAGGTGGCCGGGTGGATGACAGGGCAGCAACTACATGGATGGTTAGGCTCAGTCACACCACAGTAATGCTAGAACAGAAAACACAGAGAGTGTTAGCAAAACCAGCTGGGGTTAAACAAGGAAAGGGAACACAAATTAAAATGTATTTCACATATATTTTATGTGAATACTTGTAATCACTGGGGGATCAAAATACATCTATCATTATAGAAACTAAAACACAAATGTGATGAGCCACAAATTACATTATATACTTTCAAAAAAATAAGAGGAATAGTAAAGCATAATGTAAATACTTTATTTAGAAGAACTGGAAAGAAGGTCAAAGTTGGAAAGGACCAAAATTAT
Source organism: Plecotus auritus (assembly GCF_963455305.1). NCBI lineage: Eukaryota > Metazoa > Chordata > Mammalia > Chiroptera > Vespertilionidae > Plecotus > Plecotus auritus. The sequence goes on along the minus strand of NC_137772.1, from coordinate 139,866,512 downwards.
ATCAAAGAACTGAAAATAAATATTACCAAGGAAAAACCAGGATAGAAATCCCCAAATGTGGCTAGATTAAACAAAATATAGACAAATAGTCCAAAAAACTTATAAGTTTTAAAAACTTGCACTTAGGAACTCAACATACTTACTCTAAAAGCAAAGAGAGGCTGCGTTAATGATAAAAAATTCAGATAAATGGGAAATAATGATTTAGTATTAACTCTTGGAAAAGAAAGGGGCTTATGTAGAATCATGCAAAATAGAAAGTATCGAGCAATGATGATTTTTTTTTGAAGAGAGAACATTTAAATCTATAGCACTTAAAGAAACTTGTCAATAAAAAACACATCTAAATAATTATATATTTAAAAATATATGTAAGCAAATAGTAAAATAGTATCAATTACTACGTTTAATGCCCAAATCTCTTCTTTTTATTGTCCATAAGATTTTCTTCTTTGTTATAAAAGGACTTCAAGATTCTTATTTCAATAACTGTCATAAGTATTGCCCTTCAGCACTATTCTCATGGCAGCTATCATGAGCTCCCTACACATGTCTAGAATAAGAAACTTGTTCAGACTTCAGTCACCAAAGCCTTAGATTTGTCATTTCCTATTACTATTAACACAGTTTTTAAGTTTTATTTCTAAGTCTTCAAGAAGCAAATATGAGAGGCTTTTGATCTATTACATACTATCATATTTAAAGTTTTACTAGTAAAAATAATTGTTTCTCAAAGTTCTGCTGTTGTAAGGCAGAACTAGGTTTTCTATACTTAAGTATGATTTTAAGCATCTAGTTGACCAGTAGCCCCAAAATTTGCACTTACAAATAGCAGGACAAATATGTACAAAGTACTCACTTCAACAGTCTCGATTTTCCCCTCATGGGAATGTGGTGTTCTTGGATAGATGTCAAAAAGATGTGGTGGTGAATCAAAATGTAATCTTTTGAGATTTCTTTTAAGAACATCTTTAGAATTCAGTTCATCAAAGTTAGTCCTCCATAATAAAATCTGTTAAAAAAAATTAAACAAGTTGGCAATTTATTGACTTGCATATACAATCAATAGAACTGATTTTTTTAAAAAATGAATATACAAAATTGCCTTTCAAAATAGGATATACAAAACTGCCTTTCAAAATAGGAAGACTAGATAAATATTTCAACATTACTACTTCTCAATACTTTTTTAAGGGTGAGAGATTTACCTGTTTGAGAATTGCCTTCATGTTGTTTAAAATTCATATTAAGAAAATATCATTACTTTAAAATCCTCTTTTTTTCCTAAAGCCCAAAACCACGTTGTCCACGTCATTCAATAAATCTGACTATGAATGACTTTTGGCTATTTTAAGTAAATGCAAACTTGCTGCATAAACAATTTAAATTTACAATCCTCAAGAACCTTTAACATTTCAAACACAAGATACAGATAAAATATTAGGCAACAATTCAAGTGAAAGTGCTACATTAATATTTGGCATACAATAAGTATCAGTTATATGTATAAGTGTAAAGACAAGCAAAGAAAATAACTGCTATTTGAGTTCCAAGAATTATCAAAACTGTCATGATTTCAGCTATGAAATAGTAGATGTCCTGGCATTAAGATAAAATATAAATTCATTAATATTCATTGGAACATATACAAACAAGCTGGTTGTGAAAATCTGTGCTGAGGTCTTGGATTCCTTTGCCCGGCCTAACCTAATCAAAGAGGGAGCTGAAAGACATACAAACCTGCATATCTGCGCCTCCTGATGAAAATAGCTCTCCACCTTTTGAAAATGAAACAGTAAAAACAGGTCCCTAAGATATAAATGGAGATAAAAGAAAAGTTACTTGGTGATGTGTTCTCATGGCCAAGTGTACTGTGAATATTAATTTTTTTCTAATTTATATAGACTATTGATGCAATAAGCCTGAGAGAACATACCTAACTGCTAGCAACTAATGCAGGTAGAGTGAAGGTTATCAAAGAACCAACCCAATTATATCAAAACACATATAAATGATATTAAATGAAAAAGAAATTATAATAAAAATTTTAAAATACACTTTTTTTTTCCTTTTTAAAGAAAAGCTTGTACATGTGTAAGTTAACAAGAATTTCTGTTAAGACTGTCTGGCTTTGGACTCTTCATTCAACAGATCACTAGCAGAAACTAAATGATAACTCTGAGAGTGATAAGAATGAAGCTACATGAAAAAAAAAGGCCATATTCCCGTTTTCTGACTTCAATAGGCTTCATTCAGTCGCCCTTCATGTGGGCAACAGTGAGCCACTAATATTTTTAAAAGCAGGATATAGATAGGAGGAGAGCTGTGATGAAAACTGATGTCACAAACACTTTGTAAAGCATATGACTGTCTAACCACTATACCGTGTACCTGAAACTAAAACAAAATAATATTGAATGAAAATTGATGTTGTGAGAGAAAACAAGATGGTGGCATAGGTAAACACCTAAACTGCTGCCTCGCACAACAATTTCAAAACAACTAAAAGACAAAACAGACATCATCCAGAACCACAGGAAAGCTGGCTGAGTGGAAATTCTACAACTAAAAGGAAAGAGAAAAGCACACGGAGATTCAGAGGAACTGCAAAAGGCTGAGGTATGGAGATGCGCGCGCGCAGAGTACTGGTGGCTGAGTGCATGGCTGGCTTTCTCAAGTGGGAGGGAGACGGAAACCCCCGACTGCTCTGAACTCCAGTTCAGGGCGAGACCCTGGGGACCCAGACTCATACTGGGGGAATCTGGACTGCCAGGAAAAGAGAAAAGCACACTGAGACTCAGGGGAGCTGCGAAAGGCAGAGGTCCGGAGGCGCAAGCGCAGAGAGGACTGACTGCTGAGTGCGCGGCTGGCTTTCTCAAGCAGGAGGGAGACGAAAGCTCCCAAGTGCGCTGAACTCCAGTTCAGGTTGAGACTCTGGGAACCCAGACTCATTCGGGGAGAAACTGGACTGTCTGGCAGTGGGCGAAACTCGAGGGCAGCTTTCTCTTAGAGGTGCTTGCAGCGATTACCACAGGACACTGAGACACAGGGGCCTATTAGGGCAGGGCTGACGGGAAGCCAAGGCTGTCTGCTCCACCCTGAGACTCCACCCCATCCAAGCTGAGCACAGAGGTTTTTGTAACTTTGCAAGCTTTGTCTCATAAGGGTGTCTTCAGCACAGAAGTTCTCCCAGCGTAGACACAGCTGATCCTCACTGCCAATTGGCCTGGAGGTCAATTCCTCCCAGTGATACCAACAACAATCAAGGCTTAACTACAACAAGGCTGTGCACACAGTACACAAAGGGGTGCACCAAGAGTGTCCACCTCAGGTAACTGGGGAGGCTGAGCCACTGGGCCCTATAGGACACCTAGCACACAAAGCTATCCTACCAACTCAGGGAAGCAGTGAAAATGCAGAGACAAAGAAACAGATCACAAATGAAAGAAATGGAGGAAAGCAAACGACTGGATATAGAGTTCAAAACCATGGTTATAAGGTTTTTCAAGAATTTCCTAGAAAAGGCTGATAAATTTAGCGAGACCCTCGAGGATATGAAAAAAGACCAACTAGAAATTAAACATACACTGACTGAAATAAAAAATATTATACAGAGACCTAACAGACTAGAGGACCGCAAGAATCAAATCAAAGATTTGAAATACAAAGAAGCAAAAAACACTCAACCGGAAAAGCAAAAAGAAAAAAGAATCCAAAAATTTGAAGATAGTGTAAGGAGCCTCTGGGACAACCTCAAGCATACCAACATCCGAATTATGGGGGTGCCAGAAGAAGAGAGAGAGCAAGATACTGAAAACCTATTTGAAGAAATAATGACAGAAAACTTCCCCCACCTGGTGAAAGAAATAGACTTACAAGTCCAGGAAGTGCACAGAACCCCAAACAAAAGGAATCCAAAAAGGACCACACCAAGACACATCATAATTAAAATGCCAAGAGCAAAAGACAAAGAGAATATTAAAAGCAGCAAGAGAAAAACAGTTAATTACCTACAAGGGAGCACCCATACGACTGTCAGCTGATTTCTCAACAGAAACTATGCAGGCCAGAAGGAAGTGGCAAGAAATATTCAAAGTGATGAATAGCAAGAACCTACAACCAAGATTACTCTACCCAGCAAAGCTATCATTCAGAATTGAAGGGCAGATAAAGAGCTTCACAGATAAGAAAAAGCTAAAGGAGTTCATCAACACCAAACCAGTATTATATGAAATGCTGAAAGGTATTCTTTAAGAAGAGGAAGAAGAAGAAAAAGGTAAAGACAAAAACTATGAACAACAAAGTGACAACAAATACATATCTATCAAGTGAATCTAAAAATCAAATGAATAAAAAGTCTGATGAACAGAATAAATTGGTGAATATAATAGAATCAGGGGCATAGAAAGGGAGTGGACTGACAATTCTCGGGGGAAAAGGGGTGTGGGGGGTGCAGGAAGAGACTGGACAAAAATCGTACACCTATGGATGAGGACAGTGGGGGTGGGGGTAAGGGCAGAGGGTGGGGTGGGAACCGGGTGGAGGGGAGCTATGGGGGGGAAAAAAGAGGAACAATTGTAATAATCTGAACAATAAAAATTTATTAAATTTAAAAAAAAAGAAAATTGGTGTTGCAATTGTGAGATGATGGATTGAAGTAAGAATGAATGGTTGGAGGCCAGTTAGGAAGTTACTGAAATTATTTGGGTGAGAGGTAATGAGAACGTGAAATTGAGCAATGACTATGAAGTTGGACAAGACTACACTTGGCACAGTCACAACATGCATAGCCTCTAGGTCAACTTTTCAATCCAGATAAGAGTAATTATTTCTCATTTCAAAATATCAGTATATTCTGTTCTGTTAATGTGTCCTTAATCTATACAAGAAAACTTCTAAAAAAAAACCTTATATTTTTTAAGTTGACAACCCCACAGATTTAGGTTACTAAAGCCCCATAAACATCTTTTTCCTCCACATTGTGAAAAATTCCACTGCTGTGTATAAATTTTTCTTCTAAAATACTGTTTATCTTTTTTTCTATTAATCTATTTCCATGGATATTTTAATCCTTGGCTACTTTTATTAGTTATTTATTCAGCTTAAATACACACATGAGCTGGTTCGTGTCTATTTCTGCTTCACACTAACACAGCTGCAGAGCAAATGACAAAGCAAGCAGGAAGCCAAGCAAGATATATGAAGGCCGAAAAAAGCCCTTCTCCCCTAGACCACTGAGCCCATTTTATTTCTGGATATAAACTGCTTATACTTGGTTAAAAGGAAGTATCTAGTACTTTTTAAGAAGGGTGCATTCTAAAAAATTTAGAGGCGTTTGAATATTTACCCAGAAAGGAGGATTAGTTTACAATATCAGGGGTCCTCAAACTACAGCCCGCAGGCCACATGCGGCCCACCGAGGACATTTATCCAGCCCGCCGGGTGCCGCTGCCTGTCCTGCTTAGCAGCCGACTCGTCCCAGGCCCGCAGTGCGCATAGGAATTTGTCCATAGTTTTTTTTTTAAACTATAGTCCAGCCCTCCAACGGTCTGAGGGACAGTGAACTGGCCCCCTGTTTAAAAAGTTTGAGGACCGCTGAAACTTAAAAAAGTTTTTCTTTAGTGTGTTATATGCCAGGGTGTGTGTGTGTGTGTGTTTGTGTGTAATTGAACAAGCTCAATAAATAGGACCTCACTTCCCCACTGGGTTCTAAACCAATTGAGAAATAAGTAAAAAAAAATAAGGTATATGAGAGTCAAATATCACCTTTCTTACTGCTTAAGGTTTTGCAAAGAAAGAATGTGGCTTTATGTGTGCAATTGGGCTTTCTAGATCTGAATACCAGAATGAGTCAGATCTGAGTGCCCAGTCACAGGCAAGACTGGACAAGGGCAGGCCTCCCCACAATAAGTATCAGAGGAAAAGTGAGGGCAGGCTTACTTCCAAGAGCAGAAGTCATTGGGCTCTACTTGTTAAATTTCCCCTTTTAATCTCACCAGACTAGTGAAAGAAATGACTGTGGGGTGTAGGAGGCTGAGTGTCAGAGCTAGTGGGACAGCCTCCACATGAGAAGAAAGATCAGAGGTTGGGAAAAATGTATCTATCACCACTTAACCAGTTAAACCTAAACTACATCCTGATGAAGATAATAGTGAAAGATTAATTTAATGGCTATAAAAGATACATATTGATTTTGACAAGAATTACAATAAATATTATTTCTAAGAGTTGCTTCTAGAGGATAAAAGCATCATCTTCGAGGCAAAAATATTTATGACAGCAGCAATGTATGCTATACTTGGAAAAATAATAAAGGCATATAATAAAATGGATCAAAACTTTAAAATATATATCATTTAAAAAACAAAAATCTCAGTATTAGTACCGAATGTCCTTGAAGTGTATATATGAGCCTTCCTTCTAGTAGATCCAGAATCTTAAGTGTACCATCTGAAGAAGCAGTGATGAGATAGTTACCCGAAGGATGGAATGATACACAATTAACTCCGCCACTGTGAACTGATTTGTAGAAAATAAAGCAAAAATTTTAGAGAACAATTCTTAATTCTACCGGTAAAGATGCCCCTTGGATCTATTACCAATATTAGGTTGAAAACAAAAATCAACTAAAGGCAATGTCTCCACAACACCAAATTTCTAAGTAGCTTACTAAAACAAATAAGTAATTTGGCATCATATAGCTTGAGTATCCAGCTAATGAGAAAGAATAGCTTTCAATATGAGAATATGTCATGGAAAGATGATCTTGTAAACCACATAACTAAAAGTCTTCAGATATATTACCAATATAACCAACAGTTAATTATTACCGGCTCACATAAGGTATACAACCTTGCCTTAAGCTAAATTTAGTAATCAATTAGTAGCTTGGTAATAATGGGTAAAGTGTGGAGATAGTAGTATATTTGGAGAAGGGCACAATCTTGCCAGTTTGAGCAATCATTTCTCATTTCACCATCCTTCCAATAGGAGGCAGTATAACACAATGATGGAAAGTGCAAACAGAAAGACCCAGGTCAATTTTCAATTCTTCTAGGTCACTTAGCCTCTTTAAGCCTCAATTTCCTTATCTTTAAATGGGAGTAATAATAATACCGCCTCTTGGGGCTGTTGTGAAGATTTATCAGTGTAGCTACATGGTAAATATTACACTTATTAAGTCTGAGAAATGTGGACTTAATGTAAACTCAATATAAACCAAAAAATTGATTTATTTCTCTTTTAACTTGAATACATAGGCACAGTCAGATGTTGTTTTCTACCAGTTATAACAAGTATTTGTGCCAATTTCTATCCCCGACTTCTCATAATTATATAATCAGAGTTACTCCAGCAAATAACCAGAGTTTGCAAGTCTCACAGTAATCTCTTTCTTTTTTCTTTATAGTCCTGGCATCATTTTTAAGGTGCCTCCACCTCCCTCTCCACTCTGACATCTACCCCAGCTTCTCAGACCATGCTGCTGATGGGGGCTAACTTTAGTCCGTTCAAAGGCAGCCCGTGACTCTTATTAAGAGGGCCAGACCACACTGAGAAGGATAGTCTGTCAGTTGAAGAGTTTCCCAGGAATCCACTCAACAACTGAATTCTTTTGTTATAGAAACTGTACCTTGATAATGCTGGAGTAATTTGTTTAATCGTATATCCCAGATTTTCACAGTATGATCAGAACCTGCTGAAGCTATGCATGTACCATTAGGGCTAAAATCCACAAAATTTGCAAACCTAGGAGGAAAGGATAAGATGGCTTCATATTTTGATTTCTTTACTTTCATTTCTTTATTTGAACTGTAATAAATTAAATGTCTCCTTATTAAACCACATCACATAAATGCAAAAATAGAATGGACTTACCCTACAGAATCTGAGAAATTACTGACACACTGCTTACTTGTGGTATCCCAAATTTTAATAGTTTTATCCTCACTACATGATACAATTAGTCTTCCATCGGGTGAAAATCTGGAAAGCACAAGAAAGAAGATTGTTTCTGTGAAATGCTCCTGATAATCACAATCACAGCCATCACACTCCCACCATACACAAGTCAGGCTGTACATATTAAATATTGGAGACCACTGTTACCACAACATGTAGCAAAGTCTTATTCTGCAACCACCATCTTTTCAACTAAAAATAAGCACGACAAAGGACACTGATAGGCCATTAAAAGGTCAAATCACACTATATAGATTAACCAAGGTTCTTCTCCTTTCATTCTTTTATTTAAGTAATTTAGTTTTATGGCACCTGTTCTAGTTTTTTGGTTCATCTCTGCACTCCTTTCAAGCCAAGTACCTTGCCTTTTTCTTTCTTTCTTTTTTTTTTTTTTTTTTGCCATGTACCTTGCTTTTTAAAAAATCTTTACTTCTTTCTCCTATACTTGTCATTTTTTGGTGTTATCCATATGACCCAAGAGAGCCTTTATTGTTCATCCCTCCAACCCTGTAGTTAAGCTTTTTGAAAGAAAAGGACTTGTGTGTTTAGAATTATAATTAAATTATATCATCAACAAAAGAACCAGCTCCCCAAATCCGTAAGTTCTTGGACATGAGGAGGCCAGAGAGCTCCACTGGACTGAAAGTAGGACAACTCATTAACATGGAATGGAAACTCCTTCATGGACACACCTATCATCCACATGCCCCATTAAAACAAATGACAAAATTCTCACATGGCTTGTCTACTGTTTTTATGCTCTCCTTTCATTTTAAGATCCTTTCAAAGTTTCCCCCTGCCCTAAGTGCCTTAAGTGCCTTTTTAGGATAGAAGAGCAAAAGACAAAAAAATTTTCTTTGACTACTATAAATTATGAATAGTATTATCGTCATTAATATTTTAGTGATAACAAAACCCAAAAAAAGACGAATTTAGGTCACAGACTAAATTCTAAGATTATGTTTCAATCTTATTTGTATTTCCCTCTATGCCCAGATTACTGTAAGTCATCAATTGTGGGTGTGGATTATAATTAAAGGCTTTTCTTTTTATTCTCTCATTTGATCCTCTCCTCCCTTCCTGTTCTTAAGGCTGAACTAAGAATAATTCTCCCTGACAGAAACTTGGGATATGGCACCTATGGATTCTCACCATTAAAAAAAGAAAAGACACAGAAGCACAATTAATTTCTATGTAAAATAATCTTTAAAATTCAAGAAAATATGTAGAGGGCCCCCTGGGAAGGCACATGGGCATTCTTTGATTATTGTCAGCTGAACCCAGTGGCGTCGGTAAAGCCACGCCTTGGGAACATGCCTTGCCAAAAGGGCAAGGGTGATGTAGCTTGACCTTCATTTCAGCCCATGGTGTGGGGAAGTGGGTTTTGATATCTAAATCTAGCCTAGCACCAGGAATGCTCAGGGCCTACTCAAGAATGCAAATAATCTCCTTTGTCTTGACCTTTGGTGAAAATTCCTGGTATTTGGGGTATAAAATAAACACACTGCATTGGCTCTGGGTCACTGTCTCTCCATCAGAAGAGGGCAGCAGTCCACTGGGCCCCAGCTTTTCTTTCTATCTCTGTGTCTTGTCTCTTTCTTTTATTTCTCAATCCCCAGCCACCTCTACTCAGGAATTGGACCCACTCTCTAGCAGCGCTGGATGCGAAAACGAGAGAAAATAGTTACAAAAATAATCTTGTAAGAAAATATCTTCCATGATGGTAGTTCAGGGTAATTTTATAATAATGTAATATATTATTAATCTTTTCCAGCAGAAAATATGTGATGAAGATTCAAATATGAAGGACAATATTCTAGAAATGCTCCAAACAGATGAAATTTATTTTACACAGACCCTGGGGATAAGAAGCCTACTCAGTATCCCCATGAAAATAAACTTTACATAATAATGTAAACAACTAATTCAAGGAATTAAATTGCATCTCTTAAGAAGCCATCTCTAAAAAAAAAAAAATACCTAATGTGAATATTTCTTCAAATGGTAAGAATATTTCTGAGATGACTTGATTCTTACATTTTAAGAGAGCAATGATGAAAAAAAGTAATAAAATGGAATGATCAAATTAAAAACAAAGTACGGAAATCCTCACCCTACATTATTGACTAAATCCTACCACCACCACCATCATCACTATCCTGCTAACCCTATAGCAACTCTTTTAATCCTCAATCAACCCTACAAAACAGGTGCTATTGCTAGCCTCAATTTACAGATGTATAAATAGAGTACATAAAGGATCAGTAACGGCCAGAGTCACACAACCAGGAAGATGAGAACCAGACAATCTGGCTCCATAGCTAAACTCTCAGTCACTCTGCTGGGTCCCTACTGAAAGGGAAGTGTCTTCTACTGGCCAAAGGATTTGGGACACACAAAGTTCTGTGTGGCTTTTGTGTGACCAAAGAAGGCCCTAAAGTGGAGAAGCATGAGACAGTGCTCCTCAGATGCTACGTGATCAGCTCTGACAGGCTAACCACTGGATTACCCTTTAATAAAAATCTGCTTCATTACCATACACTGTGCGTTCCAGACAAGTTTATGAGAAGGACATTCATTCATTCATTCAAATATTCACTGAGCACCTGCCAGAACCGGCACTGGACAATGTCCTGGGTAAAAGGAATATAGTGGCAAATGAAATGGAGATCCCTGTGTTCAGGAAGCTTTTAGTGTAGGGAGTTAACAGGAGGGAGGGCACACAAATAATATAGTTGTAGACAGTGATAAAACAAAAATGTGCCAATTTATCATTAGAAACTCCATCGAAGAAACATGTTTTTAAAGCAACTTGTGAAAATGAGAAAGGAGGTATACTAGCCAGATAGAATTCATCCTAAGAAGGAGGGGCTATAAATAAGAGACATTTTTCAAACTAGAAATTCATCTTGAGCAGGATGGGTTATAGTCTGAGAGAAGCTTCCCCATGCTAAAGAAAGGAAGGGAGGGCAAACATCAATAAATAGAGAAACAGAGGAGGTAGTGGGAAGAAGCTGGCAGCAGAGGGAGAGGTTTCTACCTCCAACTCCACATGACCAGAGAGGGATTCAGGGTCAAGGCCGCGCCCCTCCTCTGGACACTATATTATAATCCCTGCTTTCTGCATATTTTTTTGCCTTTGGAAGGGTTGAAAGTAAAGATGGTGGCTTGTATCTTCTCCTCACCCTTCACCTTTAATTAGATTCATAAAAAAAAATAAGCAAGCACCAATAAAATGGGCTTTTCTTTGCCCTGACTTTGATCAGGGCTCTGAGACATCAATAGATTTCTAATTCTCTAATTCAGTACCACCAACAGCCCTTTAAAACTTCCAGAGACTGTGTCACCAAAATGGATATTATATTAGTCAATGCTGACTAATGGATCAGGAGATGTGGACTGTCTATAAGGTATTTGAGAAGTTAACTGAACTACTTACTATTCAATCCTTCAAAATGTATTGGTACCCATTTGAGAAAATAAGGAAATTCTTGAATACTTTCCAGAAAAACTGGTTCACCTTTCCTTGAAAGCAGCCTAAGAGTTATATGATAGGAGACCTTTAACTTGGAATCTATGGAGTTCCCAAAACTATATGTACTAGTAAAACTGCATGTCTATATGTACATAAATAGTTATTCATTCATTAGACAGCCAAATGGGCCCATGAACCATGAGATGTTTTACAGTAGTTTCATAAGAAATCAAAATTTTCATTTAAATATTTCTTATCATTAGAATAAGTATTCTATAAAAACAAATTTCTAGCCCTCAGCATTGTGAGACCAGAGTGGGCATTGTCCATGTCCTTTAAGAAACAAATAATTAGTAAGTGGTATTCTGAAGTCAGCAGTATTCAACAGGAGAGGGAAGAAGCAAAAAGCAGTGGAAATAAGACTGCCCAGTTAATACAGATTCCTGAATTGTAGGGTCAATTTTGCAACTGCCCAGCTCTGTAACCTTGTGAAACTCATAACCCCCCTGGCCACCACTTTCTATTTGGATAATGTGAGACTTTGGATTGCATTAAGACCTCAAACTTTCATAGACTCAAATGAAAAGTAGTTTCAGTTTGCTTTAATGGGGTTGTGTTTACATACTGAAGTTGAAGTTCAAGACAATAAACAAAACATTTATGTTTTTTTAAGTGCTGGTCAGCATTAGAAGAGAAACCATCTGTTGCAGTAACAGGATTCATTCCTGCAACTGTTGAGAGACAAAAAACAGATGAAAGAGTTATAAAAACATTTAAGTATGCTAATTATTTGTTGGGTCATCCATCATTTATGTGCCCAGACTTCTCTCCTGGATCTCCACCCTTAAGTACAATTGCCTACTGGGTGTCTCCTCTTGGATAGCCCTAGGCACCCCTGACTCTGAACTTGTCCAAACCTAAACTCACCTTCCTCCTCAGACAGCTTCTTCTCCAGTGTTACTTTCCTGAATAAATGGTTTCTGAAGTCAGAAACCTAGCAATCATGCTGGATTCCTCTTTCCCCTCCACTCCCCTACATTCTAATCCATGATTAGCCCCATCTCTTCAAACCACAATGGGTCCTGCTACTTCCATTCTCTACATGCAAGAAAAGTGAACTTTAAATTAGAAATCAAATTTTCCAAATTAAAATCCTTTGGTGGCTTCACATTTCCCTTGGGAAAAAGTCTGACATCCTTACCACTGCTTATCAGGTCCTCTGAATCTGCCCTCCTGTCTCTTCATCTTTATCACTGCCCTCTTTCTGACACCACACCCCTCTTTTTTCTCAGGACCTTGCTCCTGCCTCAGCTGTTTCCTGTTTGTTCCCTATGCCTCAAATACCTCCCCACTACTCTTTATCTAGTTTGAATTACCTAAAAGGATCTTATTCCTTCAAGTCTCCGCTCCCCTCACTTCTTCATGAAAAGCCTTCCTAAATTCCCCACCCGTCCCCCCTCCCGCGGTTAACTCCTCAGGAGGTGTTCTTAACATGACTCAAATGCACACGCCTCCCTTACAGCCACGTGTTGTGTTTACTTCCCTAACAAAATGTAAGCCCCAAGACCACATCCGTCTTATTCACAGTTGTGTCCCTAGGCACAGTGCACGGTATTGACTACATCCTCAGCAAACATTTAGGGCATAAGAAAAAAACTTTCTAAGGGAATTCACACTAACTTAGAATTATAGTCAATGAGAGCTTATACTTAAAATCCTTGTAATTTGTCACACAATATGAGCATACTTAATGCCACTGAACTATATATTGAAAATGGTAAATTTTATCTTACATATATTTTAGCATAATAACAAAAATATCTTCAATTTAGATGGCTTATGTTTCCTAAATTTTTTTAAGTGCGCTCATGTAACACTACCAACAAATGAAAATTAAAGGCAGATTTTCCCCCTAAAAATTAATGCCGTAAAAGCAATAATGTTGGAAAAGTCTCATTAGGTTCTACTTATTTTTGACTAAGAATACCATAAAGATACCTAAATTATCTCACATTATACATTATCTTTTAAAACTCAGGGCTACAATAATCCTAACATTTATTTATTTATCTATTTATTTATTTATTTATTTTAATAGTCTATTTATTTATTTATTTATTTTTAAAAATTCTTTATTGTTGAAAGTATTACATATGTCTCTTTTTTCCCCCATTGACCTCTTTCCACCCACTCCCACCCCCCTGCACAGGCCTTCACCCCCGCTACTGTCCGTGAATCCTAACTTTTAAAAGAATTATTTTGCCCCTATCACAGGTAATAATTCTCCCCCATATATATATTTCAAATGATAAATGTTTTTTCTTCATTACTCAAGAAGTTCTGACATATATAAAATTAATTCAAGAGTACAGAGTGATACATTAAGGATGCATATAGTAACTTTTAGAGATTACCAATAAAAAAACACACAACATGGACAAAGAATAAAGCTAAAATGCCTGCAGAGGAAATAAAATGGGATACTAAGAAATACTCAATTAACCCAAAAGAAAAGCAGGGAAAAGAAATAAACAAATGAGATAAACAGAAAACAAAGAGCAAAATGGTAGACTTAAACCTAATCATAGGACTAGTTACATAAAGTTAAACAGAATACACATGCCAATGAAAAGATGGAGATTTTCAGACTCAAGTACTTGAAAATAAAGTTATCCTCTGATAGTTAAATATATAAAATGCATATATAAAAGGAGGATAGTAGTTACTATATAAAAAACTATGTGCAAATATGTGAAATGACTTTTGGACACAACCTAAACATGACTCCAGTATAATCCTGAGGAGGAAAAAACTGGAATGTGAGGGTAATTAATAGCTGACATTAGTTACATTCATTAACCTGTTTATTCATGATGACTATGAAGAAGGTACCCCTTTGTACCAAATTGCAAAAGAGCAGACAAAGGCCCTGAGAGGTTATGTCATGTTCCCAGGATCACATGCTGGTAAGCCCATGCTCTTAGCTACTTCCTGCTATCTCTCTGCTGAAACTAAGCAACAAAACTGCACTACCTGAAAGTGGGAGGTGCCCAGTGACAGCATGTCTCCTGCCAGGCCCAGGGAGAGGGTACCTGGCCAGCAGAAGTGATCCTGCTGGTTCCTTGGCAGGTGTGTATATGTGGCAAAGATAGGTCCACCTCACTATCCCAACCCGAGGAAACTATCAAGATTTTTTTCAACAAACTCTCTTGCTTTGGTTCCAGGGCTCACTGAAGTCTTACTGTGACTTTCTTGGCAAGGGAAGAAGACCCTGACTGAGGCACACAAATCTTCTAGTCCACTTGAAAGTTAGTGTTGTCACTGTAGATAACTAAACTGGTATCTGGCTTATGTTTCCTAAATTTTTTTAAGTGCGCTTAGATTCCCTTTGAGCTTTCTCACCTCTGGGTAAAGAGCGGAAACAGGACTTCTAGTCCTTCAGACTTTGGAAGAAAGTCCTGGACTAGGATGACCCTATTAAGGCTGTATTTTCACAGGAAGTTGCACAAACACTCTGAGAGGCTGAGCCTGAGCAGTCAACTGGACCTTCTCAATTCTCTTTGTCTTTAACAGCAGTAAGTTGAGCCAAGAAAAAACACTGTAATAAATATGTGAGAAGAATCTCTAAGCTTCCTGTAGACCACCTATAAGGAAAGTTGCCAAGAAGATGAAATCTTTATTCATTCAATTTAACCCAATTATTTATCTAAGAACATTCTTCCAGAGAGTTCTCTGGAGTATTTCATATGAATCACTCCCTCCAAACAGTAAGAAAGCAAATGATTTTTAAAAACAAACCTCAGAACCACAATGTACCAGCAAGATAAAAGCATCCCATTAACACCAGTTGTGCTGAGTATAAAAATTATCAACCTGAACAGAGGTAGACCAAAATGGAAAAAGAAAGTAGTGAAGCCATGTGAACATTCCCCATGCAAGATGCACTGCAGTACTCCTGAATTTGATACAAAGAATCCACAAAAATAACTCCTGCCTCAAGAGAACGCCCACCAAAGCTACCTGGTCAGATTCATCGATTCATTCAAACACGTTTTTGTACAACTCTGAGCCTTCCCCACTCTATGACTAATACTCTACAGTGCTCCTCCCACTGTATCTGATTCTACCCCGGAACACTCTTCCCGACTCTGCCTCACTAGCTACTTCACTTCAGTCAATGTTCCTTAGAAAAGACACTTCCCCGACCACTATCTGTGAAATACCACCCCCACCCCATCACTCATGTTACCTACCCTACAGTATTTTCCTGCAGAGCACATATCACTAATATATTGTTTACTGTCTCATCTCTCTTTGGTAGAAGGTTCTCTATTAGCACAGGAATTTTGTATTTTGCTCCCTGTAGTATCTATACAATTTAGAACAGTGCCTGAAAAGAGAATGCAACATGAATAAAATATCTGTAATTCAAAGTCTAATAGGAAAGGGAGGCCTAAACTGACAGACTTCATAAACCGAGCAATGTGGCAGCACAAGGAATCAACAAACTCAGCCTGGGAGATTCCAAACACTTCTTGGAAGAAGAGATGCAGAGCAGGATTGTGAAGGGAGGGTGGGATCTGGATTATTCCAGGTGTTTCAGGCAGCATGTGCAAAGGCACAGATTATAACGGAACCTCACACACGTGGGTAGCTGTAACAAGGTGAATGGTGAAAGGGACAAAGGATGAGGCTGGAACAGAAGGCAAGCAGATGTGCCAGGGCAAGGAGTCAGAATGCTTTTAAGCTGAGGAGCAGCATGATGGGATTTACATTTCAGAAGGTCTCTTTGGAGGCAGTAGGGGGTGGGGAAAAAGGCTGAATGAAGGCAAATCTGTAGTCAAGGAGGACATTTAGCAGGTTATTGCAGAAGTCTCTACAAGAGCCAGTGATGCTAAAAATTGAGACAGTGGTGTTGGCCTGGAGATAAAGCAGGTGTCTTGAGTGCACATGATCAATGTGAGGATAACTCCCACTTTTACAAAACTCTGCTCCACTACCACTTCCTATGGAAAGTGTCTTTATTTTATTTTTTGTTAATTCTCACCCAAGGATACTTTTCCCATTGATTTTTAGAGAGAGTGGGAGGGGGAGAGACAGAGAGAGAGAAACATGGATGTGAAAGACATCGATTGGTTGCCTCCCGCACATGTCCAGACTGGGGCTGGGGATGGAGCCTGGTGCCCTTGACTGGAACTGAATCCGAGGCCCTTCAGTCCACGGGTCAACACTCTATCCACTGAGCCAAACTGGCTAGGACTGGAAAGTGCCTTTAAAAAAAAAGCAAAAGGAAATTTTTTCCAGGCTCATATCTCCCCTCCCCCACACACGTGCTAATAATTCCAGGTATAGCTGTATCCAGAAACTACACCATGTAACTAGACAGCCATTCATTCTGCTTTATCTCACAGTTCTGCTCCCCTTGGAATCAGCATCATTCCCATGACATCCCTCAGCAGCTACAGGCTTAACTGAGCCTAGAGGAAGCAATCCCAGAGGAAAGTCCTGCGGTCCCAACACGACTCACTAACTCCTAGAGGAGGGAGATGCTCTGATCTGCATGGCAGGCCTGAGAAGAATGCCTACGGCTGGAGCTGGAGATAGGGCCTCTCCAGCACATGCGTAACACGGGAATGGGCCGTGGGGGAGGGCTGGTTCCTCAGGGAAAACTCGGGCACCATTACCACCCTATGGGGAATGGATGCCAGGCAGACAGCCATGAAGAGTCCCACCATCGCTTTCTTTTTGTGAATGGATAAGGAATAATATTTGCAGTGGTTCCTCCCCATTCCCAAACTGCTCCCTATCTAAAGGGGCCCAGCTGGAGGAATGGCAGCCCTAGGGCTCCACTCAGTCCCCAACACAGTCAACTTGTATTTCTCATCCTCACAACAGTCTGCAGAGGTTGAGAGAGCCATAACCTAACTTGCCCAGTGTAACAAGGCGGTTCAGGTAGGCATGTGAATCTTGGCATGGACCCTCTTACTGTAGTCGTGCCGGTTAAAAGACCAATCAGAAAAGAAGAGCTCAGAAATGATCATGTTTCTTCCCAATTCCAAGCCCTCGTGTCTTTGTATTTCCTGTAGGATGAAGTAAAATCTTTTCATATCATCCAGTGACCCTGAGCCTTCCCCACCTCCTCTCCGACCTTGTCCCACTTTGCTTCCTGTGTCTAGCCATAGCTGAATGAATAATACATGTTCCCAGAACACACTCTAAACTCCCAGGCTACAGTGCTTACTCCTGCTGATTCCTTCCATGGACCGGTTTACCACCCTCTTCCCATCTGAAAATATCCAGCTGTCTCCCCTTCCCCTTTCCTTTCCTCAGTTTTGGGCCAGGAATACCTTCCTTGACTTTTCCTCACACAAGTCTAGTTCAACGTCCACTCAGAGATTCCCTTATCATCTTATGTATCATCTTCTCATAGGACACACCATTTTATAATTATTTGGTATCTTATTCCTACCCTTGAACTGTAAAAGCTCCTTGAGGCTAATACTGTTTCTTTCAACTCTAGACCTAGCACAGATATGTGATACAGACTGGGCATTATGCTTACTAAAGGAATATTTTGAAGACCAAAATTTCACTTCATTGGTGACCTTTCAACCTTTCATAAATTCTTCTGCTCTTTGTTTTCTATTTATCTCATTTGTGTATTTCTTTTCCCTGCTTTTCTTTTGGATTGAGTAATTCTTAGTATCCCATTTTATTTCCTCTGCAGGCTTTTTAGCTTTATTCTTTGCCCATATTGTGTGTTTTTTATTGGTAATCTCTACAAGTTATAATATGCATCCTTAATGTATCACTCTGTACTCTTAAATTAATTTTATGCCATTTTATATATGTCAGAACTTGTAAAAGTTCTGTTAGAACTTACCAAAATATATCTTCATTTACCTACCTCTTATATCTACATATGATATCAGCCCATAATACATTAAGCAAACATTTCTCAAAGAAATAAGAAACAAAAAGTCTATTAATAGTATGTACCCTTATATTTACCTTTTCTAGCACTCTTTATTCCTTTGTGTACTAGTAGATTCAAGTTTCCATTTGGTATCATTTCCCTTCAGCCTAAAAAACTTCATTTACTATTCTTATAGTGCAGGTCTATTGGTAATAAATTCTCTCAACTTTTTGTTTATCCTCTTTAAAGGATATTTTTGCTGAGATGTTGAATTCTAGTTCAGTGGGTACTTTTTCTTTTAGGACTTTAAATACGTCATTCCAGTGTCTTCTGGTTTGCATTTTTTAATATGAAGGTGGAGATCATTTTTATTCTTACTCCCCTATATGTAATCTGTTCAACTCCCAGTCATTGTTCTCTGCCAAGCCTCAGTCCCCTGTGCATAAACAGCTTTGTATTTGACCAAACACTCAGTGGGATTCATAGGTATAGCTTTTGGGGGGTTTCTGCTCTTCATAGCTTCTTTCTCACTTCCTGCCCTCAAAACTCCAGCCCCATAGCAGTTCTGAATTCTAATTTCTGTTTCCTTTGCCCAGCAAGACTGCTGCTGTCTCCTTGGGCTCTATGCCCTTGTGCCATGGTCTGAAAAATGCTCCCAGGTGGAAATGTTTTGGATTTGGTGCTCATCTCATTTGTTTCCATGTGTCAGGATTTAAAACCCTGTGTTGTTTCTGTAATGTCTGAAAACAGTTATTTGGTTTATTTTGCCCAGCAGTATGATTGTTTGTGGTAGGGATATAAGTCCCCCTTGTCCATGGCTGTCAGCTGACAGTAACACCTATAGCAGCATTTCTCCCAATAGAACGTTGCCAAGATTATGGAGTCATTCTTGGTTCCTCTCTTTCTCTGTCACATACAATGTGACAGCACATATTGTTGGCTGTACCTTCAAACTACTATATCTAGAATCCAGCTACTTCTCAAAATCCCCAGTGCCACCAGCTGGGATGGTCCAGGCTGGAATGGGAACTATTGCAACAGCCTCCCAACACCTCCTTGCTTCTGCCCTGACTTTTGAATCTCTTCTTGATACAGCACTCCTAGTGATTCCATTAAAGTGCAACTCAGAAAATGAACCTGGTCCAGTGGCATCTCCTCTCTCTCAGGGTGAACATCAGAGCCACTCCTGACCTGGCCCAATCTCCCTAGCTCTGCCCCCGACCAGTCTCCTACTTGTCCTTAACCAGCCCCCAGGCTCCAGCCTCAGGGCTGTAGCACTTGCTCCCTCTATCCAAGACCCTCCCTTCCCAAGTATCTTCAAGCCTCCTTCCCTCCTTTCCTTTAGGTTTCTGCTCAAAGTCCTCCCTCCCGCCCTTTGTGAGGATGGCCTAACACCCTGTTTAAAATTGCAGCTCCCCTTCTAATCCAGTTCTGTTTTGTTCTCTAAAACTTACCACCATCTCACCTACCACATCCATTTTCCTATTTGTTTGCTGCCTGTCTCCCCTCTCTAGAATGTAAGCTTCATGAGAGCAGGAGTTTGTGACAGTTTTGTTTACCATTGTCCTCAACCCTGTTGTGTTCCCAGGCACACAATAAATGCTTGCTGAATGAAAGGAAGGAAGGGAGGGAGGGAGGGAGGGAGGGTGGAAAACTAACTCCTTTTCTTGGAGGTGGAGGGCAAACATAGACTATGGCAGGGAAAATGTGGAAATCTTATGAAACTTTTTGCACTTACTTGGCACAGCGCACCCAGTGTGTATGTCGGCACAAGGAATATAAGAAGCGTTGGCGATACATGTTCCATACTTTGATGGATTTGTCTTCAGAAGCTGTAGCTAGATACTGGCCATCAGCAGAAAAGTCCACACTTCGAACTGGAGCTGTATGAGCTTTAAATTCAGAGGACTTCCCTCTCCTGGAAAGAAACAGTTCAATATTTAGAACCTTTGATTTAAATATAATCAATAGCTAACCAGTATATAGACTCTGAAACATAAAACAGCTTAACTCTTATAAAACTAACACCAGTATGAAAAGGTTGTGTTGTACTGCATGCACTCTTCATCAATACTGTTTCAAGCTACTTTTGTCAACTAAGGTCACAACTGATACTTAATAAGAGAGACCCTGGAAATGCATTTGCTCTTTATGTTTTCATTGGAAGCTAGGCAAATAATATTTTGAACAAATCTCTACCGTGCCTTTTAAGTTCCTGCCATTCCACTGTTCCACTAGAAATAGCAATACAAAGTTTAAAGAACCTCCACCCTAGAAAAGCTAATGATTGATGAAATGATATCTCCAAGGCAATGTTTTAAAACTGGGGTCACAAGTCGGGGTTGGGAAGGAGGAGATTTACCTCCAACTTTCCTGTTTCCACCACCAGCAATGAGAACTAAGATCTGGGTGGATGTAAGGCCTGGCTGGCCTCAGGCCCAGTCTTACAAACAAAGGATAAATGGTAACAACATAGCACTTCCGTCCTCAACACCTTGAAATTTCAGGTGCATTTTTTTTCTTAGCTAGGGTAGGAAAAAGAGAATAGGAAAAACGGATGAAGAAAATAACACGTGGCATTTAAGGAGAAGCAGGAAAAAATGTTAAAACGGCTCGGAGCAGGTAAGTAGATAGCACTGGAGTTACAAGGTGACATTTGGGAATTACTACTTTGTGCCAGTGTTCCGAAGTTTCCAAGGCACTTTCACTTTACACTACATCCAGACTTAACCATTTTCCATTTAGAACGTCATATCTGTACAGGTGATGCCTTAGAACAGTGGTCGGCAAACTGTGGCTCGCGAGCCGCGGTTTGCCGCTCTGTTGACTAATGCGTTTGCCGACCACTAGGGGCTTAATCACAGGAACAACAACACCCTGTAATTATTGGAATCGAGAGTCTAGGTCAGTGGTCACATGTGGCTCGCGAGCCGCAGTTTGCCGACCACTGCCTTAGAAGGACAATCGCCATAACTGTTTAAAAAAGATCAGGAACAGAATTTGCAGAAGCCTGGAAGTCACATTCAGTGCCTCCCCTGCCTCTCCTCCCACACCCAGTAGGTCAACACACCTACTGAGTGATAGTGATATCACTGTCACTGCCCAAGTATCTTTTGAATCCCTCCTCCTCTTTTGGCCCCAGCTATGCTTGCTTTAAGGTTGATATGCCCTCAATATCCTTCACCTTGATTATTGCAAAAGCCTCTTAGCTGGTCTCCCTGCTCTAATCTTTTATCCCCCTCCAGTCACCTACACACTGTACTTACTACCTTGCTAACCCCAAGCATGTACTAGTAGATCCCAGTGTCAATGTGTCACTGGCTACCCTCCAGAAAAAGGCACAGCACCCAAGCTCTTTGGCAGACATCCTGCCACTGCTCTGAACTTTTTACTCTGAGAACAGCCACAGAGCTGCACACACACCTGAAATCACTGCTTTCTCAGCCTGAACTACTTTCCCCATCCCAGACCTCCTTGACCAGCCGGACAGGCTGAATTGTCCCATCTGCTACATCTATTTTGCTTATTACATTATGTAGCACTTTTTTAAAAAAGAAAATAGACCTGTTTCTCTCCTATTAAGCAGTAAGTTTTTTTGAGGATAGAAATGATGGTTTATTTATCTCTAAAGACCAGAATGTAGCGCAATGTCAGACACATAAAAAGAGCTCAATGTGTTTTGTTGAATTCCACTGGAAAGAGGCAATACTTAAAGGTCCTTAGATCCATCCTGGCTTATACTTCTAGTGGCCTAGGTGACTGTCCATGATTCTACAGCAGGAATAACTAAAATCAGTATTTAAAAAGATAGTCCCAGGGGTTCAGGGACTAGGTCAGTGAGGTTTCAGAGGAAGTTTTTTGAGTTGAGGTCCGAGTACAGTTGGGCCTGAATTCAGGTCTAAGACCCAGAGAAAAACAAAGAAAAGCCTTGACATCTGCTATGACCCGGCAGCCAAGAGACAGTATCATCAAAATCGGCCCTGTTCTTTAGTTCTACACTGTGCACTCCAGCAGGCTAGCCTGCTTGCCCTCTTTCTAAAGGCCTCCTCTCAGTGTAGGCTGGCCTTGCCTGTATCTGGTCTCAACAGGAAGCATGTCTGAAAAAAAACCCACGAGATAGGAGAGCCTTTTTTGTTGTGCCAGTGCTCAAGTGGTTTCTATTTCCTTACGTTGCCTTAACGTAGACACTCTGCCTCCTACATACTTACCTGTCCTTTCTGCCCACATTCCCTTAACTGCCTACTGTGACAAACTCTAGGTCAGACCTGCTTCCATTATTCTTTTTTAGCCTCCCAGTCACCGGTAGGTGTCTGCCTGAAAATACGGCTGCCCACAATTTTTCTCATCTCTGAACACACACAGCACTCCTCCCCATAGGAGGTGGAATCTGCCGATTTGTCCACCCTTTGAATCTGGGCTGATGTGAATTACTTTGACCAACAGAATGGGGCAGATGTGACATTGTATAAGTTTCAGGCCTGGCCCTTAAAAGGTCTAACAGCTTCTGCTTTACTATCCTAGAACCCGCTACCATGCTATACAGAAGTCTCTATCCTGCCAGGGAGAGGGTAAATGGAGAACCAAAATGCCCCAGCCAATCACCAGCACCAAAGCACTTGGCATATGAACAAGGTGTTGGACCTGCCAGCCCTACTGTCAGCTTAATGAAGCTGCAAAAGTAATAGCCAACACCAAATGGGGCAGAAGAATCATCCGGACAACCCACAAAATTGTGAGAAATGACAGTTACTATATTTAGCAACTATGTTTTGAAGACTGTTATGCAGCAACAGAGAACTTGATGCATGAGTTCCCTTCCCATTGCCATGATCTGCTATTGCCCTGGCCCCACTATGATTTAAAAAGAGGAACAAGAGATATCTACACAAGCATAATCGTTGTCCTTAGATCAGCCAGTGCAGATTAATGACGCAGTGTGCTTTTAACTCAGGTACCCCTCTATAGTTTGTTCACTGACGTTTCCTTGAGTTAGTAATGGGTAACTGAAGCTGTGTTGTGCTGGCTCTCAATTTCCAAAATTAAGGATTTTAGAAAATGCTTCCCTTTTAAACCACAAACCAGTCTCTCTCCCTTACAATTTCCCTCTATATTGTATCCACTGTGTCATTATAACATGTCATTTCTCTTCAAGAGTTTTTGCTGCCATCAGGATAATATTCAGATTTCTGAACATGGAGTTTCCATTGGGTGGTGGACGGGAAATGCCCTGTGAACTTTCTTTCATTTGGGAGTGCTTGTTCAGGCACAAACCAACAATCAAATCCTGCCACAGCAGTCAGAAAATGCTCAATTCTTATTCTCTGAAGTATTTAACAGGGGGAAATGATGTGATGTGTGGGATTTGTTCTAAAAATACTACAGAAAAAAAAAAGGGGTGGAGGGTGGGGATAGATGAAATAAGGTTGACTGAATACTGGTAATTGTTGAATCTGATCCATGATTATGAGTTTGGGAGTCTTTGTGCTATTGTTTCTCTTTTCAAGTATGTTTGAAAATTGCATAATTAAGACTTTAAAACTTTAAAAAAATTCATGGCTTAAATAATAATTGCTTAAAATATCAACTAAGGTTTGAAAAGTCTCTTACAGAGAGGTTTGTTATAATGAGATAGGACCTTAAAACAAAAGCAATGATTTACACTTTTGTAGGAAATTTTAACAAGAACATTCTGGAGCCTAATAATGAATGATATGAATCAAAGAATAGTTCTGGCCCAGGGGTTTTTAATGGGAATCCAAAGGTCCTTAAAGATCCATGAAGGGGCTTTAGGAGATTAATAAACTGTACAATTTTTGGTTATACACGCCAATGTGTATCTCTCTGGGGAGATAGTCCAAAGCTTACATCAAATTTACTAAGGGATTGATAACTACCACCCCCACCCCAATAACTTAATACATATTAAGCGTAATTCCATGGTTAGAAATAATTTTCAAATAGAAGACCTAATTACGAGTTAAAGATGAGGAAAAAATGCTTTGAAGCAGTCTGACTTGACACCTCGGGTGTGACTCGGACTGAGTACAGGTAATCGGGAGTCTGGCTGTCCCTAGAGGTACACCAGGAACAGCCGGTGTCAGCTTTCCTTCACATTTCTAAATCCAGACCATACCAGGTGTTTGTTTCCTTACTTATCGGGAATCCAGAGTCTAACAGTTCTGTCTCGTGAAGCAGACGCCAGTAAGTTTCCAAGTGGAGAAAACTGCACGCTGGTTACAACGTCCTTGTGACCCACGTATCTGAAAGCTCTAGCTTGTGGCTTGAAATTCCATAGCATGATAAATGTGTCCCAAGAAGCAGTAGCTATCAAGAAACAGAAGAATAAAAACACTGTTAGTTAAAACATAACATGTAGGCATGTCTCGTTACAATGGGCAGCATATCTAATAACAAGATGTCCAGGTAATAGAGGGGCTGAAGGTTGAAAGACTGACCAGGTAACAGCAAAAATATGCCATGAATATGCAAGCATGGCTGTGTCCCTGCCCATGTTGGGTTAGAGCTCAATGACTATTTACTAAAAGAACGCAGCACAGCATAGCAGAGAACACAGCAACAGCATAACATAGAACACAGGACTAGGAGTCAGTGCTGTCTCTATCTCCCAGGGTTACTGATGAAAGTTACTTAACCTCTCTGTCATGAGGACTGAATGGTTTTCTGGGAGGGCTGGATGAGACGATTTCTTTTAAAACTGTTTTGTGTGTGTGGAAATAATTTCACAATTATAAAAAATTACCAGAATAATATAAAGAACATTAAATACAAACTACCAGATATTAACCTCTTGTTAATATTTTGACACATCCTATATAATAAAAGCCTAATATGCTAAGTGTCTGGTCGTCTAGTCTGCAGTTCAACCAATCAAAGCGTAATATGCTAATGATATGCTAAGGCCACTCAACCGCTCGCTATGGTGTGCACTGACCACCAGGGGGCAGATACTCTGACTGGTAGGTTAGCATGCTGCTGGGGTCTGGCAAATCAGGACTGAGTGAGACGGGTCGGACACACCCTGGAGTCCTCCCACAGTCCCTCCCCGGCTGGCCAACCTCCTGCATCCCACCCCAGCCCCAATTGTGCTCCAGTGGGGTCCCTCGGCCTGGCCTGTGCCCTCTCACAATCCGGGACCCCTCGGGGATGTTGGGAGAGCTGGTTTCAGCCCAATCCCACAGGCCAGGCCGAGGGACCCCACTGGTGCATGAATTCGTGCACTGGGCCTCTAGTTTAGTTTATAATTTCCTTGTGTTCTCTCTCTCTCTCTCTACTCGAGTATGCACACAAACACAGGTTTTTTCCCCCTGAACCATTTGGGAGTAAGTATATACATCATCATGGCACTTTGATTCCTAAATACTTCAGTGTGTTTTTCTATGAATAAGGGTATTCTCCTACATAGCACAGTTATCAACTTCAGGAAATTTATCATTAACTTAATCTACCAACTGTATTCCAATTTTGTCAGTTGGCCCACTAATGTCTTTTTTTTCCTTCCATCACCACTTATACCCTCTATGGCAGGGGTCCTCAAACTTTTTAAACAGGGGGCCAGTTCACTGTCCCTCAGACCGTTGGAGGGCCAGACTATAGTTTAAAAAAAAAACTAAGAACAAATTCCTATGCGCACTGCGGGCCCAGGATGAGTCGGCTGCTAAGCAGGACAGTCAGCGGCACCCGGCGGGCCGGATAAATGTCCTCGGTGGGCTGCATGTGGCCCACGGGCCATAGTTTGAGGACGCCTGCTCTATGGCCTCTTCCACCTCCACCTCCCCTTCCCTCCCCAAACCCATTCCTGCAATCACCAGGTGAGGATATGTATAGAGAGAGGGAGGGAGGGAGGAAGGGACAGAGAGAGAGAGACATTGATGTGAAAGAGAAACATTGATCAGTCACCTCCCATGAGCACCTTAACTGGGGATAGAACCTGCAACCTATGTATGTGCCCTGACCAGGAATTGAACCCGCTACCTTTTGGTACATGGGGCGATTCTCCAAACAACTGAGCCACCCAACCAGGGCCCTTAATGTCTTTTAAAGCTAGACAAGATTAATTTTAAAGTCTCCTTCTGCTCTGTTAGTTTATGACATTCTACTATTAATAAAAGAATTATGTGTCAGACATTAGCTTACAGCTTTAGGAAAAGGAAAAAAAAATGCAATCAATGGTGGAACTAGATGCCTTGGACAAAGAATGAACAAATAGCCTTGGCCGGGTGGCTCAGTTGGCTGGAGCATTGTCTTGTGCACCAAGAAACAGTTGGGGTTCAATTCCCGGTCAGGGCACATACTTAGATTGTGGGTTTGATCCCTAGTGTGGATGAGTAAGGGAGGCAACCCATCGATATTCCTCTCACATCAATGTTTCTCTCTCTCTAAAAATTAATAAAAACATATCCTTGGGCGAGGATTAAAAAAAAAAAAAAAAAAAAAAGAATGAACAAATAAATAAAGTTTAGTCTAACTCTTGGCCCAAAACTAAATTTTACATATACATGTAATCCCCAAAATATTAAGCAGAGAGATCTCATATGATATGCTAAGGCCACTCAACCACTTTTATTATTTATGCCATTCTCAGCTCAATGAGAATCACTAAGTCTAGACTGTAGAATGCTTAGAAAAAAATGAAACTTTACAAAATTTAGAAGACACCCCACATACAAGGGCCTGATACAATAATGCACATGAAGACCAAGGAGCAGTAAGGAGGCCAGGGAGTTCACAATGGAGGGGAGGAAAAGAGAACACTGAGATGGAAGTGGAGAAGCAAGCAAGATGCCAGCCAAGGAGCCGTGGTAACAGGTGTATATTTGTTCTAAGTGCAAGGGGAAACCATTGAAGGATTTTTAAGCAGAGAGATCTCAGCTCAATGAGAATCACTAAATCTAGACTGTGAAATGCTTAGAAAAAAATGAAACTTTATAAAATTTAGATGCAATTAAATATATAAAGATGGAATATATAAAGTCACTAAAAACCTTCTAAATTCTTTAGGCACAGATAAAATACATTTGGGCTTACTTAGCCTATGCATTGCTTTCATGTAAAACATGAAACAGTTAAAGTGACTTTATAAGTTTCAAACTGTAATGCTGTCTACTACTCCCGTTTTAAAAAGTACAAAGTTGATGTTCCACCACAGCTCATCAAATTATTAAATATTTATATCAGGGTCTGAATTATCTGAGGCAAATGTAGACAAAATAGGAAAAACAATGACTTATCATTTGCTTTATACTTAGGGCCCTATTTGAGTTCTAGTGTATTATGTTGCAAATAAGATTTACAAAAGGAAAATAGGACACAATCCTCAAGGAATCACAATATTGTAGGGGAGAACATTCATTAGTAATAGCATACATGTTCAGAGGACTTTTATATATTATTCAGTCTTAATATACAAGGGGTGGGTAGTGGTCCTTTCCAAAGAAAGGACATGTGAGCAGACATTTGAGTGAAATGAGGAGTGATCTGGGCTAAGAAATGGAGAAAGAGCACTCTGGGCAGAAGACACCCCATGTACAAGGGCCTGATACAATAATGCACTTGAAGACCAAGGAGCAGTAAGGAGGCCAGGGTTCCACGATGGAGGGAAGGAAAAGAGAACACTGAGATGGAAGTGGAAAAGCAAGCAAGATGCCAGCCAAGGAGCCGTGGTAACAGGTGTATATTTGTTCTAAGTGCAAGGGGAAACCATTGAAGGATTTTAAGTAGAGAGATCTCATGAACTGATCTAAGAAAATTGTCTCTCTGACAATGAGAAAAAAATGGTCTTTTCAAAAAATAGTGTTGGATCAACTGGAATTATATATATATTTTAAATAACTTGACTCCTACACTTTATGCTATCCATATGGCAATAATAATAATAATAGTAATAATTCCATTTAAATGTGATTTAAATGGGATAGGTAAAACAGTAAGCTTTTAGATAAGAACATAGGAGAGTATTTCCATGGCCATTGTGATAGGCAAATATTACTTAAACAGGACATGAAAATTACCAAATTACTAAAGGAAAAGAATAATAATTGGTACTACACTAAATTAAGAAATTTTGCTCATGGAAGAATACCACTAAGTAACTGAAAAGGCAGGCCACAGAGTGGAAGAAGATATTTAGAATACATACAGCCAACATATAACAAAGAATCTATAAAGATTCATACAAATCAATTAGAAAAGGCAGGAAAACAGGCAAACAGCTTAAATAGGCAATTCATTAAAGAAGATATCCAAATGGCCAATAAACATAAAAAGATACTCAATTCCATTAGTCACCAGAAACATGCAAATTAAAAGCCCAATGAGATATTACTACACATTCATCAGAATGGCTATAATAATAATAAAAAAAAGCAATACCAAATCTTGGTGAGGACGTGACAATTGGAACTCTCATATAATGCTGATGGTTATAACCACTTAGAAAAATTGTTTTTGAAATATCCACTAAAGCGGAATATACACTTATCATCTGATTCAGCAATTCCACTCCTAGGTACATACCTGACAGAAATTCTTATATAATACTAGAGGCCTGGTACATGGATTTGTGCACACTGAAAGGAAATTAATTAGAAGATAGCTGGCAGGGCAGGACTGGGCAAGATGGGCCAGACATGCCCTGGAGCCAATCTCCAGGGGTCCCTCCCCGGCCGGCAGTACCTGGGGCAGTGCCACGGCTCAAGGGCATCTGCGGTCACCACAGCTCGACCGTAAACCAGATTTGGGGCCAACAGTGCCCCAACAACATAACTCACGGCCAAAGGTGGAATCATGCAGCCCCACGAAGAATCGGGCTCCCTCCTCTCTGGTTCCGGGGTGCGTTACCCAAGAACAGCTGCTGCCACGTCACTGCAGCTCGGCAGTTCCTGTGTTAAGCGTCTGCCACCTGGTGGTCAGTGCACATCATACCTACTGGCCAGTCAGATGATCGGGCGGTTGCTTAGCCTTTTATATATATAGAAGATATGTTTAGCAAAAGACATACAGTAATGTTTGCGGCAGTACTATTAAAAATAGACCAAAACTAGAAACTCAAATATCCATCAAAGTAAAATGGATATATAAATTGTGGTACATTGACACTATGTACCTACTGTGTAATTAAAGTTCATTTATATCAAGTTCAAGAAGTAGTAAACTGATCTATGGAGTCAGAAGTCCACATAGAGATTATTTGAGTGGTAGGGAGGGAGGACAGTAGCTGGAAGGGAACACAAATGGGGGCCTCTGAGGATACTGTAATCTTGTGTCTCTTCTCTGGGTATTGCTATTGCAATAATTGAGTCAGGGGAAGGTGGTGGTCTGCATTAGAGACCATGGAAGGGGAAGGTACATGGTCAAGATGGAGCCTATGAGGCTTGCTGATGGATTAGATGTGAAGGAGAAGCAAAGAGAAGAAGCGAAGATGCCAGGCTTCTGGCCTGGCTACCCAGGTAAATTTCAGTGCCATTTAATGAGAATGGAAGACCAGAAGAGGAGGAAGTTGAGAGTGTGGCAGAATGGGGTGGAGAATCAAAAGTTCTTTTTAGAATATAAAGTTTAAGATGCCAATTTGACCTAAAAGTTGAAATGCCAAGTGTTGGACATACACCTGGAGCTCTGGAAGAGGTTTTAACTGTACAGTGTGGTGGTTTAAAAAGAAAATGGTAGAATTCAACTTGTGACTGAAATCCAGGCTTACCAGCTGTGTGCCCTTGAATAAGCTACCCAAACTTTCTATGACTGGGACACTTAATCTGCACACTGAAGTATTTAAAGTATTAAGTGAAATAACACTTGTAATTCATACCTGGCACATAGAAAACAGTCTAATGTGGCTATGATTACTAGAGTTTTTGTTGCTGTTAGCAGCAGCAGCGGTCTAGATAATATATTAAAGACTGGGGCCTGAGAGGGATCACCCAGGAAGTGAGTATAGATAAGAAGAAGGTGAAGGTACTCTGAGAGAAGAAAAAGCAAAGGATGAAGCCATAAATGAAGTAGGAGGGAGGAGAGGAGATTGTGGTGTCCAGAGGTTCAGGAAGTATTCCAAGAGGGTGATGAGCTGTGTCAAATGCTGCCAAGAGATTTAGTAAGATCAGGCCTGGAAAGGACCATCTACATAATGTGGGGACTACTATAAAATGTAAATGGGGGAGGGGCTTTGTCATGCTTTGTCAAAAGAGGAAAAGGGCAACTGACCTGGAGTGGACACTCAAAACATAACTTTAGAGTTGATGGCACATTCCCACATTAAAGCAATACTTGCTATTAGCAATGAGGCCTGCTAAAGAGAAGTGACAGAGAACATGATGAACAAATAGTTTGAAGGATGGAGACAACCTAACCTTAGGGTAAGATGGCATTCCAGAGGCCTACTCATTATAAAACACCAGAAGCAGAGATGTTCCAATTACAACTGCGTGGCCCAGGGTACACTCTACTTTTTTTTTTTTTTTATTTTAGCAAAACAGAAAAACAGACCAACAATCTCTTAAAACCCCATGCATGCATTTTTATTAAAAACTGTGAAAACTAACACTGAATTTTCCTTCTTACTTCCTTAATCTCCTCCCACCGAACCCTAATACCATGATAATGAAAGGTGTTTGATTACCAATGTCAATGCTGTATAGTGCCAACTTGGAATTTGCTTTCATACATTTCCACTGAGCAACACCCTTTATAAACATTACCACATAATTTAAAATGTCAAAGCCATACAATTCATCATCTGGCTGGCCTATTTCAAGATAAAATGTCAAAGGGGGAAGTTAAGAGAAAAGGTTAACTACCCATTTAAAAAAAAACATTTATTGTCTGAATGAAGTAATTCATTGTTTCAAGACATCTAACATTAGGACAAAAGAAAGAACAAAACAATGCTCAACTAGGCTCTGGAGATAACACAAGGAACATACTAATGGAGAACATGCTTGCTCTACATAATGTCAAAAAGCCAACAGTTATTGTGTTACCCTAAGTAGCAATAACTTTCTTTAGTCAACACAAGCTCTCTCACTTGTTAATTTAACAAAAATAAACTACTTAGAGATCTGCTCTGTCAAGAATACTACCAGTATTTTCTGGAAAGAAATGGTACAGTCTCCCATTTTTGCTTTTGTTGTTAAATTATCTTTTCAATTGCAAATACATTTACATGGTACAGAATTCTAATATTACTAAAAAGTATTTATCAAAATCTCCTTCCAGCCCTTGGCCCCCGATTCCTTTCCTAGAGACAACCAGTGTTAACCATTTTCTTGAGTATCTTCCTACATGCTTAAACAAATGGCGTCAATTCACATGTATTGTTTATACAAAGAGCAGCATGCTACTCTGGCCGTTCTGCATTTTGCCTCTCCATCCTCCAATGGCCAGCCTGCTTAATATATAATACATTGGAGATTATGCTTTATTAGTACAAAGAGCTGCCTTATTCTCCCCATTCCAGTTTTGATAAATTTTTATTTTGACAATTTCAAGCTTACAGTACAATTACAATGTAGCACAAGAAATTTATATAACATTATTAACCAATGTACCTCAATACATTTAATAATAAAAACATTCTTATATTCTCTACTTTAGATTTTGCTCTTGTTGACATTTTGTCCATTTGTTTTATCATTCTCTCTATAAACACATTTATATATGCATATTTTTCCTTAGCTAATTGAAACGTTAGAAACGTTTTTTTTACTACCACATACATCAGTATGTATTTCCTAAGAACAAAGACATTAACTGACATAAACCATAGTACAATTAACAAATTGTCAGGAAATTAAGTACTATTTAATGTTTTTATTATCCATAGTCTATATATGGATTTGCCAATTATAGCGATTTTCCCACCCATAATGTAAGCCAGGATATGCATTGCATTAACTTCCATTAATGTTTAGTCTCCTGTGAATTAGGAAGATTTCCTAGGTCATTCTTTGTCTTTATTGACCTTGATACTCTTGAAGATTAGACCTGTTATTTTTGTGGTATGTTTAACAATTTTTTCCCCTGATGTTACCTTGTGGGTCAGATTCAGAATATATTCTTTAAGAAGAAATCCACGAAGTTTATGTTGTTCTCTTATCAATGCATCATATTAGGATGCATGTGATATCTCTCTGTCCCAATATTGATGAGATTCACTTTAATCACTTGGATTAGGCGAGCTTTTCTTTGTAAAGTTAGTAATTAATAAGTAGTTTGTGGGGACATACTTTAAGACTATATAAACATCCTCTTCCTCAACAAACTATCACACACTAATTTTAGCATCCTTTAATAATTTTCCAACCTATCATTATTTCTATAATTTACTAATTAGTAATTAAGTTAATTATTTAATTAACTAATATTTGATTTCTTAATTTATCATTGTAAGGTAAAATCTTTCCTTATCCATTTATCTACTTATTCATTTATTTATTTATATCAGTGTGGACTCAAGATTATTTTACTGGGGTTGTAATCCATCCTTATCATCATTTATTTTTACTCTTACATAGTTCCATATTTGGCTAGTAAGCGCCCTTAAAGCTTACCTTCTGATATAAATTCATCATTCTTTGAGTATTTCCTTATTTCTAGAATTACAAAATGTTCCAAGATGCATTTTCCCTGCCCCAGCCCTGGAATTGGCCTTTTCCCCCAAGATGCTCTAATGCCTATTAGTGGAGAATGACATTAGAAACCAAGATCTGGGGATTATGTTTGCTCATTGCTACCAGTGTGTCAGAGAACAGAGCTAAGAAATAAGATATAAATATATTTAAGTTTCAGTGGGCAGAACTAAGAAATTAGATGAAATAGAAGGCTGTACTATCTGTATATATAAAAGCCTAATATGCAAATAGACCAGATGGTGGATCAGATCAAACAACCAACCAACCAACCAGCCGCTATGATGTGCGCTGACCACCAGAGGGTGCGCACAGAACATGGCAGGTGTCGGCAGCAGGCGGCAGAGCGCAGAACATGGCAGGCATCGGCCATGGCGGGATGGTGGAGCAGGTGAGCGGAGGCGCCAGACCAAGGTGGGGTGCCAGTCACTGTCATTGGGGCAAGCCTCTGGTGGTTACTGAAAATTCTTTGCTCCCGCGCCGTGATCCCGCCAGGCGCTCACACCCACTGCCGGCACCCAGCGCTGGCCCCGATCACTCAGCGCCGTCAGCAGGTGCAAGTGGCGGCTGCCGGCCCCGATCACCCCTCAGGGCTTCTCCACCTCCCCCTGCTCCTGAGGGGCAATTGGGGCCGGCAGCTGCCGCTCACACCCATTGCTGGTGACAGCCCCGCTCGCACCTGTTGCCGGCACCCGGCACTGGTCCCTATCACCCCTGAGGGCTTCTCTACCTCCCGCTGCTCCCGAGGGGTGATCAGGGCAGCAACTGCTGCTTGTACCCACTGATGGCGCCAGCCCTGCTTGTGCCCGCTGCTGGCGCCAGCCCCAATCACTCTGTGCCATCAGCATCTGGTAGCAGCAGCGGGGCTGCCAGCAGACAGGGGACCAGGGGCCGTGGCAGGAGGGGCCAGGTGGAGGCACAAAGAATGGGCCAAGACCTGCCCCTGTGCCCACCGCAGCCTCACAGCCCACAGTTCCTTTCAAAGTGCACCAATTCGTGCACTGGGCCCCTAGTGTAGATATAAAAATATTAAAAACCATGAGTTCATAATCATAACTCCAATTCCAACCTAAAACTACAGAATACATTCTAGCCCCACTTTTTTCATAACTTTTCCCCCACAAAAAACTTGGCTCTCATTATGCTCAATATATTTTTCAAATCTAGAATACACAAATAGTAGGGTGATCATCACTAACCCACACCTCTGCAAATAGCAATCTCACTATCGGTAGTTCAGGATTCAGTTTTGCTCCTTTTTGGTCTTATCAGACTTGGTTTTATTCTTTGAGAATGGATCTACTTCAGATTTGAATATAGGTTCAGGGCATGCCTTTTATATCAGGTGTGGTCCTGATTCCTAAGGCTTGGCCTCCTTGGTGTCTCCACCACTTGTCTGAGGTGTGCTTGACGAGATTTCCCCACTTTGTCTCAGCCAGAGATACAGGGACACCCAGCCCTGCATGGTAACTGGGACCATCAATCCGCTCCCAGCCCAGCATTAAGCAATCTTTGCTAAACTTCACAGATTCTCAACCTGCACAAGTGTGCCGGGCCCTCAGCCTAAACTATAACAATCCCCCACAGACTTCTGTGGCTGCTTACCTGACTCAGCAAGAACATCCCAGGTATCCTGCCACACAAGGGCACCCCATCAGCCAGAACTATACCTCTGCTGCCTCAGTGCGGCCAGGCTCTCACTGCGTAGGCTCTACCTCTCTGCTGTATAGCAGGGGGAGTGTCCCTAGGAAGGAGGCCCAGTGATGGGGGGCTCACCTTATGCTTTCCTTCTTGAAATGACCACAGTTTTGTACTCTCTGTTGCTCTGAAAACAGCTGTCTCATATACTTTGTCTTATTTCAGTTGTTTTCAGCTGAAGGGCAAGTTTGGTAATCAATTACTCTGTCATAGCTCGAGGCAGGTCTTCCTTATTCTTTTTAACAGCTGCAGAGTATTTTACTGTGCACCTTAATTTAACCAGCCTAGGCAACTTAGGTTGTTTACAGTGCTTTTACAAACAATGCTGTGATGTACATGTGTCATTTCTGACATGTGCAAATATATTTTTGTGACAAATTCCCAAAAGAATTATTGATGGGTCAAAGAACAAACATTTTAGAATTTACTAAAAAGGTTTGTGTTCACAATATAGTATCTTTCACAACTTTATAAATCAGGATTATATCCCCTCAAGTCTTCATCCCCTATTCAAGGAAGTCCTAATAATTCAATCACCTTCATGTAGAACTCCTGAGTTTTCAGTTTTTCAGCAGTCCCTCTCTCTGTTTTCTAACCTCATTATGCCCTACTTTAAAAGCCACCTACCAGAATTAATGTCAGCTTTCTAGTTTGAAGCACCATGATTCTGTACTTTCTGTTCCATTTCCAGGCTCATGCTAGTCTTTGGGTCACAAAAGAGCCCCGGACTGCCTTCTTCAGAGAAAAATAAACAAGGAAACCTTCTAAGGAAAACTATGAGAAGGAGTTCTCTATAAATATTTTTAAGAAAAGAAAAATAAAATGTAATCCCTAGGCTTACACATCTATAAACCTAGACAGAAGAGGGTTTCACAATAAAAAGACCATATTCTAATCATAACTAAATAAACTTTACTACCCTAATACTTTCAGAAGTACTTATTACTATCCTAGCACTGTATACTAGTATAATTAGATGAGGGCATAAATTTTAAAATTCCCTGCCCTGAATGAGGGAATAATTAGCATGTTTTTCTACTAGCTCACACTAAGTAATTAGCTTGCTAGCTTAAGCATGGTCTAAAAGAAGCTGCAGGCACTTTAAAAATAATCTTTAATAATAATCAATCCGGAGAAATTTAATCTAACTTACTCAAACTCCGCATCTCCATGAGAACTGATAAATCGTATCAACATAAGCGCCTTTACTGAGTTGTTATTATGGCCAAGTACCTTTAAAGTCTTCATAAGCATACTTTTACTTAATCCTCACAACAGGGCTGGTGGATATAATTATCCCTCTTTAACAGACGAGGAAATGAGTCTTAGTGAGGTTAAGTAACTTGTCCAAGGTCACACAGAAGGAAAGTAGTAGAGCTCCATTTTGGAGCCTGACTCCAAAGCCTGGGCATTTACCAATAGCCCAGTGTTTCTCAAAGTGCTGGGGACTTACGGATTATCTCCATTAGAATTACTGGGGACCTGAAAATGCATACTTCAAGTTGTTTACATTCTTTGGGTGTATATTATCGAAATTTGAGAAATACTGCACTCTGCAATGACCTCTCAGTGAGAACATAAGATTACTTTAGCACTTGGAGTAATTTTTAAAATTATAACAGTAAGAGAAGCTTCACCCAAGCACTACATGGTTGCCATCAACTATATTAGAAAAAGAATTTCTGGCAAACTTTTATTACGATTTCACGATAAGGAAGTAACTTAAAAATTCCAAATTTAATTCTGCTTCTTTTCAGTCAGAAACAGGAGAAATTAACTTGTTTGTTACAATCATTTATTCTACAAACAACCCACGCACGTTAAACAGTGACTGAGTCAATGCAGGGTAACTCTGAAGGAAAAAAGGGGAAAAGAAACAGAGATGGAAACCTGCAGGAAGGTAGGCAGGGTAGGCAGGGAGAGAGTGTGAGCGAGGGAGGGAACCATAGAGGAGAGTGTAGATGTGTGTGGTGTGTGTGTGTATGAGCTAGGGCAGTGGTCGGCAAACTTCGGTTCGCGAGACACATGTAGCTCGCGAGACACAGGTAGCTCGCGAGCCGCAGTTTGCCACTCTGTTGACTAATGAGTTTGCCGACCACTGGGATAGGGGCTTTATCACAAGGAACAACAACAGCCTGTAATTATTGGAATCGAGAGTCTAGGTCAGTGGTCGTCAATCTCATTAGTCAACAGAGCCACAGTTTGCTGACCACTGAACTAGGGACAGTTAGATTCTGCAGGTCCTCCAAGGGGCTGCCAAACAGGGCAATCTTAGATGGCGGAGCCCCGCACACAAAGTGGACACTCTGGGCAGCCAGTGCGGGCACAGAGACCACACCATCTTGAGAAACAGAGCTGCTTGAGACTAGGATCCTGGCCTCAGCACCACCCAGTCGCGTCTCAGACACAAACCAGGACACTGCAGCCACTGGGGACAGAGAACTGTGACCACAGCTTCAGACCAACAGACAACAAGAATCCAGACTTCCCAGCCACAGATTTCTGTGAGTCAAAGAGCCTATCCCCCTCCCCGCAGGGTCGTGGATAGCGCCACAGTAACTGATAGACCCGCCCCTCGCTCGGGCGCAGCGCCCCTATGGGAATTTGAGCTTGGGAGCATGTGCAGGGAATGCAGCGCCCCTACGGGAATTTGAGTTTGGGAGCGCGAGCACGGACCACAGCACTGCTACAAGAATTTGAGCCTGCGCATGCACAGAGACTGGAATCTGCTCCCCGCAACACAATCGGGCGACCAAACCCGAAGCGCATGCAGGGCGGCAGTGCCACCTGACTTCAATTCTGGTAAGTGCACACAGAAGTCTGTTTTCCGCAGCGCACACGGAAATCTGTTTTCCGCAGCACAGGCACGCCACAGTGCTACTGTGCAACCCAGTCCCCCATGGTGACCGGGACCCAGATTCTCCCAGCAAGAGGCAGCATTGAGCACCACTGACTTGACTCTGTTTCTTACCATGTGCGCCTGGGATCCCTGACTCGCAGCGCATTCACACTAAGAGCCAGTGACTCCAATTCTTGGTGCATGCGCACACGGGGACCCTGATTCTCAGCGAGAAGCTGCATGAGGCAACAGAGACTCTGATACTCGATTCTTGATGCAGACACAGGGAAATTCTGACTCCTGCGCGCTAGGGGACTCATTTTCAGGACATGCCAACAGCGCAGTGCAGGCGGGGTCCATGATTCTAGGTGCGCACACAAGACAACACTGAACGCTGGTAATACCCTGGGTGAGCCTGGTTCCCACCAACCCACGGCAGCCACATGTCCTAGTGTCGGGGCACTTCAGTGACACTCGGGTGGTGCGAAGCACCCACGGCACACGGCCCAGGTCCACGCAACTTGAAGTTTGAACCTTCTGGTGATAGTCATAATGGGGAAATGACACAATCCCCAGAGGAAAGAAAATGAGGAGTCACCAAGAAAGGAAATTAGTGAAATTGAAGCATGCAACATGACCGAAAAAGAATTCAGAGTAATGGTTGTGGAATTCATACACTGGATGGATGCGAAAATCATCAACCTATGCAAGAACCAGGAAGAAATGAAAAGTGATATAGCTACAATCAAAAACACCATGGAAAGTTTCAACAGTAGACTAGAAGAAGCAGAGGACCGAATTAGTGAGTTAGAAGATCAGGTACAGAAACAAGCCCAATCTGAACAGCAATTGGAGAAAAAAATTAAAAAGCAGGAGGAAAGCCTAAGGGAGCTTTGGGACAACATGAAACCAAGTAACATACCTATAATAGGGCTACCAGAAGGACAAGAAGAGCAGCAAGGATTAGAAAATCTATTTGAAGAAATAATGACAGAAAACTTCCCGGATATGGGGAAGAAAAAAGTTACACAAGTACAGAGAGTTCCAAGCAGGATCAATCCCAAAAGACCCACACCAAGACACGTCATAATTTCAAAGGCAAATATTAATGACAAAGAGAGAAGCTTAAAGGCGGCAAGAGAGAGACAGAGGGTTACCTACAAAGGATCCCCCATCAGATTATCAGATGATTTCTCAACAGAAACACATCAAGCTAGAAGGGAATGGAAGGAGGTATACAAAGTGTTGCAAAGCAAAGGACTGAATCCAAGAATACTCTATCCAGCAAGACTATCAATCAAAATTGAAGGGGAAATCAGGAGCTTCGCAGACAAAAAAAGGCTAAGGGAGTTTATCACTACCAAACCAGCAATGCAAGAAATGCTAAAAGGAATACTGTAAAAAGAAGAAAAAAAAAGGTAAGAAGGAACACAGACACAAAAATAGATATGACTACAAACAAGTACCTTTCAGTAATAACTTTAAATGTAAATGGACTAAAAGCTCCAATCAAAAGACATCGAGTGGCTGAATGGATAAAAAAACATGACCCATATATATGCTGTCTAGAAGACACCCACCTCAGAACAAGGGACTCACACAGATTGAAAGTGAGGAGATGAAAAATATCTTTCAGGCAAATGGAAATGAAAAAAAAGTTGAGGTAGCAATACTTATATCTGACAAAATAGACCTCAAAGGAAGGCCACTTCATAATACTAAAGGGATCGATACAACAACGGGAGATAACCCTGATAAACATATATGCATCCAACGCAGGAGCACCAAAATACATAACAAAAGTCCTGGAAGATATCAAGGGAGAGATCGACAACAATACAATCATAGTAGGGGACTTTAATACACCATTGACGTCGCTGGATAAATCCTCTAGACAAAAAATCAGCAAAGACACAGCAATCCTAAATGACTCACTAGATCAGATAGATTTAACTGACATCTTCAGAACATTGCATCCCAAAGCCACAGAATATACGTTCCTCTCAAGGGCACATGGGACATTTTCAAAAATAGACCACATATTGAGTCACAAGCAAAGGCTCCCCAAATTCAAGAAGACTGAAATCATACCAAGCATCTTCTGAGACCACAATGACATAAAATTAGAAATAAACTACAATAAAAACAATCCAAAAGTCTCAAACACTTGGAAGCTGAATAGCATGCTATTAAATAACTAGAGGCCTAATGCACGAAATACGTGAAAGGGGCTTGACCCACACAGCCGTGGTGGCTTGCCTTGGCCTTCACAGCCCCGGCTTCATCCGGAAGATCATCTGGAAGGACTTCTGGAAGGTTGTTCGGCTGTCTGGTCTAATTAACATATTACGCTTTTATTATTATCGATGACTGGGTTACCAATGAGATCAAAGGAGAAATTAAAAGCATCCTGGAAACTAATGACAACAACAACACAACAATCCAAAATCCCTGGGACACAATGAAAGCAATCGTGAGAGGGAAGTTCATAGCTCTACAGGCCTACCTCAAAAAGTAAGAAAAAATGGTAGTAAATCATCTAACTCTACAACTCAAAGAATTAGAAAGAGAGCAACGAGAAAAGCCCAGAGTGAGCAGAAGGAAGGAGATAATAATGATCAGAGCAGAAATAAATGACATAGAGACCAAAAAAAAATAATACAAAAGATCAATGAAACCAAGAGCTGGTTGATGAACCTCTAGCCAGGCTCACCAAGAAGCAAAGAGAAAGGACTCAAATAAACAAAATCAGAAATGAGAGAGGCAAAATAACAACAGACCCCACAGAAATACAAAGGATTGTTAAAAAATACTATGAACAACTCTACTCCAACAAACTAGACAACTTGGAGGAAATAGACTCATTCCTAGAAAAATACAAACTTCCAAAACTCAATCAGGAAGATTCTAAACATCTCAATAGGCCAATAACTATGGAAGAAATTGAAGCAGTCATCAAAAAGCTTCCAGCAAACAAAAGCCCGGGGCCAGACGGCTTCACAGGGGAGTTTTACCAAACATTCAAGGAAGAACTAAAACCTATCCTCCTCAGACTATTCCAAAAAATTCAAGAGGAAGGAACACTTCCAAGCTCATTCTATGAAGCCAGCATCACCCTAATACCAAAACCAGATAAAGACAACAGAATGAAAGAGAATTACAGGCCAATGGCCCTCGTGAACATAGATGTCAAAATCCTCAACAAAATTCTAGTAAATCGGATCCAGCAATACATCAGAAAGATCATACACCATGACCAAGTAGGATTTATCCCGGGGATGCAAGGATGATACAATATCCGCAAATCAATACACGTGACATATCACATAAACAAATTGAGAGATAAAAATCACATAATCATTTCAATTGATGCAGAAAAAGCATTTGACAAAATCCAACACCCCTTCTTGATAAAAACTCTCAGCAAGGTGGAAATAGAAGGATCATACCTCAACATAATAAAAGCCTTATATGAAAAACCCACAGCCAACATCATACTTAATGGACAAAAACTAAAACCATTTCCCCTAAGAACAGGAACAAGACAGGGATGCCCACTCTCACCACTCCTGTTCAACACAGTACTGGAAGTACTAGCCATTGAGATCTGATAAGAAGAACAAATAAAAGGCATCCAAATTGGAAAAGAAGAAGTAAAACTGTCCTTATTCGCAGTTGACATGATATTGTACATAGAAAACCCTAAAGACTCCATCAAAAAATTATTAGACTTAATAAACGAATTTGGCAATGTAGCAGGATACAAAATTAATGCCAAGAAACCTATGGCATTTCTTTACACCAATAGTGAACTTATAGAAAGAGAGACTAAAAAAGCAATCCCATTTACCACTGCACCAAAAAAATTAAGATACCTAGGAATAAACTTAACTAAGGAGGTAAAAGACCTATATGTGAAAAACTACAGGACACTGAAAAAAGAGATCGAGGAAGACATAAACAGATGGAAGAACATACCGTGTTCATAGATTGGTAGAATCAACATCATCAAAATGTCCATACTACCCAAAGCAATCTACAGATTCAATGCAATCCCCATTAAAATACCAACGGCATATTTCACAGACCTACAACAAACTTTCCAAAAATTCATCTGGAATAAAAAAGGACCCCGAATAGCTGCAGCAATCCTGAGAAAGAAGAACAAAGTAGGTGGGATCTCAATACCAGATACCAAGCTGTATTACAAAGCCACTGTTCTTAAAACAGCCTGGTT
This sequence comes from Plecotus auritus, assembly GCF_963455305.1. Lineage (NCBI taxonomy): Eukaryota > Metazoa > Chordata > Mammalia > Chiroptera > Vespertilionidae > Plecotus > Plecotus auritus. The sequence goes on along the minus strand of NC_137772.1, from coordinate 139,824,752 downwards.
CTGGCACAAGAACAGACATATCAATGAAATAGAATAGAGAACCCAGAAATCGACCCAAAACACTATGCCCAATTAATATTTGACAAAAGAGGCATGAACATAAAATGGAGTTAAGACAGTCTCTTCAACAAATGGTGTTGGGAAAATTGGACAGATACATGCAAAAAAATGAAACTAGACCACCAACTTACACCATACACAAAAATAAACTCAAAATGGATACAGGACTTAAACATAAGACGGGAAACCATAAAAATACTAGAGGAATCCACAGGCAGCAAAATCTCAGACATATGCCAAAGGAACTTCTTCACCGATACTGCTCCTAGGGCAATGGAAACTAAAGAGAAAATAAACAAATGGGACTACATCAAAATAAAAAGCTTTTGCACAGCAAAAGAAACCATCAACAAAACAACAAGAAAGCCCCCTGCATGGGAGAACATATTTGCCAATGTCATCACCAATAAGGGTTTAATCTCCAACATTTTCAGGGAACTCATACAACTTAACAAAAGGAAGATAAACAATCCAATCAAAAAATGGGCAAAGGACCTAAACAGACACTTTTTGAAGGACCAAAGGAAGGCCAAGAGACATATGAAAACCTGCTCAAAGTCACTAATCATCAGAGAGATGCAAATCAAAACAACAATGCGGTACCATCTCACACCTGTCAGAATGGCTATCATCAACAAATCAACAAATGACAAGTGTTGGTGAGGATGCGGAGAAAAAGAAACTCTTTTGCACTGCTGGTGGGAATGCAGACTGGTGCAGCCACTGTGGAGAACAGTATGGAGTTTCCTCAAAAAACTAAAAATGGAACTCCCATTTGACCCAGTGATCCCACTTCTAGGAATATATCCCAAGAAACTGGAAACACCAATCAGAAAGGATATATGCACCCCTATGTTCATAGCAGCACAATTTACAATAGCTAAGATTTGGAAACAGCCTAAGTGCCCATCAGCAGATGAGTGGATTAAAAAACTGTCATACATCTACACAATGGAATATTACGCTGCAGTAAAAAAGGAGTTCTTACCATTTGCAACAGCATGGATGGAACTGGAGAGCATTATGCTAAGTGAAATAAGCCAGTCAGAGAAAGATAAATACAACATGATCTCACTCATTTGTGGAATATAATGAACAACATAAACTGATGAACAGGGACAGATCCAGAGACAGAGAAGCATCGATCAGACTGCCAAACCTCAGAGGGAAGATAGGGGAGGGTGGGGGAAAGGAGGAGAGATCAACCAAAGGACTTGTACATATGAGTATAAGCCTACCCAATGGACACGAACACCAGGGAGGTGAGGGCATGAGTGGGGGCAGGGGTTGGGGGTTTAATGGAGGGATGAGGACACATATGTAATACCTTAATCAATAAAGAAATTAAATAAATAAATAAATAAATAAATAAATAAATAAATAAATAAATAAATGGGGAAAAAAGAAAAAAGGGGAAAAAACTGAGAACTTCAATGTTAAAATTTTATCATTTTAAATGGAAACTTCTGAAGTGCAGCTCAGATTCTGAAAACTATGTGAAAATACTTCTAATCTCTTCTAATGTTTGTATACTTGAGCGTGCCCCCAGAGTCCAGCTCCAGACCAAGCTCAGCCAAGCCCTGCTGTTCATTTGCTCCATAGCTTCAGGAAAGTTACTGAAATCTCAGCTTCTGCATTCATAAAAAGGGGTGACAACACTTCACAGATATTGCTTTCTCCCATCCCCTCTCCTCTCTCTCCTCTGATCACCTCTCAACCTATCCTGTGAAACACAGAAAAGGCTATCAAGAAGAAATTAATCATGTAAAATAATCATGTAAGTAACATTGTAATATTATGTAAGGTATATAAATATCTAATCAGTATGATGTACACCTGAAACTAATATAACATTGTGTGTCAACTCTAATTTAATGACAAAAGTGTTTTTTTTTTTTTAAAGAAATCCATCATGCTTAGTGTTCTGTTTTCTCCAATCATGACCAGAAGTTTAAGCCTTAAGCTTTGGTCATCAATGATCATGTACTCTCACTGCCATACGCTCTAGGTATCTCCTTAGCTGAACTTGACACCATGCCTTCTCTCCTTCCCAAAAGTTACCACTAGACCCTCCTTGTCCTTAACTACTTAAACCTTAACCTTGCTTGATGACACCAAGATTGCCAAAACCCTTTCAAGCAACAATTATTTTCTCTTTCACACCTCACCTACTGCAGGACAGTCTTCCTCTCCATTCCAACACTTGGTATTATTAGTTCACTAGAGGCCCAATGCACAAATTCATGCAAGGGGCTCTGAGGGCCGAGGCAGCAGCCCCGGCTCCCAAGGTCGTCAAGAAGGACGGCCAGTCCAATTAGCATATTACGTTTTTATTATTATAGTAGATTCAACAGATATCTCACCCCTATGACATGTAAGGCATTTGTGGGTGGGTCAGGGGAAGTGCTAAGTAACAAAGTAGCCAAAATCTCTAAATGGGGAGCTTATATTCACATGGAGAAAAGGAAAACAAACAAGCAAGTAGGAAGATAAAGTAGGAAGTCAGAATGAGAATTTTGTGTGGGGCAGAATACTCACTTCAAATGGAGTGATTAGTGGCATTTTTAAATGGGGGTATGAAGGGTAAGAAGGAGCCAGTCAAGCAAAGAGGGAGATGGTGAAGAACATTTCAAACCAAGGGCATAGTAAGGCTTTCTTTGCCTCCTCCATAATTTATTCTGTGCTTACACCCTGGATCTCGTCACCAGCAGAATCTGAACACTTCCCATATCACCAATTGAAACTTGCCATACCCTCTGACAACTTGCCTTTTCATAGAGGTCACTTCATCCAGAAGTCTAATCCATTGACCTGTGTTCCTCAGGAAGGCTCTTTTTACCATCTTCATTTAACTATCCAATTTACAATTCCCCTCTTACACACACATTCAATCCCTTGACTCTCCTGCCTTCCTTCAGGCTAGCCTGGCAAAATCCCAATCATTCTGCCTTTTCTGAGACTCTATCTGTGCCAGTGAAAATGCTAGACACAACCCCAGACAGATTGGGAACACTGTAAATTCATGATCACTAATTTCATATGAACTTCTACACTGCCCAGTAGTGCTCAATAATGACTATTTGGGTCCTAGCCAGTTTGGCTCAGTGGATAGAGCATTGACCTGCGGACTGAAGGGTCCCTGGTTCGATTCCAGCCAAGGGCACATGTCCGGGCTGTGGGCTAGATCCCCAGTAGGGGGTGTGCAGGAGGCAGCCAATCAATGATTCTCTGTCATCATTGATGTTTCTATCTCTCTCTCCTTCTCCCTTCCTCTCTGAAATCAATAAAGAAATATATTTAAAAAAATAATGACTATTTGGTATCTTCTACATTCTCTTCAACATTTTTATCCTACTCTAGACCCTAGCTTTCATGAGGCCCTACTACATGGCTTTCCCTCCTATCTTTCTGATTATTCCTTCTTAGATTTTGTTGTTGTTATTTCCTCTTCTGATCTAAAGCTTGGAGATCTTCTGGACTCAGATATGGGCCATTTGCCCTCATTGTTCTATGTTCTTCCCAGGTGACTTTATCTATTCCCATGACTTTAAATACCATCTGTATGCTAATAACTCCCAAATCTCTTTCTTTCCCAGACCACCTCTTTACTTTCAAGATCACCATTTTTGACTAAAACCACCATCATCTCCTGTTGATCCTATCTAATAAAGAGGGAATATGCTAATTGACCCTCACACCGCCCACAGCCAATAAGGAGGGAATATGCTAACTGACTGCCCCACCCTCAAAGATGGCAGTTCCCACAGCCAATAAGGAGGGAATATGTTAATTGGCTGCCCCGCCCTCAAAGATGGCGGTGCCCACAGCCACAAGATGGTGGCGCCCAGTCCCCTCAGCCCTGCTGGGGTGGGCCCAGCCTTGCCACACGCCTGCCTCCAGAGTCCCCCAGTCCCTTCAGCCCCCCAGCCTCCCAGGGCCGGCCCGAGGAGCAGGCAAGCCTTGGATGGCAGCTGCCCAGCCACCCAGGGCCGCCCAAGGCTCAGGTAACCAGGGCCGGCCGAGGCTTGCGCTGCTGGCAGTGGCAGCAGCAGAGGTGTGATGGGGCATCGCCTTCCCCTGATCGCCGGGTCGCCTCCCACCCCCAAGGGCTCTCCCAGACTGTGAGAGGTGGCAGGCCAGGCTGAGGGACCCCCCACTCCAGTACATGAATTTTCATGCACTAGGCCTCTAGTATTACTATAATATCTCTTAATTTCTCTGCTAATAGTTCAGTCTCCCCATGGTAGCCACAGTGATCTTTCTGATGTATAATTCAGATATTATTTCCTTACTTAAAACTCTCAATGGCTTCCCACAACTCTCAGAAAAAGTCCTAAAAAATGGCCTCTTAGTTTCTTGAAGCTGCCATAACACATTACCAAAAATTTGGAGGCTTAAAACAACAGAAATTTATTCTCTCACAGTTCTAGAAACTGGAAGTCTAAAATCTAGGTGCTGGCAATACCACACTCCCTCTAAAGCAGGGGTAGGGAATGTCCAGCCCACGGGCCTCATAAGACATGTGAAATATTTGGTCTGGCCCTGCCAACGCATTAGGGGTGAGTTAATGTTTGGCCAAATACAGCAGGCTAATTTTTTAAGTTGATAATTTTGTATGGCCCACAAATGATGTTATAAATATCCAAATGGCCCTTGGCAGAAAAAAGGTTCCCACCCTGCTCTAAAGGCTAGCGATTCCTTGCCTCTTCCAGCTTCTGGTGTCTTTCGGATCTCCCTGGCTTGTGGCTCAATCACTCCAATTCTCTATCTCTGGCTTCATATGGCTTTCTCTTATCTCCTTCGTTTGTCTTATAAGAACACTAGTCATTGGACTTAGGGCCCACCCAGGTCATTCTAGATTATTTCTTCTCAAGATCCTTAACTTAAGTGCATTTGCAAAGACCTTTATTTACAAATACTGTCACATTTACAGGTTCTGGGGATTAGGACATGGGCATATCTTTTGGAGGGCCACTATTTAACCCACTATAGCCTCCTAGCCTCCAAGGCCTTACCCAAGCTGCCTCTGCCTCCCCCTGCAACTTCATCTCCCAAAGCTCTCTTTCTTGGTGCATGGCTTTACCCATGCTGACTGCCTTTTATTTCCTTGATTGAGGACAAGCTCTTTCCCATCCTTCTGCTAAATGCTATTCTATACCATGCTCTCTAGTCTTTGCCTAGCTAACTCCTCCTTTAGGTCTTGACTTAAATCTAACTTCCACAGAGAAATGTTGTTTGACCCGTACACTTAAGTATGTTGTCACAATTATCATCCCTCGCAGCATTCGATTATTTTCCTGTTTCCAAGTTGAACCTGCATATAATTTGTGTGTTTGCTTGTTACTCTTTGTCTCTTATCACTGGACTGTAAATTCTTCATACCACTCTGGCACACCTGCTTTGTTAACTTCCTTTGGTATACCCAAGCGTGGGCCAGCACCTGGCACAGTGGCAATAACTAAATAAAGAAGTACTGAGTAAAAACAGCACCTCCCATTCCCCTTTGAACAGGATTAGATAAGTACAAATAAATGGGTTAGAAGGGTCACCAGACAGCTCAGGACATGAGGCCTGCAGCAGATCTCTCTCCCAGGCCAGCATGATATAATGGCCAAGCTGGGTAAAAAAGGAAAAGTAGTACCCGATTACTAGCAAGTTGTTTCTCTACTCTTCAGTTCTGCCATGAACAAACTGTATACCTTGGGAACTCATTCACCTTTTATAATAATCTCTACCTACTATTCTAAAGGATTGAGGTTTTTCTGAATTTTAGGAAAAACTCCAATAACAACTGATTTCCTACTGCAGCCTAATACTTAACTGGGAGATTCACATTATATATAAGGTTCTTAATTCTACTAAATCACAAAACGATTCAAATATTACTAATAAATACTGCTGGCCTGTTTTAAAATCTAGTATGCACAGAGGAACACAGAAAAGAGAAATATTTTCTAGGACACATGAAATTCTCCAGCCTCTTTATTACCCTGAAATTTATTTTTTAAATTGAGATATAATTCACATACTGTAACTTCCCCCTTTTAAAGTGTACAATTCAGTGTTTTGCCCAAAGTTGTACCACCGTTGTCACTATCTAATAATTCCAGAACATTCTCATCACCATCAATGCCCCCCCCCCAAAAAAAAAAACCAACCATGCTCATTAGCAATCATTTGCTATTCCTCCCTTCCCCAGTCTCTGGCAACCACTAATGTATCATCTCTACAGTTTTTCCCATTTGTTTTTCATATTTATGAAACAAATATAGAGACATGAAATGATTTGCACAGGGTTGTAGTCACCTCATAAGAAAGCAAGATTATAACACACGTATTTATAGCGACTTTTTAAACATTATAAAATACAAGAGATCAGAGAAAATGTGTTAAGCTCAACTATACATATCTTCAATGTGGCTATAAGACACATGATGAATCAAGTTCAATTCTTAGGCTAGTAGTTCTCAGGCAGTGTGTCAGGCTGGGTGGAGGCAGGGGGGCAGGGTGGTAGGCAGGGATCACTAAAGAAGAGAGATGCTACTGTTGGACAGGAATTGCCCATAGGGACAGGATGATGAGAGAAGAAGGTTGAGAAAGTGTGAGACAACGGGTTTTATAGGACTTTTTTTTTTTAGCCCAGGCTGTGAAATTAGTGCTAATGTGCCCAGGTGCCCACTTGCTCTCTTTTATAGTGCCCTCAGTGGGTCCCAGAGATCCCTAATTATTCCCAGTTTGAGTAGTTAATGCATAAATAGTGCTACCACCATTTCAGAATACTTGCTGGTTTATGACACTTTGCAAAATAATACAGAAAACTTGACTTTTTTATAGCATACTGTCTGCATTCCCAATTAAGTTAAAGAATTACAAGTTTAACTTACTTCTGCACTATCAACAAATGTATACACAGGAACAGTGATCCCATAGACTAAAGTAATCAAAATCCATTTGCAAAAATAATCAGGCACACATTTTATTCTGTCTTAATCAATATTGCAAATACATTAACAAAGGGAAAAAAAGATAGAAACTGCTCATCACACAGAAAAAAATGCATCATTCAAAACAGATTAATCTGAACTTCAATATTCTTTTTTTAAAAAATATATTTTATTGACTTCAGAGAGGAAGGGAGAGGGAGAGAGAGACAGAAACATAAATGATGAGAGAGAATCATTGATCAGCTGCCTCCTGCATGCACCCCACTGGGGATTGAGCCTGAAATCTGGGCATGTGCCCTTACTGGAAAGTGAACCGGGACCTTCTGGTTCATAGGTCAACACTCAACCACTGAGCCACACATGCCTGGCTGAATCTCAACATTCTTTGTGCTCATTTAAAAATATTCTTAAAACACGAACTCAAAAAGACAAACAAGTGAGAACTGTTTTATCAATTCAAATTGAGATACTAAATCAACTATGACTACACAACTTAAAAATAACCTTGACTTCAATCTAGAAATGCTTGATTTGCCAATAGATAATGAATACACATTTTTTTACTAACAAGTTATTTTGAGTTATAGAGATCCTGCATATGACTAGCTTATCTTTTTTTTTTTTAAACGACTTATAAAAATGCCTAGTTAGATGGTCAAACTATTCAGAGACTCGGATACTAAATGACATAGTGACTGGCCATTTAAAGTTGAAACTTCTTGTTTAGCAAATATTTTACTAAAGTTATGATTAAGCATGTAAATTAACTTAAAAGGTAAACTCTTAATTGCCCCCAACAAAAAAGAGCTTTGGTACCAATAAATTAGAAGTAGGACATCCAAATATATTTTGTTTACAGTTTTAGAGTGTGTTTTTCAAATTAAATTGGAAATGCCTATGCATGAAAAGTGAAAGTCTCATTCTTCAGTTATGTACAGGATTGTAAGGAATGAACAGCCTAACTCTTCCAAATTATTTTTTTTAAAAAATATATTTTATTGATATTTTACAGAGAGGAAGGGAGAGGGATAGAGAGCCAGAAACATCGATGAGAGAGAAACATCGATGAGAGAGAAACATCGATCAGCTGCCTTCTGCACACCTCCCACTGGGGATGTGCCTGCAACCAAGGTACATGCCCTTGACCGGAATCGAACCCGGGACCTTTCAGTCCGCAGGCCGACGCTCTATCCACTGAGTCAAATCGGTTTCGGCTCTTCCAAATTATTGCTATAAATAAAGCATTAGTCTAAAATTTCTTCCAAAAAGCCCTGAAATTTAGATCAAGAGTAAATAATTAAGTACTACTCTACTTTCTAATGTTCCCTTTCCCTCTTGACATGAGCAGCAAGATACTAGAATAAAAATAATACCAGTATGTACTTCCATAATATATCAATTTTAATTCTCCCATTTGATAGGGGGCTAAGAATAATAATAAAAATAAATTAAAAAAGAAAAGGTAATTTAATAATTAAAAAAAGGCAGACTGAGCATAGGGAGAGGGTGGATTTAGGAGAATATCTGTTGTCAGTCAACCCTTTTGTAAAATTCAGAGCACTATGATAAGTCCTCTTTAAATTATATCCAGTGCCATGCACATTGTACATGGAATCTGGGCAATTCTTTGATAAACTTTAAGGTTGCCAGGTAACTTACAGAAAGCTAATAACACATTTTCATTTTAAGAAGCAAAATAAAAAAATAAAAATATTCAAGCCACTGAGCAATTTTACTTTTTGAAATAACTATCCTAAAAATTTTTCTTAAATTCAGATTTTGCAAAGTTGCTAGGTCATTAAGTAGACACTGAACACAACTTTTCATATAAGGACTGTGGATTAATTCTTTATCAAGCATGTATTTTTCAAAAATCTAGGCCAAAGTGAACTAATTGAGATTTAATTCTAAATTTAGATTTCTAAATATAACATTGCAATTAAACCATTTGTTTAAGTATGTTTACTTCTCCAATTATTTAGTTTGGGAAATATTTACAACCTTGCCCCAAAAGATTACTTACAGTTTGAAAGATTAAAGATAAAAACAAAAATTGGTTCAACAATTGTCAAAATGAAATGAATACAACTTTCCACTCAATCCAAAAATAAACCACTGCAGGTGAGCTCAGCTCATGTAAGTTTTAAAACCAATTCTTTTTCCCAGCTTCATAACTGGACTGAACGTTGCTCAAAAACATTACCTATGTTAAAAGTGAAGAGATAAAAAGTGTTGTAAAGATTGCACAATGACTGAAACTGAGACGGATATAATGCATAATCATAACATTTCAGAGCTGGAAGAGATCTTCAGGATCGATCTAATCCAGCATCCACATTTTACAGATCAGGAAATCGAGGGCCAAACTGAGTCATTTGGTCAAATGACTTGACCAGTCACATTCCTGGGCTGAGCCATTCATTCATTCACTCAGTCATTTTCCCACTTTTGGAAAGCTGCCTAAGTGTGAGGCTCAGTGGAAATAAGCTGGAAGGCAGCATTCACCATTGTTAAGACAGGCTTCTTTCCTTATCTTCTTAAAATTAATCCTGAAATGCCCTAAGCAGCAAGAACTCACAGAAGAGTTCCACAGCCTCTGCAAAACAGGGCCCACTTTCGGTTTCACACATTTCAATAAACACAGTTGGGTTTAACTTCAGAGAGGCCTCAATTGTATTTACTTTAAGTGATTAAGCATTAACAAAGTGAAGGAAGTACAGTATTCTGAATGAGTCCCTCTCTTGTACATTCATAACTTAAGGAAGTGCAATTAGAAAATGCCCTAACACACAAACAAGTTCACAGACAGGACAGGTTATGAAATCAAAGCTATTTGAGGTATCACTATAGATCAGTTAAATCCAATAGCTCAAGTTTACAAAGTGTGGAATGTAAAGATCTCCCCATTTCATTCAGATGTGGGTATATTTTTCTGAGATGTCTGTATGTAAAAAAAGACCTCCAAACTCACATTCAAATTAATGCCCTCTTCTAATGACACACATATCCAAACCAGGCCTTTCTCCTTAAAATCAACTTTCTTTGATTTCCACTTCATTTTAAAAAATTAGAAAAAATAAACAAACCCTAAATGTTAATGTGTTGGTTAAAGAAATCCAAATTCTATGTATAATCAAAACAGCTTTAGCTCAAACCGCACATTTAAGAGTTTGTTAAAAAAATGGGATGTGCAGTGAACTTACCCATGAACAAAAATCACCTATTTTACTTGGGACTTTTACATTCTGTAATATCATCTGGCACCTAAATGTTTTGTGTATCTCAATTCACAGTCAACTTCTTTAAGAAGAAGCCATATTGACAGAGCTCTGAAATAAAACAACCTCTAAGTAAGGCACTTTCAAACGTGAAACAGCAGCTCTCTGCGTATCAGTTTGTGTTCTATGCCAAGAAGAAACACAGATTTATACGGCACTCTCATAGATGACCACTGGGTGATTTCTGATAAAATATAATCTCCATTGAGGCTCTTGGACTTTCCGGAATATACCGCCAGCTCAGGACTAAAGTGCTGCTGTGCTCTTTTAGTTCTCAAACTTCCAGATTTGATTTTTATCCAGAGCATCACAAGTTCTCATCTGCACATCAGGTCGGCCCTCAGGTGTCCGATAAGCACTAAGACAGAGTCCTGAGTGTGGATGAAAAATGGTTCCGTCTTCTTTAAAATGCCAAATAATGTTTGCTGGCACAGGGAACCCATCTTTTGGACAATTTTGCATTCCTACGTGATTTTTTTGCTCAGGAACCTCTGCACATAACTCTGTCACAGAATTAAACCTGATTTCTTTGTTTGAAGTATATTCAAAGAATTGATTGCCCCCTTGACCATGGCATCCAAACAGTGAAAGGTTAGCACCTGTGGGGTTGTTGTCAGGAGCATTATAATCTAAACATTCAGAAGAGATCCCCATACTTCGAATAGCTCCGTGCCAGCCTGGCCTATCCTCTGGAACGTGTAAGTTCGAAAACACATTTTTCAAATACCAATCAAAGCTCTGGCACTTCAGACGTTCTCGTAGTAATTTTCTTTCAGAAATATCCCCGTAAGCTTCTTTCCTTGCTGGAGGGTTTCGATTGTAGAAATGTTCTTTGTACTCATCCATCCACACTTCCGCTGCCCGAGCAGTGTTCTGTAGAAAATTGGGCCGAGCATATGGAGCCCGCTTAGGGAATACGTGGCCCACATGGGAACACGGGTGGATCTCCAGTTTCCCTCCACACTGCCACACCCTAAAAGACAGCTCCAGGTTTTCACCTCCCCACACTTCCATTCCAGTGTCATATGTTCCAAGGTACTCAAAATATTTCTTGCTGACAGCAAACAGTCCTCCGGCCATGGTGGGCGATCTGATTGGCTCAATTCTCGACTTCCACCTGTCCCTTTCATGTTTGGGGACAGAATGCCACTGGAACGTTAAACGCCAGTCAAACCCACCAATCATGGGTTCCCCAGTCTGCATATAGAATTCAAAAGTATTCCAATCAATGGTATCTATAACAGGACAAACAACTGCCGTTTCATCCTCACCAATCCTTTCCAAAAGGGGTTCCAACCAACCAGAATTACACTCACAGTGACAATCCAGGAAAGTGAGAACATCCCCCGTAGCAAAAGTGGCCCCAATCAGGCGGGCCCTAACCAACCCCTCCCGCTTGTTTGTCCTAATCAAGCGGACTCTATCGAGATTGCTGATATACGTTTCAAGTTGTGTCTTCAAATAAACCCGGTCACTCAAGTCATCCACTAAGATGATCTCCTTCAGAAGGACAGCGGGGGAGGTTTCTAAAACACTGTGAATGGTGCGGAGCAAAGTGGACCAGGCTTCGTTGTAGAAAGCGATGATAACGGAGGTGGTGGGAAGTCGTCTGTAGTTAAACGTCTTGGACTTGCACTCGTACATTCTCTTATCCTCTATGTGGCGGTGCAGGGAGATCCTGTCACTGAGGTAGATATTAATGGCATATCTCTCAATGAGTTCCTCTTGCTGCTTCCGTTCAGCCTCGCTGAGCTGGAGTTTGCTGGCTTTTCCCCACTCCCCAAGGGCATGGGGGTCTGCAGGCGGCTTATCGTACAGCGGTCGGGACAGATCTTCTGCCTTTTTCTCGGGGTCAGGGAGCTGCCTCGGCCCCCGCTCCCAGGCAAGGCCCGCTCCCGGGGAGGCATGGAGAGTGGAGACCGAGAGTTCCACCAGGACGTAGGCCACGGTCAGGAGCGCCAGCAGCAGGCAGCTTTTGCCTGCCCAGGTCCACCGCGCGGCCACCCGGATCCGCATGGCCGGTGCGCGGGCGCGGCCACCAGTCTCCGCGCAGGGCAAGGTCAGCGGACCCGCCGCAGGCGTTCCGGACTCAGGTAGGAGCGAACTTCCGAGCAGGGCCCTGCTCTCCCGCAGGTCCTCGGCTCCTCGGCGGCCGCGGGGCCTCCCGGGGTCACCGAGCCCTCAGTCACCGCCCGCGGCGCAGCCCCAACTCCTCTCCGCACTTCCTCCCGCGCTGCTCACAACTTTTCACAAACTCCCAGCCAACACCCACCCTCCCGGGCGCGGACAAAGCCCTCCCCCTCCCGCTCGCTCCTCCTGGCGGTTAGTTCGCGAAAGTCTCGGCCAGACCAGGCCTAGGCGGGCCCGAGCGCGGCCGGGCTCCCCGCGCTCCAGGCCGCCCTCAACCCCCACCTAGGACCTCGGTGGTCCTCCAGGGGCCCGGCGTGGACAGGAGGCAAGGTTTCCGAACAGCTGAGCGTTGCCCCGTCACAAAAAGGGAAAAAAAAAAGAGAGAGAGAGAGAATACAACTTACCCAATTGTTTGCCGTTGGGACTAAAGTCCAAGGATGTGATAGCAGCTTTGTGGCCCTTAAAATAACGCTCCAGGACAGGGTCCTCCTGGGAAGGAAAGTGGTCAAGGTGTGAAAGCAGGTGCAGGCCTCGAATTCGGGGGGTCGGGGATGCACGCGGTCCCCTCCCGGAGCGGCCACGGGCGGTGGGTCCGCGGGCAGGAGGCCCCGCAGGAGCGCGCGCGGGCGGCCCCACAGGGAGACGGGGGGCGTCCCCGTCCCCCGCAGAGCCGGCAACATCCTCGGTTCGCGCTGCTCAGAACCGCAAGGACCTGAGAAACCGCCCGGGCAGCGCTTTTGAAATGCAAGCTCCCGGGCCCCCCGGCGGCGCGCAGTCACCGGTGCGCGCGGGGCCCCGGCTTCGGCGCTTTTTAAAAACCTCCTGGTGATTCTGACGCAGGCGCTCCACGGGAACCTCCGAGAATTCCGGAGGCAGTGCGCCTGCAGGGGCTCCGTCCCGAGCCCGGCCAGGGCTGGACGCTCCCACCGCCTGGGCAGCACCGGGGGAGATGCGGATGCCCGGGGCGAGGGGCTAGAGATTGCGGACCCGGCGGCGGACACCTGCCTCCACCTCCCGCCAGGTGCGGGCGCGGCTCCGACCTGGCCCCGCAGTCCGCAAAACCGGCTCCGGAGAGTCGCTTCCAGCCCGTCCTTACCGGGACGGAAGCCATGGGGGGAGCGGTGGGCCACCGGTTCCTGCGGGTGGGGAACCCAGGGAAAAGAAGGGGATGAGGTGTGATGGGGGACCATGCGGCGCCCGGAACCGTCTGCCTGGAGCGGCGGCGCCTCCCGGTCACTACAACAACTGCGGCCCCAATCACACCCGCGCTCCAGGCATGGCCAGCCGAGCCCCGAGGTTCCGCGGCGCCGGGCACCGCCGGGCGTCCTCCAGCTGGCAGGCCGGACGCCCCACGGTCAGGGGCGACCACACGCCAAGGCCAACATTTATTTACACTCACGCACCTCCAGGCTTGACACCCAGAAAGAGAGTAGTCACCGTAATGGGAATGAAACCGCTTGGAGCGAGAGGGTAACTAAAGAGTCTGAGATCGATGCAATCGGAGTTCTATTACTCCTTAAAGAGACAATGCCCGCGAATTCAAGCGGGTCCCCTATTGCTTGTTACGACAGCGGAGGGAGATTTGAACAAAGTGGGAGCAGCTTGCTAGTCTTTAATGTGCGCAACGGAACTAAACCTCTGGAGAACAGATTTAAATTTATTTAATTACTATTTTTCACACAATGCCCTGTGTGATGTAAATATAGATTGTGGGTAAATGTGATGAATGAATGAATGAATAAATAAATGTTGTGCATCCACTTAATGTTTTTCTATTTTTCTATTCTAATCTCATTTTTGTATGTTTTAGAGCAACCAACTTATACAGCAGCATATCTAGTATTTAGGAAGACTTAGGAATAAACTTTTTGTTTTGTTTAAATTATCAAGGCCACATAGTAGCTACAGCCATTTCTGCAGCAGGCTTCGTTATACATATCACTTGAGCTTCAGCAACATTATGAAGGTGACAGAGTTACAAAATGTTACCAACGTTGACAAATTATAAACTTGATTCTTAGATATTTTATATATAATTGTCAAAAATCAGAGAGACAGCTCTTCCAATTCCAAGTCCATATCTTTTGTACCCAGCCTCAAAGCATGAAGGACTCATCTGAAAATTACATACAGAATAAGAATTCTTGGCAGTATAAGATGGCATAATAGATCACAGCTGGTAAAATACATACTCTATGCAATAGAAAGGTATACTACATAACTTAATTACAGTTTAACTGCTGAATGTGATAGAATTTAGTTTTAATTAATACTGTACTGAGCAATTAGGCAGATAGGAAATAGCTTTAGATTGCAGTGTTAGTTTAATTCTAATATAAATTTGTTGAGTATCTGAGGAATAAAAAGGTGACTGAGATATCTTCCCTGCCCACTTAACAATCTAGGTTTCTGAGCCTCATATTTTAGCACACATTATGATGATTTAGGGGACCCCATTCCCAAAGGTGCTGATTCAACATATAGGGGGTGGAACCAGAGTCCTTCATATGTAATAAGCCCCTTAAATGATTGCTATGGGAGTCTCAGCTGTGTACAAGGAGAAACATTGCTCTATTCTAGGAGGTGATGCATCAAGAGTGCTGATACCGGCAACTTGTCAGCAAAGTGGCAAGACTCAGCCTTGCTATTTATTCCCAATCTAGGTGTGACGTGTTTTTTTTAAGCCTTATATACTTAAAATAATGCTGGATTCTGGTGGGAATATACAATGGCATAGCACTGTGGAAAAACAGTTTGGCTGTTCCTAAAAATGTTAACTCCTAGGTATGTACCCACAGTGCTGAAAGTAGGGGCTTGGAACAAATGCTTGCACACCAGTATTTATAGCAGCCTTACTCACAATAGCCAAAAAGTGGAAACAACTCACATGTTGAATAGACGAATTGATAAATAAATGTGATACATACATACAATGGACTGTTATTCAGTCATAAAAATGAATGAAGTTCTGACACATACTACAACATAGGTGAAACTTGAAAACGTCATGCTAAGCCAGACACAATGGAACATATGTTCTGTGATTCCACTTATATGAGGTACCTTGAATAGGTAGATTCATAGAAATGAAATGTGGAATGGAAGTTACCAGGGGCTGGGGAAAAAGGAAAATGGGGAGTTATTGTTTAATGGGTGCAAAATTTCTGTTTGAGCTGATGAAGTTCTGGAAATCATGGTGGATAATGGTGATGGTTGCAAAACACTATGAATGTATTTAATGCCAGTGAACTGTACACTTAAAAATAGTTAAAATGGTAAATTTATGTTATGTATATTTGACTACAGTAAAAAATAATTCTGAGGAATAACCCAAACCTTAGAATTTCTCACAGCCAAGATATGTCTAATTTGGGGTACAAAAGATTACAGAAAAAGAAACAGTTGGAGATGTAGAAACTAGCTCAAAGGTAAACATAATTTTAAGTACAGATTTTCTCTGTCTTTTAGTGAAAAATATTAAACTTTTTTCCAAATATCAAAAAATACATGTTTTTAATTGAATAGAAGAAAATCACCTATTGTCCCATCACCTAAAGTTGACTTTTAAAAAATTCATTATCTACCCATTGTATGCTCACTACATGCCAGATACTCCTCTAAGTGCCTTACAAATTCTGACATTTAATCCTCATAAGAATCTTATCATAGAGATGCTGTTATTGCCATTTCAGTCTTATAGAGAAGGGAATTGATGTGCAGAGACATTGAGTTACTTGCCCCATACACAGAAAGTGGCAAAGCTGCCTACAGACTCCACTCTCTTAATCACTAAGTAAGTCATCATGCCTTTTGCATGATTGCAAGCATATTGTAAATATGTAAAATTCTGTATCTTAGCCTAAGAGTAAGTTTTACAAAAAGAAAAAAAGTAACATTTGCTTTATTTTCGAAATATGTTTTTATTAATTTTTAGAGAGAGAGGAAGAGAGAGCAATAGGGAGAAACATTGATGAGAGAGAAACATCATCGATCGGCTGCCTCCTGCACACCCCTTCTGGGGATTGAGCTGGCAGCCTGGGCGTGTGCCCTGACCGGGAATCAGACCTGCATCTCTGGCCGGTTGCTCAACCACTGAGCAACACCGGCCGGACCATTTGCTTTGTTTTCATTCTATTGTCTTCATCTCTTGCTTCAAACTGCCCTACTTATGGTTCTTTTCCATATTTTATTTTATTTCTTTTTGCAATTGCTCACCTTTGCAAACAGCAAAAGCTCAGATGGTCATTTGGTAATATGGCCAAATTGGGGATATTTTTCCTAACCTCAAGTGTGCTTGAGTTCATGTAATTCTACTTGCTGCAGTAATTATTAGGGACCTCCTCAGACTATAAACTTATTAACCGGTATGGGAGCCACACTATTTCTTTTTTTCTTTTTTTTTTTTTTTAAATATATTTTATTGATTTTTCACAGAGAAGAAGGGAGAGGGATAGAGTTAGAAACATCGATGAGAGAGAAACATCGATCAGCTGCCTCCTGCACACTCCCCACTGGGGATGTGCCCGCAACCAAGGTACATGCCCCTGACTGGAATCGAACCTGGGACCCTTGAGTCCGCAGGCCGACGCTCTACCCACTGAGCCAAATCGGCTAGGGCGGGAGCCACACTATTTCACAATATTTTAAAATGTACAAAATATCATTGAAAGCCAAGTACTAGGCAGAGCAAACTGATCCTGTCATTAACCCCCCTTTTACAGATCCCCCTCAAATCAGAACCTGGATATATATACTTGAGCACTAAAAAGGGCTGTTTGTATTATAGCTCGAATCATTCCTAGGTTAATTCACTTCAAACGTTGAAATTTCAGGCAGAGCACAAAAGTGCCATCTACTGTCCACATTCCTACTTGGCATTTGGAGTGAAAATATTTTGTAGCCTGTTTCCAGGCTGTGTAACTCTCTTTTGGACACAGTTGCTCCAAAATATAGGAGAGTACATAGAAAGGAAAGTTCCAGATATGTTTTTTTAAAAAATATATTTTTGTTGATTTCAGAGAGAGAGAGAGAGAGAGAGAGAGAGAGAGAGACGCATTGATATGATGATGCTCAAGCAATTGAGCCACACCAGTCAGGGCATTTCCAGTTATGTTTGAATCATTGAAGCATTAACCTGTTTTTTTGTTGTTGTTTTTTAAATTCTCACCCAAGGATATGTTTATTGATTTTTAGAGAGAGAAGAAGGGAGAGAGGAGAGAAGGGGGGCATCAATGTGAGAGAGAAACATAGATTGGTTGCCTCCCATATGTGTCCCAAGTGGGGATAGAATCTCTAACCTAGGTATGTGCCTGGAAATCGAACCTGCAACCTTTTGGTGTACGGGATGATAGTCCAACTGAGTCATCCAGCAGGGCTAAATCATTGCCCCTTTTATTATGTTTTTTGACGACTATCAATGATTTATTTCAATGAACATTCATTCTTCAAATCCTATCAACTATATCCTCACAATTGATTTTTTTCTTCCCATTTTCCTATTCCTGGGGCTACTGGCTCTCTCTAGGCCCTCTTCTTCCACCACCCCCGAGAGGATTTCAGTAATCCCTAATCTACTTCTGACTTCAAGATTTACCTCTGTCTTTCTTGCATACTGCCAATAGCACCAGAGTAGCTTGCTAGAAGTACTGATTATTGGGCCCCACCACAGAGATTTGATTTAGAAAGTCTGGTGTGAATACTAGGAATCTGTGTGTTCTCAAACAGGCTTTCCAGGTGCTTATAATGTGCATCAATATTTGGAAGCCCTTGGGCAAATCATACCACAAGCTTTCTTTAAAATGCACTTTGTCACTTTATGGTCTGAGTCTTAAATTCCTACTTCATATTCAACTACACATCTCCCCCAGGCCGATTCTTAAGCCGTTATAGGCAACTATACACGTTCACACTTTGGAACATTTTCAAGAACTATTTCTATAGTGTGAATGCCTGTACAACTCCCAGCTCCAACTTCTGCACAAAGAAACCTATCTCAGGACTTGAGAAGATTCCGTAATTTTGAGCAATTGCCTTTCTTGGAACCTATTCCCTACCCCCTTATAAAAATACTAGAGGCCCGGTGCACGAATTCATGCATGGGTGGGGTCCCTCGGCATGGCCTGCAGGGATTGGGCTGAAACCAGCAGTCCAAAGCTGCCTGCCGCTCCTGCCTTCTATTCCTGCTCATCCTGGCCAGCTGCGCCTGCCCCAGGCTCTCGCCCAGTCAGTCCTGATTGCCACCAGTGAACCCTGCATCTGGCGCCCATCCCAAGGGGGAGGGGCCAGGACACAATCGGCTCTTTGGGAGGGCAGTGGGATGCCCTTGTCAGCCCGGGAGCCACCTGGCAGCCTCTTTTATATTGTTTCTTCCTTGCGGAGTGTCTAGGAATGGTCCGCAGTGCCCAAGGCTGACTTCCAGGAGTCCAGTAGTGCTGTCAGGATCGTGCCAGTGGTGCGGGTCCATTGGTGCCTGGCTGTTCTCGGAGATTGGACCTGCAGGACTACTGAGGGAGTAAGTGCTGCTGTTGGGCTGGTGGGCCACTGGGAAGGGTCAGTGATTTGAGCAGCACTCCTGTTGTGGGAGTGCACTGACCACCCAGGGGGCAACTCCTGTTTTGAGCGTCTGCCCCTTGGTGGTCAGTGTGTGTCATAGCGACAGGTCGACCAGTCGTTCAGTTGTCTGGTCGCTTAGGCTTTTATATATACACTAAGTGGCCAGATTATTATGATCTCTGAACACATAACAAACTGGCCAGTCAGTGTGTGTGTGTGTGTGTGTGTGTGTGTGTGTGTGTGTGTATCCTATCTAATAAAAGAGTAATATGCAAATTAACCATCACTCTGCTACACCCACAAGCCATGCCCACCAGCCAATCAGGAGCGAATATGCAAATAAACCCAACCAAGATGGCTATGGCCACAGAGAGCAGGAGGGAGGCTTGGGTTTCCCCAGCAATGGAGGAAGACAAGCTTTCTGCCTGCCCTTGCCCGCCTAGGCCTCCACTCAAGGCTACAAAGTTTCAATGATAGAAGATACATAAATCCAAACAGAAATGGCGGCAGCCATGGAGCTGGAAAGATCAGGAGGCTAGGGTTGCCCGTGGCAATGGAGAAAGCCAAGCTTCTATAGCCCTGGCCGGCCCAGGCCTCCGCTTAAGGCTACAAAGTTTCAATTATAGAAGATACATAAATCCCAACAGAAATGGCTGCCACCACAGAGCAAGCAGAAGGCTTGGCTCCGCTCCAGGCTACAAAGTTTCAATTGTAGAAGATAAATAAATCCAGACACCAGGGCCTCCTCTTGGGTCGCCAGGGGGCATGGACAGCCTGCAAACCACCACAGGCCCCTCGCCCAGGCCGCCCCATGCCCCAAGGAACCCCCACCTTGATCTGGGACACCCTTCAGGGCAAACCAGCTGGCCCCCACCCGTGCACCAGGCCTCTACCTTATCTAATAAAAGAGTAATATGCAGATTGACCATCACTCCAACACACAAGATGGCTACCCCCATGTGGTCAAAGATCCTGCCTCCATGTGGACACAAGATGGCCACCACAAGATGGCCAGCAGGGGAGGGCAGTTGGGAGGGACCAGGCCTGCAAGGGAGGGCAGTTGTGGGTGATCAGGCCAGCATGGGAGGGCAGTTGGGAGGGTCCAGGCCTGCAAGGGAGGGCAGTTAGGGGTGACCAAGCCAGCAGAGGAGGGAAGTTGGGGGCAACCAGGCCTGCAGGGGAGAGCAGTTGGGGGGGACCAGGCCTGCAGGGGAGGGCAGTTAGGGGTGACCAGGCCACTGGGGAGGGCCATCAGGGGGTACCAGGCCTGCAGGGGAGGGCAGTTAGGGGTGACCAGGCCAGCAGGGGATGGCAGTTAGGGGTGACCAGGCCTGCAGGGAGGGCAGTTAGGGGAAAACAGGCTGGCAGGGGAGCAGCAGTTAGGCATCAATCAGGCTGGCAGGGGAGTGGTTAGGGAGTGATCAGGCCTGCAGGGGAGGGCAGTTAGGGGAAAACAGGCTGGCAGGGGAGCAGTTAGGCATCAATCAGGCTGGCAGGGGAGTGGTTAGGGGGTGATCAGGCTGGCAGGCAGAAGCGGTTAGGGGCAATCAGGAAGGCAGGCAGGCGAGCAGTTGGGAGCCAGCAGTCCTGGATTGTGAGAGGGATGTCCGTTAAACGGGCAGTCAGACATCCCTTGAGGGGTCCCAGATTGGAGAGGGTGCAGGCTGGGCTGAGGGACACTCCACCCCCCCCCCCCCCCGTGCACGAATTTCATGCACCGGGCCTCTAATGTGTATGTGTGTGTATATATATTAGAGGCCCAGTGCATGAATTTGTGCATGGGTGGGTCCGGCCAGCCTGGCCAGGGGGAGGGGACATGGGCAGTTGGCAGGCCTGCCTGCTGGTCGAACTCCTGGTCGAGGGGACAATTTGCATATTAGCCTTTTATTATATAGGATATACACTGAGTGGCCAGATTATTATGCGTTCAGAGATCATAATAATCTGGCCACTCAGTGTATAGTCTAGTGGCCCAGTGCATGGATTCATGCACATTGAAAGGAAATTAATAAGAAATATTTTAATATCACTACTCACACTTTCTCTATAATAGAAGTGTCAGAGATGAAAGAAAATTAGTAAAATGTATATGAAAATAATATGTAAATTGATTAATAAATAAACAATAATAATATGATATAACAACACAGATATGATATAAAAACAACAAAAACATGATATAAAAACAATATTGGTAAAAACAATGACTGATAAATTGATTAAACTTATTCTAATATCTCCCTGTATACCACATTAAGAGTAAAAACACTTCAGAGTGCTTGACTAATTTCTCTTGTGATGAAATATTTACAACTTTAATGTCACATGCTCTTTGAACTTGAGAGAAAGCAACATATAACTGACCATGTCTGAAAATGGGTTCAGGTAGGAATATTCCTACTCTGTCTAGTTTGTCCTTGTGATTTATTAATAGTCATCGCAAATGCTGTCATCATGGGAAACTGTCTTCAAATTAATTTAAATGGGAGGCCAGTGTCAGACAGGGACAAATCAGTTCTTAGAATCAGAACAACCTCTCCCTCTGCAGATCCTACTAATACTTCAGAGTTTTGTATCATGCATGCACGAATCAACATTTATTTTTAAATTGCCAGTGTGCATGATATGTACTGGCCGGTTGGCTGGACGGAGGGGTCGGTCACTTAGCCTTTTATATATACAAACTAGAGGCCCGGTGCACGAAATCTGTGCAAGGGGGAGGGGGTGTCCCTCAGCCCAGCCTGCACCCTCTCCAATCTGGAACCCTTCGAGGGATGTCCAACTGCCCATTTAGGCCCGATCCCAGTGGACAGACAGTCGGACATCCCTCTCACAATCCAGGACTGCTGGCTCCCAACTGCTTGCCTGCCTGCCTTCCTGATTGCCCCTAACTGCTTCTGCCTGCCAGCCTGATCACCCCCTAACCACTCCCCTGCCGGCCTGATTGATGCCTAACTGTTCTCCTGCCAGCTTGTTTTCCCCTAACTGCCCTCCCGTGCAGGCCTGGTCACCCCTAACTGCCCTCCCCTGCAGGCCTGTGTCCCCCCAACTGTCCTCCCCGCTGGCCTGGTCACCCCTAACTGCCCTCCCCTACAGGCCTGGTCACCCCTAACTGCTCTCCCCTGCAGGCCTGGGTCCCCCTCAACTGCTCTCCCCTGCAGGCCTGGTCGCCCCCAACTTCCCTCCTCTGCCGGCTTGGTCACCCCTAACTGCCCTCCCCTGCAGGCCTGGCCCCTCCCAACGGCCCTACCCTGCTGGCCATCTTGTGGTGGCCATCTTGTGTCCACATGGGGGCAGGATCTTTGACCACATGGGGGCAGCCATCTTGTGTGTTGGAGTGATGCTCAATCTGCATATTATTCTTTTATCAGATAGGACAGAGGCTTGGTGCACGGGTGGGGGCCAGCTGGTTTGCTCTGAAGGGTGTCCTGGATCAGGGTGGGGTTCCCTTGGGGCGTGGGGCGGCCTGGGCGAGGGGCCTGTGGTGGTTTGCAGGCCAGCCACGCCCCCTGGCGACCCAAGCGGAGGCCCTGGTGTCTGGGGTTTATTTATCTTCTACAATTGAAACTTTGTAGCCTGGAGCGGAGCCAAGCCTTCTGCTTGCTCCGTGGCGGCAGCCATTTCTGTTGGGATTTATGTATCTTCTATAATTAAAACTTTGTAGCCTTAAGCGGAGGCCTGGGCTGGCCAGGGTGTGCAGAAAGCTTGGCTTCCTCCATTGCCATGGGCAACCCTAGCCTCCTCATCTTTCCAGCTCCGTGGCTGCCACCATTTCTGTTTGGATTTATGTATCTTCTATCATTGAAACTTTGTAGCCTTGAGTGGAGGCCTAGGTCAGCAAGGGCAGGTGGAAAGCTTGTCTTCCTCCATTGCTGGGGAAACCCAAGCCTCCCTCCTGCTCTCTGTGGCCATAGCCATCTTGGTTGGGTTTATTTGCATATCCGCTCCTGATTGGCTGGTGGGCGTGGCTTGTGGGCATGGCTTGTGGGTATAGCGGAGTGATGGTTAATTTGCATATTACTCTTTTATTAGATAGGATAACATTTCTTCCTTTGGTCCCTCATAGCATGCTATGTACTTAGAATTCTCCTTAGTAAATTTTTTCTTCCTCCCTCCCTTCCTTCCTTGCTTCCTTCTTTCCTTTTGTTTTGTTAATCCTCACCTGAGGATATTTTCCCATTAATTTTTTAGGGAGAGTGGAAGGCAGAAAGAGAGAGAATGTTAAAGAGACACATGGATTGGTTACTTCCTGCACGCATCCTGACCCAGCTGTGAATCAAACCAGCAACCCGGGTATGAGCCCTTCTGTTTGCAGGCTGACACTCTAAGCACTGAGAAGCACTAGCCAGGGTCCTTAGTAATGTTTTATGTTGCTATACCTAGTATTATATCTATACTAGAGGCCAGGTGCACAAAATTCGTGCAGTGGGGGGGGGGTGTCCCTCAGCCCAGCCTGCACCCTCTCCAATCTCGGACCCCTCGGGGGATGTCCGACTGCCAGTTTAGGCCCAATCCCACAGGCCTGATCCCACATTCCTCTCACAATCTGGGACTGCTGGCTCCCAACAGCTTGCCTGCCTGCCTGCCTGCCTGATTGCCCCTAACCACTTTTGCCTGCCTGCCTGATTGCCCCCTAACCACTCCCTGGCTGGCCTGATTGACGCCTAACTTCTCCCCTGCTGGCCTGATTGCCCCCAACTGCCCTCCCCTGTAGGCCTGGTCCCCCCCAACTGCCCTCCCCTGCAGGCCCGGTCGCCCCCAACTGCCTTCCCCTACAGGCCTGGTTCCCCCCAACTGCCCTGCCCTGCAGGCCTGGGTCCCCCCTCAACTGTCCTTCCCTGCAGGCCTGGGTCCCCCCCCAACTGCCCTTCCCTGCAGGCCTGGTCCCCCCCAACTGCCCTCCCCTGCAGGGCCGGTCACCCCCAACTGCCCTCCCCTGCCAGCCATCTTGTGGTGGCCATTTTTTGACCACATGGGGGCAGCCATCTTGTGCAAGGGTGTGATGGTCAATTTGCATATTACCTCTTTATTATGTAGGATTATGTTTATGTCTCCAACAGTTCTCACTGTAGTGAAAGGTCTATAAAGATAAGGACTGTGTTGTACTCATCTTGGTGTCACTGCAGCCACCACAACACCTAACATGGAACAGAGGCTCGGTAAGTGTTTTCTGGTTGGCCAGTTCTGTATTCACATAAAAGGCCTACAAAGGAAATAGAAAACATTCTCTTTGCCTTCAAACAGTTTAAAATCTAATTGTGAAGACAAGACTTCCCACGTGAAACAATTCATGAAGCCAGTCAACGTAAAAACTATGTGAAACAGCAAGTCCATAATGACCTTAAGAATGTTACAAAATATCTGTACTGTGCCCATATGATTGTATTTTTATAGGTCAAATATTCTTAAGACATGTGAAAGGTCCTTGGAGATGATGTTCTTGTATCAGAGAAGGTCGTAGGAGAAGATGGGCAATAATATAGGGAAAGATGGGCATTGAGGGGGCGGACAGATTGGGCAAAAAAAAGAAAAGAAAAAACTCATGGGCACGGACATCAGGGTGGTGATTGGAGTGGGTGGGGTGGAGGGAGATGAGGAGGGTAAAAGGGGGATAAATGGTGGTGGACAGAGACTTGACTTGGGATGGTGTACAAAACAGTGTGCAGATGATATGCTGTAGAATTGTGTACCTGAAACCTGTGTAATTTTGTGAACCAATGTCGCCCCAATGAATTCAATAAAAAGGGGGAAAAGGAACAAAAAAATAAAAGCCTTTAAAAAGATGGAAACATGAAGTAAAATGGTCAGATTAGACTTGATCGATGGTTTTCAAATGCTTTTTTTTTTCAATCCTCCCCAGAGGATCTTTTTAAAAATTGATTTTAGAGAGAGAGAGGGAAGGAGAGAGAGAGAAAAATATCAATGTGAGAGAGAAACATCGATTGGCTGTCCCATACATGCCCCAAATTGAACCTGAAACCCAGGTATGTGCTCTTACCAGGAACCCACAACCTTCTTGTGTAGGAGACGATGCTCCAGCCAACTGAGCCACCTGGCCAGGACAATGGTTTTCAAATTTTAGTGGGCATTAGACAGACCTGAAGGGCTTGTTAAAATGGACACAACTGGGTCCACCCCAACTTTCTGTTTCAGTAGGCATTTTTTAAAAGTTCCTAGGTGTGTTGCTTATGCTATCAACGAGCCATTCTATGTCAATTGTCAGATTAAATAAAAAGTAGGAGGGCTAGAGAGACAGGTATAGAATGACATTTGTCAGGGGCTGAGGGGTGGGAGAAACGGTGAGATGTTTGTCAGAGGGTACAAACTTTCAGTGATAAGTTCTGGAGATCTTATGTACAGCAAGGTGACTATAATTTACGATACTATACTGTATACTTGAAAGTTGCTATGAGAACTTTCATGTTCTCACCACCACCACAGCAAAGTGGTAATTATGTAAGAAAAAGAATGTGTTAACCTTATTGTGGCAAACATTTTGCAATATATCTATGTATCAATCATCACAATGCACACCATATACTTACACAGTATAACATGTCAATTACATCTCAATAAAGCTGGACCAAAAAAGATGGCTAGTAACAAATGTTGGTGAGAATGTGGAGAAATTGAATTTCTCATAAGTGGATAATGACAATTAAAATGATGCAGCTATTTTATACCTAGGAGTGGATTCTCCTCAAAAAGTTAAACATAGAGTTATCATATCACCCAGAAATTCCACTCAGTTATCATGTACCCATGATAAGTAAACAGGTATGTTCACACAAAAACTTGAGCACAAATGTTCATAGCAGCACTACAATAGCCAAAAGTACAAACAACCCAAATGTCCATCAACTGATTAACGGGTAAGTGAAATGTGGTACATTCATGCAATGAGCTATTACCTGGTAATAAAAAGGCATGAAGTACTGATTCATGCTATAACGTGGATGAAACTTGAAAACATTATGCAAAGTGAAAGAAGCCAGACACTATTCCATTCATACTAAATGTTCAGAATAGACAAACCTATAGAGACAGAAAGTAGATTAGGGGGTTGCCAGAGAATGGGGGTGGTGGGGGAGAGGAATGAAGAGTGACTACTAATGGGAAAGGGGTCTATTTTGGGGGCTGATGAAAATGTTCTGGTATTAAATAATGGTGATAGTTTCACAACTTGAAGAATATACTAAAAACCACTGCTTTTTATACTTAAAAATAACATAATTTTTTTTCTTTAAACAAATACCAATAGCCATTTATCTCTCACCAGAATGTAAACTCTCTATCGGTGTGTTTGTGTCTCAGCCCTCCTCCCCTCCGGCCTGTTGAGAGATTAGACTGTCTTTCAGATACGGACCTCTGGGTGTATGCTGAGCACGGAGGTGGCACAGGCCTATGAAATCAAGAGCATGTGGGTGGCTGGCTGCTCTGAGGGCAGAGAGAGCAGAAACGAGACTGCCCGAAGCAGAGTGCTTCCCACGGAAGACAGCGGGGAGGGTGCATGAATGTCTCTCGGGCCCAGCTGTGAGCTGCAGGGGACAAAGGGAGAGCAGGTCGGCAACCTGAGAGCCCAAAGAGGTGCCATAAACCCAACAGGGGAAGGAATGAAACTGACCTACAAAAGCACCGTCCACCCCCCACCCCCAAGGCTGGCGACGTCCACTAGTTAAAATAAACGGGAGGTCAGAGGGCAGGGAGCTCACAGGTCAGCGGGCCGAGGCCCAGAGCAAGTGGAAGGGAGTGGAGAATAGGCCCAGAGACACACAGGAAACACCCAGCACCGAGGAGGGACGAACAGCTGAAGGAACGGGCAGAAAAGAACAGAAAGCGTCCTGTGGTCCTGAGACGTCATTGAAGTTTCTGGCCTCTAGAGAGCGCTCGAGGCCTTCTCTCCTTCTCTCCTTTCACTCGGAGGAGAACATGGACAGAGCTAAAGACCAAACACACCCACCCCAAGGCAAGAGCCCTCCGCTAGGGGATGGAGCCAGGAGGTGAAAGGGATGGTTCCTGGAATGAGAAATGACCCCCTTATACTTATATTTACTCCATTTGGATCCATTTGTAACACTAGCATTTAATATAATCAAAGCTAACACTAAGGATTTGCTGTCTGCCAAGTTCTTGATTCTCATTTAGTACAACTTTTTGAGATAAAGACCATTGTAATTCCCAGTTTATAGATAAGGACTGATAGAGCCTCGATTTGAGCCCACATCACACTAGACCACTCTCTGCTCTTCTTTTCTCCCTGGTAGAGTCAACGGGGTTAAAGGTTGTCTGTGCTTAGAAGGCCCGGCAGAATCAGGGCAGAGTCCTGGCCCGGCGGCTCTGCTGGTGGGAGCATTGTCCTGTGTACCAAATGGTTGTGTTGTGGGTTTGATCCCTGGTCCCGGCACATAAGGCAGGCAACTGATCAGTGTTTCTCTCTCACATTGATGTCTCTCCCGCGCCCCCCGCCCCCCTTTCTTTCTCTCTAAAAATGAATTAAAAAGCATATCCTCACGTAAGATTTTTTTAAAAAAGAAAGAAAATGCAGGGTCTAGACAAAAGGAGACCTGAGAAGAGGCTGAACTCTCTATGCTAGGCTTTATCTCCATTTAAAAATGTTAAGCACATATTTAGTGATCAAGTACTGGCCACCTGGCAAACTCTGAGCCAGATGCCAGGAATACCCAGATGAACAAGGTGAATGATGTTACCAACACAGCGCCTGAGAGGTTTCAGAGCTTGACTGAGTGGATTTGAGTCCCAGTCTATACATGCTACCTGTGTGACCCAGGGCCAGTGCCTTAAGTCATGTAACTCTCTGTTTCCTCATCCCTAAAATACAGGTAATAAATAAATATAAAGCACTTACAACAATGACAGGCATGTTGATAATGTATGAGCCGCTACTGTCATAACACACAGTCAGCCTTTGAAGCTTGTACAATAGTGAAGAGACACAGAGAGAGACAAGATCCGGTTCTTGGCCAAGTGCAAAGGAGCCAAAAAGGTCATTACTGCCCGCTACTTTGGCAAAGCCCAAGGTTATAGGGAGGCTCTATTTGGCCTACTTCAGCTTTTGCATTTAGGGTCAAAGCTCTAATTCAGAGGTGACTGACAGGCTCTTGTCTGGCATTCTGATCAGTCATACTGGCTGCCTGAACCACTGTACTCAGAGAGACCCGCAGACGGCATGTAGAATTACTGAGAAAGAATGAGGGATAAATGAAGTCTGCCACTGACAGAGGCCTGAGGGGAGCCGCACTAGAACAGTGTTCTTTTGCCAGGGAAGTGCACTTCAGCAGGACATCTGGGCGGGACTCAGAGGTCCTGATTATAGTCACGGATTAAGATAACCATTAGCACTGAAATCCTGCATCCCAGGAAAGCCCTCAGTCTGGAGCACAACCCAATTAGTGCCACAAGTTTTTTCTGCCTGACAACACCTTTTCAGAAAGAATAAATAAATAAGTAAACCATAAACTCTGAGCAGTAGAGATTATTGTTTTTATCTTGGCCATTGTCAGCCCGTGAAAATGCATTGTATTCTGGCCAGTTGTCGCAGGCCAGCCTTCTATCCTCACACCTCCCAATAGCTGCCCACGGTGCTCTCTCCTTTCTCAGCATTTCCCCTGCTCTGTCCACGGAGGTCTGCGCAGGAAACAGAGGGCAGCCTCAAAGGGGTTTAACGGAAAAGCATCCCAGGTGGGGATTCTTTACAGAGGCATGGGCAGGGTTACCCGAACCAGCAAGGTCTGGGAGACGCCCAGGGACCAGCCCTCCCCGGAGGGAGGCCAAGGGCCCAGGAGAGGGAATGCTGCTCCAGCCTGGAAAGAGCTGGAGTTGGGCAAGAGCAGAGCTGGGGCCTCTGCTGGGAAGAGGGAGGAAAAAGGACAGAGCCCGGACCCCCCTCCTGCATTCTGGCCTCTTGCCAAATGGCAAGCAGAAGCAGTGAAACGACAGCTTTAGTAGCGGTCAGCCACCCAGGCCACAGAGCGCGGCAAGAAAAGGCAGAGTAGAGATCTTAGAATAGCCAGCCCAGGCCACCCTCCCTCTTTACTTGGCTGAAGAAACTCAGGTCCCGACACTGGGAAACCAGCCTCATCACTGAGGGGTGACAGAGTTCTCATACTCCTGCCTGGAACCCACACTGTCATGGCAGCCACCACCAAGCTGCAAGACAGCAAGGAAGAAAGAAAAAGAAAGTTACAATGAAATGTAGCTGCCACAGCCCCACATCTGAGGAAATTTAATCTGATAATCTGACTTCCTTCTTGCACCACTCATTCCATGATTCCCTGCTCCCCACTAGCACCCTGGCAGTGGAGACGTTCTCACCAAAACTTCATTCCCACCAGACCCCGGTGCTGAGCAGTTCTGTCCTTCCTGAGTTGCTGCTGTTTCCCACTGACTATTACTATTCGACATGGGAGTGTAATAAATCCCATGGGCTCCAGACATAGTGTTGTAGCAACAATCCAATTGCTCCTTGAAACGCAGAATCAATCACACCGGCTCCTGCTGGCACCCAAATCTCTGTCCTTGATGAGTGGCATGAAGAATCCAAATGGCCAGGGGTCATTCTCAGTGTTTCCTGGTGAAAACATTCCTCTCTGTTTGACAGGAGGATCCATTCACTAGATACAATGTTTCAGGGACAGGAAGGAGATGCTCTTAAAGTGAGTTATCAAGTGTAAAAGTGAGATAAGCCATTTCTACCTCCATGCCTGTATTCCTGAAGTCATGTCTTCAATATCCTGTATTGACCACTGATCTGACCACGTGAAGAGAACACCCTGACCTCATAAGATGTTGTCTCTATACTGGCTCCCAAATGGAGCCTTCAATAGGCCATTCTATTGTTTCAATAATGAATTCTATGATATGAGCCCCCAAACCACAGTTGTTTAACTATTAATGAGTTCCTTAGTCAATGGTAATGATATGTGTTATACCATGGAGTGACTAAGGCAATCTATCGACCACAGATAGTAGTGCTAGCAGAAGCTTCATGGGTAAGAAAGAAAAATCACTCTCCAGGATATGCAACTATTCTTATGAAGGCAAGTTACTGCCCCTCCCATAATGAGTGGTCCAAGTTGATTAACCTGGATGGCTGGTGCCCCTAGAAAACAGAACCACATAAGGGCTCATGCTGGCTTCTGTTTTAGAAGGTTGGGCACTCAGCAGCAGTGACCAGATCAAACATGGTGACAAGAAGTCCATGTTTTTGTTCTCATATATTACCTCTATTTCTCTTCCCATAGCTACTCGGTGTATGGGCCATCTGTGCAAGCACAGAGATGAGCAGGGAAGGAGGCTCACTGACAATCAAAGCATAGACCATCTTGGCCACCTCTTAGTTGGCTTTCCACACAGCGGATGCACTCTGGGGGCCATTTCCCTGAAGTTCAAGTAGCTTCTAATACTGTAGCAATTCTCATAGGTCCATCATGTAATTTCCCATCAGATGATCTTGGCACCACTCTTCCAATCACATTTAAAATTTACCAAGTCCCTGATCAGTTGACTAATTCATTAGCTACCATCCAGGTATATACCATCAGCATATTCCAGGGAAATTCAGGTTCTCTCTTCTTTCATGCCAAGTGGCCAACCAGATGTAGTGCCCAAAGTTCTGTTCACTGGGAGATTTCCCCCTGACTTCTGGAGCCACCCAATACAAATACTTACTTAAACCGGCCAGTATCCCCCTCTCTTCTCATCAATTGCTCGCAGGGATTCCCCATGAGGCCAGAGGTACAGTTTGAGGGAAAGGTGGGAAGTAATAGAAAGTCTGAGTCATCAGCTTTTGCAGGGAAGAGAAGTGATGAGAATAGAACTGGGGTTGTGAGAGGATAACAAATAACAGTTCACCCACGTATGTGCAAGTTTTATACCCTTAAGTTTACATAGAATGATTCTTCAGCAAGTTTCCTCTTACTTTATGTGAGAAAAATCCTTATAGATATAACAGCATCCATATCACAAGCCAATAAGGCAATAAAGGAATATATCAGCATTCTGCATATATTTCTGACAACGTATTTCATAGTTCTTAAATGTACGTGAGGTAAAGAAAAATACATACAATATCTATGCTTAATTGACTTTTGCCAGACAGTCTATCTTGACATGTACAATTCTGATAAATTCCTTAAGTATGTACTTTTAAAAACAAGTTCTATGTTTTATGCTTTCTTTGTCAGTGAGGGGTAAAATCAGATCAATTCTAAAAAATTAGTTTTATACAAGCATTATTGGAACTGTTGAAATCACAAGATGGAGTCTTTTTAAAAATATATATTTTTATTGATTTCAGAGAGGAATGGAGAGGAAGAAAGAGATAGAAATATCAATGATAATAGAGAATCATTGTAGGCTACCTCCTGTATGCTCCATACTAGGAATCAAGCCCACAACCTGGGCATGTGCCCTGACTGGGAATCGAACTGTGACCTCCTGGTTCATAGGTTGATGCTCAACCACTGAGCCACATTGGCCAGGCCCCATGATGGAGTCTTTAAAATAAAATGTGTTTAAACTAACCTTTGATATTAGAAGTCAGGAAGGGAAGCTCAAAGGGACATCTAACAGCTGCTAATGTTGAATTTCCACCTCTGGGTATCAGTTACATGGGAGACCACAAGCTGTACACTTCTAATAGATGTACTATTCTATATGTATGTACATTATACTTCAATGAGAAGAAAAAATGCAATACATTTTATATAATGATAAAATTCTTGCTGAAGTTTCCATGAAACTAGATTAGAAAATTTTGTGAAATGCTACACAATTAATGCATTTTTCCAGCTAAACAGTCAGCTCATCAAAATAGTTTATTCAAGGCATAGTATGCAAGGAATTGCATTAGATATAAACTGTAGCCTTGTGGGGAGGGGAACATATCTACATATCTACACAAAACAAATACTTATTGAGCATACACTAGTCTAGGCACCTGTTTGCTTACATGAGTGAGCAAAACAGGCAGAACTCCTGTCCTTGTGGAACTGATGCCCAGTGTGACAGCCACCCAATTAACAACAAACAATAGGTAACTTGCATGATATGTTAGAAGGTGATAACAGCTACTCACAAAAATAGAGCAGGGTAAGGGAGAAAGGAAGTGCTATAAGGGCAAGTTTGCAATTTTAAATAGCATGTTCAGGTAGGCTTCACCAAGAGGGTGATACCTTCAGAAAGCTTTGAAGGAGGAGATATTAGCCATGCATATAGCTGGGGGAGGAGAATCCAACAGAGGGAGCTGGGAGGCATAAGAGGACCTGACAAAATCAAGGCAAAGAAGCCAGTGTGATTAGGATGAGGTGAGCAAAAGGAAAAGGAACTGGTGTGAGGTCCGGGAGCTAATGAGGAGAAAGATCATTGTAGCTGTTGCAAGATTTGGGTTTTTACTTTTAATGAAATGGAGCACCACTGCAGGAACTTGAGCAAGGGAATGGTGTCAGCTGACTTACATTTTGAAAATATCTGTCTGCAATTTTGAGCACAGACCATTGAGGAGGAAGAGTGATTGGCGGGAGGCTGATCAGGAGGTTACTGCACTAATCCAGATGAAAAGTGATGGTGTCTGGGATCAGGCTGGCAGCAGTAGACATGTCCAGGTTTGGATATATCTTGAAGATAGAAACAACAGGATTTGAATATGCCCGGCTGGTGTGACTCAGTAGTTGAACATCGGCCCATGAAACAAGAGATCATGGTTTGATTCCCAGTCAGGGCACACACCTGGGTTGCGGGCTCGATCCCCAGTTAGGGGGTTTGCAGGAGGCAGCTGACCTATGTTTCTCTTTCATTGATGTTTCTTTCTCTCTATCCTCCTCCTTTCTTCTGTCTCTAAAATCAATAAAAAGATATTTTAAAAAATTAAAAAATGAATTGAATATGACATTCAAGAAAAGAGAGGAGTGCAGCATGATTTTGAGGTTTGAAGCCTGAACAAGGGTGAAGCTGTCATCCATCCAGATGAGGAAGGCTGTGCATAGAGCAGGGTTACGGAGGAAGATCAGAAGTTCAGTGTTGTGCACATTAGGTTTAAGATGCCCATTAGACAGCCTAATGGAGAGGTCAAGTGGCCATTAAGTATGGATGAGTTTGGAGTCCAGGATAAATGTGTGGATGCAAGTGCAGCAATTACATTTATAAGACTGAGTGAGATAACCAAGAAGAGAGCATAAAATAGTGACAAGAACCAAGGACTAAGGCTTGGAGCACTCCAAGGGAAGAACCTAGCAAGAGAGAAAGAAAGAACAGCCAGTTCTGTCCTAGGGTATTCCCAGCTTGCAACAGGGGTAGTTGACTTAACACTACTTACCATTGTAATAATAACCTCCCGGGAAAATTAAGTCCAAGGACATTTTCCAGTTTCTATGCCAAGCCATGATCATGAGTACCTGGCACACAGGAAAAGCTTCCTAATCATTGCAAATTGTTGAATGAATTATTTCAGGGCTCTGGGGACAGCCCAAAATCTCCTGAGGCTTGAGCCCTTATTAGAGAGACTTGGTATTATAAGTACATTTAGACTTTCTCTCATTTATAGCCACCAGGCATATTGGGGGGAAGATGGGTCAAGGTAGTTCCTACTTGAGATTAAGCTGGAAGTTTGTAGGCCACTTCACCTTTTTCCCCAAAGCATCTATTTTTCCACCCTGATAAGCTCTATCTGGATCAATTCTTTGTGGTCCTTAAACATCTATTCTGCTATAATCAAACATTCTTCTGCCCCAGAGCTTCTGTCTTGCTGGTCCTTCAGTCTGGACCATTTCCCCTTTGAACAGTCTATTACCTCCCTTCTCTAACACCTCTGCTTAAAGTCACCTCTTCAGAGAAGCCTACTACCACCCTTCGACCTCAAATTGCACTAGTCTTCCACTTATCTTTCTCCTTACACCCCTGACCATACCTGCTGTTATATTATAGCATTTGTTTGTTTGGTTCTATGGAGTTAATATATCCCTTCCTAAAATTTGCATGTTGAAACCTTACCCTCCACCCCCACTCCCCCCACCCCCAGTTGTTATACTTAGAATGAGAAAGCAATTATGGCTAAATGAGGTTAGAAGGGTGGATGGAGCCCTGTTCCAATAGGATTAGTGTCCTTATAAGAACAGACACCAGAGAGCCAATTCTCTCTCTCTCTCTGCCATGTGAGCACACTCCAAGAAACCAAATCAGCCAACGCCTTGATCTGATACTTCTCTACCTCGAGAACTTTAAGAAATAAATTTCTATTGTGTAAATAACCCAGTCTGGTATTTTGTTATGGCAGCCTGAGTTGACTAATACAGTTGGTTACCTTCTGCCTTTCCTACTAAAACAGTGTCTTTAGCACAGGGAATCTTTCATTTTTTATCTCCATTATATAGATCTAGAACACAGCCTCACCCATTGCAGGCAACTCATTAAAGGTCAATGAATAAATCACCACTCTCAGATATGGTCGCGATACCACTGAATTAAATAATTATATTTGTTAACCACCATGTGAAAGGACCTATGCTCAGCATGTGTCAAAGTAAAAACACGTGGTCCCCAGTCCACAAAAAGCCTGCAGTCTGATTGCTCTGAGTCAGGCTGCTCTGCATGACTGACAGTTCACTTCCTAAAGCTCTAAATCCTGTTTCTTGCTAGGCTCCTGAGAGAGAACAGAGCTCTGCGTAAAAACAACCCTCATTTTAGCAGAGATTTTTCAGTGTT
Organism: Plecotus auritus; assembly: GCF_963455305.1. Classification (NCBI taxonomy): domain Eukaryota; kingdom Metazoa; phylum Chordata; class Mammalia; order Chiroptera; family Vespertilionidae; genus Plecotus; species Plecotus auritus. The sequence continues at coordinate 139,790,071 of NC_137772.1, read as the reverse complement.
TTCAGTGAGAGTCATCTCCAGGCAAACAGGGTGGATTTTCAAAGTAAATTTAGCTTCTCATCTGGGATGAATAGTCTGTATTTTGTCTTCTAAACTGTACCCAGCAATCCTTTCCTCAACCAAGGCCCTTGAAGTGTAGAGGAAATGGGATTTCTGAGCAAACCAGTTATAGGACGGAAGTTTATTTAATAGACACTTGTAGGAAAGGGTTTGGAGAGAAGCCCTCACTCCCTTGTCAGAAGACTCCCAATTCAGGATCTTATATCCTTGGTTAAACGCTGACTTTGAAAAGTCCCCAAAGTATACACACACACACACACACACACACACCAGAATTAATACATTCAGACTGAAACCAGCTAACAGAATGGCACATTATGTAGAGGTTGATCTTTATTGTGACCTAACTCCATGGATTATGGGCACGAGAGCCAAAACCAGCTATTTGTATGGGAAAAGGTAATGATATTATGGGTATACAAAGTTATAAAGGAACAAAAAAAAAAAAAAAAAAAAAGAAGATAAGCAATAAGAAAAGCTTTCAGAGTCTCACAGCTCAGTCCCCTGTTAGGAGATAAAAGGGTTTTATTTCTGTCTCAAGCGTAGGCCTAGGCAAACCCAAGACTTGCTCTTTGTGGTGGGCTTATGAGCAGGGTAAATGGAAAAAGGAAAATTCCTGGCAAGCCCTGGCTTGGAGATGGGACAAAACAACCTCAATAAGTATAATGTATTTCCTTCTTTCCTGAATCCATACTAACTTGCCCAGTAAAACTTTCTTTAGCCCTTTACTGATTCCAAAACTTATTTTAATTCTTGCCTTTCACTTCTTATTTCCTTTCCCACAGATGGTACTGGGTAAAACATAAGCCTGTAAAAGTAAAGCTTAAAAGACTTTCTTTTCTTTTTTTGGCTTTAAAATGTTTCACATGACTACATGATAGTCCCACCTCATCCACCCACACTTACATCTTCCCTCTTCCTGGCATTAATAGGTCTGAAAACATTCAGTTAGGCAGAAAATTGAGAAAATGGAACTTCATCTATCATTTTGTTGCCTCTTGAAGGAATTTTTAAAATATTGAAGAAGCTCAATTGTAGGTACAATAGAGAAAGCATATTAATTCAACCCTTCCCTTCCCCCTTCCCCTAAAATGCAGTTCTAAAACCTGGACAGAATTTGTGGAGCATCTGCGGACTTGGAAAGTAAATGGTAGCAGGTAGATTGGAGATGACCAAAATGAACTTGAGGCTGCCTGAAACCCAGAGTGAGTACTGAGGCACAGGTGAAAAGAACTGCAGGAGAATTTCTCTAATTCTCACTCAAAAAATGGGAAAGGGAATTCCTAACACTGGAGAGACTAGAGCAAGCATGTCAAACTCGTTTATTTAAATGAGGCATGTGGCCCACCGGCCATGAGTTTGACATGCTTAGACTAAAGGAAACCATTATTCTAATTATTTTTTTCTTTTCTTAATTCTCTCATTCACTTTTAGCCCGCAAGGAATACTCAATGGTGGCAATAACAAGAGCATGCAGGGGCCAAAACTCTGAGGAAGGGGAACATTCCTCTCCACTTGGGGTTTTGTGGTTCCCAGGAGATGAGGTGCATGACTGCGGCTCTGTCTGTCACTGTATTCTCTCATCACACTTGTCTGTCTCTTGTGTTCACTCATCACAGCTTCAAAATGTCTAGAATATACTCTGAAGGTATGAAGCATATAAAGAACCAGGAAGACCACAACTCATTTAGGAAAAGACAATCAAGAGATGCCAACAACCAAGATGACACAGATGTTGGAATTATCAGACAAAGGCTTAGTGAAGCTATTGTAAACATGCTCCACCAAGTAAAGAATTTAACTTGTATAAATGGGTTGATAGGTGACTTTAGCCAAGAAAAAGAATATATAAAGAAGACTCATTTGAAAGGTCTGAACTGAAAAGTATGACAACTTAAAAATAAAAACTCAGTGGATAATCTCAATAACAAAAGAGGTTAACAGAAAAAAAGTGAACTTAAAGATAATTTAGTAGAAATTATCCATTTTGAATAACAAAGAAAAATGTAAAAAGTCTAACATTTGAAACCTCAAAGTCTCAGAAGGAGAGTAAGAAGAGTGTGATGCAGAAAAAAATATTAGAAGCAGCAGCAGCTAAAAACTTCCCAAATTTGACAAGTGAAATAAACTTACAGTAACCTCACTCCAAAAAAAGATAATACCCAATAAATCTGCTCCTAGACACATTATAATCAAATTGTTAGAAATTAAAGACAATAAAAATATTGAAAGAAATCAGAGAAAAATAATACCTTACTTACAGGGAAACAATGATTTGAATGAATACAGATTTCTCAACAGAAATCATGGAAAAGAAAATGAAACAATATTTTTAAAGCACAGAAGGAAAAGAATTGTCAATTCAGAATTCTATAGCCAGTGAAAATATTCTTTGGGAATTAAGGGTGGAGGGGAGACAACTGCTAAAGGGATTTCTTCAGACAAGTGAAATGACACCAAAGGGAACATATAACATCAGTAATGAAGTAAAAGCAACAGACACAAGAAATATCTTTTAAAATATGCTCTTCTTCTTTTATTGAATACTTTAAAACATGCTTAATGGTTGAAAGTAAAAGTTATAACATTTTCTGCTGGGGTCTTCAATGTACATAAGACAACTACATCACAAAACAGGGAGGAAAAGTGTTCCATATGGTGGACAGGTTTCTTTATTCTACTTTAAGTAGTGAATTATTGATTCTAAGTAAATTTTGAAAAGTACATGCATTTAAATATATGAGATTCAGCAAAGCAGTGCTTAGAAGGAAATTTATAGCGCTAAATCCTTATGTTAGAAAAAAATGGTTTCATATCAGTCATCTAAGTTTCCAATTCATGAGACAAGAGAAGAGAAAAATAAACCCAAAGCAATCAGAAGAAAAAGAAATAATAAAGATAAGAGCACATATCAATAAAATTTGAAAACAGAAAAACAATTGAAAAGTCAGTGAAATCCAAACCTAGTTCTTTAAAATAAGATACACACACACACACACACACACACACACACACCTCTAGCAAGTTGAAAAAAAGACATTATCAAAGTTATCACTACAGACTCTAGAGACATTAAAAGGATAACAAAGGAATACTATGAGCAAATCTACATTTACAAATAATTATAAAAGTGGGCCAATTAAAAAAAATAAAACTACTAACACAAGCCCAAGAAACACTAGATCACCTAAGGAGTCCTATAACTATTAAAGAACTAATTTCCAGCTTAAAACATTCCAAAAAGAAAATTTATAGGTGCTGATGGTTTCACTGGTGAATTCTACCAAACATTTATAGAACAAATTATACCAACTATACAAAATCTCTTCCAGAAACAGAAGAAGTACTAGTAATACTTGCTGCACTGCTCTGACACAAAAACCAATGATAGTGCAAGGAAAAAAAAACTAGAAATCAATGTTTCTCATGAAAAAAAGTGTAAAAATCCTCAACAAAATAAAATTTAATAATATGTAAAAAGAATAATATATACCATGCCAAATGGAATTTATCCTGTGAAGTCAACTCTAGTTCAGTATTGAATATCGGTCAATGCAAGTCACCATAGTAACAATCTAAAGAGTGAAAAACCCATGACACCAAGAGCATGATTCATAAAAGAAAAAATTAATAAGTTGGACTTCATCAAAATAAAAACTTTTGCTCTGCAAAATACATTAAGAGCATGAAAAGACAAGCTACAAATTGAGAGAAAATATTTGCAAAGCATATTTCCAGCATGGAACTTTTATCCAGAATATATAAAGAACCTTCAAATATCAACAATAAGAAAATAATCTGTCTGGCCAGTGTTTCCCAATGGTTGAGTGTTGACCTATGAATCAGGAGGTCACGGTTCGATTCCCAGTCAGGGCACATGCCTAGGCTTTGGGCTGAGGCAGCTGATCAATGATTCTCTCTCATCATTGATGTTTTTATCTGTCTCTCCATTCTTCTCTGAAATCAATAAAAATATGTATTTGAAATTTTTAAAAAAGAAAAGAATCCAATTTTTAAGTTGGTAAAGACTTGACTAGATACTTTATCAAAGAGAATGTATGGATGGCAAATAAGCCCATAACAAGATGTTCAGCATCATTAGCTATGAAGGAAATGCAAATGTAAACCACAATTACACAACTATTAGAATGACTAACATAAAAATTGCTGAAATACCAAGTGGTGGTGGCAAGGATGCAGAGCGACTGGAACTCTCATATTTTGCTGGTGGAAATGCAAAATGATGCAAGCACTCTAAAAAATGTTTGGAACTGTTTAATAAAGCCAAACATATTTACACTCCTCAGATATTGCAATTCTGATCCTGGGTATTTATCATAGAGAAATAAATATGTTTCTGAAAAAGCACACAACCTTTGTACATAATTATTTATATAGTGATCCAACCATAATCACAAAAAAATTGGAAACAACCCAAATGTCCTTTAGCTGGGGAGTAGATAAACAAATTGTGGTGCATCTAAATAGTGAACTACTACTCAACAATCTAATGAAACAACGACTGAATCATGCAACAACTTGGATGAATCTTAGAGGCATTAAGCTGAGTAGAAGGAGCCAGTCTTAAAGGTTACATACTAAATGATTCTACTTATATGAAATACTCTAAAGGACAAAATCACAAGGATAGAAAACAGATAAATGATTACTGATCTTTTAGAGATGAGAGTTGGAAGGAGAGTGTGATGACAAAGGGATAACCTGAGTGAGTTTTGGGGGTGATAGAACTCTTTGTATCTCAATCCTGGTGGCAGTTATATGAATTTATAAACGTGTTAAAACTTACAGAACTATACTTACAAAAAAGGCCAATTCTACTCTATGTTATTTTTAAAAAATCACACTAGAAAAAGCACCAAAGATTGCACAGGCAGAACATCATCATTTTACTCAATTTTTCTTTTCCATTTATCTGGGATAGAAAACAGTGCAGGCAATGTACTTTCAGATTTAATATTCTACATGTTTGTTCAGTCCCAACGTCCATCAAAGCATGCTTGCAACTTGAGTCATCAAGTGCAGATCCGGATCAGATAGCTCGGGGAAAGGACAGGCTATCAGAAAGTTAATGACTTGGACTGACGCCAGCGTTTCAAGGAACAAGGAGGACATTCAAACCTTAATGAAAGTATTCAGTCCACAAGACAAGGAGACATGCTTTAGTTTTACTCCACTTTTCCTGCACTAGGTTCCAAGAGTTTGCTGGGTCTGCAAATGACCAACTTCAAGTTCTTAAGCGCATAAGAAAAAGAACCATTACCTTTCTATGTTCCTCAAAACAAAACTCTGTATACAACAGAACTGTGCAACCAGGCCCAAAGTAAGACTACAGGTTTGTTGATTTGGGGGGCGGGGGGTGTAGACGGATGCTCCCGGAGATCTTACCTGCCTTATGCACAGTTGTTCCTAATATGAGCACATTATAGATGTTCACTTAGTGTTTATTGGATTGAACTGAATATTAGAAAGTGGCTTTAACTTGCTAGGATGGTTTTGGGATCCCTACTTCCAGACTAGGTTAACAGTCATAGTAAAAACAAGAGTAAGACACCTGGTAGAAAACGAGGGTCTTGGTTCAATGCTGGTCATGGTTAGAACATCATGTTCCAGATCAGAAAAGGGAGGCATCATCTAGAATTCCACCCACGTGAGTTAGGAGGATTGGCCTTGACTCCAGCCTGGGCGTTCACAGAGCAGAGGGCCACAAAGATGGCACAGGCAGGCAGAGATGGCCACAAATATTAGGCAGAAGGCGATACCTTTTGAAAACATCAGGAGTGGGCCGGATCTTGCTTTACCTTAGTTTAGTTTTCAAGTTACCTCAGGAAAGGCAGGGGATATTGTAAGAATACACATGCATTACTTTTGGAAACAGCCAGGATCGGAGGCAATTCCAGCCTAGACCGGCACCGTCTTGGCACATCTGCTGCGCTCAGCTATTTGCTCCACTTTTCTCTCTCTGACCAAAGCGGCATCTGCTTCTGTATTAGCTTCTGGGAGCAGCAGGGATACTAAACAGAGAGATCCCTTAGAATTTTCTAGTTCCAATGGGTTACAGAATGTTCCTGGGTCATAGTAATATGTCACAGCCTAGCCAATGGATGGGCTGCCCTTGGGTCATACATGCCTGTCCCTGGGGTCACAAGATACAAATGTGCCACCGGAAGTCTGGGGCTGGGCTGGAGCTGGGGCAGCTCCCTTCACAAGGGCATGTGAGGGGCAGGAGCTGTCATTCCAAGACAGAGGTTCCTCTGGAGTTGGGGGCCAGGGCTGATAGTGCTTGAGTGATTCTCTTCTTTTTATATTACACAGCAGACGGAAGGTGGACAAGGGCACTGGCTCTCTTTAGGCTGGAAGGACAAACTCCCAAACAGAGACTGTGGCACACAGCTCTTGTTGCTGGCTGGGCACCCTCAGGAGTGCTGCTGTCCAGAATGGGAGGTGCCTCTGCTGCATGTGTCTTTTGGGGAGGCAGTGCATGTGTTGGCTAAGAACATGAGTGAGGGTGTGTTGGGTTCTAATCCCAGGATGGTCACTTGCTTTGTGATTTTGAATAAATAGTGCCCACCCTCTGAATTTCACATTTTTTTTTTTTTTAGTTATAAAATGGAAACAATTCTAGCTTAGGTTCTTTAAAACAAAATCAAGACCATGTTATCTTTACTACCTAAATTCCTGCATGACTTCCCATTGTGCAAAATTACATCTCAGATCCTTACACAAGCTGGCAACTCCCAGAACAAAAAGACCTCCTCATGTCCAGGACTTCTCCCATGTGTTGCTCTGTTGCAGCCACACTGCCTCATAGCGATTCCTGTAAAAGCCAGGCATCCTCCTACCTCAGGCCTCTTGCACTAGCTGTATTTTCTGCCTGGAAACATCTTTACCCAGACAGCTTCAAGATTCTTTCTGGGATCAACTGCCAGTCTATGCTGAAACACTACTGTCTCAGTAGTTTTCCCTGACTACTCAGTTTAAAATTGTAATCACTCATCTTCTTCCCCGCATTCTAGATTCCTTTTGCCCTTCTTCATTTTTCCACTTTAGCTCAGTACATAATTAATTATTGATCTTGCTATTTTTTCTCTCCCGGAGTAGAATAAAACCCCAGAGAAGCGGGATTTTGTCTATTTTCTTCATTGATCTGGCTTCAGCATCTATAAAGGAGTAGGCATGAAATAGGTGCACAAGAAATTGCTTTGAGTCTGGCCAGTGTGGCTCAGGGGTTGAGTGTCGACCCATGAACCAGGAGGTCATGGTTCAATTCCTTGTCAGGGCACATGCCCGGGTTGTGGGCTCTATCCACAGTAGGGGGCCTGCAGGAGGCAGCCAATTGATGTTTCTTTTTCTCATAGATTGTCTCTTTCTCTCTCTCTCTCTCCTTTCCTTTCTCTAAAATCAATAAAAAACATATTTAAGACCGACTGGTGTGGCTCAGTGGTTGAGTGTTGCCCTATGAAGCAGGAGGTCATGGTTTGGTTCATTCACATACCCGAGTTGCGGGCTCAATCCCCAGTTGGCAGGAGGCAGCCAATCCATGATTCTCTCTCATTATTGATGTTTATATCTCTCTTTCCCTCTCCCTTCCTCTCTGAAATCACAATAATAATAATAATAATAATAAGTAAGAAAACCCCACTTTTAAAAAAAGTTGTTTTGAATGAATAAGCAAGTGTGTGCCAGCTGCCTTCTGACTTAATTTCTTTCCATTGCAACCTCAACTTCTATTGGTCACCTGAATTACCCTCTCATCCTCATTCATTCATTTATTCATTTGTCTCTTCAACAATTATTTATGTCTCTTTTGTACCAGAAATGGGAGGTAGAGCTTTCAACAAAACTAAGTCACTACCTCCTTACTTGCCAGGAAGGCGGGCAATGAATACATCAACAACTAAAAATGTACTCTGTGCTATCGGATACCAGCATGTGCCATCCCAAAATGTGACTGTAGGAGACCAGAATATGCCCCAAAATATGCCTCTTTGACATAAGGATTATTTTGAGCTGATTATTTTGAGAAGCAGCAGACACAGGAGGAGCTCTGAAAAGAAAGTAAAAGGTACACTTTAGTAAGAGAAAGTTACATTTATAAAGGAAATCTCCATTTGTAAGGATGTCTCCTCTCTACCAGGAAGGAAATCACAGAAGACTCTTTTCACAGAGAAGGCACCTACTTAAATCTGCATAACAAACCTTACCCTTGTTTACCATTCTTTTCCTGGTCACTTTCCCATAATTTGCCTCTCCACACTCTCTTTCCTTTGCTTTAGCTGAAGATGGTGCTTAAGCCCAAGTTCTAAACCACCTCCTTGAATTACTTGTCCTCAAGTTTTCCCCATGTATGTATGAGATATAATGTTAATAAATTTTGTAGGTCTTTTTTTCTTTTTTTAATTTGTCTTTTGTTAAATGGCATGATTGGCATGTTGCTGCTCTCACCCAACCAAACATCACGCATTGCAACCTGCCGCTGCTATACGGACACCTGATTGGCCGACCTCTGCTGGAGGCACTCATGTCAGCAGGCAGACCGCGGCACTGTAGGGTCTACCTTTTCAACTCTTGGATGGTTCTCAGCACTGTTGCTATTGTTCTTAACTCCTGACACTGGCTTGGTAGCTATTTCAAACATCCACACTTCACCGAACCAAAAATAATAACAACAACTGCAACAACTTACTTTTATTCACATTTCCCATGGCCGAGGCAGCATGCTGTTTTTTGGTTTTTTTTTTCCATAGATCTATCTCATTTAATTTTCCCCTGAAACATATAGGTTAGATACTGTTATTTTATAGATGAGAAAACTGAAGCTTAGAGAGGTCAAGCAACTTGATCAAGGACCCCACTAGTAACTGAGGGAGCTAAGTGTCAATCCAGAGCCAGGCTGTACTCACCTAATCCAAACCTCAGCCCCCTCTGTACCAGCAAACTCCTCACCTCATCTCCTACTTCATTTGCTCAGAAAACCAAGAGTGTGGAGGTGGTCAAACATGAAACCCCCAGATTGCTGACAAAGTTACCAGCCAAATTTCATCAAATCTGAAAAACTATTGATTATAAGAAGCACCATTATCCCATATAACCCTAAAAAATGTTACAATTAAATTATGAAACTATATTAAGACAGTCCCTGTATGAGATGTTTTAAAGTGAAAATAAACTGTGTAGAAAAATTAATGATTATTTTTATCATTTTAAAACATTAATTTTAATTACAGTTTATATTCAATATTATAGTCTCAGATGTACAGCATAGTGGTTGAACAACCATATACTTACAAAGTGATCCCCACCTAGCACCATAATATAGTTATTACAATATTATTGACTATGCTGTACAAATAATTTAAAAAATATGGCACATACACACCCATCAAAACTTCTTCCCTTTCTTTATCAAAAGGTGAAGTATACCTTCTCAAAACTAAAACCCTCTTTCTATGTTCTTTATTTTTTTTCTCCTCCTTGACCTTTTTCCATTGATTTTTTTTTCCTTTCTCTCCAGTGTTTTCAATTCTACCTCTCTCAGACTAAAGCTTCTTCAGGTCTCTTTCATCCTGAAATGCATCTTCTTGACTTATGCTATGCCATCCTCTAGCTATTATTCCATTTTTCTTTTTGCCTTCTTATTTTTTCTTTCTGTCTGTCTTGTATTTATATGGAGACCTATAAAGGCTATCAAAGACACATCAGATATTTGGGTCTTTGATAAAGTCTAATATTTTTTTGCAACATCTTTTTTATGAGCATATGTTATTGTAGTTGTTATCTGCCTGAAAGACCTTCCATTGGGCAACAAATTTTCCCCACACCATCCCATTGAAACACTGTTTAGTGTATATATTTCAGGAGCACTGACTCCCCAATTCCTTCCTTCAAGAATGGGCACATGATCCAGGCCTGGCCAGAATGCTACATCAAGGTTGGCACTGGCCTCAGGTTGAAACACGGATGGGCATATCACCTAAGCCAGAAAAACTGGAATTTTGCACCAAACTTTCCTATCGGTGCTTTCACGAAAGATGTGCTCTTTCTGCCAAGATTGTCCTTGAACTGCTGGTGGCCATTTGCTCACCATGTGGAAGTAATCTATGTAAGAAGTGGAGAAATACATGGATCCCTGATGTCATTATATGATTTCTTACATCCAAAGATGCTAAGTCCAGGCTACTCCTAGACTTTTTAGATACACGAGCTAATAAATTTTCTTTTTGCTCATACTAGTTGATTTGTGTTTCCGTTATTTGCAATCAAAAGTTCTAATGCATTGTTCTATGTTTTTTATGTGATGGTCAGTTAAGTGTGACTACAAGAGAAGACATAGGAGAGGCACAAGAAAACAAAGTTCATTATACTCACAGGTCTAGAGGTGAGCTCACTGCTTGCCACAGAGTTACAGAGGAAGTTTCAAGCAGAAGACTAGAGCAATGGAAAAGCTGAGGGTAGAGCTTCTTTGAGTTTGGGTAAGAAAGGTAAGGTAGTGCAGGGTAAACTGCCCCAAATTGGCTAGTTTGATTAATTTTGGTGGGCTCTAAACCTTAGGGGTGGTCTTTAATTGCCTGACACTTGGCCTAGAATGACTAAGCAAAGGAATATTGAACCTGGGGTATAGGGCCTGATGGAGGAGTCTGAACTCTGGATGGGTTAGTTTGTATGTCAAGGGCATGCTCCCACCTGGGTCGTTTGCTATCTCTAAGAATTTGCTAGCCTCAGGATGGGCAGCCAGAAATGTTATTTTTTAAAAAAATATCAAAGCATCATAATATACAGAAAATGAAAACTACAACCAAAATTTGAAGCTTTCATACCCATTATTTTATTTGATACTATAGTGTTGGGGAGCGGGGTATATATTTGTCTTGCTCAAGAGTAAATTTCTGAGAATTAGCATGTGCTAGGCATATAACAGGTGATCAAAAATATTTGTTGAATGAAATTAGCATCATGTATGTTATTACTTATCCCATTTGAATAAAATAGGATACAGAGATCAGAGAACAAGCAGTTGGAGGTTTCTGTGTTGTATTTGGGTTGGGTTTGAGTGGACTAGCTTAAGAGGATACTGTATAGTGAAAGCCTACACTGGAAAGGGGCAGCGTAGGATGAATTTGGATTATAATACCAAGGTCAAATACATTCTAGTGTGTGTTTTTTCTGGAGTTCTACAGCAGGTCTTAACTGTCTCTTCCTCAACTTTTGCTCCTTTACAATCCACTGTCTACTCACCAACCACAGTGATCTTGTTGCAGTATCTTATCAGATCCTATTACTCCTCTGTTTTAAACCCTTCAATAGTTTCCTTTTACTTTCAGGGATAAAAGTCCAAATTCTGAACATACATAAGGTTCTTATGACTTGGCCAGCCCCTACCTATCCTTTAGCATCATGTCTTCCTGTCCTTCTCTGTGTTCTCTCTGCTCCAGGCAAATAGTCTTCTTTCCATTCTAGAAAAATATGGTTCTCTCCCAACTCACAGCCTTTGCCTCAAATACTCTCCTTTCTTCACTGCTTATCTAGCTATTTCCTCCTCAACTGTAAGCTCTCAGTCCAGCATCATTTCCTCCAGAGCTTTCCCCACTCTCATTCTACATTGGCCCTCCTGTCTTCCACTTTTGTCCCTGTGTTTTGATTTCATACCACCCATCAGTTTATTTACTAATTAAATTGGTTAGGGTGTCATTGGTCAACATGAACATATAGGTTTCAGGTGTGGACTTCTAGGTTACAAGATACGTATATTGCACTGTGTGCCCACCACCTAAAGTCAAATCTCTGTCCAAAAGAACACCAGCATAAGCTTAGAAATGCCTCAGAAGGGAAAGGTCAGGAGCCAATATTTATAGAGGTCTAGACTCAAGTGATTTTAAGGGGACCTAATTGATATCAGGCAAAGTTCTTTAATTAGGGTTGGTGAAGTTAGAAAGAGGTCAGAGTCTTAAAACAAATCTTTAAAAATTTTTTTTTCTAATTGTAGTTGACATTCAATATTCTATTATTTTCAGCTGTACAGTATAATGGTGAGATATTTATGTAACTTCCAAAGTGATATCCCTGATAAGTCTAGTACTCACTTGGCACAATACATATTTATTACTATATTATTGACTATATCCCCTATGCTGTACTTTATATCCTTGTGATTATTTTGTAACTGCCAATTTGTACTTCTTAATTCCTTCACTCTTTTCACCCAGCCCCTTCACCTTTTTCTCATCTGGCAACCATCAGTTTGTTCTCTATATCTATGAGTTTGTTTTTATTATTTATTTTGTTTTTTAGGTTTCACATATAAGTGAAATCACATGGTATTTGTCTTTCTCTGTCTGACTTATTTCATTTAGAATAACACCCTCTAGGGTCTTTCATACTGCTGCAAATGGTAAAACTTTATTTCCATTTTATGGCCAAGTCATACCCCATTGTATAAATGTACCACATCTTGTTTATCCAATTGTTTATTGATAGGCACTTAGGTTGCTTCCATATTGTATATGAAATACCCTTCTTAGTCTTTTGTTATAGCCTTTCTTTTAAAAACCTATTTGTCTGATATAAATATCTCTACCTCATCTTTTTAAGGGGTTTAATTTGTATGAAATATCTTTTTCCATACTTTTATTTTCAGTCTGTGTGTGTTTTTCGATCTGAAGTGGGTCTTTTGTAGGCAGCATATGTATGAGTCATGTTTTCTTCTCTATTCAGTAATCCTATGTCTTTTAATTAGAGGATTAATTCCATTTACATTTAAAGTAATTATTGATAGCCGAAACTGGTTTGGCTCAGTGGATAGAGCGTCGGCCTGCGGACTGAAGGGTCCCGGGTTCGATTCCGGTCAAGAGCATGTGCCTTGGTTGCGGGCACATCCCCAGTGGGGAGTGTGCAGGAGGCAGTTGATTGATGTTTCTCTCTCATCGATGTTTCTAGCTCTCTATCCCTCTCCCTTCCTCTCTGTATAATATCAATAAAATATATTTAAAAAATAAATTAATAAATAATAAATAATTTTAATAAATAAAAATGCAGGCAGCTATGGTTTTTTTTTAAAAAAAATAAAGTAATTATTGATAGTTGTGTAGTTATTGCCATTTTGTTATTCATATTTTTAAATCTTTCTCCTCCTCCTCCTTCTTCTTTCCTTCCCCTTCCCTTTCCCCTTCTCCTTCCCCTTCCCCTTCTCCTTCCCCTTCCCCTTCTCCTTCCCCTTCCCCTTCTCCTTCCCCTTCCCCTTCTCCTTCCCCTTCCCCTTCCACTTCCCCTTCTACTCCTTCTTCTTCTTCCTCCTCTCCTTCTTCTTCTTCTTCTCCTTCTTCTTCTTCCTCTTCTTCTTCTTCTTCTAAAAGTCCCTTTAACATTTCTTGTAATACTGATTTAGTGATAATGAACTCCTTTAGCTTTTTCTTATCTGGGAAGCTCTTTATCTCTCCTTTGTTTCTAAATTATAGCCTTATTGAGTAGAGTAATCCTGGTTGTAGGTCATTGCTTTTCATTGCTTCAAGTATTTTGTGCCAATCCTTTATGCCCTGCAAAATTTCTGTTTTGAAATAGCTGACAGTCTTATGGGAGCTCGTTTGTAGATAACTAACTGCTTTTCTATTTCTGTTTTTAAGATCCCCTCTTTGTCTTTAACCTTTGCCATTTTAATTATGACATTTGTTGGTGTGGGCCTCTTTGGGTCCATCTTGTTTGGGACACTCTGTTTTTTCCTGGACTTGTATGTCCAGTTCCTTTGTCAGGTTAAGAAAGTTTTCTGTCATTATTTCTTCAAATAGGTTTTCAATCCCTTGCTTTTTTCTCCTTCTAGTACCTCTATGATGTGAATGATGTTACACTTAAAGCTGTTCCAAAGGCCCCTTAAACTATGCTCACTTTTTAAAATTTGTTTTTTCATTTTGCTCTTGCTATTGGATGTTTTCTGCTACCTTGTCTTCCAAATCACTGACTCAATTATCTGCTTCACTGATCTGCTGTTGATTCTATCTAATGTACTCTTCATTTTTTAAAATATATATTTTTTATTGATGTCAGAGAGGAAGAGAGAGGGAGAGAGAGGTAGAAACATCAATAATGAGAGAGAATCACTGATTGGCTGCCTTCTGCATGCCCCATACTGGGGATTCAGCCCACAACCCGAGCATATGCCCTTGACCAGAATCGAACCTGGGACCCTTCAGTCTGAAGGCTGACACTCTATTCACTGAGCTAAACCAGGTAGGGCTGTACTCTTCATTTTTGTTATTGTATTCTTCATTTCTGACTGGTTCTTTTTTATGGTTTCTATTTGTGTAAGTTCTTACTACATGCCTGTACTTCTCCTTAGGTCATTGAGCATCCTTATAATGGGCATTTTGAAATCTGCATCTGATAGATTGCTTGCCTCCAGTTCTTTTTCTGCAGTTCTATTCTATTATTTCATTTGAGCTGTATTTGTTTGTCTCCTCATTTTGGCTGCTTCCATGTGTGTGTGTCTGTGTATTAGGTAGAACTTCTGTGTCTCCAGTCTTGGCAGGGTGACCTTATGTAGTAGGTGTCATGTGGGGCCAAATGGTGCAATCTGCCTGGTCACCTGAGCTGAGTGCTCTGGGGTGTCCCTTGTGTGGGTGGTGTGTGCCCTCCTGTTGTAGTTGAGCTTTGTGTTGTTAGCATGTCAGTGAGTGGGATTTACTCTCAGTCTGATTGGCTGTGAGAAGTAGCTGTGACTATAGTGGACAAACTGTTGTGCTGTTGCTGACCCCATGGAGTGGGATTCACTTTAGTGAGGATCTGGTGCCTGCTGAGCCCACTCTTTGGGTGTTTCGTTTGTGGAGCTAACTGGGTGGTGGTCTGCAGTGATCTGAAGCTGGCCACTGGGTATGTTAGTTTTGGGGCCTCTTGGTAGGGGCTCCAGTGCCAGCCAAGAGCAGCCACTGCCTGTGCCCAGCCCAAGGCCACCTAGTAGGATCTACAAAGTGATCTGTGATTGGTAACTGCCTGTGCTGTACTTGGAGGCACTTGGGAGAGTCTATGATGTGAACTGAGGCTGATTTCCACTTCTACTGGGGGCTGCTTAGCAAGAAGTACAGGCATGCCAACGCCAGCTGCTGTTTGGGGTTTGTGAACCTTTAACCAGTTAACTGCCACGATATTTTGAATTTAATTAAAAAAGGTCCGCTGCTTGTGTCTATAGATGCTTATGGTGTACAAATGGTTAAGAAATTTTAGGGAAGTTCACAGCATGGGCCAAGGGTGGTAACTTCTGAGGAATAGACACTGGTGCTCAGGTTGGGCAGGGTGGGTTCTCTGGGAACCAACAGGGTGGGGCGAGTTTGGTTCCTGTCTGCACCTGCAAGTTGGGTGGGGAGAGAGCTCAACAACCAAACAATGGTGCCTGCAAATATTTCTGTCTGCACCTGCTGGCTGAGTGGGGTGGGGGGATTAACAAAAGAACAATGACACCTACCAGCACTTTAGTCCTGGAGAGCTACCCCTCCAGCTCTCACCCCGAGACCAGACAATTCAGTTCCTCCCAAGATGTCCCTGGTGCTTTTTGAGCTGCTGCTCCAGTGCTGGAGCTCAGCATGAGTGAGTTCATCAGTAAGTTTGTGCGTGGGCCCTTTAAAAGGAACACCCAGGACTCCAGAAGTTCTCCATCTCACCTAGATGTTATCCCCAATGATTTTCACAACCAGATGTTGTGGGGACTCTTTTTCTTGGCACTGGTGGCCTGGTGTGGGGCTGTGCCTCCCTGATCTGCAGAGGTCAAGAGGGGACCTTTGCAGCCAAAATATCCCTCCCAATTTTTAACTGCCACACATGGGTGTGGACCAGCCTGTTTTGCATCTCTTTTCCTCCTACCAGTCTCAGTATGGCTCCTTTTTTATATCCTTATTTATAGGACTTATATTTAGCTAGTCTTTGGGTGGTTCTCAAGGGTGGTTGTTCTATAATTTAGTTGTAATTTTGATGTAGTTTGGGATGAATTGAGCATAGCACTTACCTACTCTGCCATCTTGATTGGAAGTTTTGAAGCAAACAATTGCTTGATGAATGAGCAGTGTGCCAGTTAAGTGATCTATTTTCCTGAGAAATTGACTATTTGAGCAGCTAGAGTTCAGATAAGTTGACTTTTTGGAAGTTTCTTAAACAAATAATAAAGGTATTTATTGGTATAGAGCCTTAGCTCCCTGTGCAAGAATTACTGGACCAAATAATGAAGTCATATTATGTCAGTGGCTGTATTCCCAGTTAAGGAATATACATATGAATAGTCTCAGTTCTCATGATATACCTGTGTTTATATCATCCTTCCCCAATAACATTTGTGGCAATTGCAACTTTAAATTTGATTAATGTCCAATAGACTGCTCTGTGAGGGTAATTTCATACTGGTTTTGCTCACCTTTTTATTCCCTGTACTGGTCACAGCACCTGGAACATAAAAGGTATTCAACTAATGTTTGTTAGTATTGAATGAAACCTTGGACAATAGCCTGGATGGAAGGAGGATGAAGAAATCAGAGATTTTTTTCCCTTCAATCCTATGTTAAAGTGGTTCCAGTAATGCCGAAGAACATACTTAGAAGGGAAAGGTAAGAAGTTCCACTTTGGAACAGTGAGTTTCATTATGGAGAGGAAATACACATTTGGAATTCAGGAGAGATAAAGCTAGGGCAATATATGCAATTTTATAAATTTTATTTGTTCAGAATGACTTAAAAATCAAAGTCACATGGAGTTGTTGAATGATTATCATTGCTATAAATCTGACTTTATCAGATAAAAATCTTCCTGAAAAATACATTTAGATTAAAAGTTTTCCTCAGTGTGTCAAGGGCCAAAACTAATTAAAATGTACGAGGTTGAAAAGATGATAATAAGTACAGCCATAGCACCTTGTGTGTGCCAGACACTCTCTAAATGCTTTACCTCCATTAACTCAGTAAACCTCATAAACCTATGAAGTAAGTGTTATAATCATCTCCATGTACTAACAAGAGACAAAGAATTGAGCAAAAGCTGCTTGCAACTACGTGAAAAAGCTACATTAACATAACTTTCTATTCTTGGAATTTCTTGCATAAGAAAATAAAGGTACAAAATATCAGTTTCAAAATCATCCTGAAAATGCCTTTATCTGAAGAAAAGATAATGCAGTAGAAAACCAGATTGTTCATCCAAGGGTTATGTGCTCAGGGAGAGCCACTTTAAAACCCATGCCTTGCTGAGTTCACCAATCTTAGACCATTATAGCACAACTTGGCCTTGTCACAAGCAGATCTCCACACTGAAAAATCTCACCTTAAGTTAGACATCTAAACCTTATACTTATCAATCCTTGAAGCCCCGCTCTGAGTCACAGTGAGATTATGTCAAGATGGTGCTCTCCTTACTGCACTAAACAATAAACTTGGCTTTGCTTGACCAATAGGTTATTTTAGTAGTCTTTTCAGGGAGTCAGCAGTTAATAGAACCAAAAAATTAATGCCTTGTCCCAGTGCTTTGCTAATGTGTTCCATAATTTTGTATAGAGAAGAAAGTAAGATCAGGATTTGCTATCCAAATGGACACTCACCTCACTTGGGTAAAGAAAATTAAGTTTTAAGAAAATTAGGGCAGAACTCTTTGTATCTGTTTCAGAGTTCAGCATAACATTAAACTGATTTAAATTTGAACCTAGACTGAAAACGACAGAAGTAAGACCCTTAAATGAGAATCACCCAAAACACTGGCCAGGTGAGAATGAAGGTTAGAGTGGGGAAGGTCCCAGGTACTGTCAGGCATGGAGATTAATAGTAGTGACTTTGGATTCAGAAATAGGTTTAACTTCTGGCTTCACTATTTACTAGTGATTTGACTTTGGGCAATTAACCTCCCAAACCTCAGGAGTTCACTTGTAAAATAGGAATAATGTTAATACCCTGCATCATAGAGTTAATTTGAGGACTGAATGAGACAGTGTGTGACAAAAGTTTATCATGGTGCCATTGGTGGTATTACTGCTATTATTATAATTCACTACAGGACTTCAGGGCTTGGGAAAAGAGGAGATAAGATCAGTGCTATACTGGAAGAATGCAGAGAAAAGAAACACAATATCTTACCAGCTGGAAATTCAGGATTGACATTTTCTGTAGTCCCTAGTATTTTTCCAAGTAGATTGGTTACCAAAGCCCTGTAATTCCCCAGCTGCACTCTCTGCATTTAACATTTAAGCACTGTTTACCTCCCAAGAGGATTGCCTAGGCAGGATTTAGGACTATATCAGAAACTTGACCTTAAAAGTTTAAGAATTTAGAACCCTGAGAGATGAAATCTGTCAATAAGAAACATCTAAGTGTTTTTGGTGGGGAAATGTAGGAGGTGAGTACTGTTGTTTTCTAGATGCTATCGCTAGATGCAAAAGAACATGAGCTCCCTGAGCCCAAGGTTGTTCTTTTCTAAACTTGCTTATTCATCAGCCAAGTAGGTCTTGCCTATAAGGATGGAGAGGAGGTACTAAGTGAGCATTGTACTTATTGCAAACCACAGTAGTTTTGTCTGGCTTTCAAAGGTTAATAATATTGGGGAAGGGAGGCCATTTTTCTCGTTATTTGTAGAACTATAGAGCTAGAGTCTATTTTGTATTTACCATGTGCCTCTAGGGGCTGCTGCTTTGTGTGCATTACTTCATTTAATCCTTCTCACAAAACTTTCCAGGTATTATTTTCCCCATCTTTGAACTCCTGCTTGATTTACTTGTGTTTTCTTAAGTACTCACCAATTTGTGAAAGAATCCTGATGTCAAGAAACGTCCATGCTTTGTAAGCAGACAGGAGAGATGTGGTGTGGTTTTGGACTGCGTTTGCAAACAGAGAAGCATACAGAGGATCAACAATAATACATTCAAAGTAGAAGTAGCAGGACAGAGGGATGGCAGGTGGGACAGGAAAAGCTAACAATCTCTATCTCACCTGTGGCCTTAGGTGGCAACTACACATTCAGGAAAGGGTGTCTGAGTGTAAACACAGAGCCTTGAGGATGATCTTGAGATTCTGAGACT
Organism: Plecotus auritus; assembly: GCF_963455305.1. Taxonomy (NCBI): domain Eukaryota; kingdom Metazoa; phylum Chordata; class Mammalia; order Chiroptera; family Vespertilionidae; genus Plecotus; species Plecotus auritus. Next base: position 139,770,969 of record NC_137772.1, on the reverse strand, counting down.
GGAAAAGGGAGCATTGGGCAGTTTTCCAGGCCATCAATGAATACTTGGAATAAGGTTAAAAGTTGTAAAATGATACTGTATGTATATTTTCACACCCACCTCCAATTTTATTTTGTGTGACTTGATTTTTAAGTTAACTATCTCAAGATGCAATCCACAGGGGATTTCATAATTCTAATTCCATCTCTTTATATGAGATAGGAGATGATTTATTTATTTGCTAATTCATATCAACATTTCTCAGAAGCAGTCAAAATATAAATAAAAGTTCTTCAAAAGTAGCCCCAGGGCAACAAGCGAACCATGCCAGTGTTGTGAGGTAAACAAGTCCTTTCAGAAATGTTCTAACTTGTTGAACTGTGAATTTCTAAGTTTCAGCTTAAAGAATTCATTAAGCAATTTTTTAAAAAAGGAACACCACTTTAGGAAAAATGCAACTTGCCAAATTCACCTCCTACCTTCTTCAATACAACTTTGCAAATATTCCAGCTTAAAGAAACCTGAGGAGGAAGAGATTGTTAGATGGAAGGTCTTAGAAAGTAGGAGGGATTTGAATTTGGTCTTGGATGTGTGAGTGGGAAGGAATGGGGGTTTGGAGTAGGTAGAATGGTTAATAGGCTATTTTGATTAAAGTGGGAATTATGGCTATTGGGTCCCGACAGGTGCAATGCTATAAACTTGCTGCTTTGCCTTCTAAAGAGGGCCATTAAAATTGGGTAGAGGAATTATTTCCTTTGCTGTTACCTCTGCCCTCCAGACACACTCTTCACCTTTTTCTGCTTTCCTCCCTGGAAGTCAAGCCAGTGGAGGCTACAATATCAAGCGTCTTCCTTACCTTCTGGTTTGGTCAATGAGGTGGCTTGCAAGAGATCCAAGGGAGGGCGATGGGTGATAGCAGGGAACTTATTTTCCAGGCTCCCTTCTTGCAGGGTCAGCTTGGGTTGCTATAACCCACAAGAGTTTCACAACTTCTCTAGGTCTTTGGGTTCTGATAACATCTTCATCTCCTCTTCTGGTTGGTTTTAGGGTGGGGGGAGAGAAGCCAGCTTGGGTACTGCCTTATTCTTACTCTGCACACCTTTGCAAAGAGTCTTTTTATTAGTTTCCTCAAGTTTTTGTAAGATAAGTGTGCTCTCTGTCCTCTGCTACGTCCTCTATACAAGAAGCACTGGGTATCTGCTCACCTGGATCCCAGAAGGGGCACTATGATTATGCTTTGGGGTCCCACACTTCAGGTCCAGGTTTATCAGAACAATGTTTGGACCCCTAACCCAAATTAGGGCAATCAGGTGTTCTTTTTGGGAATCTGCATTAAGAAGCTCTCCCTGTGGACTGAAGAGATGAACTCAGGAGTGTGGTGTGTCAGTTTTGCCCACTGAGTGGCCTGAGAAGCAGTGGTTTGTAGAGAAATTCACTTGTTGATGTTGCTTTCAGAATGGTTTTTCAGTCCTTGGTTCCAGTCCCTCCACAGGGCCAGGTAAATTCTTGTCTTCAGGTCCCATGAGATAACTCTGTTTTCTTCAGTAAACACCACACTCACACACTCACACACATTTTTTTTTGTCAGTTTAAGCACAGTTGAGCAATTTTTTTATTACTTGCAGAAAAGAGATGTAACTAATAAAGTACTTAGTGTGTGTGCCAGACTTCACATGACTTTTCTTGTTTAATCCTCTCAACCACTCTGAGAAGTAGTTTTCTTGTGATTCAGATCTCTCTTGGCTTAAAAGTTCCTTCCCTGTAAGTGTCCCTTCATTTTTTCTGGGTGTCCCCAAAGGGGTGCCTCATTCTTTCCCATAAACCAGTCTGTTGGCCTCAGTCACCACACAGTCTGTTCTATTCTTTTTTTCTTTTTTCACTCACCGATGTCACTTAACACTGGGAAAATGACAATACCTACATTCAAGATCTCACCTGTGGATGCTACTAAGTGTTCTGGTCCTTGGGGGGTGCTTAAACATCTCTGAATTTGCTGAAGAGATAGAGTGCATCTCTCTTCTCCCTCTGTGTCAACTCAGCCCTTTAACAGCTCTTCATGTGCCAGAGACTCATCAAATCTCCTGATGAGATCTATGAGCTAATGGTAGAGCTCTCCAACTGCGCATTACCACACAGAAGTATACCCCAACGGTTATAGGGCTGGTGATCCTCCTGGCCCTTGGGACAGCCTGGTGGGGTGAATGGAGCCCTAGCATTGGCATTTAACCTGAGCAGCTTTTTTTTTTTTTTTTTTTTTTTTTTAATTAATCCTCACCTGATGATATTTTTTCCACTGATTTTTAAAGAGTGGAAGGAAGGGGGAAAGACAGAGAAACATTGATGTGAGAGAGACACATCGATTAGTTGCTTCCCACATGTGCCCCAACCCCGGCCAGGGATCGAGCCTGCAGCTGAGGTATCTGCCCTTGATAGAATCAAACCCGCAACCCTTCAGTCCATGGGCCAATGCTCTAGCCACTGAGAAAAAATAGGCTAGGGATAACCTTGAGTAGTCTTATTTCATCAACCCCAGTGTACTAACTTCTGAAAATAACATGTTCTGAATCTAGCCATCCCACCCCTTTCCTGTGCCAACCACAGAGGGATACAAATCCAATTTGGACCAGATCAATAATAGATATTGTGCATTACTGGCATGCTTGCCTTTCCTGTTTCCTGGTCTTCTTTTTTGTTAGAAAACAAAACTTGCAAGCAAAGCAGAGTTGTGGATGTGTGTATGTGAATGTGAGTGAATGGGTGTATGTGGATGTATTATTAGAGAATAAGAAGTATATTGTCTATACTCTCATTGGCCAGCCCCAAATGTCCCATTACATATAGCATCCCACTCTGGCCAATGAGGAAACAGTCATTTAGAGTTAGGTCAGTTACCTGAGGTCCCATACTAAGGGACAGAGCTGAGATTCCAATCCAGGCCTGTCTGGCTCCAGGGACACATGCCATATTCTTCACTACTGCCACATGCCTTCTTCCCAACGTTCCACCAGTTAGGATTAAGACCCTCTAATCTCCAGGTAGAGAACAAGTTCTGAGGCAGCCATTGAGGTGCATCTCTCAGAAATGTCTTCAAGAGGGAAGTGCCACAAGGAGTGCAAGCAGGCAACAGCCTCCGGCTGCAGCAACCTGGGGGTGGGAAGCCATGTTTGAGGTAAGGACACACTCTCTCTAGGCAGTTCCAGCATGGCATGAGTGCTAGAGCCTGGCCATCTCTGTTCAACCTGGGACTCTTCTATAGAAAATCTGTGACCTAGAGCTCCCCAGTGGGCTGGCCAGGTTGGTCTCAGAGCTGCAGCCTGAGGCTCTTCCTACCCAGTTCTCTGTTCTTCCTTCACTCATCATGTCAGACACACACTCATAGGTGTGTTTTAAAGGCTCACCTGCTTGCTCCTGCTCCCTCATTCCTTGATCATTCATAGGCATGACCCCTAATGATCTCTCTTGCACTCCTAACTCTCTTCAGTTCCCTGTTCCCTGGCATAAGATCCCTGAGAGAATTGCCATCTCACATAATTCTGTTTATCCCTCATACCACTCGGTACAGTATTTTGTGAAGAATGAGTTTCTTGACTTTTTTTTTTTTTTATGAACAGGTGATTTTACATGGTGGCAAATGAGTAGTTTCAATGTCTTCTTATACTAGTTCTTGAAAAACTCAGTGTGATACAAGTCAAGGGTGGCTTTACTAGTAGAGCATGAGACTCACCCACAGACTTTGTTTAAATGAGGATTACTGGGTCCTCTGCTCAAAGATTCTGACTCTGAGGGAAAAAGGACACTTTATTTTTAGTGAGCATCTCCAGTGGATTCTGAGCCAGAGGTCCTCAGATCAAACTTGAGAAGCACAGCCTTGAGACGAACTCTTCAGCTCCTAAGATCTCCCCTTCCCCCATCACCGTGGTTGGTGGTGTGCTTGGATGTTCCTGTGAATTTGGGAGAATCTTGGCATGTTCTAGGATCAGGATTTTTCTTTCTCCTGGATATGTTACAGTCTGCATTTAAAAATGAATAGGGCTACAAGGGTAGGGTGTAAAGATAGCCTCGAACCTATAAGAAACATAAATTGGTGGTATTAGCAGCTGACATCTGGATGTGGCCTGGGATTATAAAAGGTAAGCAGTTAGCCTCAAGCTACAATGCAGATCACTAGCATGTGAGTCATTATGGTTATAGTAGTTCAGTTTAGTCCAGCCCTGCTTCTTTGTCATCCCAGCAGAATGTCTTCCATTCATCTCAAGGGTAATCTTCAAACTTCACTTTCTGATTCTTCCAAATACACTAACATATTACCGCTGGTACTTCATTCATGGGTATATGTTATTTTTACATTGCTTGCTTTATGTATCTTTTCCCCACATTTGCCTAAAATTATTTGGGAGCAAAGTCAATTTCTTTTCATCTCTCCATTCCAATGCCTACCCCAGTACTTAGAATATGGTAGGAGCTCAAGGGATGTGCTGAAGGAAATGAATGGACAGATAAGTGGAAACAAGGAAGAATAGGAGGGTGGAAGTAGAGATAAACTAAAGGTGACCAGATACCTTTGCTTCAGTGCTTCATTTCACTTGACTTCCCACACCCATGTCCAAGGTCACTTTATCTTAAAAATAAAAGATTATGTCACAGAAATATATATTTATTTTCTTTATTGTTTCAACTGATTCAAATTTACTCCAAGTGAATTAAAATATTTATGAGAACATTCTTTAAAAAGTAAAATAAAAAAAATTTTAGTCAAGATAATTTAGATTATAGGAGGAAGTGTGAGGTAGTGGGCTCTAGAATCAATTAGTCTGAGGTTAAAAATCCCACTTTGTTACTTAATGATTATGTACTTTCAGCATCTTATATAAAATGGGATCAATAATACTTATACCATAGCAGTTGTATAAACCCTAGCCAAATGCCCGACACATGGTAAGGGCTCAACAAATAATTATTTTCTTCATCTTTTGCCAAAATTTAATAGAATCCTTGTAGATATAGACCTAACCCATGTCATCATTTTTAAAAATTTCTAAATGCATATACATATAGTCAGTACATGTTGGATGAATGAGAAAATTGTTTTATGGCTTCTGGCTTATCTCAAATTCCAATTTTAGTTCACTTCAGAGTTAGGAAGTGAATTTAAAAGCATAGAAATATGACTCAAAAGATTAAGATTTTTCTATCCAGAAATCTTGATTTAAATCTTCAGTGGTTGACTTTTGAGAAGAGTGCAAATGTTGGCATTATCTTCTTTATTAGCAATTTGTAAAGAACTGTGATCTCACACAGCTGTGTGCAGCTCAAAGATGTACCAAGCAAAGAATAAATTTCCTGCCCACGCAAACTCAAGGCAAAAACCCACAAGCTGTCTTATATTATTCTGACAGCCCGAGCAAGCTTTCTTATTTTTCTCATAAAGCAACTTGACAAAATTATGAAAATTTTCCACTTTGTAGAAAATCTTTACTTTGTGGGGTTGTTAAAGCTGATAATGTATTTGTTTTAGGAGAGACTAAAGGCTCAAGAGTTACAGAAATTTACAGATCTCACTCTACCAATTCAGCAAGTGGATATTCCTTTTTTAAGCCTTCAAGTGACCAGTGATATGATCTGGACTGGGCCCATTCACAACCCTCTCCAAGATGCATTTCACAGGGTACAAGTACTTTGTACTCACAGTTGCTATGTACTCAAACTGTGGTCCATGTCAAAATGGGCCAGTCCTCTTCCAAACCCAGGTGGAGCTCACCTCTTATTTAAAACTAGAGGCCCGGTGCACAAAAATCGTGCACGGGGGGGGTTGTCCCCTCAGCCCAGCCTGCACCCTCTCCAATTTGGGACCCCTTGGGATCAGGCCTAAACCGGCAGTTGGACACCCCTCTCACAATCCTGGACCCTGGCTCCTAATCGCTCACCTGCCTGCCTGCCTGGTTGCCCCTAACTGCCCCCTCCCCATGCCAGCCAGATAGCCCCTCACTGCCTCTGCATGCTGGCCTGATGGCCCCTAACTGCTTCCCCCCCCCACACCCCACTGGCCTGGTCGCTCCTAACTGCCCCCTCTGCCAGCCTGGTTGCCCCTCACTGCCCCACCCTTGCCAGCCTAATCAACCCCAACTGCTCCCCCTGCTGGCCTGGTCACATCCAACTGCACCCCCTACCAGCCTGGTTGCCCCTAACTGCCCCCCGCTGCCAGCCAGGTCATCCCCAACCACCCCCTCCCTGCTGGCCTGGTTGCTCCTAACTGCCCCCCCCCCATGGGCCTAGTCACCCCTCACTGCCCCTCCTGCCAGCCCAATTGCCCCCAACTGCCCCCCTGCTGGCCTGGTCACCCCCAACTGCACCCCCCTCACTGGCCTGGTAACCCCTAACTGCCCCCCCCCACCAGCCTGGTTGCCTCTTACTGCCCCCCCTGCTGGCCTGGTCACCCCTAACTGCCCCCCCTGCTGGCCTGGTCGCCCTTCATGGCCCCCCCGCCAGCCTGGTCACCCCACTTAGCCTGCTGTTCAGTCATTTGGTCATCCCTCACTAACCCCCCTGCTGGCCTGGTCGCCCACGCACCCTAATTGCTCAGTAGTTTGGTCATCCCTCACTAATCCCCCTGCCCGCCTGGTCATAGGCAGCCATCTTGTGATGGTGTGATGGTCAATTTGCATATTACCTCTTTATTATACATATAGGATAGATTGCAATGGGCAAAGGGGATTCAATAGAGGTCATTCTGCTCTCAGATCCATTATTGGAATCCATCAGCACAGAACAGATGAGATTTTGAGAAAGAGAGAGAGAGAGAGAGAGAGAGAGAGAGAGAGAGACCAAGCTGAAGAAATATAATCTTCTCAGTAAAGCTAGGTACTAGGCAAAGACCAAGGAATCTCATCTATTGAGCATTAATTCTGTGAGAGGCACTTATTATGTATTTGTATATCTATTTTACTTATACCCTCTTTCCAACAGGAATATAAAGCTGCTTATGAGAAAACACATAGGTTAAGTGGGGATATTATGCAACAGAAAATAAAGATGAAGCCAGAATAAGGGGGTATGCAGAGTGCACAAGTTGTGGTCTGCTTGCTAGCAGTGGGCTCTAAAGTCAGTTTGGAAATTCCTGTCAGCCAATGAATGGTCACTGTACATAGTTCTCTCAGTGTCCAAAAGGCAAAAGCAAACCTGCTGCTCTGAAACACATAATTCCTGGTATTGAGACTCAAGGGAGATATTTTCCCCAACAAGTTTGTAAGGGGAGGGGAGTTCTGGTGTATTATACAACAACCCAGGCATTCTTGAATGTGACCCTATCAATACTCAGAGCTCATTCCTCAGGATCCTAGACACAAAGAAAAATAGTAGAATGGGAATCAACTTATTACTTGATTAAAGATGCTCACCACTCAATGTTCCCCCACACCAAGGCCGTCTGGTAAAAACCACTTTGAGCATAAAGTCAAGGCTTGAAGCAGAGGTCAGGTCTCTAATCTCCTCCTGGAAATGCACATGTAGTGTGCCTATAAAAGGGAGTCAGGTTCCCCAAATTTTCCGAGTCTCATCACCTCCCCTACTACATGGAGTGGGAGAAAGAACAGGGCAGAGCTAACCTTGGAAGTAGGATGATGTTAGTGGTGTAATAAACCACCCCAAAGGTAGAGCCATAAAACAACAACAGTCTCTCGTTACTATTATCTCTCATAGTTCTGAGGGTTGACCAGGCTCAGCCAGGCAGTTCCCACTCAGAGTTTCTGACGCGGTTTCAGTCAGGTGGTGGCTGGGCTGAAATCATCTCAGAGGCGTCCTCACACACACGTGTGGTTGATGTTGGCCATCATTTGAGACTGCAGCTGGGATTGTCAGCTGGAACACCTATACCATGTGCACTGGACGTCTTAGAGCATGACAGCTGGATCCAAGAGTAAGTGCCCCAATAGATAGATAGATAGAGATGGAGAGATGGAGAGAGAGATGACTAGATATGGGGTGTGACAGAGAGGGAAATCAAGTGTGACTTCAAAGTTTGGCCTGAGAAACTTCAGGGATAAAGTTGGCATCAATTGAGATGACTGTGGATGGGGGGAAAATCTGGAGCTTATTTTTGGAAATGTTCATTTCCAGATATCTATTAGACATCAAAGTAGAGATGTCAAGTAAGCCTTGGGTGTACAAATCTGCAGTTCAGGAAAGGAGTCTGGGCTGGAAATATCCATTTGTATGTGATTGTATAGAGATTTGTATTTCAGGTCATAATGAGATCACCGAGGAAATGAGTAAAATATATAGAAGAAAATCAAGAACTAAGGCACCCCAGCATTAAGAGGAAACCATCTGAAGAGGCTGAGAGGGAGTAGCAAATAAAATTCAATAAAACTAGAGTGTGTGGTGTCTGGGAAGCAAGTAAAGAAAGTGTGTCATGGAGGAAAGAGTCATCAACTGTCCAATGTGGCAACTAAGTCCAGTAAGATGAGGATCCCGGACCTGACCACTGGGTTAAACAGTATGGAGGGCATTAATTTTTCTTGACAAGAACTGTTTGGATAGAATCGTAGTGCTGAAAGGCTGAGTGCAGTGCCTTTGAGAGAGAATGTGAGAGGAATGGAAGATAGTAAAGTTATCGCTTTGAGGAATTTGGCTGCAAAGTATTAAAAGAATGGTGTGGTAACTAGTGAGTTCCAGAGAAGGTTTATGTGCCCATAGGAATAGACAGTAAAAAAATAAAAGGCTGGTGGTTAAGAGAGGTGGCAGGTTGCTGAAGCAATTTCCTTGCATAGGTGAGGGGACCTGGGGTCTGGTGCACAGGGTGTTAGTAGAAACACATATAATTCCCTGGCAGGAAGCCAGAGTGTATGGGTGCAGATACTGGCAAGCTCATGTGGTGTTTAGGGGACAGTTAAAATTCTCTTCCAATTGATTCAATTTTTCCGGTGAAGTAGGAAGCAAGGTCATCATCTGAGAGTGGGAATGTGGGAGGATGTATTGGAGATTTGAGCAAAGAGGAAAAGCTGTAGAATAGGCACTTTACAGCATGGGAGAGTGAATGGATTGGCGAGGCACTGTCAGCATCATGGGGCCACCCGAGGGTTGTCATCTTCAATTCAAAGTGGGGTCAGTCACTGTGGTCTGTTTTCTCCATCCAGGTCAAGCACAGGTGTGAATAGGCAGAGGTAGATTTAACCAGGGCATTATGAAATGAGAGATGGGGATAAAAGCAAAGGAGTGATTATAATGACTGACTAAGGAATTTCAGCTGAATAAGGAAGGAATGTGAGGATGTGTTAAGAGGGTGAAAGACAATGTAAACTTTGTAGGATCATTGGTCTCAGTGGGCAAGGAGCAGGAGCGCGTCATATTTGAGGGCTAACTTTTATACTGGTTACTCTGGCCCCTAGTAAAATTCAATTTTATGACTGTACCAATTGGGTAATCAATTCTCACTCCCTTGAGTTGGAATTTTTTTAGGGAAAAACAGAAATAAGCTTGGAGTGAGAAAGAAGACAGAGAAATACCACCCTTGCCAGGAATGTTCACAAAAATTAAACAAGGCAACAAATAAAGTTCTTAGTGCAATAAATGCAGTCAGGAGTTTCACAGAGTCCTTTTCCTTATAACAGCCTTCATAGACGTTTCCTGGCTTCCTATGGCCAGGAACAGTGCTGGCATTTAATATTGCCTTGTGTCTGTCCCACGGAGCGTGGGAACAACACCCTCTACCCCAAAATGTATCTGGATGTTGACAGTTGAACGACCAGAGACTTTGAAGAGATATGACTCACATCAAGGCTTTCTGGGGAAAACCGTGCTGTCACCCAAGCTGGGCTGAAAATGACTGGAGAGAAGAAGGGTGGGGGTGGCTTCTGTGTGTGTATGGTTAGGAGGTAGGGTTGGGATGTGGTGAACTTCCTCACTGGCAGCAAGAGAAGGAAGGCACTGGCTTCCATATAGGCTTGCTCAGAGGTGGAGCAGAAAGGAGGAAGGGGGAGGAGTGGGACCTAAAAGCTCATATACTCATCCTTATTAGAAAAATTAAAAAAGCTGTCAGCTGTCAAACATCAAAAACGGAGCCTGAGTCTTCATTGCAAATATATGCCACAATTCTGTTAGGCAACGAGCAGATGACGGCACTTATAATCTTACGCTTTGGGGTCAGGATGGAGTTCAAACTCTAGCCCTTTTGCTATGTGATTCTTATCAACTCTTTGACCTTAAGCAAACTACTTAGTTTCTTTGCTGTGTCTGTTTTCTCAGCTGGAAAAAGGCCACAAATGTAGGTAACTCCTGGGCTGTTGTGAGGCCTAATAATGTTGGTAAACTGTTTCGCACAGCTTTGCAATTTAGCAAGCCACATGCTAATTTCTGAAAATTCTGTGACTGACATTTCTATTTCAGAGACTGATGTTCATGGTTGAAGCATGTCGTGTTTCCAATGGCTCTGAATATATTATTTTTCAAATAACTTATTTTCTTTAATTTTGAAAGCATTACGTAAAACTAAAAGCTAACTTTTACCTTTGTGTTTTGTTCTGTTTAAGCTTCTCTAATAGTTTGTAGTTAGAAAACAAAACTAAAAAATCAGGGAAGAATCTTGGGTAAATGAAACAGTTTGTGAAGTCAAAGGTTCTTTTGATTTAGATATTATTATTAATTGTCTTGGAAGTTTTTTTCATAGATTCTCTTGTCATAGAATACAGTTAGTTGATTTTGAGAAAGTAAAAGCATGACTTTCACATTGTGTATTGTCATCTACTATATGCTCAATATTCATTCGTTCGTTCGTTTGTTTGTTCATTCATTCATTCATTCATTCATTCATTCATTCAATGTATTGAGCACCAACCTTGTTTGAAGCAATGGGACAGGCCCCAAGGATTATGCTGTGTGAACGAGCACATACCAATTCTCCTCTCATGGGACTTGGGAGTCTATATAATCCCATACTAACAATCATGGCTTATAGGTGCAAAAGACAGAAACCAACTCTGGCTACCATAGGAGGAAGAGGCAGTTTTGGAATGATGCCGCATAACCCACGAATACCATAGGAAACTAGAGAGCCATCTCTCTTAGAAAATGGAGTGTTGCTAAGGGAGCTGGGGCCCCTGAACCAGGAGAAAGCCCGGTCAGGGCATCCCTGCTGTCCGCATTGAATCCTCTACAGAATCACCGCCACCACGAGAGGACAGTGCAGCCCTGCACCGCCACCACTGCGGCCACCAGCCCAGCGCTGCCTCGCTTCTTCATGGCACTCGTTCCATATTCATCCAGGAGCAGTAGCAGCCAATTGGCTGAGCCCACAGCCTTATGCGCACTGCCATGCTGTGGGATTGAGGTCAAAGGAGGATCTTTTTGTTTTCTGCGCTGGAAGGTAGGAAATGCTGGACAGCTAACCAACCAGCCAAATTGAATTAACATCCACAACACTCACAAAGGAAAAATAATAACGAATGTGAAGTGCTCTCAAGGGGCACCGGCAACAAAACACAATATTTTGGTGCTTCACAGTCTTCCCTGGGGCTTGAACAGCTGTTGGCACTGCCTCTTGGGACGGCAGCTTCATCCTGGACAGTGTTCCCGCCGTCATTCCTGTGCCTCCTTCCCCAGGTGGCCATCTCACATCTGGACTCACATCTAGCCACCCTCTCTGACTTAAATACACCTACCTAGTTTATGTATCACAACTGCAAATGGAAAGCCAGCAGCACTGGCCATACATAGAAGGTAAAAGCAGAATAACTACAATGAAATGAAACAAAGTTATGAAGATCTAGCTAGCTACTTTGCCGAAGGTCCTGAGGCTGTGGTCTACTGTTAGCAAGTGTTAGCTATTGAAAACAAAGTAGCACCAACCAGAGACTTCATACTCATCCTTATTAGAAAAATTAAAAGAGGATGGAAGAGTGACAGATTTTCAAACTTTGTATTTTAGTGCTTTTTAAGATGCTCTCTGGGCACAATTTAAAACGAACTTTTATAACATTGGTAGTACATGTTCATGCTTAGAGTGATAAATATTAGAAAGTATGTGAGCTAAAAAATTGGCAGAATTTGAGTTTGAATTTCACCTCCCACACTTATGAGCTCTGATGTTACGCACATTACATAACCTCTCTGAGCCTCAGTATACCCATCTATAAAACGGGTGCAATACCAATTTTCCTTGTGTGTTAAATAGATCACTGTATCCCAAATTACCTGGTGCATATGAATCACCTGGGGACCTTGTCAAACTGTACATTCTGATCGAGTAGATCTGGGGGAGGCCCGAGATTCTGCATTTCTAATAAAACCCCAGGTGATGCTGATGCTGTCATTTTGTGGACCATATTTTAAGTAGCCAGGTTACAATTCTGTGCTGTCAATATGGTAGTCACCAACCACAGGTAACTATGACGCCCTTGAAATGGGGGCTTGTGCAACCTGAAAAATGGGATACTTCACTCTAATTTTAATTAATGTTTTAAAACTGATACTTGGTTCAGTTATTTTGAATTGTTATTCAAAAATAATTTTTAGTATACTTGGAACAACTTGTAAATCTGTCTTTCAGTCGTTAACTTTGTGAAATCTAAATAACTAAAAATCTATTTCCAGTGAAAATTTAATGTCTGCTTTGAGATATGCTCCAAGTGTAAAATAAACAACAGATTTTGAAGACATTGTTTAAAACACCTTAATAACTTTTCTATGGATTGATTGCATGTTGATAATACTTAGGACATGGTGGGAAATATACTATTAAAATGATTTCATCTGTTTCTTTTTCCTTTTTTATGTGGCTACTAGAAACTTGAAAATTGCCTCTGTGGCACACGTCATATTCCCATTGTTCCGTTCAGACGCAGATCAGTGAGCACAGGGCCTGGCAGTCCCTTGCTCCTGTCTATCAGGTGGGTGGCCTCTGGCTGGAAAGAGGAAGTGAGGTGCTAAGAAGGGACAAGGTCCCTTCCCTCCCGGCAGGAGGTTAGCAAAAATACACGAGCAGCAAGCTCTTGAGCTCACAGACTATGTCTTCTGTGCTGGGCTGTTTCCACCACATTCCAAGGCAGGCTCTGCTCTTTGCAGAGGTGAAAAGGAACATGTCAGCAGTCCCAAGGACGTTGCTCAAAGCCGGCTCTCATGAGAAGATGCTCGCTTTACAAGAGTTAAAGGCAAAGGGCCCCCTTGACCCAACCTCCCCCATAACATGAAGGAGAGTTTAATTAACACAGCGTGGGCTCCTGCAAATGTGCTGCATTGCTTCATGGTCGACTCAGCAGTTCCAAAGGAGGCTCAGGTCTAAGGGAGATCAGTAATGAAGACATCTGCAAATTGGACAACCAAGACATGAGCAAAAAGAGGCCTACAGAAATGAAAGTTTGCTTTCTCATATCATAAATTATATTACAGTAACCTCACTTCCCCCTCTCTTGTGAGAAAACATTTTTTTTTAACCAACTCTGGCAAATATTTACATGTAGAATCAGACCTGGCAGCAAATTCAAAGAAAACGATGAAGGCCAGCAAAAGCTGCTTCTGTATCAGAGGCTTGGAGAGAGGTCTCAATTAACCTTTGTAAATAGGAACTGACAGACGTGGATGGAAAATGTGGGGGGAGACTAAAATGTTACTGAAGAGTGTGTTTGACTACAAAGTAAACAGCCTGCATAGAAAATATTAAATCAGATGCTGCCTCCACATTCCACAGAACTGAGCACACAGTAAAATGTACTGTACAGTTAAAAGGCTTAGATCAAAGGAGTCATGAAACTATTTTAGTTTAGTGATGACTCAACTTCACGGTATTAGTTCTGTTGGTATAAGAAAGAGGATTTGTTTTTTTCAATTATGTTAGATCTTGACATAAAATTGTACAGTTGGAAGTGAAGGCCTAACTTTGAAGATATTTATCTTTAAGCCTTCTTATCCTTTCTGTCACCAAATCAAGCCATGAGAAAATATTTACTAGGTATATCACTTACTAAAGAATAGAATGTCCTTTTGGTAACCAAAAACAAAAACAAAAAACCAACAAACTTTTCTGCACAAAATAATACAGTAAATATTCAATTCAGAATTTATTTTTGCTTTAGATGGAAGCAAAAGGAGGGCGAGTTTAGCAAATTCCTAGTATAATCATGATTGTAAGGGGAAAGGTTTAAGTACTAGAATAGAACATATTAGAAGTACACATTTATAAGCCAGTGTTTAACCATCAGTTTCCAGTAATACAACAATCTACTCAACTGTTTTTCTCATCTGAATACCTTTGCATATTTAAAAGCAATACAATCCCACATCTCAAAGAATCTAGTTAAGATAAGCCTGTTCTAGAGAGATATTTAATATAATTTAAACATCTGTAATTCAGTTACCTATAGCGTAGTGAATTCAGAACTATTGCTTACCTGATGAGCTTTAGATCATGGAGAGAACATCGGGCTCTCCTGCTCGCTTGCACCAGCTGTTTTCTCCTGTATGGACTGTCTCCGTCTCCCTGAGCTAGCAGAGCCCTGTCCATCTCTCAGTTTCTTGATGCAGGGATTTCTCTGTTTAAGCCTTCTTAGACTCTGAGTTCCCATGCTGTTAGAGTTCATCCTTCAACACACTGTTTGGGGTCATTATTGCACTTATTGCATTATTAGATTTGCCCTGTATCAGCCTCATATCTCCCTCTCTCTGACAGATGGAGGACTCACTTCTCTAAAATGTTCTCTCAACTGGTGAGGGTCCCATACCAGAGTGGTGTGGGCACCCGGTGTTCCATTCTAGAGTTCTCTTTGGAAAACAGCCTTTACCAAGTAGTTGCTGGGGCCTTAAATCACATGGCTCTTTTCATGTTTATTTTTCTTTTCTTTTCCAGATCCTCTGCTGTCTTCCCTGGTCACTAAGATTGATGGACCATGCCTTACACCTTCATATATGTGGATTTTTTTTCTTTCTTTTCAGGTGTCTGTTGTTCCTTCCTACAATTTGGATTGCATTAGGCTGTTCCTAAATCCATCAAGTCTTTTTTCTATATCTAAAACCCCAATTGTGGCCCAGCTGGTGTGGCTCAGTGGCTGAGTGTTGACCTATGAACCAGGAGGTCATGGTTTGACTCCAGGTCAGGGCACATGACCAGGTTTCGAGCTCGATCCCCAGCGTGGGGCACGCAGGAGGCAGCCAATCAATGATTCTCTCTCATCATTGATGTTTCTATTTCTCTTCCCCTCTCCCTTTCTCTCTGAAATCAATAAAAATATATTTAAAAAAACAATTGTGGACAGTTCTGAAGACATAAGCAGTGATATTAACTCAGAATAAAAATGCTAAATATTTTAAGCCTGGGTGATAGGAGTTAAGGGTAGCTTTCTTTGTCATTACTTTCCTTATTTAATAATGAGCATGGATTAGGCTTATAACCTGAAATAAAAACCAAATCTATTTATATTTGGGAATATTTCATAACAAATATAATCTGAAATCTCCCACATCTAACCCAATGATAAAAGGTAATGTTCCAAAAGGAAAAAGTGTAAAAAAGCTGTTTTCTTCACAAATCTACTATAATTCTTTTGTTCTATCTTCAAATCAACTCAGTCACATGAAAAGAGCTTTATGTTTTTACACAACTGATAATGCCTCAGTGAATTACCCATGCCATCTGCTTTCCAACTCCTTTTGGTTTGTTTCCCTTTCTAGAAACTGGACAGGGGAAGAAAACACAAAAATAAAATGATTTAATTCAGTCGTTTGTTATTTTTATTAAGTAACATTTTGGAGAGGAAACTTGAAATTAATTGTTAAAAGAAATTTTATTTAATATTTATTTACTGATGCAACTTCTCATTCCATAGGTAATCAAGAGCTTAAACTAAATCTACAACCTACAACATACTAGTAAAACTATCTCCACATGCATGTTTTAAGACTGTAGGGCTGTCAAAGCACAAGTTCTATCATATTCTCTGTACTTGAAAAAATTGCAAAATGGAATGCCTTTCAAATGTTCTCTTTATATTTGCTACAAGCATTGCAGCCAAACAAAAGATAATTTTTTGAAAGTATCAGAAAATGCTAAAAATTTGCATTTAGAAAACCATAAGTTACATGTGTTTTGTAGAGGCAAGAAGTGTTGGAGGTTTGTTTATACTAAAGATAATTTACACTAATTTCATTACTTAAAAATTACTTAAAACAGCCTGGCGGAGATAACCAATCGATGTGTCTCTCTCATATTAATGTTTCTCTCTCCCTCTCTCCCTGCCTCCAACCCTCCCATCCACTCTCTTTAAGAAAATTCAATGGAAAAAAGAATATCCCCAGGTGAGGATTAACAACAACAACAAAATTAAAACAAAAATCATAAAACTTTTAAAAGACTAATTAGTATAGAGAGATAGCGCACTGTATCTAGATTCAGCCTCAACCCTGTTTCAATCTAGAACCTAGGGCAAGTCACAGTCTTCAGGTGTCCTAACTCACTCACCTATAAAATGAAGAAAAGATAGGACTATCTGGTCTAAAGTGCTGTTCCTCATATCTCTAGAATTTTAGAAGAGGCTATGGGTTCCACACAAATGTCTATGAGAGTAGGCAGGGATCATATAGGGTGTTCCCCCAAAATGTATACACATACTTGAATAATTGTTAAGGCAATATTTCTTAAAATACATTTCATTTTTGCCCTGGCTGACTTTGCTCAGTAGTTAGAGCGTCAGCCCATGAACCCAAGGGTTGCGGGTTCAATTCCAGTCAAGGGCATGTACCTGGGTTGCAGGTTCCCCACTCCAGTTGGGGCAAGTGCAGGAGGCAATTAATTGATTGCCAAATATCTCTCACATAGATGTTTTTGTCTCTCTCTCCTCTCTCCCCTTGCCCTCTCTCTTCCACTCTCTCTAAAATCAATAAAAAAAAAATATCCTCCAGTAAGGATTAACCAAAAAATAAAATACATTTTATTTTCAAAATTGATCTATCAGCTGTTAAAGTGTGTATACATGTTTGGGGATACCTTGCATATGAGTGAAAAAGCCCAGAGTGAGAAGAATTTTTCTTGAAAGTGAATCCTTATTGATCAAGCTTACATTATTCCACACTTGATAGCAATAAAAATGTCTCACTTTTGTTAGTTTTACTATGAGAGAAGCAGTAAGAAACACTGGTGAATGAGTGGTGTGGATGGAGCCAGAGGGAATGGTGGGGACTGTGGCAAAGTGGAGAGGGCAGGTGAAGCATCAAGCTGTTGTCACCAAATGAGAATCAGGGTGTAATGTGGCTAGATGCCAGCAATTTGGATGTTTTTAGTGAAGTCTACGTGTCAATGCATGTAATCAAGTAAACACATAGCACCTGATGGGCCATTACTGTGTGGCCAAATGAAACTTACTAATGGATCAAATTAGGGCTCACAAACTACCCGTTTACAATACCTGGTCTATTTTGTCTCCCTAATTGCACTGGGATCAGCACATATTAAACAATTTGCTAATAATTCTCCTTTAGTAAAGTTCTTACTATTATAACCCACAGACTATTTACTGAGTTCATTTTATAGATTGTGTTCTGTGCTCAAATGTCCTGATTTTTCATCTCATTTGATCATCACAATAACCCTGAGTGGTAGGTAAGTATACCATTATCCCATTTCACAGGATGAAGTAAGGCTCATAGATATCAAATAACATGCCCTAGTCACACAACTAAATTTTGACAGAATTGAGTCTAAAATATTGACATAAAAACATTTATAGTATTATGCTGAATAAAAAATGCAGGCTATAAAAAGTATTATGATTTTTAAACTGCTTTTCAAAAAACATTCTTAATGATTATTAGTCTATCATGAATATATGCTATAATTATATGTAAATAAGTTTCTATTATTAAAAACTTGAGTTGCTATTAAAATCATGTAGGGGAAGAGGGTGCTAAGTCAGAGGAAGACAAATACCATATGATTTCACTTATATATGGAATCTAAAGAACAATATAAATGAGCAAACAAAATAGACTCATAGACATAGAAAACAGAGTAATGGTTGCTAGAGGGGAGGGGAGTTGAGGGGACTGGGTGAAAAAGTGAAAGGATTTAGAAGTACAGATTGGTAGTTGCAAAATAGTCACAGGGATATAAAGTACAGCATAGGGATTATAGTCAATAATCCTATATAATAAAAGAGTAATATGCAAATTAACCATCACTCCGCTACACCCACAAGTCACGCCCACGAGCCACGCCCACCAGCCAATCAGGAGCGAATATGCAAATAGACCCAACCAAGATGGCTGCAGCCACAGAGAGCAGGAGGGAGGCTTGGGTTTCCCTGGCAATGGAGGAAGCCAAGCTTTCTGCCTGCCCTTGCCGGCCCAGGCCTCCACTCAAGGCTACAAAGTTTCAATGATAGAAGATACATAAACCCAAACAGAAATGGTGGCAGCCACAGAGCTGGAAAGAGCAGGAGGCTAGGGTTGCCCCCAGTGATGGAGGAAGCCAAGCTTTCTGCACACCCTGGCCGGCCCAGGCCTCCGCTTAAGGCTACAAAGTTTCAATTATAGAAGATACATAAATCTCCCCAAAAATGGCTGCTGCCACGGAGCAAGCAGAAGGCTTGGCTCCGCTCCAGGCTACAAAGTTTCAATTGTAGAAGATAAATAAACCCCAGATACCAGGGCCTCCGCTTGGGTCACCAGGGGGCATGGCCGGCCTGCAAACCACCACAGGCCCCTCACCCAGGCCACCTCACGCCCCAAGGGAACCCCCACCCTGATCCAGGACACCCTTCAGGACAAACCAGCTGGCCCCCACCCATGCACCAGGCCTCAATCCTATCTAATAAAAGAGTAATATGCAGATTGACCATCACTCCAACACACAAGATGGCTGCCCCCTGTGGTCAAAGATCCTGCCCCCATGTGGACACAAGATGGCCACCACAAGATGGCCAGCAGGGGAGGGCAGTTGGGAGGAACCAGGCCAGCAGGGGAGGGCAGTTGGGAGGGACCAGGCCTGCAAGGGAGGGCAGTTGGAGGTGATCAAGCCTGCTGGGGAGGGCAGTTAAGGGTGACCCAGCCAGCAGAGGAGGGAAGTTGGGGGTGACTGGGTCTGCAGGGAAGGGCAGTTGGGGGGGGACCCAGGCCTGCAGGGGAGAACAGTTGTGGGAAACCAGGCCTGCAGGGGAGGCCAGTTAGGGGTGACCAGGCCTGCAGGGGAGGGCAGTTAGGGGCAACAGGCTGGCAGGGGAGCAGTTAGGCATCAATCAGGCTGGCAGGGGAGTGGTTAGGGGGTGATCAGGCTGGCAGGCAGAAGCGGTTAGGGTCAATCAGGAAGGCAGGCAGGCGAGCAGTTGGGAGCCAGCAGTCCTGGATTGTGAGAGGGATGTCCGACTGCCCATTTAGGCCCGATCCCACTGGGCAGTCAGACATCCCTCGAAGGGTCCCAGATTGGAGAGGGTGCAGGCTGGGCTGAGGGATACCCCCTTCGTGCACGAAGTTTGTGCACCGGGCCTCTAGTATTGTAGTAAGTGTACATGGAGCCAGGTGGGTACTGGAAATACCAGGGGGAACACTTTGTCAGGTATATGATTGTCTAACCAATATGCTGTACACATGAAACTAATATAAATAATATTGAATGTAAACTGTCATTGAAAAAAATTTTAAAAATCATGTAGGGAAGCATTTAAAACTAATTTCATTCATTTAAAATCATTATTTGATGGCTTATGTGTCTTTTATTAGATGCTGCCTTCAAAGGAAAGTCTCACTCATAATGTGCCGCTGGTAAGCAAGGTTTATCTTAGCGGGGGGTGGGAGGGGGCGAGGGATTGGGGAAGAGAGCCACAGGGCTCCTTTGAACTTTAAGTGGACACTCAGATCCCTACGTAGATTTTTGAGATATTTAAGCAATCACCTCTGGATCAGCAGCCAGGTCCCAGTCTCTTGGGTGGAAAGGAAAGAAGGTAAGTTTGCGGAATTGCAATGCGGATTACACAGCTCTCTTCTCAGCTAGAAACTTTAGGAGACTTTGAGGTGGACAAACTGAACTCTTTGAGCTACCCCTATTAGTAGGATAGACTGGAGTCCTTTTGTCATAGCAGTGGAACCCCAAATACCACCATTTCAAAATCACAGCTGTCAGGCTACAGGCGCAGAGGGATATAACACATTAGAGGAAAGGGACCAGGATGATGATACAACTTGAAAACATACCATTTTTATCATTCAATTTAGAACACTTCTGAGAGTGAAAGGGAGCTCTTTTCACATTGGGATGGCAAGTTCGTATACAAAGATTATCCCTAGCAACCTGGGACGTATGGTCACCCTACTATGAAGAACAGTTGTAGAAACTGGAGATAAGCATGGGAAAGATGGGGAGGGGCTTTTGGGAGGGGGTGGAGGACATGCCAGCTTCCTTGAGGTATCTGAAAACCTCCATAAACTAGTTTGATATGATCCTAATTCATGCACTTGGAGTGACAACCAAGCTGATGGAATGCTCATGAGTGGGTTGTTGACCAGTAGTTCTGGATTTGAATCCCAGAGTATACTGTGGTCATAGGCAAGTTTCCTCTTTATTATAAAAGGGGGTTAGAGTTGTAAGAATTTACTGAGGTAATATAAGGAAAGCGAGGAGCCCAGAATAGGGGCTCAATAAATGTGTGTGCACTATGTAACTATTGCTATAAATATTCAAGCATAGGGTGACCACCAATTGGGTGACATTACAGGCTTAACTAAACAGATGGTTGGAGACAACCATTTTTCCCAGTTTAACTTGGAAGTTTTGTTAGAAATAAGAATTCAACTAGTAATTTTTTCCAGGTATGAGTGAAGGTAATTTTATGTAAATTATTATTTTAAAGAATTATACTCTTACATATTGTATAATATTTTAATATATTTTAATGTCATCATACAATATGACATTTTCCTGCCAAGTGATACATGCTGTTTACTTTCAACTATGAAAAAAAAAAACACATAATATGCTACGAGTACATTTTAAATGGCATATTGCTAGATTTTGAGACTGTATCTGTAAATATAGACTAGAATTTTAAAAACAAGTAAGCTTTCATGACCTGATATTTGAAATCCTCTCACTTTGCTTCCACAAAACAAACTAGTTATTTTAAAATTGGTCACAATTTGTTTTTCAAAAAATGAGATAAAGCGGTCTTAACCTATTAGTAAGCACATTTCCGCAAAAATATATTTCAAAATAGCTTTTAATCACATTACTTTTTTTAAAAAAAGCCTGGATTTAATATAATCATCTGTACACTTTTTTAACATTGATTTTTAAAGTATTAGAGACAACCTGATTTTTAAAAAGCAGTTTGTCCAAGTAAATAGAGCTTCTATTTATGAACATCATCTTAATGGACAAATGTACAAAATTAGTACTTTTTATTCATTAGTGTCTTGCACTTCAGCATTGTGGTTATCAGTGGTTTCCTCCGTTTTGCCCGGAAGCTCCCAAAAGTTGGCTACATATTAGAATCATCTGTGCAGTTTTTAAAGCCCCGAAGCCCAGGCTACACCCCCCACTGCATGCCTGGGTGAAAGTCTGGAACCAGTATGTCTTCCTTTGGCATACAGTATCTTACTAGTTTTAGGTGTACATCATGGTGATTCGATATTTATAATCCAGTATGTTTTAAAGCTTCCCAGGAGACTCCAATATGCAGCCACGTTTGAAAAATATTGATTTACCTCATGGTCCAATATGGGAACACTGCATGACCAGGGACAAAAAAAAGCAACTAAAACTGGGTAACAGTCCCAAACCATCAGTGGGTAATCAGCTAAAGAACAGTGAAAACACTGAGGCACTCATTTGATCACCTCACAGATATGTGAGGCAAGCCACTTCTTTCTAAAGCAGAAAATGTTTCCCAGCCGGTGTGGCTCAGTGGTTGAGCGTTGACCTATGAACCAGGAGGTCAAGGTTCGATTCCCAGGTCAGGGCACATGCCTTTCTTGCCAGCTCGATCCCCTGTAGAGGGCATGCAGGAGGCAGCCAGCTAATGATTCTCTCTCATCATTGATGTTTCTCTCTCTCTAAACAACCCAATCAAAAAATGGGCAATGGACCTAAAAAGATACTTTTCAAAAGAGGACATAAGGCCAAGAGACATATGAAAACATGCTCAAAGTCATTAATCATCCGAGAGATGCAAATCAAAACGACAATGCAGTACCATCTCACACCTGTCAGAATGGCTATCATCAACAAATCAACAAATGACAAGTGCTGGCAAGGATGCAGAGAAAAAGGAACCCTCGTGCACTGCTGGTGGGAATGCAGACTGGTGCAGCCACTGTGGAGAACAGTATGGAGTTTCCGCAAAAAACTAAAAATGGAACTTCCATTTGACAGTGGTCCCACTTCTAGGAACTTATCCCAAGAAACTAGAAACACCAATCAGAGAGGATATATGCACCCCTATGTTCACAGCAGCACAATTTACTATAGCTCAGATTTGGAAACAGCCTAAGTGCCCATCAGCAGATGAGTGGATTAAAAAACTGTGGTATGTCTACACAATGGAATACTATGCTGCGGTAAAAAAGAAGGAATTGTTACCATTTGCAACAGCATGGATGGAACTGGAGAGCATTATGCTAAGCGAAATAAGCCAGTCAGAAAGATAAACATCACATGATCTCACTCATTTGTGGATTATAATGAACAACATAAACTGATGAACAAAAACAGATCCAGAGACAGAGAAGCATCGATCAGATCGTCAAACCTCAGAAGGAAGGTAGGGGAGGGAGGGAGTAAGGGGGAAGAGATCAATCAAAGGAACTGTATATATGCATATAAGCCTAACCAATGGACACAGACACAGGGGCGTGAGGGCATGAGTGGGGGGTTGGGGGTGGGGGGTAATGGGGAGAAAAGGACACATATGTAATACCTTAATCAATATATATATATATATATATATATATATATATATACATATATATATATATATATATAAATATATATAAAATAGAGTAAATGTCTATTGATTAAAAACACAGAAAAAAAGGGAAAGGAAGCCAACTACTATTTCTAATGGGATAAATCTCCAGAGTAATCTTCATAAAGCCTTAAGTGTCTATGAGCCAGTTGGGACTGAAGGGCCCTTTTCAACTCTGAAATGTTCTGTTTAAACCAATGTATTGGGGGGAAGAGCAGGAACAGCTCTTCACAGGATTGTTTCTGCTGCTATAGCACCATCTTGCATTGCCCTTTGTAATTGTTAAAGAGCCTTCACTTTCCAAGTTCATCTGGACATCCAAGGCAGGGCAGGAATTGTGATCCTCACAATCCTGTTGAGGAAAATGAGGGTTCAAGGTATTAGAAGTTGGTTCAGGCAGAGTTGGAACCAAAACCCAGGTCTGCCAACTTGCAGGCAAATGCTCTTGTGACATAGTACTGTCTCTCCTCACAGTTCATAGAGATCCACTCTTTGAGCCTCAGCCCTCTCTCTCAGGAGGCGATTTTCCTCTGAAAAAAGCACCCCTCCCCATTTGTCCTTGAGGGTGGAGGGAGGGCATGTGGTGCATGAACTGTAAAAGTTATAAGGTACAAAAGGGCAAGGGACATGAAGAGCTTGGACAGGAATTTGCAGGAGGGAAGAACACGAGAACAGAGAACATGCTTACAACTGTGGAAAGGGGCATGTGACAACGTGGGGCCACAGAGTTAAGAAGCAAAGAGCCATTTAAAGGTTTGTTGGCTGGTTTGCTTTTATTTTCTCATCTATTATTATTATTATTATTATTATTATTATTATTATTATTTTTGAGGCAGGATGATGTGGGCAAAGTGGTGATTTAGGAACATTTGAATTATGTGTTGGGTAGATTGGTGATGAGAGAGAGGGTAAGGATGTGAGAACAGTTAAGAATCTGAGCTAGAGGGACTAGAGTAAGTAATAGTGAAAATAAAGAGATTGACAAAAGACCACTTGAAACCAAGGAAGAAATGTGTAGCAACACAGGAAGTGTAATTGACAGCATTTCAACAAGCCATCATCTACTTTTGGATCTGATGGCTATTTGAGTGTATAACGACAAAACATTTAATCAGGTGATCCCTAAATGGTTGAATGACTAAGCTAAATGAGCATTAATACCACCTGGTAGTGCTTCTGAAAAGTAAGGCTAAGGGTCTTGGGAAACTGGTCTTGTTTTTCTTCCAGTTTTGTTGTGGTGAAACAGTCATTTTTATAAGAAGGAGTAAAGCTAACCGCTGTCTTGGGCAGCATTAAGCCGAGAAGGGTTGAGAATATACTAGATGGTAACATTAGGAGTCAAAGCAATGAGTTTACTAAAATAGTTTAACACAAATAAATGGAAAATTCTGTTCTTTGGGACCAAAAACTAATTAACAGGAGAGGCAGATGTCTGCTAAAATATGGGAAAAAAATATAGGTTGGGTTGAATGTGAAAGGTAGAATGGAAAATATGTGTTCAGCCAATAAACATCTTGAATCTTGGCTCTGACAAAAAAAAGTAGATTTGGAATAAATGAAATGAGGAATAACCCTGAAAAGAATGAGACAAATTAAAGGTCAGTTTGATCATCAGTGAGGAAAATCAGGCAATTAGTGTGAATTTTGGTCACCAGCAAGACTGGGAGTATACTCTAAAGCTGAGGACGGGTATGAAGTTAAAGGTGGTTTGAGTTTAAGCACCAAAGTAGTGAAATATCAAGGAGGCAAAGCCATCTAGGTAAATGGCAGAGCAGGGGTGAGGTAGCCACCTGGAGTGCATTGGTTAATATGAAGTCAGCAAAGTTAGGCTAGAAAAGACTAGGCAATGATCAAGGAATGGAGACGAGTAGCCATGCCTGGTATAAAAAATTTTAGCAGATGTAAAGAGCTTCCACGGAGTAAGAAAAAAGATAGTTTGGAGGAGATGCCAACTATAATCTTAAGAGACTGACCAGCTGAGCAATGGCCATCTTCTATTTATGACCATGTTTGCTGAGTAAAATACAGTAAAAATGAAGACTACTGCAAACCATGTGGGAAACTGCATATAGGCTAAAGCAAATGAAAAAAAAATATGTAGGTTGAGTTGACTGTACGCCTTGTGTCATCTATAAGAACAGGACAAGCACAAAATTAAAACACAGGAAGTAAGGGGTCCACAAGACTCTTGAGGTGGGCTACAAAAGAAGCAGGAAAAGCTGAGCTGGAATGAGTCTGAAACTAAAGCAAAACTTTCTAACTGGTTTCTTAACTTCCAATTTTCTTGCTCCATCAACCAGCCAATGATCTTTCCAAAGGTCCAATTATGTGGCTGCTCTGCTCAAAATCCTCCACTGGCTTCCCATCAGGAGCCCAAGTTCCTTCCAAGGCTTATAGCTCTTGTCAGGCCAAGCCTCCCACTCTGTCTCCAAGCTTAGTTCCTACGAGCTCCCACTGGTTCACTCCACTCTGGCTACATGGCCTCCTTGCTTTTCCCAACTGTTATCTACTGGAAGGCTCTTCCACACAACCAAGCAGATGGCTTCTTCACTTTCTTCAGGTCTTTGCTTAATGGCACCAGATCTGAGATGGCTTCCCTGACCACACTATGTAACATAGTATCATCTCTCCCACTTACTAGAACAAACTTCTCGAGAGGAAGGACCTTTCTTGGCTCTCTCGAGTCTACAACAGTATGAATTCCCCGTGACAGGTAATCAAATACTTGTGGATTGAATAAGTGGAGTGGGAGATGTAACACACATACATACACACACACACACACACACACACACACACACACAAAGGGAGCTAATTTGGGGGAGAGAAATAGGGGAACAGACACTAGGGTAATGTTCTTAGAAGTTGAGTCCCAGACTGCAGAAATTTGTGTGGCTTCCCTGTTACAATTCACCCCCTCCCACCACTTCAGACCCATTCGAAGTTTTCAGCAGTGAGACAGTGATTTAGATGCTACAGACTTATCCTTCTCAGAGGGTTTGAAGCTCACTGAAAGAGTGGATTTATGGTTAAAAGATTAAGAATATTAGATAAATTAAAAGCATCCTAATTTGAATTTCTAAACTTGGGTACCACCTGTTTCCCTGAGTTCTCATTCTTATTTTTTTGCAGTCTCAAGCTTTTCATTAGGTATGCCTTAGATTAAATATTTATGATTTCAAAAGCAGCCTTACCAAAAAAAAAAAAAAGTTTTAAAATACTTTATCTTCACTAAGACAAATGTTACTACCTTAAAGATAATAAAAATCAATATCTCATTTTTACAGACTATAAGGGAGGCCAAATGATTATTCACAAACCATAAGTAACATTAATATAAAATGGTATTAAAACAGTAGTGAGCCCGGCTGGTGTGGCTCAATGGTTGAGTCAACCCATGAACCAAGAGGTCACCGGTTTGATTCCTGGTCAGGGCACATGCTCGGGTTGTGGGTTGATCCCCAGTAGGGGGCAGACAGGAGGCAGCCTATGGATGTTTCTCTCTCATCTATGTTTCTATCTCTCGTCCCCTCTCCCTTCCTCTCTAAAATAAATGAAAACATATTTAAAAAAAAACCAAAAAAACCACTAGTGAAATAATGGCTGCAATTTGATTTTTTTAAATTTTTCATTTAAAATACAGTGTGCAATAAGTCACTCCCTTAGGCTAAATATTAAACAGTAAAAATTTTCAGCAAGGAAAATACTGCTGGAGGACAAAATTAATTCTTCAAAATATGCAAAACACCCTATTTTTTAGTTTCACAAACTTTAAGAATAAAAAAATGCAGATTTATAGCATTAATGTAATAAGTTTATTTTCATTCCAAATTATTTAGGATATAAAGCAATGACCTGTTAAATTAATAGATTATCTTAAAAGTATTGAATCACAAAATTCTCTAACAAAGTATGCTATTAAAAACACCATTCTACTGAGCTTTGACTCTTCAGCTAGAGGTCTGATTATAAGAAAACCTTGGGTTATACATCATAATTGCTGATTCTTTGCCTCAATCTCTTGAGCGCTCCTCCAAGAAGGTTAAGATTTTTAAGACCATCTCTGAAAGCATTTGGTTTGAGAAAAGGAAGACAGCAAAGGAGCCCTTAAAAGATAAGCACAGATTTTTAGGCACTGAGACCCCACTCAGATTAACAAGGTGGTAGTAGTGCAATAAAGACCAGTAGCCACCAGCTCAGGCTCTTGAGAAGGTCATTCTTAAGTGTGAATCCCAGTTGGCAATGTGAACTAGAGCAAGTTCACTTAAACACTTTAAGCCTAGTTCCCCCATATGTAAAGCGGCAGCATTAGTACACAGGGTGGTTATTCACAGCAGGTACTCCATAAATATTATGTTCTGACAATATTCAGGTTAGTAGCTAAGGAAAGGATGAGTACTTAATATTTGATAATCTGAAAAGAAATTTGGAAATTGTGTGGCCCTTTTAACTCTGATTTAAATTAAAAGAATTTTAGGGGACCCCTCACCTGGAAGTGTGTTACCAATTGGGGAACTAGTTTTCCTAGGACATAGTGCCAGTTAAGGAAGTTGTGCCAAAGACTTATACTGTATAAGCACATATACACACTTCTTACTTAATTTCCTACTTTGGAACCATTAATCTTATTACTGTTCAATGACGACAATAAATTTAGAGAATATAGATTAAACATGCTTACATTTAGTATATTCTTGTATAAGCTGAACTGTTTTTCTAACAAACAGAGAAAATGTTAAAGTAGTAGGTTCTTAAGACAAAAAGCATAAAAGTAAACTCTCAACTGAGAATTTAAGGGATAAAACTATTAATCTGTTAAAAAGGAAATTACATTATTTGGATAAGAATAATTTCCTTTTTTGACATGTTCTAAGAGAAGTACAGAACTTACCACAACTTCCCTTACTACATGAAACATTATTCATATTTTTGTAGTGCTTATTCTAAAAGATTACTTTCAAGGATATTTCAAACATTATTTTAGTTAGATGGCATAATTATGCTAATAAAAGTACTTTTTTTGGGATCTACAAATGAGTGTAACACTATAATTTAAAAGATAAAGGTTGCTATGGGGTTTGGGCATCATAGTCTCAGATACATACATTAAGTGGGAAAAGGCAGCTGAAATATCACATGGCTGCTCTAAAAACACAGGGAAGGAAAATGTCAACAAGCAAAGACTTATAGTAACTCCCCTTTCTTGTTCAGCTAATTTTACAAAGGGAACTTAATTCAAAATTCAAATGTAATACATAATACATATATAAAACCTAGTTTGAAAAATGAAAAACATCTCATGTCATAAATATGGTATTTACATATACTCAATTTACTAATTTTTACTAATAGAAAAATATGGTATTCATAATCATTTAAAGTTCACTCAGTTATTTTAACAAAGTTGCTAATTTATGTTAATAATTTCTTATAAAAACCAAATGAGGGCAATTCAATTAATTCTGTTACCATAGAGTTCAGGTTATTGCTATTGACAAGTCTGCATTATTTAACAAATAATTAAGCTCTATGGTTAATGTGAAAAACTCAACTTTTATAAACCAAAACATTCCACTTCCATGGACTGCAGAAATGACCTATTGTGCCACAAGGATTAAAGATGGTGGTAGGAGAATAAGAACAATATACCCACTTTTATTCTAGGGGCAAGATCATGCGTATTGGAACACTGATTCACTGTAACACAACCATACCATTTCAAGTACATTACAGAATTTTCATCAATCAAATTTAAAAAATTTCAAGTAGAAAAAAGTAATTCTAAAATATGTTCCGATCAATTTAAATATCCAAAAAGTTCAGTCCCCATTCAGAAACAGATAAACAGTATATTTATTAAATGAGTTAAGACAAATAAACTTTACAAATAGACAAATAATAAAAGGCTCAGTGGCTAAAATAGATGGTAAGCATCATTAAAAGAAATCAACACCATCATGGTATCTCAGTTGGCTTACACGTGTAAAAAGAAATTTTCAAAGAGCAGTTTCACAGAAATGAAGCCAGTTTTTTTTTCTTATAAACAAATCACCATTTCTTGGTTCAAAACTGACATCTGTTATGAAAATTACCATATCACATATTTGTAAGATGACAAGGAGTAACTCATCTTCAAAGTGCAAGTTAAGTCTATTTACAACCACAAAAAAGGCAATGATGAGGAGAAAGGATTTTTAAAAAATATACAAAGATTAAAAACATTTGGGATGTAAAATTAAACAATTTTTTGGTTAGAGGATAAAAGAGAAAAAGTGATTGAATTACAGATGCTGATTTCAGCTATACATATTATATAATGGGATCCAAGATCTTTAACAGCTTGCTTGCAGTTTTTTTTTCTTCTACTTACATAATGCTCTGGAAATTTCTGGTAGAAATTAGTGTCTCAGAGAGAAATACACACTAAGTATGTCTTGCTACTACTTCATGGATGTCATAAGACCCGTTTATGGATTAGAGTTGGTGTAAAAAGCCATTGCCTTGAATTGAAAAATGAATACTGTAAAAGCTCAATATAAATCCTCCAAAGCACATGCACTTCTAAATCTTTTGGTAAATACATTCATATTTAAGCATAACCAAAAATTAAAGAGAAAACTGAAAATACTTCCCTTTTCTCTATACCCTATGCCTTGGAGGCTTTTCCAGTTGATAGGGTCAATATTTAGAGTCGAAAGGGTTCTTCGAGTTAGTCTAGTCCACCACCCTCCTTTAGGATTAATGATTTTCCCAAGGTCATGCAGCACGTTAAAGGCAAAACCGATACTAGAAACCAGGTCTTGACACCTAGGCTGGTATGCTTTCCAGCATATCATGCTACCTCTTTTTACAGTATAATTCGCGTAAATACCTGATGAATAAATGTACAATTACAAGCGCTGACAGAGCCAATGTGTTTCTAAGACTTGCAGAGGATTACTGTAAAGGATTGATGGAGAAAAAAAGATTTTCTCCCACCCACCAAAAATATCAAGCACCATCAACTAAATGTTTCTTTGCTGGGTCAGATGTAGTAGTCCTCGCGTAAACTTTATGTCAGCCTGAGGATTGTGTATCTGGTGAAATCTGCGCCCTAAGACAATGCCAGTTCTAAAAGGTAAAGACAGAGGCAAAAAAGGGGAGAAAGTAGACAAAAGAAGGAAAAGACAAAGAATCCAATTGGCTTAGAAATGGGCATTCCAGCATATGGTTAATTATTATATCTATATCTATATATGACCTTTTTTATCTTTTCATATAATCTCATTTTACCTAAGCTGTTATTTGGCCACTTAAGAATTAAAATAAATGTATCAAAGACAATTGTGGTCAAAGAATTGTGAGACTATTTTAGACAAACTAAATTCAATGAAGAATATGTTGAATGGTAAAATTGCGGTAATTTTCTTAATCTGGTTCTATTAGATTATCACCTAGGAATTTAAGCAGTACTTCATAGGGCTGTTATCACCTTGAAACTTATTCCAACTGTGGTTAAAAAAAACAGACTGTTGCACCATATATGCAGAATTGAGTAAAGAAGCTGAAATGCCTTTTAAAAAACCATTGCCGTGAATTTATTTAATAAAAGGGCAGATTTATTTATGTTTACAAACAAGTTTCAAAAACAAAAGGAAAACATGTATGCTTCTACTTATTAACCTTTTTCAAAATGCCAACAGCCCTCATGCTGTATGAAGGTTTCTAAGGATTTATTAGAAAAATCAATACAGTTCACTCACAGTTCACCAAGACATCACTGAACTAACATGTTTAGACAAAAACATAAAGGACTAAGGTTCTGTTGTGGTTTGAGAGCTTGATTTACTTTGATTTGCCTGAAACAACAAAAGCATTTCAAGCATCTTTCGTTATGCAGTTGATGTCCCACATTAAACAATCTACCAAATTCTGAACAAAAAGGTTATTAGCAAGTTTTCAAAAATTTTAAAAATTAAACAGTTGTTTCAAAACCATTAAGTAGTAAATGTATTTAAGAAATTAATTAGAACAGATGCCATAACTTTATTAGAACACCACTGCTCATGTTTTTTTGTTTTGTTTTGTTGTTTGTTTTTTTAAACAAAGCATTAGTGTTATCTATTTGGCTATTAGTATTAGCAATTTATCTACAATATTTAACAAGGTAAATTGTAGGCAAAAATTTAGTACAGTTTCAATAGAAACACCCTTTTTTAATTTTTCCTGAAAATAGAGCAGTATTTGAAGGACTAATTTTTCTCTGCATCAGTGATAAGGAAGCTTCCCATCTATGAACAGGAACAAAAAAAGTATCTACAAACCTTGTAAACAGATCTGTATCATTTATAAACATAAATAATCCAATTTATTAACAGCCAACAGCAGAAATTAAAGTATCAATTCTATGATCCAGGGCTCTTTGCCTGCCCAGCTTTACTCCTCCCTCTCTCCCATCCAGGGTTGACATAAACTAAAGCTCTGCTAACATACTGTTCAGGACCATTCTTAGGTACTACCGATGATCCACAGGTCAACTTATGCCGAGTTACTGTTCATCTGTCAGTTCATTTCTCCCACCCCCCAAAAAGCACCCTCAGTCTGGCAGAAAGCTTTGCGTTTTTTTAAAAAAATAAATCTACATTCGTACAAGTGTGTCTTCTGTTGAAGTCCAAAGACAAGAATACTATCTTGTCCGTCACAATATGTGAAAAGACCCAGTTTCAATTTGTTTCTTACAATGCAGCTAGTGTGTTAACATTCAGCTTACAATCAGAGTGATGTTTCCAAACTATGTAGTGGGCTTCCTGGGGATGAAGAGGTAGCAGACTTGTTCATTTCAATTGTAAGGTAAATCCCGCTGTCAACAGCATTGTTATTTTTGTTGGGAGAGGGTGGAGGGCTGGAGTTACGTTTTGTAGGAGCATCATCTTCAGCATCAGTGTCATCAATAAGGGGGATATGAGGCTCTGAATCTTCTATCCTAAACTCAGGATGTGTCATAAAGTTGTGAATCGAACTTCTTGATTCCGGTTTTTCTAACCCTTCATATAAAGAACTACGAAATGCATTCACCACTCGAATCTGTAAATACCAGGAAACAGAAAAATGTCAGTACGCTGTTAGCTTAACCGAAAGGTGGTGCATTTATGAGTTTGAATCCACAAACAGCTAGGTATGAGTGAATCATATTTGCATGTAATGCAGTGGAACTTGCAATACACTGTAAAAAAATGAATATTTTAGTAGGACACTACAAAACAACAAAACCACATACTCTAAGAATTAAGAGATAAGAATTTGAAGTAATATTAAGAAAAATCTCATTGTCACTGGCTAAAATTTAATAGCCATTTTATAGGATTTTTTTCCCTAAGAAAACAAAATTGAACAACAAACAAACAAAATAAAAACTTAACCATACACAAGCTTTAGCTGATTTTTAAAAATTAAAATAAAAAAGTAAATCTGAAAACAATTTAAATAAGTTAAACGAAGTCAAGCACAGAGGGTTATTATTTATCATGCTAGGAATTAGGGTGCCACCAACTATGAAAAAGCCAAGCAAATATAAGCTGAATGCCACAATGAACTCACATCTACCCCACTATTCCCATGGGGTGTAAAATAAAATTAAAGACAAAGCCCAAACAAATATCTATAAAATGCCATTAAACAGCTATAAATATTTGAGTATATGCCATTTGTCTATGAAGTGTTTTTCTCTACAATAGGTTAAAACTTAAATCAATTTATATATTATAACTCACTGGAAAAAATTGACTTAAAACAAAAACAGAAAAAAAAAACCCTCTGGGATTCTTGTGTGAAATAATTCTCAAGGAGAAGACACAAATATTTTTGTATCTAAACATATAGCCTAACAATTCACTCTCCTTCACAGAAGTCTGCTGTATGGATGAAAAGAGATTATTGGGCAAAGTAACTAAAAAAAAAATCACCATACAAACTGACATTAGGTTTCATTAACCCACTATCATACAGACTTTCAAAAAAAGTGGACAAAATTCAAATAGTTGAACATCTACTATATTTCAATCTAATGAATCCTGTTTAATGAAGACATCACTTACTCATAAGAGAAGTAACCAACAATGACATTCCAGATAAAAAAAAAATGTAGTCACCAAAATAATCTCAAAATAATAGTAAAATTAATAAATTTCTTCAGACAGACATTTGGATGTATTTTTTCGTAAATATTTTAACATATCCATCACCTCAGTTACCATTGGTGTGTGTAGTGAGAATTTAGGCTTCTACCCTCTGAGAAAGTTCAATTATACAGTATACTATAGTCACCATCCTGTACATTAGATCTCCAGAACTTACTCATCTTGTATAACTAAAACTTGTTACCCCTTGACCAACACTTCCCCACTTCCCCTACCCTCTGGGAACCACCATTCTACTCTCTGCTTCTATGAATTTAACGATTTTAGATCCTACTTCTGAGAATTTATCCAAAAAATCAGAATTGGAATCCTGAAGATAAACCTGCACTTCTATGTTCCCTGCAGCATTACTCACAATAGTCAGGGCATGGAAACAACTTTACATGTCCATTGATAGGTGAATGGATAAAGGAAATGTAGGGCATGTATACAATGGAAGATGATGCAGCCTTAAAAAGCAAGGAATCCTGACATTTGCAACAACATATGCTCAGTTCTGATTAAAACCTCATCTCTCAAAGTTGTCTTGCCTAATTTACTAGGTCCTGTGTGGGGGCTGTGTTACAACTTGCTCACTCAGCCCTTTATACAGAGAAAAAGAGAATAGCATAGTTGACATAGGAAGACAGAGGTGAAATGCCTGCGTGTGAATTCCAGCTCTGCCACTTACTAGCTAAGTGATTTCCTCAACTATAAAATGGAAAACAACAGCGGCACCAACCTTATGGGGTTGTTATGGGAGATTAAATTAGTTTATACATATACACACTCAGAACAGTATCAGCTCCCAAGAATAAAACTGTAATGTGCACAGGAAGCACCTGGGTTCTTGTTAAAATGCAGATTCTGACTCAGGGGGGGCCTAAGACTCTGCATTTCTAACAAGCTCCCAGATGCAGTCGAATCTCTTAGTCCATAATTCACACTTTGAGCTGCAATCACCTACTCTACTTGTGGTGCTACTTTATCATATGCTAATTTATAATTCTGTCCTATCCTCGTGTTTATACTTTAGTCCCTTCATTTGGCAGACTATTACCAGCAAATAGATTTTCCATTTCCTTTACTGCTCTGTTCCCCATTTTCTAAGACATAGTGTTTTACATATGGTGTGAAAACAATGCTTACTAAATATACCATTATAATCATTCATTTAATTTTTTTTATTGTGAAATCTTGCAAATCTTAAAATTCTTTTATATATGTAGACATTTAACAAGTATCCCGATAGTCCTAATAATAAACTGTGCAGTTAAAAAAGCAAAAAGATAACCTCCTCAAAAAGAGAAAAATATCTGTTGGTGTCAGTGGTCAGTAGGCACAGAGAACACACATTGGAGGATCAGCCAGCAAACCTGGTGGGTGATGAGAGCTGTCCAAGAGGACCCTGGAGTTGCTACTTCCTTGACTTGGTTGCTGACAATGCTGCTAATAGAGCTAGAGAAATAGTTAAGTTTTCTGTTTTGTTTTGACCAGCGTGGGTAGAGGGCCATAGTAAAGAATCAAGGGGGAAATAAATCAATTTATGGAACATGTTAAATTTGAGGGGCTGCAGAACATCCAAGTGAAGAAAGCTAGAGCTCAGGAGAAAGGCTTGAGATTAAGTTAGTGATGTGGGAGTCGGCAAAGCTCTAGGACGGGCAGTCTAAAGAGCAGTCTGTGTGTGCACACATAATCACATACACACATCTGTGGCAGGGAAGATTACGTTCCTTTTTACCAAAATTTTTCTATTAAAAATTTTTTTTCTTTCTGAATTCACTACATTATCTGAGAACATCAGGGGTTGAAAGGTTACTTGACATACTTTCTCCTAACCACTTAATAAAGGGTGAAACTGAGCAACCAAGATGGGTGGCTGACCTGTGACATCACTCTTAATCAGTATCAAAATGTCTTGGAATCAAGTTTCCTGAACTCCCAATTACAGGTTCTTTGAAAGTGAGTAAGGGACATGTGGACATTAGCATTATAGCTAACTTCACTAGAATAAAATACTTTCTAAGATTAAGGTTAATGGTGTCTTCCTCTGACTTTACTACTTGGCCACATGATGACATGACATGTAAAGGACAGCTCAGAATCCTCCAAAGCAAGACCATTTCAAAGAACAGTTCTTACATTAGATACACACACTACTAGTAAAATCTAGGTTAATCAGGGGTCACTGAAGCAGATTCATTTTACTTTCTACTCATGAAGAACATAAATAAAAAAGCACTCTTGATGTAAGGCAGTTCAGCTAACCTACATTCGCTGTGATTTCTATTACCTTTTAATGTACAATTCTCAGAGTATAGTAGTAATTCTGAGGAACTAAAAGGCACAACTGTGTGCACAATACTTTAGGTAGGTAGGGAACTATTTTACCACTATAACAAATTCAGTTTAAGCAGAAAAATAAGAAGTAACCTTAATCAGCATTCTTGACAATCCAAGCCTTACTGTTTATTTTATCCAATCTTTTAACAATTCCTTTAATATTTATTGAGATCTCTGATGCAAAACATAATTATAACTCCTAAAATTATTAAAATTAAGAAAAATCCAATAATCCCTATGTAAAACATATTTTAAAGAGTAAATTCAGAGGAAAACATTGCACGAAGCATATGGCAAACAAACAAAAAAATCAGTGATTACCATAGTCACAAAGTAATTTTAAGAAACGGAAAATGATTATCAGTTTACATTACATACATTAAATTTAAGTCATAAAGCAAAACAAAACCATGTACCCTGCTAAACCACCTATTTTCATAAATACAGTCCTAACTTTTGACAGCAGAAAATAATAACATTACTGCCTAAAACATGATGTGCATGGTTAGCTCTATAATTTGAGACCATTTTAGTCACTAGCTGTTATATCTTATCTTCTACAACAGATTGCCCATTTCTGAAATTCATATTCATCATTACTTTTACTGTGTGCATTAACAAAGAACTACAATGTAAAATAAAAGATACTATGCAACAAGAAAGAAAATTCTAGGTTGTTTTCCAAAGTTGGGTATTTTCACATCAAATTTTCTCAAAGTAAGACCAACTTGTGTGAGCTTTCACTTATCTGATATAGAGGTTGGCAAACATTTTCTGTAAAAAAACCAGAGAGTAAATATAGCTTTTGTGAGCCATATGGTCTCTGATGCAACCCCTGAACTCTGCTAGTGAAGTGCAAAAACTACTACAGACGCTGCTTAAATGACTGGGCATGACTCTGTTCCAACAAGAATTTATTTTCAAAAACAAACCACAGGCCACAGTTGGTCCACAGGATATAGTTTACCAACCCTTCACCCAGAAGACCAGACTTTCTCTCAATTTCTCCTTTCCAGGAAGGTTTAACTACTAATTCAGCAAAAGAATTTACTAATGATAGAGACTGATATTAGAATGATATACTTTATAAATAAAGACAAACTGTGCAATGTTTTCTCTCGAGATCTTTAAGGGGTAAAACTGACTAACAACAGAGAGAAAAAGATGATCTCTCCAGAGATGTTTCAAGTGTAGGATATGACAAAGTTGAAATGGATTATTTCTTCCATGTAGCAAAGCAAAGATTCCAAATAACAGTCTAAGAAGTTTGACATCCACAGACAGTTCTAAGACTGTTCTATATTAGGGCAGGAACACAGTGAGGTAATCAAACCTTTCATTACACATATTAATACTAATAATTAATTCTATATATTAGCTGATGTTCTGTACTACCACCTAACACAAAGCTTCACCAGGAAGGTTAAAAGGCGTTTATGGTAACAGCAATATAATTACTGCAACTGGTAGGATACAATGATAACCTCCTGAACAAGAATATATAGCAGTCCTCAATACCTCCTTATGTTCCAAGACACAGAATACAGAATAAAGAAATAACCATCTCAAACCTTGATGAAGCAACAACTACACACTTGCCCTCAATACCTCTAACATTCTGGTCACATGCACCCAGCAACTCAGAAATCCCAGATATATTTGTGCATCAGAAAAGAGCCTGGAGCAGGTATGGATGGGTATGTCTTAAAACAAAGTTGGTGACTGATCTAATTATTTAATATAAGGCCTGGAACACAATTATACAGAGAAATATATTAAATATAGTATACCTAAGGTCATGTGATACCCCTACAAATAAAAAAGTCAATAATTTAAAATTTTGCTGACCTAAGAATAAATAGAATACATGCCACCCAGGCATGCAAACTTGTCAGGAAAGTTTAACAGGAAGCTAATCATGAGGAAACAAATTTAGAATGTAGGATACTTTATAAGACAATTGGCCTGGATTCTTCAAAGAAGTAAATATACTGAAAAATAAAGGTAGAAAAAATGGATCTAGATGAAAGGAGACTAGAGACACTTAACATACTGTTGATGATCCTTTCTTGAATCCTGTCTCAAAAAAGATATTAAGGACATTTTGGGGGCAATTTATGTAAGAGACTTCTTATTCTTAGCAGGTATACGCTGAATTAAATATTCAGAGATTAAATGTCACTTTCAAATGGCTCAAGAAAAAGCATACATTAATATATAAAGCAGGTGTCATGAAATATTAAGTGGTAAATCCAGACAAAATTATTTATCTAATAATCTTGCAACTTGTCCATTTGAAATTTTTCAAATTTAAAATTTTGAGTGCAGGGAGATCTTTCAGGATAAAGTCTCATTTCAGATCCTTCTTACAGAATATAAACAGATCCTTACCATCCATTCCAGCCTTATTACTCCTTATGTCTCGTTACTCTCTTAGTACCAAACTATGTCACTGAAGCCTGCTTTCCCCAGCTGAG
The DNA here is from genome assembly GCF_963455305.1 of Plecotus auritus. Lineage (NCBI taxonomy): Eukaryota > Metazoa > Chordata > Mammalia > Chiroptera > Vespertilionidae > Plecotus > Plecotus auritus. Next base: position 139,733,088 of record NC_137772.1, on the reverse strand, counting down.
CAAATTTTATCAAGAATCCGCTCAGAAGTCATTTTCTTCAGGTAAATTTTCCTGACTTCCCAGGGTATGTTAAGGACCCTATAATAATATTCTGTGTTCTATTACCATGTAGTAATTTCCAACTACTTGTTTGTTTTCCTTACCAGACTGTAATGTCTCAAGGTTCTAGTATAACCCTGGCATATGGTAGGCTTTCTGCATATTTTACACTAGTGGTAGATGAAGATATGAGTTGTAATAAGCTCTCCAGAGCCAGGAATAATGTAAAACCCACAGATACACGGAGGGAGGGATGCAACTGTCCCAGGCATAAGGTCAGGCCATTTACATATACCATGTCTTTCAGGTGGGTAGTATCAGGGTAGGCTTTTTTGTTTGTTGCTTGTTTTAAGAATAATTTATTGATCTTTAGAGAGAGAGGAAGGGAGAAGAGAGAAACATTGATGTAAGAGCGCAACACCAATCGGATTGCCTCCTGTATGTTCCCTACTGGGCATCGAGCTGGCAACCCGGGCATGTGCCCTGACCAGGAATCCAACCGGCAACCTTTTGGTGCACAGGACGATGCCCAATCAATTGAGCCACATCGGCCAGGGCTCAGAGTAGTTTTTGAAAGAAAGATTCCTGTCTGTCCTTGTCTGTAAATTTAGTGCCCTGTCCAACATCACAGGGCAGTTTGTCCTTAGAGCACTCGCCTGCTCTGTGCTCTACATCATGCTGCCTCTGCTTATTAGCCATGAACAAGTCACTTCAGCTCCAAGTCTGTTCTCACAGTACAACTGGGAATAGTTCCTGTTCTGCCTGTTTTACAACACCGTCAAAAATAACAAACGAAAATTACTTAAGCAAACAGTGAACAAAAAGGCACTGAATAAACAGTCCTCCTTAGAACAGCATTGTTTTCTCCATCAACTCATCCTCTCTCTAGCTTTCCGAAGTTCCTCTGGTCCTTAACTGGCTAAAGACCAAATAACAAAGACAGGTCTCTCCCCAAAAGAAGATTAACCTTAGGTATCTCAGCTGACTTTGGGAGTGGGGGTGGGGGTGAGGGGTGCGTAGGCTAATATCTTTAGTGCCTCCAATATACTGAGAATCCACCACAAAATCAAGACCCTAATTCACAGTAAGGACAATATAGGCTTTTGGGGAGTTTGCCATTTATTAAAAACCTGTTATTCTAGTCAGTTAATGGAAAGTATGACATGAAATGGTTCAATAATTAATCAATAGTACACTTTCCCTACTTCTTTGGAAAACTTAAAATAAAAGATTATTTCTTATTTAGGATACAATTTTAAATTAAATGGATTATACAAATGAAAGAAAAAGGTAAATACCATAGAACTATGAAGTTTACACAGAGTCCCCTACCCCAAGGGAAAAAAAAATAAAATCCAAAATAAGGCCGCAAAGACTAAGCTAAGAAGGCAAACAATGGCTATATATTGAGAACTTTCTTCTTACTTTCCAACCTCAGTAAAAGTCAAAATGCTAAATTCATGTTTAGCTTTAAAAACACAGTTTCTTGGTTCTTTTAGGTCAGCTTACAATCACATGCTTCTGGGGCACCATGCAATATGAACATGTTTAAAGGCATATACTCAAAAATTTATAGTAGTTTCACAAATTCTAAGCTACAATTTTATTCCCCATATTAAAGATCAGAGTTAGCATAGAGACAAGCTCACAGATTTCATATCTAATCTTTGGTTGCAATTGTTCCACCTGCTATCTAGCCCTCTAAAAAAATAAAACAACAACAATGACAACACTTTGAGGTCTCAATCCACTTTACGCAAAGAAAGCTTTATGAAAAGCCTGAACATGAATTTAAACATTAAGGAGAAAATGAGAAACGTTAGGTGTGTGAAGTAGGAAATGTTAATTTCATGCACTTAGGAACACACACTCACACCCCACAGTAGTAGAAGCAGTAGAAGAGGAAAACACTACATGTGTAGGGGTAGAAATATTTGTTACATCATGATGCTGGCTGGCGATGGAGGGTTGCCGCCTTAGAGCCCCCTGAATGGAACTTCCACTCTGGAAAGCATTCACTACATCCATCTGCAAGGAATCAGAGATTGTGACAGCTTGCTCAGCAAGAGAGAGAGAGAACAAGAGAAAGGACCATTCCATCTATCAACATATAAAAAGTAAAGAAAAAAAGGCACTTTTTACAGAGCAGATAAATAGGTAAGAGTAGTATTTTGTGATGAAGGGGGAAAAGCTAGGAAAAAAGGAGCTTAGGGGCATATAGACACATTCTTTCATGATCAGTTAAAACTTTCACTCATTCCAGGTAACAGAATTATTTTTCAAAATAGTAAGTTTTGTGGGTTGGGAGGGCTAGAAAGGAAGTTAAGGAGTGTTCAAACCTCCTCCCCAGGTCCAAAGCCCTGGCTGGCTCCCATACCCATCACCTCTCCTACCTCTCTCCAGGCCCATACCTGCGTCTGGATTCTGTTCAGACCTCTAAACCACAAGATCTGGCCACGCCGCAACTCCCTCTCAGCGTGATCAATCTCTTCCACGTCCTCTGCTAACTCCTCCTCAGGTATTTCTTCCTTTTGGGTTCCATGACCAGCTTCTTTTAGGAATTTTAAACGGCTAGTTGGAATTGTTGAAATAAGCTACAACACAGGGGAAAGAACTTGAAATAAATCATATCAAGTACAATTAAACTGATCAACTTTAGCACAAAGGGGATGAAAAGGTGCAAGCGTAACCAACTAACTTCACCAATGAAGCAATGAGATCCTGTCCATCAGAGGCTTTCTTTCTAAAAACAAAAAATATTCCTCTCTTAGCTGCACAAAAGATTTAAGTCTGAAGGGTAAAAGTGTTCCTGAATCGAAATAACCTGATTACAATTTTTCATACTTTAGGACATTCATGATGGTAAATTTTAAAATCATTCTTTGACATATATTTACTTGAACTCATATTAGTTATATTTATTTCAGATAAAATAAAAATGGCAGGTAGTCTTAATAGATGAAAAAAAATTGTATTTCATTAGTGCTTTTCAAATTCAATGAGAAAAAACCCAAATTCCAAAAATCTCCAAGGTTAAACTAAAAATAGTGTTTTACTAAATGCACTTATTTTTATAAAAGCAACTATTTGAAAAATTGTGTTAACACTGACTGATAATGACACCAAACAGGAACAGATGCCCCAGAAAACATAAAGGGTATAAAAACACAAACAAATACTTATTAAGATATAGATGTTAGCAGCCATTCCTTAAGGAAGTCAGGCTTATCAAGGGGAAACAAGCATGCAATCAGAATAAAAACTGCTTAGGGAATTTCTAGGCCATCCATCTCATTTCACAGAGGTGAAATAGGCTCAGAGCCCGGGAGAAGACTTGTTCATGGAGTGACTAAGACCCTAGGTCGCCTAACCACCAAATCAGTGCTTTCTACCATCGTACCTAAATTCAATAGACAATGTCAACCAAAGAAGGTAACTGATGCCTGTTGGGTATGTAATGCTATACTGTATTTCCTCTTCCTGAAATTAGCCAGATTTGGGGTGAGATTGTGGGATCTGTTCTGCCTATGAGAGAACATTACATAATAATTAGAATGGTAATGAAAAAAGAAAGGTGGACCAAGTACGGATCCACTTAAAAGATCTCTATTAATGAGGTATTCAAAAAGAATAAAAGAAACCTCAGAATCCAGAAACACAATTAAAAAAAAAAAAGGTGAGACAAAAGATTAACTTCAAGAAAAACCTGAAGTTGACTTGCAGAATGACAATAAATTAGTTCACACAAGTTACACAACATAACATGATGTTAACCTTCATTTATGGAAATGTTAGTATAGATTCTCTAACAGTTAATTTTATAGTAATGGTAATATGCTTCAAATGAACAACATACACACCATTAACACTTCTCTTTTAAAAATAATGACATGTACTTGCAAGTCAGCTGCCTATAATAAAGACGAGGTATATCTCATTTTTCAGGCATTGTATTTTATATACACACTGTTAAAGCCATTCAATTCAAATAATCAAAAATGTCATTTTGTGGCCCATTTTTTCCAGATACCATTATTTTTATGGAAACATTTTCTACATAAACTGAATCTCAAGATTGTTCCTATGCTACAGTTTGGATTAAACTACATAAAATTATATAGTGTAAAGAACATAATATTTTATATTTTTGTACAAGTATTTATTCTAAAAATGCAAAAATAAGTCATAGAGCGAAAGATACAGATATCAGAATCCTAACCAGTTACAAATGCATTATAATAATACTGTTGTAAAACTTGTTCTAAAAAACGATGTCAGAAATTTAAAGTGTTTTATTATATAGGCATAATCGTAATAAACAGCAAGTGACAGATTAAAGCAAATGTTACATTTAAAAAAACCACATCCCTAAATGCCCTTTTTGCCCTAGAACGGTAACTACTTAGAATCAAGTACAGAACTGCTTAAAGAAAATACATACTAGAATTTTTTTTTTTTAATCACTTAAGGTTTGAACAAAAAATGATGATGTTTTTACCTGGCCCCAGAGTAACGTTCCCATTCCTAGGAATACTGACCATAGCCACTGTTCTATTGAAAGTTCTGAACAACTGAAAGGCTTTCCACCAAACTGCACAATTATTATCTGGAGGAATAATCAAGAGTAAGTTTATTTAAATCTTTTACATTTCATAATTCAGATACTTCAAAAATCACCCAAATTTGTGTCCTCTAAAATTTAAGCTAAACAACCATTATTCTGTTGGTGACATGTATAATATTCACAGCTGAAAGTAAAATCCCTCTGTCTAAAATTTTAAATGCAGGTATTATTTCCTGTTTAAATTATGCTTACTAAAAATTAAAATAATTCTCATGATCAAAAAGATAACTTCATACTGATTTTCAATAGAATCTCAAGAAACTACATTCTCCTGTATTTAGTATAACTGAATAATTTATGCCTTTCCATAAGAGATAGTACACTTTTGTAGAAAAAGACTGTATGGAAAAATGGACATAATATTCAATCTTTTTTATTTTCCTTCTAATTGCTATTCACTCCTGGTTAATAGTTAGATGTTAGGACAAATATATGGACTGTTAGAGAAGAAAAGCAAGTTGAAAGTTCTATGAAATATATGCTAACGCAGGTGGTATACACGCAGAAATGTGCTTTCCCTTATAAAAAGTCAAATGATCTGCATAAATAAAATTCATTAATATAGTGATTATGTTTCCCTCCTTAAATAACCTAAAACAGCATATATAGGAATATTAAGAGTTAAGTAACAGTATTCACCCTGTTTTTGATATGGCAGTTAGTAGTTGCCAAATATGGGTATTAAAAAGAATCATTTTGGTATTAACAATTTTTAAACTTTACTTATTTTTTAAATGTATTTTATTGATTTTTTTACAGAGAGGAAGGGAGAGGGATAGAGAGTTAGAAACATCGATGAGAGAGAAACATCGATGAGCTGCCTCCTGCACACCCCCTACTGGGGATGTGCCCGCAACCAAGGAACATGCCCTACACCGGAATTGAACCTGGGACCTTTCAGTCCGCAGGCTGACGCTCTATCCACTGAACCAAACCGGTTAGGGCTAAACTTTATTTTTGAAAGTTATGAACTCTAGTCTTTGTAGCTATACTTTATTCTAAACTCAAGCGGTATGTACGGTCAGTTCCACTGTTCTTAAAGTCAAGATTATTTGTACCCTTGTACAAAAGATTCCCAACCGTGTTTCTTTTTAGTAGCCCAACCACTTGATTATAAATGATTTGGCAATTTTGCCTGGATTTTAATAGAGATATCTATAATAATTTTCTCTTGTGTACCACAAAAATGAGCATAGAAAAAAATCAACATTTCTTTGTGTGTTTTCAATTTAAAAGAGAATTTAAACAACGCCCTTTTTTTTAGTATAATGAGGCATGTGAAAAGGATATTAAGATATTGGGGAAACAAATGATTAATATGGTTAGTTATGTGGCATAAGAAATAATATTCTTTTATTTTAGAGTTGAAAGAAATAAAATTGTCTAATAGTGGAATTTACTTCTAAAAATAAGTTTCCATATGCTTTAATATACTGCTTAGATGGACTACTACTGATTGTGTATTTCAGTGTACTGAAGCATTTCCTAAATGTGTGCTAAGGGAATCTAGCACTAGGTATTGCCTTCTAAATTTACAAGGGCTGAATTATACAAAGTTCAACGGGTTTCTTGACTGAAGGATTTTCCAAAGCTTTTGAATTGTTAATTTAAAAAAAGAAAAAGCAGCAGCTCAGATTAGAGTGTTTTCTTGCAAACACCAAACTCAGAGCTTCAAGTGCAGTATCTCTCTTAATGCTTTGTTAGTTCTATGACATGACCTAATTAATATTAACGTCCCCATTTCACAGACAAAGCTTGTCGAGGTCACACAACTACTGAGGCAGTACCTTGCTGTGACCCCAGAACTGATGGACCCCTGTGTTCACCTCATAAGCATTATGATACATGGCTTTAAGAACCTCCAAGAGGTAAGCAGAACAGGCAATATTTTCTAAACTTACTGAGGACATAAGAGCAACTCAAAGGTTATTGTTTCATAGAACATACTTTGAAAAACACTGGTTTTGTGTCAATTACTACCAAGTAGAAAAGAAACTAAAAATATTTACATAGAGTTAAGGATTATTATGTACTTCATGATCTGTCAAAAAAAAAAGTAAAAATAAGAATCAGCTAGTAAATAAGAGACAAATCAACTTAAATATAATTTACTAGAGGCCTGGTGCACGAATTCCTGCATGGGTGGGGTCCAGCCGGCCCACCCCAATCAGGCTGATCGGGACAGACCGGCTGCAGGGAGGGACTGTGGGTGGTTGGCTGGCTGGCCCTGCCCCCTGGATGAACTTCCGATAGAACTCACAGTCAAGGGTACAATTTGCATATTAGCCTTTTATTATATATGTACCTCAGATCTACAATCAAGACTTTGGCTAGTCTATGTACATCAAGGTTCATGTTTTCCTACCCAGCTGACAGTCTATAAAAGTGCTATTCAAAGTGCTAATCCATGACAAGAGGATAAGGAACACAAACTAGAGTTTAAATCAATGCCCTATTTGCACAGTGCTGCTGCCGCTACTACTACTAAAAAAAAATAATACCCCTCCCTTCCCGCAACACCACAAAAAAACCTCTCATCTGAAATACACAGCGTGAGTAGTGAAGGTGTTCATTTATATTCTGGCCCGTGCTCCTCATCTCACTGTGGACTTGCAATAAAGTGGCTGTGGACCAGTGGCTGGCCTACAGACCACACTGAGCAGCACTGGCATGTTTATAAGGCACTGGAGACTGACACCTTACATGAACTGTTTTAGGCATATCAACCTTTGTCAGGATTTGCTTGATACAGAGATATAGGGAGTTAAATTTTTGTAATTCCTGTATTTTAATAAATCTAATTTTGTAGCAAATAAATGCTAAAACTTTAGCATGTCATGAACAATGATTTTGTAAAATCTAAATAAAATATTTCATAAACGATGTAACAAGCATCATCTCTCCTAAAATTTATAGAAACTGAAAGCTAACAGAAATAGGTCTTACAGAAATAATTAAGTTGAGGGTTTTCATTTCGGTATCCATAGTGCACAAGGTATAGGCTGAATAAAATGTATAAAAAGCTCACTTTTTAATCTGAAATCTTACTGTGTTTACTGACTTCCTGGTGTAATTATGTACCATTCATTTACCTGTTCTGATCCCAGATCATACTATACAATCATTTACACAAGAGTACCACAAAATACAAGATGATATAAAAACATAGCTAAAATACATGGTGATATAAAATCACCATATGCAAAGTCATCATTAGTTTAGTTCTTAGAATCATTTCTGAAAAATGGGGAAATTTTCAGTCCTTCCTATTCATTCCCAGTCGTACTCCTCACACGCCATTCTCTACTCTCTCTTCTGCCTTGTTCTGACAATATTACAAAATGAAATATTGACATGTCCAACTCAGAATGCAGCCATTCATAATCATATGGAATCTAAACATTCACTTCAAACCTTTTATTATTTTAACATATAAATTAAACTATAGAAATAAACTGCTATTATTTGCTAGAAGCAATTAAGCAAGCCTAAAAAGTAAACTATAACATTTACCTTAAATAAGTATCAAAATAATAACAGTTTTGATAATAATGTTATAGAATGAAACAATAAGAATTAGACTGAGATATCACAACCACAGAACCCATAGTGCAATTAAAGTAGCATTAGCTTAAATGAACACACTCTTCTCATATGTAGAATATTAGGAAAGGGCAATTTTTCACTTGAGTTATGATATTTATAACTTTTTAAATGTCATCAAAGCAATACACAGAAGCCCCACACATTACAGTCAAGTAATTTCTGGAACAAGCCACCTGTTTACCTAATATCTCCCACATAATAATCAAATTTGAAACTATCTTTTCCAATTACCCACCTGTACCACAAAAGTGCCTAAAACAATTGTGCAGAAGATGATATTATTAAAGATTCCTTCAAACACATTTCTTTCACCATGAATTTTCCGGGCATTTATTTCGTTGAAAAGTTGCATCAGCACAAATGTATTAAAAACAATAGTGTAATGTTCCGAAGGAGGAGCATGCAAAGGAGCATTTCTTCCACTATCAATATCAAAAAACTTTTCTCCTAAAAGAATGAAAGATTATTATTTTGTAATTGTCATACAAAATCATTTAACATTTTCAAGGAGGTATGCAACAATAAAACTAGCCAGACCTTTATTTGATGCCCAAATGACAGCATAGAAAGTTGGAAGGGACCTGGGATTATCTATTTCTCTCTCTTGTTTTATAGACGAGCAAACTGAAGGCCCCAAAACTATTATGACATACTACAGATCACCTACCTAAGTTAGTGGCAGAGTCAGGACAAGCAATCAGGACTCTTTTTACTCCCACCCCATTATCTCTCATACTGCTCCCCCCCACATCCCCCTGCCAATTTACTAAGCATACACTGATAAAGAGAGAAATTAAAGGTAAATGAGGAGTCAAAGAGAGTACAACTTATGTTCTTAAAAAACTGGTAACAAATAATCATCCTAAATATTAGCTTAGAAATAACTGAAGTTTTATCAGGCACTGAATTCTTACCAGCAAACAAGAGTGTAAAGACTACTACCAGTTGATAGAATGCATGACCCAAAATGTTCTTCATCATTGTGCGTGAGATGAGAGGTTTATTTCTACCATAAGGTTTCCGAAGCAGGAGAGATTCAGTGGGGGGTTCAGTTGCCAGAGCCAGGGAAGCAAGCGTATCCATTATGAGGTTTACCCACAACATCTGCACAGCTTTAAGTGGCGAATCCTAGGAAAGAAAGGTTTCCTGATAGACATTCACAACTATTCAGGGACTTAGCAATTCTCAGGAAGCATTTTTGTATTTAAAAACTTAAAGAACAGAACTGGATTGCACTTTTATAGTAATTAACCTAAAATATTAAGCTTCAACCTATATAAATATTCAAGTACTTTTAAAAGCATGTTATACACATATTTGCTTTAAAATAAGCAAGTTTTAATAAACAAATTGTCCACCTACTTGAGTAATACAGGCGCCTGTGAAAGCAACAATCACTGCTACGACATTAACAGTAAGCTGGAACTGAAGGAATTTTGAGATGCTGTCATAGACATTTCGTCCCCACATAACTGCTTTAACAATGCTTGTAAAGTTGTCATCTGTGAGAATGATATCAGACGCTTCTTTAGCTACATCAGTTCCAGCGATGCCCTATTAAAAAAAATTCTGCAAATCAGACTAAAGGTTTAAAATATAATTTTTAATATTCAAAAGGATAATATTCAATTGATCAACTAAAAACCACCATTGTACTTAATAATTACTGACTTACACTTACTATAAAAGAAGGTAACATCGTTATTCTAAGATACCATCTCTCAGAAATTCGATTTTAGGAGAAATAAAAAATAAAAAAGGAGGGATTGAAAATAAAGTTTAAATTGGATTTAAAAAAGAGGAACGAACACAGGCATTACCCCAGTTCCTTCCAAAAGTCACACAAAAAATATTTAAAAAATAAAAACTCAAAGACAAAGTTAGTGGGAAAGAAGATACTGCAAGAGAATCTTAACACATTGCTGATGGATCACAAGAATTCTTGCTTCGTATTACATAGTGTTTTACAAATTATCATACTTTAAAAAGATATTAGCTTGTAAGGACATGTAATAAATAACTTCAAAATGCAATGGGTATTTAATTTTAAAGCGTGCCTTTAACATTTATGTAAAATGTTTTTTGTACTTGTTCAATAGAAACTTATCTGGCCAATGGGTAAAGCTAACAATAAAACCACTTGTCCACTTAAGAGGTTGAAAAGCAGATAACCAAATATTAAGTAACATTAGCAGACCTCCAGAACACTGAATCCAAAGCCAACAGTAGGGGAAGCAGAGACATAGCCGGTGTTTTTTACACCATAGACCTCTCCTATATAAGCTCAGGACTTAGCAGCACAGGTAGAACTGGCAGTAGGGGTGAAGGTATGAATAAAAATAGGGAGGATTTCTCGAAAGTCTACTGAAGACACTGAAGAAGTACTTAGATGGTCCAAACTAAGAACAATAATGCCCATCAGCCCTAGCTGGTTTGGCTCAGTGGAAAGAGTGTTGGCCTGCGAACTGAAGGGTCCTGGGTTCAATTCCGGTCAAGGGCACATGCCTGGGTTTCGGGCTCGATCCCCAGTAGGGAGCATGCAGGAGGCAGCCGATGATTCTCTCATCATTGACGTTTCTCCCTCTCTCACTCTCCCTTCCTCTCTGAAACCAATAAAAATATATTAAAAAAAATAATGTCCATCAATGGTAGGATGGGATAGATTAATATCATGGACTAACTAAAAAAAGAGAACTATACTATCTACAACAACACAGATAAACCTCACAAGTGTAATAACACAGGAAGCTGGACTCAATATGATTCTTCTGTACAAAGTTCAAAAACAGACTAAAGTATAATCTTCAGAATACTGGTTATCTTTGCAGAGAGGCAGCGCAGTAATTAGAAGTGAGTGTGGATGAGGTGTGGGGTATAGGTAATACTCTATTTCTTGCCTTGCATAGTCCAGGTTTGTTCACGTGTGATAATCTAGTCAGCTGTGTACTTATGACTCAGGCACTTTTCTGTATGTGTGCTATATGTTAATAACAAAGTGATAAGAAAGCTAGATCCTCAGAGCCCCTTCCCAAGTCCACACAACCAGGCAATTTGCCACTCCCTCTGATATGGCAAAAAAACTGCCTGCTAATTTACAGAGAATACCTGGACTGAAAGGTACCAAACACTGTTGAGTACAGAGTGTTATAATGAAGAAAAAAAAAAAAAAAAAGGGGAGCCCAGCTAGTGTGGCTCAGTTGGTTGAATGTCGTCCCATGCACCAGGAGGTTGCAGGTTCGATTCCCAGTCAGGGCACATGCCCAGGATGCTGGCTTGAACCCTAATAGGGGGTGTGCAGGAGGCAGCCCATCAGTGAATGTTTTTTCCTCTCTCTGAAATAAATAAAAACATTTTTTTTTTTTTTTTTAAAGGGACGGGGGTTACGAGTACCTGTGTTTAATGAATGTTGAGACTTTCACCTTTCCTTCTCTACCTGTTTCCCAGGATACCAGTATTCAGGACTACTCTCTAGGCAGCAGATTTGAATACTCTTTTCTGGGAAATCTGATCATCTTAAGAGAAAGACCTAAAAATACTGCAATTCAAGGTACCCTAAGAAGTGAAATGACTAAGCCAGATCCCTTTACAGAGAAGCTTCTGGTTGATAAATCTCACCTAAAGGCCCAAGACTTTCCAGCTTTTCAACTTTACACTAGCAAAGCACTAACCTGAAAGACAGAGACTCAACCAAAAGGAAAGTGGAGACAGAGTCTGCAGAGACAAGCTCACTAAAAAAGATATCAAATCTTTAGAAAGCTAAGGCACATCAATGAAATAAAAACAGGATGTTAAGACGAGAACAAAAACTCAGAGATCCAAAAACAACTCTTGGAAATTAAATATGACTCATAAATGAAAAACAAGTTGAGGAAATAGCCCTGGAAATAAAGCAAGACAACAAAGGTATGGTAAACAGAAAAAACAAACAAACAAACAAAAAAACAAGATAAAATGTCCAAGAAGTAAAAAAAAAAAATCAGGGGAAATAGTGCGTGAAGAAGGAACAGTGGGGAGGAAATAGGAGAAGTGCCAGGTGTCAGGGAGAAGTTGGTGATGAATCAGTGTTAAACACATAGAAAACTTAAGCAAAAATAAATAAAATGAAAAAGAAAGTGAATGAAAAAGACAACTTACAGGGAATAAAAAAGGTTGTGCAAGGAAATAAAAGTAACTATATTTATCTATCCAAAATTATAACTCTGATGGCAGAATGACAGGGTAGGTAGTGTGCATGAATGTGTGCTGGGGTGGTTGTCCTGCGTGTGTCTGTGTATGTGTGCATGTGAAAGTGCTAAGTCCTTCTGTTCCTTAATGAAAAGGCAATAGCAAATGCTTTTTGTTAAAAAAATAAATCAAAAAGTACTATAATCATGTCATTTTGATATATGAAGGCAAACAGTTAAAATAGTTGGTTTTCTTCAGTCAAAAAAATGAGACTAGAAGAAATGTTATTTGGTAGGAGACTTAGGTATTTGATTTTTTAAGTGCTATGCATATACTGTTTTAATAAACACAAAAACAAAGTTTAGATCAAGCTTTTCTTGAAATATTCAATGAAGGAACAATTTTAATTTAAAATTTTAATCTCTAGCTCCTAATCTGAGTATTTTACTTTTAATGTGCAACATATTTAACACATCTAAGCCCAAGAGGTTTTCCCTGCCTCTAATCATTCTCCTGTCTTTTACAAATGCAAATCTCATCACTTCTTTGTTCAGAATCCTTCAAAATTTCCAGTTATTAAAATAGTCATGGGGATGTAAATGGCAGCATAGGGAATATAGTTAAAAACATTGCAATAACCATGTACAAGTCAGATGGTACTAGACTTATGGGGGGGGGGGAATCACTTTGTAAGGTATATAAATGTCTAATCACCATGTTGTACACCTGAAACTAATATTGTATGTCAACTGTAATTGAAAAATAAACTAAGAAAAACTAGTTTCATAATAAAAAAAATTTTGGGAAACTTTTCATCAAACAAACAAAAAAAGACAAACAGCTTTTTTATGAGCTTCTGTGAGCTGTATGCTAACATGCAGTGTGTCTCTAATTTTACTCCATCAGATGTCGCCTGGGAAAGAACAAATTCCTTATCTTCCTATTTCAAGGTCCTCATCAGGTGTGGCCCCCAGTCAAACCTCTGTTTCACATCCCATTTCCCCCACATCGAACCCTCTTCTATCTATGTTAAAACCACAGTCATGAGCTGTATAAAAGTGTTTTGGTCAATGACCACATATACATAATGGTGGTCCCCTAAAACTATAAGGGCGCTGAAAAATTTCTATTGCCTTGTGACATTGTAGCTGCTGTAATGTCATATGCACACATTACTCACACATTGGTGGTGATGCTGGTGTAAACAAATCTGTGGGGCCAGTTGTATAAAAGGATAGCACATACATTTACATACAATACAGAATACTCTATAATGATAATGGGTGTGTTACTGTTCTTTGTATTTACTAAAATAGACTTTTTATCGTTATTTTAGAGTGTACTTTCTCTACTTACAAAAAAAAAACTGTGCTATAAAACATACATCATGTTACTCAGCAGCCGCATCCATCTCCTGTTGGCCATGTCTCTTGACTACATCATTTTCTCTTGTTCTTAATTTAATCTCGTGTTGTTTTGTACAGTAACATGCTTTACAGGTTTGTATCCTGGGAGCAATAGGCTATACCAGTGGTCGGCAAACTCATTAGTCAACAGAGCGGCAAACAGCGGCTCGCGAGCTGCAGTTTGCTGCCCACTGGGCTATGCCATCCAGCCTCGGTGTGTAGTAGACTATGCCATCTAGGTCTGTGTAGGTGCCCTCTGTGATGTTCACACAATGACAAAATGGCCTAACAACGCATTCTCAGACAGAATGTTTCCATTTTCCACCTTGCTCACTCCTGTTGGAAGGCTGCCACCGTGGTGGTGGTTTAGCTTCAAAATACCAGGAGGACAAATTATGCAAATAAACACTGGTATGCATAAATATTCTCTTATCTGAAACCTTTGGGGTCAAACTGTATTTCAAAATTCAGCCTCTTATATATTACAAAGATAATGAGGCACATAACTTCTATCACAAATTCTCCCAGAGGGTATCAGCACCCCACTGCATTAGTGTATAAAGTGTTGCAGTGAAATGAGTCTGATGCAAATTTAGGAAAACAATGTCAGTTTTCAGATTTTTGGATTTGAGAATTATTATTATGGACCTGTATTGTCCAAAAATAAAATAAAACTAAATTAAAATACTTAAATTTTCTATGGCACTGAGAGTGCAAAGATTCATTTCAACACTAAAAATTGGGAGAAATAGATTCAAAGATGTAACAACTTAATTTCAATCATTAAACATTTATGTAGCATATGTATTTAATGATATCCATGTTATAGTACATGCTTTACCAGTACTATGGCTACAAGCACCAAAGCACCAGTACAAAATAATAATCCAGTGCTTTAAATAATCAAATCTAAACTTGGGGGGAAGGGGGAATTTCTATCAAAAAAGACTGCAACCAACCAAATAACTTGTGTGCATATATGCGTAACCCATGGACACAGACAATAGGGTGGTGAAGGCCTGGGTGGGGGGTAAGGGCAGGTTAGAAGGGATCAATGGGGGGAAAAAAAGTGACATATGTAATATTTTTAATAAAGATTTAATTAAAAAACAAAGAAAGAAAATTCAAAAAAGATTACATGTATTAAATACTAGAGGCCTGATGCATGAAGATTCGTGCAAGAATGGGCCTTCCTTCCCCTGGCTGCCGGCACCACCTTTGCTCTGGCCGGAGCCACCTTTCTGCCTTCCCACGCTGCCCAGAGGCCCGGAGCTGCTGGGGCGGTGCAGAACGCCTGCATCCCACCCTGCCCCCGGCTGCTTGGCGCCTGCGTAAGCAAATTAACCGGCCAGCTTTTTGGGGGGTTAATTTGCATACACACTCCTGATTGGCTTGTGGGCATCGCAAAGGTACGGTCAATTTGCATCTTTCTCTTTTATTAGTGTAGATAAAATGACAATTACTCTTCTATTTTTATATAAGCACTTGCAAATTTTTATTTTTAAAACTTAAAAGACTGAAACAAAATGAAAACCATGAGATATATTTTGTTTGTCAATTAAACATTTTAAGTTCATATATAAGTGGGGGAAGGTAGAAAAGGGTAAAGGGGGGGACATATGGCGACAGAAGGAGACTTAACTTGAACACTCAATTACTCTTAAGAGACATTTGCAGTTATGTGGAAGAGTCTCAATTATTTTTTTTATCTTTAATATATATAACTGTTCTGAGCTTGTCTCCTACTGAAGGGGATTGTTGCAAGATTCAGATGAGATGACAGACACTATAATGCTTTACAGAGTATAAGGTAAATGTATGATCTTATTATAATTGTTCAAAAGAAGTCATCCTCCACTCAGATTTCACTGCATTAGTGTATAAACTAATTATATTTATAAGTCAATTTAGGCTATATAGTATTCTTCACACTAATCTTGAAAAACAATATGTAAAATCAATTGACATTTAGTAAAAAACAGCAAAACAAACAAAAAAACTCAGCCAGTAAATTACACCTGAATAGGTAAGCTCCTACCATTGCAAATCCAACATCAGCTTTTTTCAGTGCCGGACCATCATTTGTACCATCACCGGTTACCGCTACAACCTGACGTTGGTCTGAGACTGTGCTGTCAATTATACCTAAAATAAAAGTAAATATTTGGGCTGTAAAAAATTTCCTTTAATTAAAAAGGTGATTCTGCAGAATATCCGGAGGAGTCAATTTTACAGACTCAAGGTTAAAAATAAATAACTAAGCAAACATAAGGAATGGAAACTGCCGAGATACTGGGTGAGGAACAACTCCAGAAACAAAGGTTCCATTAGAAGCAATATCCTGTTTTAATCACTGAAGATTAACACATTCACCTAAGGTGTCAAAAGGAAACATATTAGATTTTATTGGAAAAAATGATATTCATGATTCAACCCAATATTCATCATTTATTTCTATTTCAGGAAACTGAAATAAGATCTACTTACCTTTAACCAGTGTATGTTTGTCAGTAGGAGATGATCTTGCAAGTACTCGAAGCTTTGGCCAAATCTTGTCTATCCGCTCTTGCTCAATCTATAAATTTTTGTCAAAGTTAAAATAAGCCCAAATCTAGTTTCATAATCCCAAATTAGTGATCTACAATATGTATCAGTGGTTCTCAAAGTGTGGTTAACAGAGACTAGCAGCACCAGCAATTCCTGGGAACTTGTTAGAAATGCAAATGCTTGAGGAAGGCCCCAGGTTATCTTATTAAATACTCTGGGGTGGGGCCTACCTATCAACATGTTTTTTAAAAGTCTTCCAAGTAACTCTGACACATACTCAAGTTTAAGAAGTACTGCCATATATATAAGATCAAATTTTTAAAATCTCCCCACTGCCTATGAAAATGGAAGCTTCTTAAATTAGCAAGAAAAGTTCAGAGAATTTGGGGACCCCTAAGATATATTTCATATCAACCTTTCCAAACTCATCTCCTATTACTCTCTTGCTTACACATATTGTATTTCTGAAATTGGCCTAAACTTAAGAAAAATAAGTGCTCACATATTTGTACTTTTTATTTCCTAACATGCTTGTGTTTTGTTTGATGAGGTGCCGGCTGCATTTACTCATACTTAATGTCTAACATAGTGCATATTCAATATGCATGTGTTGAATGGAATTTCTAATACATTAAAAACACTTAAAAAAATCAAAACCCGTACCTCTCCTTTTTCATTTCGTATTCTTCTGTTGAAATCTTTACCTTCTATACATAGGAAATCTTCCCCAGGGTGTAAAATACCACATTTGCTGGCAATAGCTCGAGCAGTATTAATATTATCACCAGTGACCATCCGCACAGTAATTCCAGCCTTCTGACATTTTTTTATTGCATCTGGTACCTGGTTTACATGGAAAAAAGAAAACCATATTACAAAAGAAAATCAGTATTTCCAGAGGGAAAAATCCCCACTGAACAAATATGCATTACCTCGAAGTCCCATAAATGACTTTAATTCATTTCAATATTCAGTATTTCTTGAATTATTCCCAATAATCTCTTCTTTTCTCTTCTACTGCCAGTCCTAGTTCAGGCTTCATTTTCAGTTGTCAGTCAACTTAACGTGTTTGCATTATTTATTTACTAAAGGCTTTTAAAAGCACCTTTCTCCCTGGCAACCATTAGGCAATTCTCTGGATGGCTTCCTACCTTTCTGGTTTTATTGTCCATCCATACAACACCAGAGTAAATGTTGGGGTTCTTTAGAATTATGGGTAGCTCACCTACTCTCATACCTTCAACGGCCATCTGTGTGCTAGTAACTTTCAAATCTATATCTTTCCATCTCATTTTGAGAGCTGGATTCATAGTTTCAAAAGAAAAGTGGGTATCAAACTTTGGGTGTCCAAATTTTGTTTTCTAAACCTATTATCTAACAGAAGCCTAAGGGTCATCTGACCTCTTCCGTCTCTCTCTCGTACCCTATATACCTTGAAGGGCTATAGATTTTATCTTGTCCCCACTACTTGCTGCTTGAGCTATCGCACCAGCTTTTTAGGTCATACTCCCGTCTTTATGTTTGTTACTCCTTTAAAACATCTGACATACTTGACAGAAGAGTTCTTTTTCTAATCCACTTTCTTAGAAATATTTGATTCCCCTACTGTTGTATTATAAACCATAAAGTTCTCAGTATAACAGAATTTCACACTTGAGCCTCAGAATACTTTTCTAATTTTATGTAAAATATTTCTCTATTATATATAACTTGATAGATGACTGGTCTACATACTATTTATGTGCCTGTTTCTGCAATTCCCTGCTCTTCTCTAACCAAAAAATGCATGCTTATCCTACCAGAGCACAGGTTGAAAATGCAAGTGCAGGTAACATAAAAGGAGGCCACAGAGGTTAACATAAAAAGGAAAACACTCTGAAAGTGACAAACTCTGAGATCAATACCCAATAAAAGCTACTCAGCTCTAGTCTACTTTTACCACGGGAGTGGTAAGGAGTGGAGTGCCCAATGTTGACAGAACCTACACTTTCAAGAAAAAGCAAAAACCCAGACTTGTGTGTGCTCCCTCAATATTTAATGTTTTAAACACACACGTGACACTAAAGGCTTAATTTTGCCTATAAGCTGTTTATGATTTCTATTGTATGATATCTCTGGGAGCTTTCATGGCCTACTCCGACAGAACCTTATCATACAGACCTCCGTTACAGCTCATTACATCATACTAGAGTTATTTGTTTACCTAAGTTTTCAGCAAATCAATGAGCTTCTTGAGGACAGAACCCTTACTTTCTCATGCTTGGATCACCAATGCCCAGTACAATGTCTTTCGTTCATTTAACAACTAAGTGCCTGGCATATATGAGGAGCATAGTATTTGTTGAACTACTGAATTCAACATCTTTGTGAAAGCATTCATCCTTGAGTATTTTTCAAGGAGGAGCATATCCCAGTCAGGGTACCATTATGTCTTAAAACATGTGTAATTTAATTGCTCACAACATAAGTGAATCTCTAAGTTTTAGGATTTATAATATAAAAGAATATCCCTCCATTTAGTCAACTCTAAGTCATTCAAATTCATTGGAGAGAAACATCATTTACATCCACTTCTAATATTTACTGAAAGCCAGGCAGTACTAGTATGCTGGGTGCTGGTGACACAGAGGTGAGTGAAAGGACAGAGCCTGCCCAGATTATTAAAAAATAAACCAGTACTTGATTTTAAAAACACTGGCCTGCTGTATAAATGTAATATATACCCTAATATCCCATTTGAAATAAAATGTAACCCAAATTTGTCCAACTAAGCACTCAGTGATCCAGGGGTATCCTGAGATCACTTGGAATAGGGGAACAATTAATAAGAGAAAGAAACTGGTCTCAAGTTAAAACTATGTGGCAAATAATATTTAAGAAGGGCAAACTAACATTTATTAATTGCCCACTAACCACCAAATACTGCCAGTTAAAATTTAAACCACCTCCATTTTTACAGATAAGAAACTGAAGAGAGGCTAAGTACCTTGTTCAAGTACCTATGCATATGCAATAAATTTCTCCTAGACATCTAATTAATACAGATTTTCTACATGAGAAATGCATAGTGCAGAATACTAAGAGAAAGCTGTTTCACATTACACTGCCTCTTTTAGTATAAAAGTACCCATCTGATTTTGTAATACTGAGAAAATTAAGTGCCACTTACATATTTAAAAAAGATAAGACTCTCCATTAATCTCAATGCCAAGAACACAATAGTAATACATTTTCCAAAGGGCAAAAGTTGTAGACATTCTGATTTAATATTATATTTAGATAAAATTTAAGCCATAAGTCAATGTATAAAAGTTTGAATTGTTTTCCTCTGACCAAAGGTTGGCAAAAATTATCCACTTTGCCCGACTGGCGTGGCTCAGTGGTAGACTGTCAACCTATGAACCAAGAGGTCATGGTTTGATTCCCGGTCGGGCACATGCCTGGGTTGTGGGCTCGATCCCCAGTGTGGGGCATGCAGGAGGCAGCCAATCAATGATTTTCTCTCTCATCACTGATGTTTCTATATCTCTCTCCCTCTCAGAAATGAAAAAATATTTTTTAAAAAAGTATCCACTTTGGTGTTTTATAAGCATTCAAAACTCCTAAACCCCAAACTGAATTTATCTTGATCTCTAAATATGCTGCTTCTTCTGATTCTCTTACTACCATCTCAGACCCACCCACTTATGTGAGAGACTGATTCCCCCTCTTCTAGAAGATGTCTAATTGTGGAGACATGGCAGTTTTAAATCCTCTTTAGCTACACACTTTCCTCAGAGATCTCCTTTAATCTCAAATGTGAATGCTTCAGCCTCGACCACTTTCAGGCTCCTAGGTCCAAATGCCTACTTGACATTTATTCTGATGTTTCAGACATCTCAACAAAGTTAAAACAGTATATCCAAACCCAGCCTACTCATTCCTATTGGTCCCACCCCGCTTTCCTTTGAAATCGCCCCTTTCTTCCTTCTCCCTGGCCACATCTGTGGTGCTCATCTCTTGCCTGGAATTACGGCAATGATCTTACCGACTTCCCTGCTTCTACCCCTCTTTCTTTCTAGTTCATTTCTTACCCAGTACCCTAAATAGTATTTTAACAACATGAATCACATCATTTCCTAGCCAGAATTTCTTTAATTTTAGAATAAAATTCAGAACTCTTATTGCCTAGAAAGGCCAGAGATAATCTCATCTGGTCCTTCTTGTCCAGTCAGCCACACTGACCTTCTTTCCATCTTTGAAATAAATACTGTCTCATCTTCAGGTCTCTGCATATTTCGTTCCATTTGCCTGAATACTCTTCTTGCAGCTATCTACATGCTGGCTCACATTTAGCCATCAGATCTCAGCTCAGATGTCATATCCTCAGAGATTCTTAATGTGGCCTGTTACCTTATTTCATCACCCTGTGCTTATTTACCCTTTATAGCTTTTATCACATGTGTATTTGTCTTACTAATGTCACTCCTCCCTCCCCGCCCTGACATCCAGAATGTGAGGCCTAGGAGGGCAGGGACCAAGTCTCACAGAATGTATTTTCACTTGGCATACCTATAATTTTGTCTGTTTGGTTATCTTATTTCTCTGGAAGTTTCCTGGTTACTGCAGTATTTCTAGTTCTAAGAGTGCCTAGGGAAAACAAAAGTGGCTGGTACTATACACTGGGGGTTGAATCAATTAGTTCATGGTGAAAAAAGCTGTCTGTGCTTTCACTCACATTGCTTCTTTGCTCAGAAAGTGCTTACCGCTCTCTCTCCTGGTTTAGCTTAATACCTCCTCATCCTTTAAGACGAAGATCAGGTAATTAACCTGTAGGAAGTTTTACTTGACCACTCCAGTGCTTAATATAGCACAGTGGTCTCTCTTTAAGCCTATGTTTTAGACAGAGCCAGGACTTAAATACACTAGTTCTATGTTGTAAAGGTTAGCTCTACATATCTTAACTTCTTTTTTTTAGTCTGTCAAATGAGAGTAGTAATAAATCACAGAGGTGAACAAGAAAAGAAATACATGCAAAGCACTTGGCACAGTATCTGGCACACAGTAAGAACTCAAAATATGCTTTTAGACTAAGTTAAGGGCTCATGGTCTACACTCATGTAACATGTTCTCTGTATATCTAACAATGTACTAACATCTTAGATTATAATTATCATATGTTTGTCCACCCCTACTCAGAAAGTGACTTCTTTAAGACCAGAGATCAGATCTCAAAAATCTTTACGTTTCTAGTTCCCTAGTATCGTTCCTGGACACACTAGTTGCTCAATAAACTTTAAAAAAAAAAAAAAAGGTAATAAAGAAGAAAAGCTAAGTCTATAGTTACATGCTATCCAATATGGTAGATAGCAAAATGCTTTAATTTACATAAAATAAAATAAAAAAATCAGGTTTTCGGTTGTATCAGCCACATTTGAGAACTCAGTAGTCACATATGGCCAGTGGCTACTGTACTGAACAATATATAGAACATTTTTATCATCACAGAGTTCAACTGGAAAGTGCTAGTCTAGAGACTAAAAACAACTTAATGGTATCTGTTTTTTATTTTAATATACACTGAAAAACCTGCTCAGTTGAAGGCACTATGCTAGGTTCTATAAACATAGCATCTCAAGGAGAAGCTGTCTAAACTATAAATATTAAAAAAACAAACAAATAAGGAGACAAACTATAAATAGTATTGCATCACAAGCACTATTATTTCACTTATCTTGGATTCACAGAGAAAAAGTAAGATCATCAGCACTGAGAAGTTTACTAGGAAACTGGTTATAGTTAGTGCCTGGATCCTCTATAGTTAAAAGATTCTGCACATGCAGAACACAGAATGTTTCACCACCTCCGGTCTCACTGGATCTTCAATCCCCACAACAGCAATGCATGTAAGGCCGGTGACAATATCATTTTCATTATCCCAGTCTGGTTCTGGTTCTCCTGCTGGGAAATCTCTGAATGCAAGACATATGGTTCTCAAGCCTTCTGATGCCATCGGTTCAATCACAGTTTTTATAATATCATCACGGTCCCTTGGTCTGAATACTTTTGCCTCACCATTAGCACTCAAGATTTTGAAACACCTAAAAGGAAATGTTGAATCCAAACATAAATAATTAACAGAAATAATTATGAATGGCATTTAAGTGAACTGGAAGGGCTAGAAATCATGGGATATGATAGCTGGAATTTAGAGAATTCCATTATGTTGTTATTTTTACAGATTTAAATCATATTCACTTTTCACTCTCCTCTTTATAAAACAGTTCCAATTTTTATAGCTTTCTGTTGATAGCTCTCCACTTTATCAGTTACTCTAGATATTACCTAAACCTTCTCTTCTGGAAATGCAAAGGTTTTAAATTTTCACAAAGAACCCGTAGTAGCAGAGAAGAATGAACTATGCACCTACCCATTTTGGTACGGAGTTAGACATTAATGATGATTAACACAAAATTGACAAATATTTTCTTCTTTTAAAGTAAAAAGCCAAGTTCAATCAACCCCTTACCTGAGACCTTGTTTCATCACCTATACTGTTTTAACCATGAAAGAAAAAAAAAACTTACTGTTAAAATAAGCATTCTATCTGAATGAGAGAAATAATGCCAAAATAGTTTTATTGCCAGTGACACTAACCACAACCTTTTAATTATGTGGTAAATAAAAGTTACACTGTGGACTTCCCTATTTAAAGTTTATTTTCACACAGCCTCTCTATGCTCCGCTCCCTTGTGATGCTACCTCCTCCTGCTTCTAGGCAGGTGACTCCCAAATCTACATTTTCCATTTTGTTTTTCAAAGCTCTCCATCACTGCTGAAGAGTACCACTCAGAAGTTGAACCGGTACCTTAATCTTACTGCATGGGAGACTAAAAGCTGCCTCCTCACTGCCCATCTCACAGACATCAAGAGTACCCCATAATTTCAATATACATCAAGTCCTAAACTAACATCATCAACAGGGTCTGTGACTTTAAGTGAAATAATGTATAAGGAAACCAATTTTACCACAGGCTAATTAATACAAAACAAGATTAAATTCCTATGGCATCTCATCATCGTTATAACAAATGATGTTGAATGAAACAATGTTATTTGAAGAGCTGCTATAAATCTAAAATCTCACCTGAATACGTTTTCCTTATCTATCTACATTACTTCGAAAGCGCTACATATTTATCCTCTGAACTGTCTTTTGAATGGTGCCTCTCTTTTCTCTTCCTCCTGTTAGTGACTTCTGTCTCTTACTTTGAACTAGAGCTATTTATTGTAATAGCCTTTGATATCTTTTTCGTCTAGACCCTTCCCTCCTCCCCAACCCATCTTATTTCCTGATGTAAGAATTATCTTCAACCACAGCTTTGATCATCTGATGAAAAAAATACTTCAGTCACATTATCTGACCCTACTTAAGTTTTAATTGCTCAGCCTAATGTTTAAGAGCCTCTACAACAAAATGTAAATATCACTTGGATACGGTTACTGTATACTTACTATATGTCAGACTCCATGCTATGTTTAAATGCATTATTTTTTTACTGTTACAGTGTTGGTAGTTTTCACTCTCATTTTCAGTGGAGAAAAATGAAAGCTAAGGAGAAAATCTGCCTAAAATCCCAAAGCTAGTGAGTTCCAGGAAAGCATCAAAGCCTGATTGTTTCTTGATTTTAAAAGTCTGCCCTGTCTGTACCTTCTATCTGCTACCCAGCAAGCCATGGATGCAAATTTTCTAAACTTCACACTGAAATCCGATAACCAAGCTTACTCTGAAGGGAGAAGAAAGCTCTAGGTGGCCTGTGTGCCACAACAGCCCACGTCTTCTCAGCTGAACTATATACTAGCTATTCCCCTGCACACAGCATGCATACCCACCTCCTTTCCTCAGACATGGCTTCCTTTCACCTTGACGCACTCATTTCATACCAAAACCTATCTCCTTCATAGTAAAATCTTTCATCTTAAAACTTTACACACCTGTCATACGCTGCCTTATCATTAATTTTATACTTGTCCCGTAAGCCTAGTAGACCATAATCTGTCAAGTATTCATTAAGATAACACATATTATAGTCTATTTAAAAGCAAATTAGAAGTACAATATTCTAAATGTTATAATTTCAAATGAGTTCTATATTTCCAAAATTGCTCTTAATTTTTTCAAAGTTCTCTACTGTAATTAAAGAAACCAAAATAATTTTAATACTTATAATAGCACACAAACATTGGAGAAATTATAAACATTTAATATTAAAATTGAAGCTACCTGTCTGTATAAGGACAGTAAAAGAGAAAGATTACCATTCAAAATGATAGGAGATACTTAAATATGACATCACAGCAGCATAATTGGATAAAACCTCACTTTGATATAAAAGGAGAATTCTCAAGACCTAGTTTTAATGCTTTGCTATTTTAAAAACTAATCTATAATTCATTCATCACATTTTTGAGTCTATTGTCTACAAGGCAGTGTTGAATATAAAAACTTCAGTTTTTCTTTATAGGAGGCATATTTTTCATGATCCTATATAACAATGAAATCAACATGTTTAAAAACAAGTATCAAGATTTACTTTATTAAATCTACCAGATTAGATGTAAATGAATGTAATGGGCTTATTTCCCCTGTAGCAAAACACTAAGAAATAAAAGAAACTGGAGTATAAAAATGGCAGAATACCATGGGCTAATATCGGGATACCATTAAAATATACTAAAAGCTCTGAGGTGCCATCAAATGCTCCATATTCACAAAAAAGAAAATAGCAACAATAACAACACAGTAGGTATTTCATAAAGCAACTGTAGTTAGCAATTTATTCATCTCAGCACTTTACTCTTACTTTTTCAGAATTATCTCAGATGCACCCTTGCTGAATATTCGATAACTTCCATCAGAATTTTTCAGGACAGTACTCATGGACTTCCTAACAGAATTGAAGGTGTAGACTTTGTACAGTGATTCTTCTGGTATTTCATTTCTAACATCCTGATAATCCCGTTTTAAATCCAAAAGAAATCCCAACAAGGCACATTCAGTTTTATTACCAACATGACGAGGTAATCCACCCTCTTTCTCTGGGGGCTATAAGAGAAAAAGGTTTAGACACTAGCTAGTATCACCTTGTTTCTCTATGACAGTTTAATCTATTACACATAAAACAAAATACAACATTTTAAAACAAAATTACATAGTAAACTTGTATTGATATAGGCATTTCAGAGAGGGACACAGAATGATGAGGCAGAAAGGAGTTCTGGGACGAGAATGACATGGATTCCAATCTCAGCCCTGCCAGTTACTAGCTATGGGAATTTTTCGCAAGTTACCCAGTGGTTGTGGCCCTTGGCTTCAGCATCTGAAAAACAGGAGCACTTATGATGCAAGAATTAAATAAGTCATGGTTCCTGACATGGGTAATGGGGCTTAACTTTAATTTCTCTCATTTTCTCTTCCTGTTTTCACTCAACATTTATATTAAATAATTCAAAATTAGATCTACTTTACAATTTTTATAGCTTAAAACAAAAGTTTATGTGTTAAAATAAAGCACTATTGCCTTAAATGTATATAAAAGCTTTATTTTTTCATAGTATTTTCACAAGTTTTACCTCATATAATCATCACAGAAGTATTAAGGGCAGATGTAACTGTCTTTACTTAATAATTAAAGAAAGTAAAGCTCAGACTTTCTGCTAGTAAAAGGCAAAGTTAGATTAGAACCAATATCTCTATTAACTTCCAATCCAATAATCAATTGGTGTATTTTTCACTGAACAACTTGCAGTATTAATTTTGTTCATGGTCTTCATACATAAATCACTAGAACACATACGAAGTGAAATAATTTCATGCTTTATGTTATAAGACTTTTAAAACTTATAAAGTTAAAAAAAATCTTACAAAGTTGAAAATATTTTACTCTAAGGTAGTGCAAGTCTAGAATTACTTTATTGAATTAGTTACTAAAGGTCAAGCATCACCTGATACGTAGGATCTACTGAGAAACCAAAAAAGAACATATAGCATGCATAAGAAAACATTATTTTAAATTGTAATTTGGCTTCAAAATTTTCTCTAGAAAACTGAGAGTTGACTTTTTTTTTATTTTTGTCTACAAAAATAAAACAGCCTGGTCTTTCACAAAATGAGCTTAATAAGAATTTAAAATTAAGGACTTGTTCTGGTTAAAAGGCTTAAGAGTTTCTAAATACAGGAAATTAAAAATATAGGAGGAGAAAGTTACAGGTAAACAAAATGTATATTTTGACCAATAGATCTTACTTGCAACACAAATTGTATCAAAGGAACTTATATACATTTTATGGATATATGCTGTTTAAAAACAACACAATTCAGTTGTTCAATTTATATATATAGTAAAGGTAGGTCTGAAGATCTACATACAATCTAATTATAAATTTTAAAAAAATCAATTTTCATGCATAATTTATTAAAGAAACCTACCAGTATTTTTGATGTATAAGCACAATTCACTGAAATTCCTGTTACAAGATAAGACAAGATATTTGGTGGAATAGCTTCCGGCTCAGGGACCTTTTTGTAATGCTTTTCATTTATATAAGCTTGAACAACTGTCATTCTGTTCATTGTCAATGTTCCTGTTTTATCTGAGCAAATGGCTGTGGCATTTCCCATGGTTTCACAAGCATCCAGATGCCTTACTAAGTTATTATCTTTCATCATTTTCTAAAGTGACAAAAAAATTAGATAAGCTACATATAAAACCAATAGCTTCATTACATTAAAATCATAAACTGCTTTAAAATCAGAATGAAAATTCCCAGCTATATACATATACACAATATAAACCAACAATTTAATATTGGAGGATTTTAGTACATTTGACCTATTCAAATAAGCTTTCTTAGGTTTCAATAATTTGACCACTGCATAACATAATCTAGTAAATGAAAACAGATACCTGCACCCATCTGCAGATCACATCGACTCTACACTGCCTCCAAAAGCTTCTGCGAAGGGACCTCACATTACAAGAGCATTGGTAATCTGTTCTCTATGTACAGATGTACTTAGAGCAGTGTCAGAGTGTATTACATTTAAGGATTAAGTCTCTTTATAAAGTAGAAATGAAAACATTTTTGTATCAATCACCAAGGAAAATGTAGCTTGTATCAATTAAAATATATAGGTTGTGGGCATGTAGTTGCATGTTGTTTGTTATTTTTTTTTTTGAGTTAACATACCATGAACAGAATGAGTCATTTTTAACTTTTCCATATGCTGATGCACTTGATATTCTCACTCTTTGGATCCTCTAATTTACAAGAACAAAAAACATAGTTTCTAAAAAATTAAAAATTTTCATAGTAGCCCCAAAAGGCTTAAGTTAAAATACTTGATATTAATTCTCAAACTATATGTGGATTGTGTTAAAAATAACAAGAGTTTTAAAACTACTAATATGCAAGATATTGCAAAAAAAAAAAAAAAAAAAGGTGATTCCTTGAAGAAATAAATATGGGGAAGAAAGGTGTGTACCTCCCATTTTACTTGTGATTCAAATTAATATTAAGAATTAAAAGAATGAAGTTCTTGCCTGTCCTGCGTGGCTCAGTGGTTGAGCATCGACCTATGAACCAGGAGGTCACCCTTTGATTCCTGGTCAGGGCACATGCCCAGGTTGTGGGCTCGATCCCCAGTAGGGGCATGCAAGAGGCAGCCGATCAATGATTCTCTCTTATCACTGATGGTCCTCTCTCTCTCCCTCTCCCTTCCTCTCTGAAATCAATAAAAAAAATATTAAAGATAAAAAAGAATGAAGGTCTTCCTACAGTAAAGAAAATGTGTTTTTGCAACGCACTAACAGAGTATCCATAAAGACTACACCTCAGTGAAAGGAACAGTAGTTGGTAACATTTAAGCTAAACATTTAATAAAAGCTTAAAGTAGTTACAATGCGCTCATTTTCTACTGAAGAAACACAAATCATTCCTGCTTATATCTTTTTGATTAATTGAAAAATTAATATCATTAATGATTATTCAAAATGAACTAATGACAGTATTGGTAAAATTGACTGATCAATGTGTCTAAAACAGGGGTGGGCAAACTTTTTGACTCGAGGGCCACAATGGGTTCCTAAACTGGACCAGAGGGCCGGAACAAAAGCATGGATGGAGTGTTTGTGTGAACTAATATAAATTCAAAGTAAAGGAGCGGAGGAGAGAGCAAGAGAACCCTCCGCTCTTTCGGCTCCGCAGGCCAGATAGAACAGTCGAATGGGCCGGATCCAGCCTGTGGGCCGTAGTTTGCCCACGGCTGGTCTAAAATTGTTTATCACAATTATTTGTAACTAGAGGTCCAGTGCACGAAATACATGTACTCAGGGGGTTCCCTCAGTCGGACATCCTTAGCGCTGCTGCGAAGGCGGGAGAGGCTCCCACCACCACTGCTGCTTCTGACAGCCATGAGCCCAGCTTCTGACGCACTGACCACCAGGGAGCAGCTCCTGTGTTGAGCATCTGCCCCCTGGTGGTCAGTGAGCATCATAGCGACCAGTTGTTCCATTGATTTGCATATTAGCTTTTTACTATATAGGATTATCTTAAAACATCAAAAAAGTACAAATAGATAAGTATACTGCTGGAGGACATGCTCCGTTTGCATTTTATTTTTTAATAGAGTGGTTCTCTATTTTACCATCACTTTGATACATTTATTAACCACTTTATTTTTGAAACAATATGTTAAATGTCTGAAAAACAACTCAAACAGTAATCAAAAAATATTCTTATCATGACACGTCTACTGTAAAATACTCGAGAATACTGGAGCTGAGTGCTAGAACAGAAACTATGACTAATTACGTTATGTCACTCAACGTCATCAATGCTACTTAAAGAGAACTGCTAACTAAAAATAGAAATTGACAAGAGCAGTATTCTTCCAGGAAGTATAATTTTAGTTGAAAAGCTGTTTTGAAAGATCAAAACTGTCCAAGCTAAAACCTTTTAAAATCACCTTTTCCAAATAAAGTATAAAATTGATAAAAATAAGTTAATCCTCAGATTATTACTTTCGGTAAGTAGCAGTTAGCAAATCCATCAGAGCACATTTTTTTTTTTTTTAGCATTCTACTAGAAAAACAGGAAGGATTAAGCTACTGTAAACTGAGTAGTCAGGGAAGGTGACATCTGAAGAGCCTGAGTAAATAGACCAGATCAGCGGTCGCCAACCGGTGGTCAGGGAGGTCCGAAAGGTTGGCAACCGCTGGACCAGATGAATCGAAGGAAGGGCATGTGGGCTCTGAAGTGAGAACATGGTTGGGATATTTGAAAGCAGCAGGAAGTCTGGTGAGGTAGACCAGAAGGAGAAAGGTAGATTAGCACCAAGAGGTAAGCAGGAGCCACACTGGGTAGGGCCCTCAGGCTCTGGGAAGGAGCTGGAATTTTATTCTTTGTGTCATGAAAAGTCACTGAAGTGTTATGCAGGAAACAGTATGATCTGAATAATTTTTTTGGAACACGAGCCTGCCTACTTGGTGAAGGCTAGACCATGAGGTGACAGGAGTAGAAGAATGGAAACAAGGAGGCTTTAGAGCAGAGGTGGGGAACCTTTTCCTGCAGCGGCCATCTGGGTATTTATAACACCATTCGTGGGCCATACAAAATTATCAACTTAAAAATTAGCCTGCTATATTTGGTCAAACATTTAATCGACTCACCCCTAATGCCTTGGCAGGGCCAGACCAAGTGATTTCAAGGGCCTTATACAGCCCTTGGGCTGGACATTCCCGTCCTTGCTAGAAGGTTGGACTGGAGTGAACCCTTTCTTTGCTCTCATACCACAGTAAATGACATTCTTAATCTTACAATGAGAAAGAGGAGGGAACATGACTTGACAACATAAATACTATACAATGAAAATTAAGCCACAAGTCTGCCTAGCAGAGTTGTGCTTAGTTTTGTGGCAAGGCTATCCTCCAAGGTAGCGGTCGCCAACCCGTGGTCCGTGAACCACTCGTGGTCCGTGAGGTCTGAAAGGTTGGCGACCACTGCTCCAAGGAACGTACAGTTCTCTATGTACTGGGATCCTCAACTGGGGGAAAGAGATGGAATCAAGGACAGCCTTTCTAAAGCAAACAAGTGTAAATTTATGAAATTCTCTTCCTTTCAGAATGAAAAACAAGAATAAGAGATGTGCATTTCCACCCCAGCTAGTACTTTAAACTTAGTACATCTCCTTAACTGTTTCTACTTACCTTGACTGAGTAAGCCAATGAGATAGTGACTGCGAGTGGAAGACCTTCTGGCACAGCTACCACTAAAACCGTAACTCCAATAATGAAGAACTTCACAAAATATTGTATGTAAATCGGTGTGCACTCAGCAAGCCATTGTCTCTTCTGAACCCAGAATGTATCAATTACAAAATATAACACTAGAATGATAACTGTGATGGCAGACATCAACAAACCTTTCAGTATACAAAGAAAAGAAAAATGTAATTATTTCAATATTCCAGACACTATCCATTGTCAGTTACAAACTGGCCACTGGAAGAATTATAGCTGGTTTGGTAATACTTATTTTAATTTCTTTGGGAAATTGTTAATATCCTTTTTTGCACTTGTCATTGTCATATTTAATTTTTGCTTCCAAGTGTAGTCTTGTCCCTAGGAGAACTGGGAGAAATTGTTTAGGATTCTTTCCTATACTTCACTGTATTCTCCTTGGTCTTCTACTAAAGCTGAGACAAAATCATAGGCATTGATAAGAAAATACCAACAACTTGGCATAAGCTGGTGCTTTACATATTGGGAACTTACCTGTTGCTGAAAGACAATCCAATAAGAATCTGATGAATGAGAAGACGTGAAATTAAATATTCAACCCTAACTTTTTAATTAAAAAAATTATCTGAATCATTATCTTTAGTCTATCCTTATTACTTCATTAACTTAGAAAAACAAGAGTTAATCATGTAATATGAATCATTTACCCCTCTATTTTGTGGGTTATTTAGCCCCATATAAATGAATATTAAAAAATAAGGCAAGTCCACATATCTGGGTCTAATAACCCAAGTCAATGCTTACTAAAAACCATCACTATGTTAAAATCCACCCTTATCCCCAACACTATGGAGTCAGTATTATCAGTTGCCTTATTTATTAAAAGAAGCATATATTTGCTATTAGATAATAAACTTCTTGAGGACAAAAGCAAAAACATAACTTTTTCTAACATATTCCTAGCAGTAATAAAATAATGCAATTTACCTGACTTAATAACATATACTGATTCATAAAGGTGATACCGCTGGAGGACATGCTCCGTTTGCATTTTATTTTTTAATAGAGTGGTTCTCTCAACATGTGTTTTCCAGTGATGGCAACAGTTTAGTAATTTCAGCCTCATCAGAATGATGTACTCCATTTAATTAACTAAACTATAACTTCTAGGAAAACATACACTTAAATTTTTCATAAATAGTAAAAAGATGAACAAAATGTGCGATAAAGATTTCTTTTAAATAAAATATAGTTGGGTAATCTGCATGGAGTAACCTCACTGCTAGCCCTCTCTATTGTTCCCAGAAATTCAGAGATGAGAGCATGGGCTTGTGAACTGGTAGTTGTACGCGCTAATCTACCCACTTATTAGCAAGCTGACAGAGGATGTGGCCTCTACGTAATGCGGGGATAACAGCCTCTAAGCAATGAAGAGGATCTTCAATAACTCAAAAGACCTGGTACATAGTGGATAAAACTGAAAATATTTTTAACTCCTCTTCCAGTCACAAAGCAATGATTTTCCAGCCTTAAGTATGTCAAAAGATGATTTTTAATCAGGAAGCTAGTGTATTTTAAAATAAATACCTTACTTTCCTTTAGGTATCATACCTGCTTTGCCAATCTGAACAGCCAGCTTTGTAAGTTTCCCTTGTAAAACAGATTTTTCCTTTTTTGGCAAATTTGACTTCTTTTTGTCTTTTTCATCACCATCTCCACCATCTTCACTCTTCAAAGGCTGCATTTCCATGGCTGCACCATCCTGGGCTTTTGCTGCATTTAAGAGCAAATGTAATTTCACTACATTTTAAAGGCACACACAACTTGACATTTTGAAGCAAGTTTTGATAAAAATCAGTTTTCTTTTAGAAACTAGGAAAGATTTAAACATTCACTTTTGTGTGTGCACATGTTGCATGTCTTATCCAAAGAAAATAAGACAACAGTGAGACTTGGTTGTGAAACTCTGTACCAGACTTGAGCATGTTGTGCTACATAATACAGATGAGGCATAGAAAGGAAGAAACGGTAGGGTCCTTAAACTAAGAACTAAACACCAAATCATTTCTCTTCCCCTGTGTTGTGTTAGGGAATGAGACTTACTCAAAACATCCCAAGTCCCTTCTATATAATTTATACTATAATGCAGAATATTATGTATCATCTTACACACAGAGAAATACCTATGTGTACAGACTATTAAATAGATGCAAAAATATGTTATATATTTTGTTTCTTATGCATTTTTGCTAGTAGTGACATAGTAACCGATTTATACTACCCAAAATGTTTAAGTTGAAAGTTACGTACTCTGGATTTTTCTACGCTTACCAGCACAAATCACAATTAAAATCTATTAACACTGCAAAGGCAGCACGACTCGGGCACTAAGGAAGAGAGCTTAACCCAAGTTAACATATATTGCTGATTTTCCCTGCTACATGGATCTTACACTTTTGGATGAATATAGTACACATTAGATATATTTTTGGATATGATGAAAAGAAGCTAACTATACTTTTATCCTCCTGAATTTACCTTTGTTGCGATTCTCAATAGCTCCATCTTGTTTCTTATCTGTAGGAACAAAATGGGAATTAAAGCTTTCCAAAAGAAATGAATACAGCCATGCTAAATTATGCAAAGGTAGTTCACATTTCTATAACAGCATTGTTACACAGTGCTACGTGTGTTTGTGTGTGTGTACAGATTAGGAAGCATCTAGTTTGTAATGACCTACTGGTCAATTACTCCCTGGTCTTAACCATAGGGGATACTCCAAAATAATTTGGGCATCTATAATTGTATGATTTCTCCCTAAGACTTTTTACTCTTTTACACTGTGATAAACCCAAATATAATACAATAGGTTTTCAAACTAAATACAGATATACTCCTAAGAAAGCAGAAAAGGACAGGGGTAAAGAGGGAGGGAGAAATGTCATAGAAATACAATAAGCAGGAGAGCTTTGATGGGAATGAGAACAAAAACAGTACCTGTATAAAGACAGTGGAGGCAAGTAAGTGAAACTAGAACATGAATGTACTATCAGTTGAGTTCATTATAATAATTGGCTTAGACTTGGAGAAAAGAGAGATGAGAATGTCTGAAGCAATAAGGTCATCAAGGAGGGAATGGGTCTAGTGTTTGGAAGTAGGTAAAATAATATTAGAAAGGACAGAGAAGCAGCAGAATCATTCAGTCTATTTTTCTTCCAACTTCTCTATCAAGGAGAACTATCTTCAAACTGGAAGATGTGGAACAAATATGGTCAAGATGGAACAGAGGCTCAAGATAAATGAGGAGATAGTAAGAGAACACCTAGCTACTTTCAATGACCTCAAGCTGGAGAGAGACCAGAGAGCCACATTCCAGATGACTAAGGAACTGAGACAGATTACCCTGCCCTGGGCTGCCTGTGACCAGAGGAGGGCTGGAAGTCCACAGATGAAAACTGGTGTCTCATTCTATTAAAAAATAACAACATAAAAAACAACCCAAGAACAAAAAATGGTAGACAATGAATTAGATATTAATTCCTGGGAATACCCTTGACTGGATTAAGAAAAACAGGTTTGTAAGACATAAAAAAGGGTGCTTACTGGAAAAGACACTGTGGAGGCAATGAGAACAAAGTCATGACACAACTTCCCTTTATTTTTTAATAAGGCCTCTTCACTAGACTCCTTTAAATTAGGATGCAGCACAGTGTATGAGATAATGCATATAAAGCATTCAATAAATGGTATCATTATTACTGGTTTTCAAATTGCCTTTCACTCTTAAGAAACCTAAAGGAGGCAGATGGGAGGGCTGTGGTGAGGAATAGGAAAAACCTAGAATGTGGAGCTTGCCATCCTCACTTGCAGCAAGAACTTTTCAAACACTTTTTTTGTTTGAAATGAAGATTTCACAGCTGAAGACAAAACCTAAAGAACAAAACGCCTAATATTTAAAACACTGCTGTAGTTAGAACACACCAAGATTTTAGCAAGACATTTATTTTACAAGATCTCAAAATACGTGTGTGAGAGAAATATGGGCTTACTACTCTTAAATAAAATTAAATAAATCTAAGTGGTTAAATCACAGTAAACTGCTGTCAGTTTAAAGGGAAAAAACTCTGGAATAATCCCGAATGGAAGAAAACTGCTATATAGCAGACACAGAAGCAGGGTGGGGAGGACTTTTAGAAAAAAAGTATCATGCTGTCCAACTAAGTGATTCTGAGTTGTTGCACTATGTATGATGGAGTTTCTTATAAGATCCTAGTAGGTGAGCTACAGTTATCAAGTTTGCTGGATAGATTACTTGGAGGGATAGCAGAGACAATGGATCAAAATAAAGATCTTCATATCTAATGATGAGATGAATATTACACAACAAACATAGTAGGTGTCAAAGTGAAGTCTTTGACACCTTCATAAGTACAGACTGAAGATTAAAAGCTCAATGAGTCCAAAATGTAATAAGGCTGGCAAAGAAGGCTACTACTAAAGTAGTAGAAAAAAATACGCAGATGGGAAGTGAGAGTTTACTTCATTTTCTGGTCAGATGACAGGGAGAGTCTAAAACTAGAGAATAAACAGAATAAAGACAATTCGAGTGGTTCAAGATGAAGTTGCCCCATGGTAATGGGGACTGATGCATTCACTAAAAGCCTTTCATGGACTATTTAACCTAAAAGAAAACTTTCCCTCTACTAATTCTACCACTTTAATGGACAATATTGGGCAATACTGTAACTTTTTTGTAGAATTTTTCATATCAAACTTCATAAAAGAAGTGTATGTTTTGTACCAGTTCTTATAATTTAGTTGCCATATTTTCAAATACCAATTCTTATAGCAAATCACCATTCTTACTTTTCTTTTCCTTTTTCTTCTCATCTTTCTTCTCTTCCTCTTCACTTCCAGCTCCAAGTAAGGTAAAGATAATTCCAGTTTGAGAATTTATACCTACAGCAGTAACTACCATTCTTCCAGAGCCTTCCATTACATGAGTACCTACAACAGAAAACTTGTTTGTTTTTTTAAATTAGATTTTTCTTCCTATCACCAAATTTCAAATTTTAGTAACATTGTCTTTAATATCCTTAATATTTAATAAAATGAACTCAAAGAAGACATTAAATAAAACCTAAATTCTTATGCTTAAGGTTTTAACTCTGTAATCACTCATATCTAAGTTCAACACAACTTGACCAACTCATTTATCATGCGATATTGGGCAAATTATAACATCTCAAAAATTGGCTACAACAGATCTAGCGTGAGACTCAAGCCTATAAATGCAAAGTGCTCAGCACAGTGCCTGGAATTTGATGAAAGTAAATGCTCAACTTAAAAAATTATAACATCATCATCATCATCATCATCATCATCATCATCATCATCAGGACCTATTCCTAAGAAATACATTGTTCATAAAAGAAGTGTGCTTATAACCAAAGGGATTCCACAGCAACAGATGCCCCATTTCCCACACTCAACCCCACAACCTCTACCTAACCCAGACCCTCATCCCAGTCTGCTGAGATTACCACAACAGCCTCGTAGGTACCTAGTCTATGTTTATAGTTCATCCCGAAATTAGTTTTAATCTTCCTAAAATGTGATTTTTGTCCCAAGCCTCTCATGGCTCAAAAAATTCTGAGGCTACACTGCCCACTGGACTAAGTGCAAGATCACCTTGAGATCAACCAACCTTTCAAACCTTTTCACCCACTACTTCAATATAACATTCCATTATAGAAAGCTAGGGAGCAGACATGGGAATACTGATTGAATTCAGACCAACCCTCACAACAATGTCCAGAGTTGGCAGACATGTTTATTCTTACTTCCCAGAAACATGCCCAAGGTTACACTACTATTAAATGGCAAGGCAAACATTCAACCCTGCTCTGTCAGAGGACGGAGGACATAATCTTCCTACAATGTAATGCTAATAAATTTGTTTACAGTTCTCCAACTTGTACACCCACATCTCTGCACCTTTTATCATTCATTAAAAGGCTTCCTACCTCTCTAATATTTTGGTTAATTTTAAGTAGCTTTTGAAACTTAACTCTTTTTTTAAACACTCAAGTCTTCTTAAGTTACCACTTATTTATTTGATCTCCTAGTTCACAGCCACTGGAAGGTATCATTAATGGTATCATTATTGATGATATCATTAATGATACCCTACAGCACCTACCACCATCTTATGTAACAAGTTAATGCTCAAAGATTATTTGCTAAATCTATATATATAAAAGCCTAAGCGACCATTCCACCATTCGACCAGTAGCTATGATGCACACTGACCACCAGGGGGCAAACGCAACACACAGGTATGGAAACATGGAACAGACTGATGAATCTCAGAGGGAAGCAGGGGAGAGGAGGGCGGGAAGAGATTAATCACAGATCTTATATGCATACTAGAGGCCCAGTGGACAGATTTGTGCACTGGTGGGGTCCCTCGGCCTGGCCTGCGGGGATTGGGCTGAAACCGACAGTATGACATCCCCCAAGGGGTCCCAGATTGCGAGAGGGCACAGGCCAGGCTGAGCGACCCCATCGGTGCACGAATCCATGCACCAGGCCTCTAGTAAAATCATAAAGCATATGTACTTACTTCAGTACTTAAGTATTTACACTTGGCTATTTAATTATGGAGTAACGAATCCAATAAGAATTTTTTAGGCCTTTGATTTTCTTGCTTTAACAACCTATATTCTAAGTATTTCACTAAATATTAGTTTCTTTGCCAGTAAAAATGTAAGGCAAACAATAAGTGAAATTCAGGACAGCAAAACAACATTTATTGGGCAAGCACTATGTGTAAAAGACAGTTTGTTTCTTTTAAAACTTCTGGCTTTCAGCAGATTTCAATTTTTTATGTTCTGTTCTTCCTTACCACAGGTAATCATATGTTGGCAGTTAATGTGCTCAAAATAAACAGTTCTTGTTCTAGCCATAGCCCCACTGCTAACTAAAAACTTCTTTTAAAGATCTAAATTTAAGAAGCCAAGAACAGCAGTGAGAGATGGCATCATGAGAATAAATTTAAAAATAAATGCATTTCAAGTTTTTTAGTACATTTTTGGAATAGGGAAATAAATACAGAAAAACTTTCCCACCCGTATTGCGATAAGGGACTCTACAAAGCTATTTCAATCTTTTCCTAAGCATGGAAAATTTATAGAGTTTTCTTGGTATATTTGGTGTGTTAGGAACATGAGTCTACATAAACTTACCAGCCATTTCTGTAAAAACAGGAAAGGACCAAAGTTCAGTTAAAGGATTTCAACCTGAAGAGTTAAGCACTAGGTAAATAAGCTAGATGTACATAAAAGTCCATGAGTAAAAATGGCAAAAGGGCAAGAGGAGACTATTTTAGTTCACTAAATACGGCCCAGTTAGTCTATGGAGATAGAGTAGGTTACACAGCTTCCCTCTCCTCTGAAAAGATTATAGATTTTATTTGCTTAACATTAAATACCGTTTCTTAGAAGTATGGCAAAAAATAAGTAAAATAAGTATACACTGTATGTAAATATATTATCATTATATACCCAAAATATTTCTGTCTTATTTGGAATAAAACACAAGCATATAAAAATAAAGAAAAACCCAAATAGAGTACAAATGTTCTTAGTATAAAATATTGAAGGCACATATATCTCAAGATTTAAAAAACAAATAAAATGATGTCTACATTACAATTGAAATTTTTACCCTATTAATAACGGTGTTCATGTAATAATCAGGGCAGGCTAAACATTCGCTATATTAAGACCATGCATGTGTCCCCAGACCTAGTTCTTGCCCTAGGTCTGGTTTTCTAAATGCTGGTGATAAGCCCAGGAAAAAAAAAAAAAAAAAAAGAAAAAAAAAATAACGGTGTTCATAAATGTACATACATGTAATTACTGATCTTTTTGATAGTTTATTGATTTTTAGAGAGAGAGGAAGGGAAAGGGAGAGAGTGAAACTTTGATTTGAAAGCGACAGATTGATCAGCTGTCTCCTGCACACTCCTCCCTCCCCTCCTCCCAGCCCCGGGAATGAGCCTGCAACCCAGGCATGGGCCCTTGACCGGGAATAGAACTGGCAACCTCCTGGTGCATGGGATGATGCCCAACCAACTGAGCCACACCAGGCAGGGCTAATTACTCTGATTTTTAGTGGTGTGATGTTCTGCAATATCCTTTTTTGGCACGTATTTTCAAAACTTAAAAAGGTAATAGTTAAACTTAGTTATGTGCTCCAAAATTGTGACTCTAACTTAACTGACTGATCACTGTCACAGGCTTTACTTTGGTTTCAGTAAAACCATGTTCAAACAACTGAAATACAAAATTCACAGAGAATAACTGAAAAATTATAGCTGTCAAGTTTTTGAATAGTTAAATCAGTAGGAATCTTCTCACCACATAAAGTGTTAGCAGTTCATTAACATCCTATATAATCCTATATAATAAAGAGGTAATATGCAAATTGACTGTCATACCCTCACAAGATGGCCGCCCCCATGTGGTCACAAGATGGCTGTCCCATGTGGTCACAAGATGGCCGCTGCCCCCATGTGGTCACAAGATGGCTGTCCCCATGTGGTCACAAGATGGCTGCCACAAGATGGCCAGCAGGGGAGGGTAGTTGTGGGCAATCAGGCCAGCAGGGGAGGGCAGTTAGGGGTGACCAGGCCGGCAGGGGAGGGCAGTTGGGGGGGACCAGGCCTGCAGGGGAGAGCAATTGGGGGCGATCGGGCCAGCAGGGGAGGGCAGTTGGGGGCAGTCGGGCCGGCAGGGGAGCAGTTAGGTGTCAATTAGGCTGGCAGGGGAGTGGTTAGGGGGTGACCAGGTTGGCAGGCAGACGCGGTTAGGGGCAATCAGGCAGGCGAGTGGTTGGGAGTCAGCAGTCCTGGATTTTGAGGGGGATGTCCAACTGCCAGTTTAGGCCCAATGGGTCAGGCCTAAACTGGCAGTACAACATCCCCCCAGGGGTCCCAGATTGGAGAGGGTGCAGGCTGTGCTGAGTTACACTCCCTCCCCCTGCACAAATTTCATGCACCAGGCCTCTAGTCTGAAAATAATAGAAGACAAATGGACAACAACTTGCTCCCTCCAAACTCTAGTATAATTCAATTACTAGAAAGCAGCTTGTTTATAATTATTCCCATCATCCCTTCCATTTCATTTCCAATTAACCATAGGTCAAGCTATCACAGTCAGGCTGTTATAAGAATCTCCCAAGTAGACAACCACCTCCTCCCTTTTTCAAACAGAGTACTCTCACCCATACAAATCCTTCCTTTTCCTATTCTCAGAACATGTCTTAACCATGTGCAAATGTAATCCTGCCTAGTAGATGTGGTGCTACTCCTGGACCTACTGTAGATTAATCATATAATCATTAATTTGATTTAAACACATTCTTCAAACAATTTTATACTGCAACAGGCCACATTTTAGTTTTTTCATTATACTAAAATTAGCTTATACTGACTCAAATATCTTGATTTTCTTGGACTCAGTTACCTCATTTGTAAAATATAGCTTTGGATTCAAAGATCTCTAATGTCTTTAACAACTTACAAAAAATAAAAATAAAAATCACTGAGGATTATAAAAATTAAGCCTGCACAAAATCTATAACCCTCTTCACATTATTGGCTTTTAGGGAAATTTTTGATGACAATGGTATACTATTGTGAGGGAGAAAAAAGTTAAAAGTCATAAAAGAAATTCATACCTGATAAAAGTAAGGGATCCTTATCTAAAGACTTTCTAACATGATCAGATTCACCAGTCAATGAGCTTTCATCAATTTTAAGATCATTGCCTTGAATAAGTATGCCATCAGCTGGAAGAAGATCACCTAAAACAAAAAACAATATGCTAAACTGTGAACATGATTATAATAATTATACATCTAGTGTCAGAGCTATTCTCTCTTTTACTTACCATATTTCACTTGAGCAATATCTCCAACAATAATGTCGGCTACAGGTATCTGAATGACCTGACCACCCCTGATGACTGTGAACTTCTGTTCTTGTTCAATTCGACTCTGCAAACCTCTAAACTGTTTCTCCTTACTCCAATCATTGAAAGCTGTCACTAATACCACACATACTACTGACAAGAGGATTGCAGCTCCTTCAATCCAACCAGTTTCACCTTCACCTTCTTCCTCTCCAACAGAAACTTCTCCACAAACTATTTGGAAAGAAAGAAAATGCTCATCAAAAAGGATTCTGAATTGATGGCAATAGCATATAATAAGTTAATTATGAGCTTTATGTACCTAGTTAATTTTACTCATAACTCTAAACATCTCACTGAACTCAAAGCACTCCATAATGACAAAAATGTTTACTATGTCAATTTCAAGTTTTCTGCCTTTGAAGGTTCTCAACCTCAGGACAGGGAGGCCCTCTAGGGTACTACTTAAGAGTAAGGACTGGAAAAATTTACATCCCAACCTTAAGGCAAGTTACTTATTTCTGAGACTTGGTTTCTTCATCTGTCTAATTAGTATACCACCACTAGCCCAGTGTTGTGGTGAAAATTCAATGAGGACATTTGAAAGTACGTAGAAGAGTGGCTGAGATATCCTGCACTCTCAATCAATGGTAAACAATATTTATAATTACATGTGGTAGGCAAGTCACACATGAAAAGTATTATGTGCTACCCAAGAATATATTTACTATATTAACTTTACTGGAGTATGATCAAGTATTGGCTTTTGTAACATGAAAAGTTAAGGAAAGTGCTACTTATTAATTCAACTATTTGAGCACCTACTCTAGGTGCCAGATACCATTTTGGGAGCTAGGGATACAGCTGTGAATAAGACATACAAGCTTCCTCTCCTCACAGAAACCATACTCAGATTGGTAGGTGTGGAAGAAATATGAAGAATTCAGATAATAAAACATCAGATACTGTAAGTGCCATGAAGAAAATAAAACATGGTGACATGCTTACAATTGAAGAGGGCTAATTATGTCTGGATGATCAGGAAAGGTCCCTCTGAAGTCTCCATGATATTTGAGTGAGGAGCCAAATGATAAACAAAAATTAATCATACAGCTCTAAGGGAACAGCATTCCAGGGACAGATTAAAGTAAGTACAAAGGCTCTATGGAAGAAAAGAGTTCAAAAAAGATATAGAGGGGGAAAAATAAAAAACTGAAAACTGTAGAGTCAATAATGGTGAAGAAAGAATAATAGAATAGTGCTTCTTGGACTTTGGGCTGTAATTTATTTGTGAGTCTAAAATCAATTCAGTGGCTCGTGACCAGCATTTTGAAAAATACTGAAATAGTAAAACAGAAAAGTAGTGAAGATATGTATGGTTTCTTAAAAGCTTACTTTGGTTATTTATAAATTCTCATGAAGGCATATGCTCTTCTGTGTTCCTATATAAGTTCTTTCTTAATTGAGGGTTGAGCTGAAATCTCTGAAAGTCAATAGTTCTCTTAGGACAGGCAAACAGGAAAAAGATGATTCAGAAGAAAAGAATGAATAAATGAATGACACTAGAAATGATTAAAGCATATTCCAGAATAGTGAGCATGAACAGAAAAGGATGCTGAATAAAGATTAACCTGGGAATTATGTGGGACAGATGCAGGAAGAGAAGGCAGAAGCTAGAATAAGACCAAAAGGATGATGTGAATATTCACAAAAAATTTGCCTCATATTTTATGACTATGTAGTAGAATTTTCCAAAGACTGCATTATATGTGCTAATACAATAAAATGAATAAAGAAGCAGAAGAGAATCCAGTTATCTTCAATTAAGCAGACATTAAAGAGATAAAATAAAAAAACATCACTAGTCTTCATGATTTCACAACTTTATTAATAACAATTAAACATAGTACTTATAATTATTTATTAAAATAATAATTATTTTAAAATACATTGCTAAATATTTTTTAATTTCTCAATTTTAATTCAGAATACAATAAATATCTACAGATATAACTCACATAATCAAAGCTCTTTGGGGTCCTCAATACTTTTTGGTGTGTAAAGGGTTCCTGAGACCAAAGATTTGGAGAACCACTAGTAGTATATACACTGGTGACTAAAGATTTCTTTATGATGTGGTTTATAGTGCTTCTTTTTACACCAAACTGTATCAGTAAGAAATTTTGATAATTCAGATTTCTATAACTGTTGATTTGCGATTAATGGATTTCCTTTTAAGCAAAGTACTACAAGACTTAGTGTTAAAACACAACATGATAAAAGATACATGAAGGACATTAATAAATGTTAAAAAGAATAAAGTATAAACACTAAACAGCTTCTCACCATGGAGCAAATATATCTTTGTATGTTTTATTAACACCTTCTAGTAGATTCTGAGTCTCTTTAAAGGGCCTTATGACACTGACAACTCTAAATCATCTTCCCAGTTGGATCTAATGCCAGTATCTCCTTAAGCAAATTTGGGAAAGGGCCTGCAAATGAAGCAGTCCCAATTCCATGAAGATTTGCCCTGACCTTATTAGTAACAAAATCCAGTCCTGTTGAAAATACTTTTCTATTTAAAAAAAAATATTTTTATTGATTTTTAGAGAGGAAGTAAGAGGGATAAAG
This sequence comes from Plecotus auritus, assembly GCF_963455305.1. Taxonomy (NCBI): domain Eukaryota; kingdom Metazoa; phylum Chordata; class Mammalia; order Chiroptera; family Vespertilionidae; genus Plecotus; species Plecotus auritus. The sequence continues at coordinate 139,689,812 of NC_137772.1, read as the reverse complement.
AGATAGAAACATCAATGAGTGAGAAAAATCATTGATTGGCTACCTCCTGCATGCCCCTTACTGGGATGGAGCCCTGACTAGGAATTGAACCAGAGACCTCTTGGTTCATGGATCGACGCTGAACCACTGAGCTATACCAACGGGGCAAAATATTTTTCTTTAGTTTTCTTATAGTCTTGGGGGGAAAAAATGTTAAAAGTAAAAAGTTTTTAATAATCTGCTAACTCACTCAATTGTAGCATACCAATTCCCAGTACTCTATAATGATAGTTGTGTAAACTGAACAGTAATGATTTTCGCTATATGTTGCTAAACATGATATGACCTTCCTTTTCAGATAAAAAGACATACATTTACACATTCTCACACCTACCAACTCACGCACACATATATGAACACACACAGACACAACTACATAAAAACATTTTTAAAATATGAGAGGATAAATATATCAAAACGGTATGGCACATCTCTAAGAAGTGGGATTTTCAGTGAGCATTACTTCCTCTGAATTTTCATATCCCTCCTAATACTCCCACAGAAAAATATGTATTATTTTATTGCATTATTTAATAAAAATAAACATTTTTAAAATAAAAAGAAGTTTTTGAAATAATTTGAGTTAGTACTGACAAGAATATTGCCTAAATCCTTTCTTAGCTATATCAATTACTGTCAGCCACAGGCAATTTTGCCGCCTTTGGGATACTGGGCAATGTCTGGACACCTGTTTGCATTCTCTTGGGAAGTGGTCTAATTAACATTGCAACAAAAAATGTTTCAGTGCAAAATGTCATGTGTTGCTGCTGAGAAACCCTGAACTCAGATAAACGGGATTATTCTGTGACCAACTTTCTTCAAAGGAAAAAAAAAAAAGTTTTCACATGAGCTATAAGTATACCTTTGAAGAAATGACTTTAAATGATTACTTAAGTCAACTTTTAGAGTTAGCAAATACACATTCAAGACTTCATAACTTAAAAGGCACAAGAATGAAGCTTTCACAAATAAAAATATTTTGGAGAATCGCTTTTCAGATATATAAAATACTATTGGTTCACTTTATAGCTATTTAAATATACTGCCAAAACCCAAACTAGATTTCCTAGCAGTTACAGAATATACTGTCAGAAATACCCATTTTAAAATACATGTTTTAAATGGAGAAGAAATTTAAAAGAGAAATGAAGGCCATAGAAAGGTGGGAGAAAAACAAAACCATTTGTAGCTACAAGTTAAGGTAGATCTACCATTCTATAGTGTATTTTCCACTGGTCAGGATACTTTATAGTATAAACATTTCTTGAATGGCAAGGAAATTACCCAAATTATGAACATAACAACACATTTTAAGAACTTCAAAAGTAGTGGATGGGGGAAGAGAACAGAATTTTGCTTTCATAATGATTTTCCAAGAGATTTTTAAAAAATCCAAATAAAAAATTATTTTACAATAGTGCTCTAAAAAACTTCAACACAGTGATGGCACAGGCCATATCATATATATGGCTTAGCTCCTTGCCAGACACATAGTATGCATAGATGGGCAGGTGATTTAACCTGTCTCACTGTAAAGTGGAGGTGACACTATCTATGTCATAGGTTATTGTGAAAATTATCTGAGGTAATATATTTCAAGAACTACTAAAGGCACTGGGCACTGTTAGAACAGTGTCTGGTACATAGCAAACAGTAAATAAATGCTGGTCTGCTATTATTATTATTATTATGTATTAGGTAAGCTAATGAGCTTAACTTAGCATCACACATCAAACTCTTCTTTTTCCTCCCCAATTTACTTACGTGCATTATCCCCTTCTGGAGGTTGATAAAAAGAAAGGCCCAGTGATACTATGGCTGCAATTTCTAATATAATTAAAGTGACATCTTGTAATGCTTCCCATACTAACTGAAGAAAGGTTTTTGGCTTTTTAGGAGGTATAAAGTTCTTTCCAAACACTGCTTCTCTTCTTTCTATATCTACAGGATTTCCACTTAAACCTAATAAAAAGAAACAAGATTTCAGTGAACAGTTTTACTATTTACAAATGAAAATATTTTATTGAAAACACATTCATTCTTTACACTTTAGATTCTGATTCATAAGGCTCTATCAGAATGGTTCATTTTTGTGCGTTAGTCATGTTCAGAATTTAAATCAATGCAAACATGTGCAGTGCTTTAAAATTACATTTTAAGCAAGATAACTCAAAATTAGATTAATAATTTTCACTTTTCCAAACTGCTTATTTTTATCATACCATTTTATTCCACCTTGTAGACTACTAGAGACCAGAACTGATATGACACTGATCATTTTTATATTGGAATTAAACATTTCCATGATCTTTACTGACGATGTTTTCCCTCCCCAAATGGAGAACTATATAAAGATATTTTTTTTTGCTTTACTTATTGCATCTTGGTTAACTTAATCAGTGAACACATTTGATTTTCATTTATATTTACTGAAGAACAATGAAAAGCCAATCTATCACAAGCTCTAGCATTTCTCTTACCAAAATGTCTGTTACACTGGGATTGATAAAAGATTTGCAAGTCCCAAAAAACAGGAGACTTAGGATGACCTTTATTTCAAGTTTTACTTAGGATTTATTTCCAATTGAAGAAATATTGACTGATTTCAACTACTGTCACTGTAAGGAAAATAGTATTATGCCTAGTTTGTGGAATTAGAAAGTTATGAGGGATAGGTTGGGTGAACATCAATTTTGCCTTTCCTTCATCCTATCAAACAAGTCCTCCTCTGATTTAACCGGTTGATCCTGTCAAACCTAAATATATCTAAATTTGCTCATGCAAAGTATGTACACACATTACTGTGAGGGTATGAACACACAGCAGTGACAAACAACAGTTTTCCTTAGTCGGTTTAAGAATATCGAAGAAGGGGGCAGAGATACCAGGGTGATATGACTTTTAATTTATCACCACAAATTTAAATTTATAATTAATTTCAACTGTTTTGGGGAGGGGGTCAAGAACTCATTCTAAGAGAACATGAAAGCAGGAGGACAGGAAAACAGATTACTAGAAGGCTCTGGGTTTTAAGTGGGTTAGCTATTAATCTCAATGCAGAGGCAGGTGGAAAGTACAAGAGCAAGAACAAAGAAAGTATATTGTTAGAATACACAATGAGAAATAAACATATAGATTTTAAAGTGATTATTTACTTTCTTAAAGGTACCAAAACTATGCTAGAGCATGTTTTCACTAGCAGCTCTAACAAAGTTGGTCCATGCTGGGCAGCTCAGAAAGCATGGTAGATTTCCGATGACAAAAGTCATCAACAGAAAGCTTCCACACAGCTCTAGGCTTTGAGGCAGCGTCAGTGGAAAGAAAGGCAGTGAAGGATTGTAGCAATTGTTATTAGGTGGAAAGGCATTATGAGAAGGAACTTGCAAATTATAATTCAGAATCCACACTGTTTCTTCAGACTAGAGCAGTGATGCCCAATCACACCTGGCTGCACAGTTAAAAATGGTCCCTGGTTCATTGGATGACAGGAAAAATCAATGCAGTAAGGTTTTCCACAAAAGTTTTTTTTGTTTGTTTGTTTTAAAGAAATATACTTTGAGATGCTGTTCTGAGATTATGTGCTTGCTGCTTTTCAAATTAATGTCCTTTCTTTTATGAAAGATTATTAGATAGTAGGTAAGTATGCTTTATATTTTAATGCCCTTACTAGCACAAAAAATAAAAGTCTGCTATTTCTCCTCCTGCTAGTCTTCAACGTTTTCTAAGAAATTTGTTTGAAGATACTGCAATGTTCTATCAGTTTAGCTCACACTTACCAGAGCTCACCATTAATTACATATACAACACAGGTAGTTTTAAATAATACCACTGTAACTATAAAAATAATTCATCAAAAACTTATATTGGTTATAACAAGGGGCAATATTTTATGTTAATGTTGAAAAGAACAACCACAGAGCTAAAGATAGCTTAAAAATTTGCCCTAGAGGTAATCTGGGAAGGAAAAAAGCAGCTGGTCCTTAAGGTTATTATAATTCTATCTCCACGCACACAAGCACACACCTGGGCCACTACACCAATCAAGCGGTCTGGTTTAGGAATCAGAAGACCTACATGCCAGTTCATCTACTGAAATCCTATGCAAGTCACTTAACTTCCTTGGGGGTTGAGGGAGGTCATTCACATTTGTTAGTATAACATAAGGTTATTTTGAAGAACCAAAGGAAAAGGTACGCAGTATACATATCATAAATGATCGGGTAACAGAGTTAAGAAAAGGGGAAGTTACAACATGAACACTACAAATTTATTCTAAGTAAAATGGAAATCACAAGAGCGGAAGAAAAAGACCCGCTGGGAGGCTGTTGCAGTACAAAGTAAGAGATGATGGTGCACCTGGGTTTTAGAGGTAGGGACAAACTGATTAGATCTGTCAGGTGTCTTGCAAGAAGATCAGACAAAATTTGCTGAAGGATAGGATATGGATGAGAGAAAGAGAAGAATAAAAATGTCATCTAGATTTATTTATTTTTTGGGGGTCCATGCATTTAAGTGGATAGATGGTAGAGACATTTACCAAGAAAGAGCAGGCTTGGGAAATTGCAGAATTGGGTGGAAATAGGGAGGTAGGAGTTAATGATTCTGTCTTACAGGTTTAAACATGAGATGCCCATTAAACATACAAGCGAAGAAGTCTAGAAGACAGCTGGCTATCTGTATTCGGAACTCAGGGAGAGATCTGAGTCAAAGTCATCAATACACAGATGATTCTGAGGCCATGGGCCCAATGAGAGCTTCTGGAAAGCTAGACTAAGTAGACAAAAAGAGAGCAGGGCTGGGGCAAGAACCTTGGAACAATGCAACATTTGGTGATCAGATAGGGAAAGAGAAGCCAAAAACAACTAAGAAGGAAGAGAAGGGTGGGGAAGGGTATATGACTCATAAACAGGTTCATGCAATAGTAGGAAAGTCTAGGAAAGAAGGATTTTTTAAAAGTAGAAGATAATATAGCTGACTGTATCACTGGTGTTACAGAGGTTGAGTAAGATGAAGACAGAGAACGGACAACTGGTTTTCACTAGATAGAGAGGCTGGTGACTTTGATAAGGAATATTCCAGTGGAGTGGTATGTAAAGAAAGTCTGATAAGAAAGACCTGAACAGAGAATGAAAATGAGTAAGTGGAAACAATGAGTATCGATAACTTTTTTTCCAGGAGTATGATGCAATGGGGAGAAATAAAGCAGTGAAGGTGAATTAAACTGGGTAAATACAACCCCATTTTGCTTTTTAAAAGATGAGTGATAGATATTAAGACAAGTTATTTACCATGGAAATGATAACATAGAGACACTGATGATACAGGAGACACAGACTAGTGCTCAAGTAAAGCCTTTAAAGAGGCAAGAGGGAGCAGGATCCAGGGCGTGGGTGTTAGTCTATTATAGATGCAGGAAGAGGCTGCCACTGTGAGGAGAGAGAAAGCAAACTTTGTGGGGAAGAGATTTTGCTAAGCTGGTGGAACTGGTAATGAGACCTACCTGGTCTGAGTGATAAAACTAAAGCAGATAAGATATAAAATTGTTTAGAACTTATGAATAAACATAGTGAGAAATCTTCTGCCTAGTCCTGTTGGCTCAGCTGATTGTGGTGTTAGTGGCAATGAGGCCAAGGGCAGGCGTTGCATTGATCTCCTTATGGCCCAGTTCGCTTCACAAACAACAACATCAAAAGCAGCCTCAGAATTATATGCTTTTTGGTTCTGGATTCACCATGTGGGAAGTATAAATACAAAGCCTGTATGTATTCTATAAATACACAATGGCTTAAGAATATTGTTACATATTTGAAAAGGACACAATATGGAATAAAATGCAAATTGTATCAACAGGGTAATGTTTTACAAGAAAATGTAGCATCCCAACTGCTGCGACTATTAAAAACGTGTCTCAATTTAGGAAATGAAGAGGGGAAACTACTGGAATGTAGTAAGCAGGTAGGCTGAACTGAAAATCATGCTAATATACAGCACACACTATAGTCTTATCAAATTCTGTACTTGAAATTATGTCCTATTTGTATGTATGCATGTGTACATGTGCCTGTGTGTGGTGTGACAGTGATGGTGGCAGCAGCTGCTCTGACTTTTCTAAGTGAGGGCCACAGGAAAACATGCAGACCTAGAAAGCATGCAAAAGTATTTTTTAATGTTCATTCTTCTTGGGAAACAGAGTAATACTCCTATCATATCCCCAATTTCAAAAGACAAGGAGACCGACCCCACTCAAAATTTCAGAATTACTGGTCTAATGTCAAACTTACACATCTGTTCCCAAATGCCGACCTACCACAAGCCAGATACTGTGATAGGCACTAAGCACAGGGAAATGAATCAGACAGGACGTCTTTCTCTAGCACCTGCCCTCAAGAAACTCAGTTTTGTGGGGCAGACTGACAAGCAACCAGTTAATCACAACCCAGTGTGTTGAATGTTAGGATGGAAGTGCTGAGGATGTTATGGGAGCACGCAAAGGGAACTGCAATCCAAAATTTAGGAGGTTGGGGTGAATAAGGGAATTCCAAGATACCTAACTTGAAATCTTAAGAATAATTTAGAGCCCCAACCAGTTTGGCTCAGTGGATAGAGCATCAGCCTGCAGACTAAGGGGTCCCAGGTTCGATTCTCGTCAAGGGCATGTACCTTGGTTGCGAGCACATCCCCAGTAGGGGGTGTGCAGGAGGCAGCTAATCAGTTTCTCTCTCATCGATGTTTCTAACTATCTATCCCTCTCCCTTCTTCTCTGTAAAAAAAATCAATAAAATATATTTAAAAAAGAATAATTTAGAGATAAACAGTCATAGGAAGGATGAGGTAAAGTGTTTTAGGTGAAGAGATTAGTATAGTAATAATATGTATGAGACCCAGAAACAAGAGTGACCTTGGCACAATAGTAGTTAAGAAAACTGAAAACTTTGCTATGCGCAAACACTGAGGAGCAGAGAAAACAGAGTTGGAAAGAAGAGGTGAGGTTAGGGAGGTAAGTAGGAGTAGATCCCACAGAGGTTTGCTAACCAAAGTGAGAAGTTTGAATTTCACTCTAACGGCAATGTGAAACCACTGCCAGCTTTAAGCAGGGAAGTGAAAGGCAGCATGAAGGAGACAGAAAAGACACCAGTTAACATGCTGTTACCTGAGTCACCACAAGAGAAGACAGTGGCCTCAAACAGGGTAGTGGGGATGCAGAGAAGCAGACACCCTTGAGTGAAGACGTTAGGACTTAAGAATTTTCAAGTCTTGTTGACAGAAGTAAGAGTGGGTGAAAGATTCCTGTCAAGATCAAGGGGCCACCTCACAAGATGGATAACAACTTCAATGGAAAGGGGAAAAAGAAAACGATGCTTTCAGAAGGGAAAGGTTGAGAAAGTAAAAATTTCTAAAATGAATCAAGCTTTCAGCCTCAAAGCTTGGGTGAAAAACTTAGATGGAGGCTACAGATGTGGGAATCAGCAGCAGATGACATGTGGAGTCTTAGGAGTGGATGACATCACCCAGGGAGAGGGTGTAGGTGAAGAGAAATGTGTGTGTAGATGAACAGAACGCGAGGCCCTGTCAACTTCTAAAGAAAAGCATAGGAGCTGATGAGACTTGGCCAGATAGGAAGAAAGAAAACTCTAAGAATATAATGCCATGAAAGCCAGAACAGAATATTTTGAGAATGAAATAGGTCCATTATACTTAGAAAACGAATTTTAAAAAACTCCTAAAACTATGCTGTTTCAGACTCTTCAGGTACAACTTTATAAAATAGTATGTATGCTACAAAATTAGAGGAGCAGTCAGTGTTATAACTATCTTCAAGAGAGTCATAAGCAATGAAAACTAGTGACCAGAGCAGGTATTAAATGTATAATTCTCTATTTCTATTACAGTAGCAATAAATTTCTAGGACAATGTCATGCAGAATCATCAACATAAAACCCTTGTTAGTAACTCTATACACATATGAAAGCACCCATGGCTGACATACCAGGGCCATGCAAATACTTGCTGAATGCCTGCAAGGCTGTGCCCATCTGTATAACCAAGTACGGACATCAGAGCATTCTTGTAGCATCCAATAGGTCAATAATGACTTATTCTGGGCAAAGGGATGATTTTTTTGAGAGTTACAATAAATTTTCACGTGTGAATGTTAGTTTTTATTGTATTACAACATGAAGATGTGGTCAAACACCAATACTAACAGCCTAACTTCTTCTATGAGTGCAAATATAAACCATCATTTGAAACGTTATGGAAACATTAGACAGCAAGGGACAATTGCTGTTGATACTACTCTGCTTCCTACCACATACCTCTGTTTCTTTCTACCACTGTTTCCTTTTCTTATTTCCTTTGCTTTTTTCTCTTCTACCTAATTTTAGCAGCTACCATTTTAAAAGCTTAGTGCCGTATTTGCTTTATTGCTCTTCACAAATCCATGAAGCCATACCTCCTACAGAATTCCACTCAGTACCTGTCTTGAATTTTTATAAATTCATTTTTACCCTTTGTTTACTGCAGTACAACTGAATGATAAAATGATACCAGGGCCAGAGATATGCATTCTAGAAATCTTATTATTTGAGAGTCTAGTCTATCATTCAATATAAAATATAATATGGGTAACAGGAACACATTAAAATGAAAAAGATACCAAAAGCTAGTGTAAAATTAAAAGGATCAAGAAATATGATTTAGAATAGGGATAAGAAAGTAATGTTGGAAAACAATAGAGACAAAACAAAAACTGTAATGGCAACTTCATGCATTTAGGATGTTATTAGCAAGTTATTTTGGCATAAAAGTACACCCTTGGATTCTGAGGACAAAATAGGTGCCTACTCTCATAGTAAAAACTGAAAATATGAAGTTACAAGTCTTGAAATTTATAGTTCTAATTCTTTTAAGAGTAAAGATGGCTAATCAGAACCACTGGGAAGTTTTTAGTTTGAAAATCACATCTGGCTCAAAACACTTCCTATTGTTCAGGATGCAGACAGTAGGCTTCAAATCAAGCTAAAGGACTACTCTCCTAGAAAACGAGCAACAAATAGCATGCCAAATGACGGAGCACACAAATACAACTTCCTGAATAGGACGTATGTATTTTAAAGACTGATTGATAAACAGAAACTTAAATCAATTTTTTTTTTCCATCATGTAATTCCTGCTGTCAGAAAGTACTTGCTGAGACCAGCCAGTGTCAGCTCAGTTGTTGAGCATCAACCCATGAACCAGGAGGTCAAGGTTCGATTCCTGGTTAGGGCACATGCCCGGGTTGTGGGCTTGATCCCTAGCAGGGGGCATGCAGGAGGCAGCTGATCAATGATTCTCTCTCATCATTAATGTTTCTATTTCTCCTTTCCTCTCTTTGAAATCAATAAAATCCTATTTAAAAAGTAAGAAAAAGAAGATACTTGTTGAGAGGAAAGAACACAGGTACCTCTTTCTCAATATTCCTAACTCTCGTAAGGTGTATGAGCTGAACTTTTATAACAGGAAGTACAACAGAATAGTTAAAAGCATGCTCTCTGTAGCTTGAATCCCTGCTCTGGGCTTAGGAAATGTGAGACTTTAGATAAAGTTGGTGTTGTGAATTCTTTGGCTGAAAAAAATGAGTTAATATTTGTAAGTGCTAACAACAAATCTGGCTCAAAAAGCGTTATGTCTTATCTGTCATTTTTGTTGTGGTTTTTAAGAAATGTCTTGTTGCTCTTCCAGATTTTCTAGCAATCTAATATTGACAACCTCAATATATCTGATTTTGCTTCTCCACTCATTTTTCTCTAAAGTATATATCACTATTGCACTGCACATTTCATTTAGTTGTCTTGTGATTTTGTCTCCACCATGCAAAAATAAGATGGGAATTTTTGTTTTATTAATGAATGTGTGCTCAGAGCCTAAAAAAAGTACCTGCCACATAACATACCTGATAAATACAATAGTCCAGCAATTCTGAGATGCACATATTCTTACAATTTATTAACACCTCTGAAATTAGGATGTAATTTAATTATACTCTTAAATTATATTACAATTAAAACTGCCAACACTGAATTTTTTTAGAGACATATAAAATATATGACAATTAACAACCTAAATTTGATGAAAGAATGTGTCAAGAAACAAATTAATGAATGAAAGAACTAAAGGGAAAGGTAAAATTTAGTTTTACCTAATAAAAATTCATGTACTTCGAAAAATTGTTTTAATTTTTTCTAGTACCAGTGTCTAGACCGTTTTCTTGGACAGATAAACTTCTAGCAGATTATCCCTGATGATTCATTTATTATCATTTGCTTAGTTGATCAGTGATGAAATGTTCATTAGCTTTCTGATTGAAATATTTCCAAATTAAACTAAAACTAAAACTATTACTTTGGAAATAATGCTCTTGTCAAGACTGCTGCTGTTCTAATTCTTACAAATGTAAATACAAATGTAATGCATAAAATGGCCTTTTTCACATTCTCTAAACAATATTTAAAATGGACAAACTATATATATAAACAGTGAAGACAACAGTTCACACAAACTTTAACAAAAATTAAATTCACAATACTAGGAAGATGAGCAAGAATTTTCTAAGAATGAAAGAAGAAAAATATTGCACACATTTATTTAAGAGCATAAAGGAGCAACAATGCACATGAAATTTTGAGGGTTAAGTTGCAATATCTAGAGATTATCTGCAGCTTCCAAAATGTTGTCAAAGGGGTACTAAACGACCTCCTCCCCAAATTTAAAAAATGTACTACATGCCACATTTTCAATTAATAAACTTCACTAATTACATAAAAATCGATGTAAGGAGCACTGCAAAAAATAATAACACAAAAGAAACTCCAGTGCAAACTAATGAAAATCATGTCTATAAAAATGAGAACACATCATGGAAGAGTAGTTAGTTATAAGAAGATAAGATTTTAATTAATAACAGAGGAATACAGACATGCTTGGGGGAAAAGCAGTTAAATACAGAATTGAAACTGATTTTCGATTATCATTTTTATGAGCATATATTGAGGGCTTTTTAAAACTGTTAATGCCTCCTATTAATTTGGTGATCACGAAACATCCATCAATTAGGTTTTAGACTAAATATAATTAAAGTATATATGGTTGACTTAATGAATGAGAACAGTGTATTAATGTGCAAATCTCTAAGGTGATCTAAAGTTAGCTAACATTTCAAAATAGGTTTGCATAATGAATTCCAAATTTTGTCAAATTACTATCTGTTATTATCTATGGGTCTGTTCCTGATACTGTGAATTTATATCAACAAGGATACCAGCTACCTTGAGATGCTACAGTAAATTGAAGAAATTACTAAGAAGCGTTCATGTTTCTAGTGGTTCTGTCTTGAGGATAAGATCCAGAAAATCTGGAAGTTAACTGGTCTTGCAGAAAAAAGAATATACTCCAAGTGATGCAGAAAGTCCTTTTAGGATATGTGTGAATACTGATACTGTATTAGTATTCCTCAAGATTATGCTACCTCAGAGAAATCAAAGTAACTACCCACCATTGAAACAGTGAGCAATTCACATAAAATTATATAAACATTAAAAAAATAATTTTAATATTATTTAAAATTCGTTAACAATTTTAGAAATAACTTTTTGCTAATAATTTAAATTTTATCACAAGTAGTAGCATGGCATAAGATGTTTTAGGAAAAAAAATTAAGAAAAAGACTTCTGCATAATTTCTCTAGAATTGACTTTGCAATAAAATACATACTAATATACTTTAAGTTTAAGCACTAATAATTTCCCATCCTTACTAAAATATAGTCATCACCAAACATTCATCTTCATGGATTCTCCCCCTTCTTTTGCAACTTGAAACTACCTGACATTAATTGTATGTTTAACATGATCAATGTATAGAAAGCCATCCTCCTCAAACCATTTCAAAGACCATAATGTAAAAAAGTCATAATTACTTTTCCTTTCTTGATTTCCATAAAGAAACTTACTACAAATAAAAATTAATGAAACCAAAGGCTTCTGTGAGCATAGGGAAATGAAACATATTTCCAAGATTGAAAAATATTTTTAATCAAAGGAAACGCCTGCCCTGTCAAAAAATACCATATACTCTCCAATTGCTTTAGTACCATCTGAATTAATTATTCAAGTTTAGGTTAAAAACAAACTCAGTCAGGTATTAGCAGTGACAACTACTTTAAGTCATCTGGCGAAACGAGAATAGTGAGCAGGGCTTATTTCCACTGAATGCCCTGAGGGTTTACCAAGCCTGGTTCCATACTATTAGCTCAAGGAGAAAGACAACCTAGCTGTCATACATAAGCAGCAATAGTATGTACAACAGTACAAAATATTTCCTCCAGTCAACCAAAAATATATTAAGTAATTTACAACATTATTTCTTGATTTGAAGTTATTTAAATGCACCAATCTAACAGTTAACCTACCTTTAATGTCACTGAAATTATGGTATAATCATTACAAATAGCCAAGAAAATATAAACATGTTCATTTATGAGCCGAGTATACAGTACTCTCCACACAAAGAACTAAAATCAAATGCAATAAAACTCACCTTCATTGGGAGATGTTTTCAACCTGGTGCAAATTCCATAGACATCTCCATAGCTTTCCTGTATTTTTCGTAAAGCATCGGTAGACCTGAGATCCATGAGAACCCGCAGTTCTGCGAGCGTAATTCCAAAGTCTCCATCATGATTAGCTTCCTTCAAAGAGTTTTTAACTCCACTATATAAAACAGAGTTGTTTGCCATGTCGCCCATTACAAGTATAATTTTTTAGAAGGAAAATGTTTCCCAAAAGATTCTAATTTTCACTTGATATATTTCCAAGATGGAAATCTTTTAAATATGAAAATCGTTCTTAAACCAAACACTCATTGTATGACTTTGTAAAGCAGCATCAGCATTTCCCAGAGAAGTATCTTGACCTTTGGCCCATGACTAGTTTCTTCACATCAATCATGAGATATACACATCTGTAAGAAGAAAATACAAGTTACTAAAATACATCTCAGAATATTGTGCATGTAAGCAAATGTCATCAGGTAAGCTAATCAAAGTCTATCATTTAATTACTAAAGGCCTGGTGCATGAAATTCATGCGGGGGAGGGGGGTCCCCCTCAGCCCAGCCTATACCCTCTCCAATCCAGGACTCATTGGGAGATATCCCTCTCACAATCCTGGACTGCTGGCTCCTAACCACTCACCTGCCTGCCTGCCTGGTCACCCCTAACTGCCCCCCCTGCCAGCCTGATCGCCCTCAACTGCCCCCCTCCGTCGGCCTGGTCACCTCCAACTGTTCCCGTCCCCTGCTGGCCTGGTCACCCCTCACTGCCCCCCCGCCAGCATGGTTGCCCCACGCAACCTGCTGTTCGGTTGTTTGGTCATCCCTCACTGCCCCCCCCCCGCTGGCCTGGTCGCCCATAACTGCCCCCCTCTGCCGGCCTGGTCGCCCCACACCACCTGCTGTTTGGTCATTTGGTCGTCCCTCACTGCCCCTCCTGCCAGCCTGGTCGCCCCACGCAGCCTGATGTTCTGTCATTTGGTCGTCCCTCATTACCCCCTCCTGCCAGCCTGGTCACCCCATGCAGCCTGCTGTTCAGTCGTCCGTCTGGTTGTTTCGGTCATGACAGCCCCTGGCTTTTTATATATTAGGATAAAATTATTTTTAGCTGTAATCTCATGCCTTTAAAATACTTTGCATGCTAAAAGATCAAAGTATAACTTCTAAAAAAAACTGTATCACATGACTAAACACAACTGCATTTCACGTGACTGAATGCTGTTTCATTCAGTAATACTGTTATTAACAGTTATCATCAAGTAATACATTCAAAGCACAATTGCTAGTTGTTTTAAATTCACTCTCATTTTAATCATCACAATTTAATCCCACCAGGTTTTATTACTCATTACTCTTTTAAGAAGAGTGAGCTTCAAATAAAGAGGAATTTCTGCACAGCTAACAAATGCCTGAAATGGATGTACTGGGATATCTCTAAGTCCATTTTCTTACCAATACACAGACCTCTCTCTCCAAATATTTCATATAGGCCATATAGATCTTTCTCCAAACATATGGCCTGAAAGGGCAAAAAGCACAACGAACCCTCTAATATGCTTTCCTGCAATTCTCCTTGGCCAACCTGTGACACCACCATCTTTTGGCTTTCTAAAATTGTCTCCCACCATGATTTTTGTCACATGTAACTACCTCCAGTCTTCCTTTGGCCAAGCATCTAAAGAAAGTCTCAATTCCTTAGTCACTCTTTACTGTTACTTTCTTTGTTGGCCCTTAGTATTATCTGAAATTATCTTGTTTTATTTATTCTTGTAGTTGTTTTTTATTTCGTTTTGTTTTCTTCTTCCATCTAAATTCTTAGTTCTGAAGGCAGGGTTTGTCTGTTACTTTATCCTGAGAACCTAGAACTGTGCCAGACACATGGCAGACATTCAGTAAACATTTGAGGAAAGAATGGATGCATTGTCTTCAAAACACTTTCAAATTCTCCTCTTACTCTATACAACTTAAAGATGAGCTCTCAACCCTTCTCTCTCCATCTGTGTTCTTTAAACAATCACTTAAAAATTAACATGTCCAACAATGATTCACTTTATTCACACATTAGCAAGTCCCTCCCTCAATCACCATTATCCTAATTACCTAAGGTTGAGATTTTAAATCATATTTGATTCCATCCACTCCAGATTCAGTCAGTCACTGAGTTGGGTTAACCCTTCCTTTGAAAAGCCTCTTCTGTCCCCCTACACAAATTACAATAACTATTCCTCAGGTTCTCTCTCCTAATATCTTCTACGTCCAATTCCTTTTGCATTCTGCTGCTACATTTTGTTTTCTAAATAGACATCAACCCATAGGATGAAAATACAGTCCTATTGCTCATACCTATTTGGTATTCAAGCCTAAGCTCTATTTTAACCTATTCAACCTCACAACCCATTAAATACATGTCTCATTAGGAACTAGAAAATATTACTGGCAAATGCAATTAATCTTCATCTGTTGATTATGGGGATATTTGAAAATCATGGTATCTCATAGTTCAGTATCCATCAAAGTCTCCTAGAGAGCTTATCAAATACAGATCGCTGGGCCCCACACCTCCAGAGTTTTAGTTTCAGAAGGATTAGAATAGGCTCCATAATTTGCTTTTCTAACAAATTCTCAGGTGATACAGACACTATTAGTCCAGGAAGCACACTGTGAAAACCGCTGTACTGGAGATTGGGCTAAAAACTTTGAATTCATACCAGCTGGATGAGGATGGCTGATGAAACACTTTGCCTGCCTTGAGTTTAATTTGCAAGCATATGATAGTTATGGATTCTGTAAGACATTTTCTTTCATTGGCTGCTTCCTCCCATTTCATACGCCCTTATCCTTGCCCAATTATTACCAATTTTACTCATCTCCTAGGCAGTGGTTGGCAAACCACGGCCCATGAGCCACATGCGGCTCTTTGGCCCCTTGAGTGTGGCTCTTCCACAAAATACCACGGCCTGGGTGAGTCTATTTTGAAGAAATGGTGTTAGAAGAAGTTTAAGTTTAAAAAATTTGGCTCTCAAAAGAAATTTCAATCGTTGTACTGTTGATATTTGGCTGTTGACTAATGAGTTTGCCGACCACTGTCTGAGGCAAAATGGGTTTCCTCCTACTCACACATCAATTATTATAATAACCCAATTTCAAAAACTGGTGAGGGTGGTTGTTTAATAATCTCCCTGAGTTTTCACACCCAAAATTTGTTTGCATCTGAACATCACACCAACCCTACATTAAACTATTATTATTTATTTAGAGATAAAATAATTAAGATTAATAAATCTGTGTGTTGAGGGCATTTATGTAATTACTCCTCTGGTTTCCACAAAGAGGAAATTTCCTCAACATTTTCTGGCCTGGGACTCCACCAATTACCACTGCGGTAATATGAGCTGCCTGACTGGAGATTTTCAGAGCGCAACTAGACATATGTAACTTCTTTATCTTTCAGCCTCCTTTTGCGAGCCAGATGTCTGCAGGATTCATGCATTCTGGTCTGAGTTATTAAGGGGAGATTTAAAAACCTACTGTTCAAAGTGCCTGAGTTGGGGATGAATAACTAACTGTTTAGATCTGGGTTCAATATTAGAGCCTCACTGTTGTCACACAAAAACCAAGTCCTTCATTTCAGCTTTTGTCAGTAATAAAACTAATCTTTTTATTCCAATGTGTCAATTTTCATCTTTTCTCTTGACAGAATTCAAGCAGGAGAAAATGGTATTATTTATTGGGTGCTTTTAACTTTCTCAACAATAAGGATAAATTTCTCAACATAATAGAGCTAATTCTTAATAGAGCTAGTATCTGAACTCTATACCTCAAAATCTATGTATGCCCCTTCCACTATACTGTCTCCACTTTAAGTCTTCACACTTATTAGGTTGAAACGGAAGTTTTTATTGATCAAAAAAAGTCAAATAATGCTGAATGTGCCCATTTATATAATAAAATCAGAATTTAATACACATTTTAAGTAGTTATTTGAGGTGTCAGCATTACCCCCTCTCCCCCATTTTTCAGCAATAGCCCAATTTCTTGTTTAGAGATCTGCCCTTCCCAACTCAATGTAGTCCGCCCCCATATCCAGATGTCCCCTGGTTCAGGAATGAGGATGTGACTACAGGGCCATTAGGTGGCAATGAGAACTCTGCTGTGACTCTAGGGAAGACTTGTTTCTTCTTACTGAAGTTAAATCTGAGAAGTAAAAGGCCTCTGTAAGGGGAGGAGCTACAGGGGATGAAAGGGCAGAAATGTGCCTATCAGTGCTGGTTCATTTGAGCCCTTGGAAAATCAGTGCCTAAAGTCTGTCCTATCCTTGATCTTTTCAGTAATTTGTCCTTTTGGAGATGGGTTTTCTATCACTTTCCAACCCACAGAGCTTTAATAAGTACATGGTTACCACTGTTTAAAGAAAGGGATGCCCTAACCAGTTTGGCTCAGTGGATAGAGCGTCGGCCTGCAGACTGAAAGGTCCCAGGTTTGATTCTGGTCAAGGGTATGTACCTCTGCTGCAGGCACATCCCCAGTGGGGGGTGTGCAGGAGGCAGCTGATCTATGTTTCTCTCTCATCGATGTTTCTAACTCTCTATCCCTCTCTCTTCCCCTTTGTTAAAAAAAATCAATATATTAAAAAAAAAAAAAAAAGGAAATCCAGGAAAAAGCACCAAATGCAAACGAGCCACTTTCCAAAAGTGGCTATTTACAAATTACCTGCCAATTATATATCAGTAGTCTATTGCTACTTCTCATAGCCCTTTTGGACTACATACTTTATCTCAGAATTCCTAGATGATGTCTGTGACTGTTGGTAGTCTTGAGGGATGATGGTAAGAAACAGAGGTGACTTCAGACTAGAGTTAGTAAAAAATAATTAGGATCTTCAAAAGGAAGAATAAGGTAGATTCCCACTGACACATAAGCTTTACAGTGAATGGACAAGGCCACAAAAGAAGACAAAAGGATGATTGTGAGGTCTTAGTAATGAGTGGGGCTCACAAAAAGACAACTTTGTCAAACAATACAATTCCAATTTCCTCTTCAACTCAAAAGGTCACTTGACTTACAGATCACTGACTGGATGTATGGACATTATCTAGACTCAACAATGATACAACAACAAAATAACATTAGAAAAACTAAAATTAAGAAATAGTTAAAAATTATGATTAGAAACATGGAGCTCTAAAAATGATTATTAATACTACATAGTAATGAGATTCCTGCAGGCAAGGTAGGAAATGTAAGCTAATATAACTAAGGAACAACCTGGAAGGTCGTTTTTAAATGCACTATTGGGTTCCTCTTTTTTTTTTTTTCTTTTTTTTTTAAATATATTTTTTATTGATTTTTTACAGAGAGGAAGGGAGAGGGATAGAGAGCTAGAAACATCGATGAGAGAGAAACATCGATCAGCTGCCTCCTGCACACCCCCTACTGGGGATGTGCCCGCAACCAAGATACATGCCCTTGACCGGAATTGAAACCGGGACCCCTCAGTCCGCAGGCCGACGCTCTATCCACTGAGCCAAACCGGTTTCGGCGGGTTCCTAATTCTTAATTGTTCTAACTTTAGTGACTTGAAAACAAAGAAGTTATACTTCTCTAATCTATAGATGACTTGAAGCTAGGTAAATCAGCAAATATGTCAAATGACAAAATTGGATCCAGAAAGAAAGGTGACAACAAGAAGCTAAACTTATTGGTACGAAGTATGATTTCTCAATTTAATTCCAAACATATAAAAACACTAGAGGCCTGGTGCACGAAATTTGTACATGGGGTGGGAAGAGGGGGAAGGGGGGTCCCCTCAGCCCAGCCTGCACCCCTCTCTAATCCAGGATTCCTCTCACAATCCTGGACCGCTGGCTCCTAATTGCTTGCTTGCCTGCCTGTCTGCCTGGTTGCCCCTAACTGTTCCCCCCCTCCTGACCTGGTTGCTCCTAACTGCCCCACCCCCACCGGCCTGGTCACCCCTTACTGCCCCCCCCCCCGCTGGCCTGGTCACCTCCAACTAGCCCCCTCTGCCGGCTTGGTTGCCTCTAACTGCTCCCCCCCGCCGGCCTAGTTACCCCTCACTGCCCCCCCTGCCAGCCTGGTTGCCCCCAACTGCACCCACCCCGCCGGCCTGGTCGCCCCTAACTGTCCCCCCCCACTGGCCTGGTCGCCACTTACTGCCCCCCCCGTCGGCCTGGTCACCCCCAATTTCCCCCCCTGCTGGCCTGGTCACCCCCAGCTGCCCCCACCTGCAGGCCTGATTGCCCCTCACTAACCTCCCTGCCAGCCTGGTCACCCCACGCAGTCCGCTTGTTCAGTTGTTTGGTCATCCCTCACTAACCCTCCTGCCGGCCTGGTCATAGGCAGCCATCTTGTGAGGGTTAATTTGCATATTACCTCTTTATTATATAGGATAACTGTAGAACTATCTTACCTAATAATAGACAAACATGTATACTGACCGTACCTCTGCTACGCCCACAGCCAATCAGGAATGAGCATGCAAATTAACCCGACAAAGATGGCGGGTTAATTTGCATATGCAGGTGTCGAGCGGCCGGGTGGGGCGGGACGCCTGCTATGAGGGGGAGGGGGCGGAGGCAGCTACAGGAGCAATGCTCCACTCGGGAGCGAGGGCTTGGCGGCTCCCGGGCGGCCCAGGAGCAGGGACTTGCAGGCTCCTGGGCGGCCGGGAGCGAAGCCAGGGGAAGGAAGGCCTATTCTTGCACGAATATTGTGCAACAGGCCTCTTGTGACATATAAAAAATAAACAGTATATATTCAAAGACAAAGGTTCATTTTGCTCAAAGCTCAGTATACATTACCTCAGTGTTAATTAACAGGATGTAAGTGCTTTCCTCACCCATCCTCAAAGCTGTTTTGGGCAGTAATGACAAGAGTCTAACAACTAACAAAGGAAGGTAACAGACCTATTCCACTTTGCCTTGTACAAAGACACCTAATATAATGTTACAGGTTCATCTACAAAATACAGACACAATAACAGTAAATACACACCTCATTAAATGTATTAATATATGTAAAACTATTTGAACTTAGCCTGGCACACAGTGAATGGTAAGTACACATTATCTTTTTTTGTTTGTTTGTTATTTAAGAATATTGGCGGATACATTATATAGAGAATACCTCTCCCATAAGGGGGATTCCCCAGCCATTTCTGAATGTTTACAGAAATATTTCTAAACCTAGAGGAAAAGAGAATCTTGATGACAGTCTAATATAAATGAAGCTCTGCTATGCAGATAAAACATAGGGTGACTGAATATGTCAAAAAGACTAATGGCCCAGCCGGTATGGCTCAGTGGTTTAGCATCAACCTATTAACAAGGAGGTCACGGTTTGAATCCCGGTCAGGGCACAACATGCCCAGTTCTGGGCTTGATCCCCAGTGGGGAGGCAAACAGGAAGCACCAGATCAATGATTCTCTCTCATCATTGATGTTTCTCTCTCTCTCAATATACTGATTTCAGAGAGGAAGGGAGTGGGAGGGAGAAGGACTAATGAATAAAGGAGAGACACCAACTTTGTTTTTTTAATATATTTTTTTATTGATTTCAGAGAGGAAGGGAGAGGGAGAGAGAGTAGAAACATCAATGATGAGAGTAAATCATTGATTGGCTGCCTCCTGCATGCCCCCAACTGGGGATCGAGCCCACAACCCAGTCATATGTCCTTGATTGGAATCAAACCCGGGACCCTTCAGTCCACAGGCCAAACGGTTAGGGCGAGAGACAACAAATTTTATTTGTATTACAGATAACAGGCCCACTAAACTTTGCATTGGTCAGGTCTGAATCACCATGAAACAAATTCTGTGAAGTAATGAATAATAAGGAAAATGTTGAAGAATCAGAAAAGCAGTCCACTGAAGAACTAGAAGGAATTTAGTCTATGGGAGGAATATGACTTATGGTAGCTATCTTCAAACATTTGAAATTTTATAGTGTATAAATGTGACTAGATATATTCTGTGGAGTACTGGAGGGCACAAATAGAATGAAATGAAAGTTACGGAGAGGTAGAATTTGGGTAAGGCAGAACTCTGTAACAAGTTATCCAAAATTGGAATGGGTCTATATTAGTTAATTTTAAGTCAATGTGGCTGGATTAGGAGTGCCCAGATATCTCGCTATATTAGTACATTATTTCAGGTAGTATCTGTAAGGTAGTTTCTGTATGAGATTAGCATTTGAATAGGTAGACTAAGTAAAGCAGGTTGCCCACTCCAATGTGAGTGGGTATCATTCCATCCATTGAGGGCCTAAATAGAGTAAGAGAGGGGATTTCACACCCATTCTCTGCCTGAAAGCTGGAACTGAAACATCCATCTCCTGCCCTCAGACTGGAAATTATACCATTGGTTTCCCTGGTTCTCAGGCATTCAGACTTGGACTGAACTCAACCACTAACTTTTCTAGGTCTTTAGGCTGGAGTTGGCAGGCAGATAGATACTGGGACTTCTCAGCCTCCATAACTGCCTGAGCCATTTCCTCATAATAAATCACTGGTATACTAGTATGTATATTTCCTATTGGTTTTGTTTCTCTGGAGACTGCTGATTAACAGAAGATCCCTCAGTCTGTGAGAACTCCCTATCCCTAGACAGTGGATCAAGCAAGATACTAAATGAATGTATGGAAGAGTGTTAACACCTGAAGACAGCCCATTCCTTTTGTGACGATTTTAATCTTTAAAAATCCATTCCTATTTTAAAAGGTAACAACGTTGGTCCTAATCTGCAGTAAGCATGCTTTATACATGTATACAACTGACCTCCTGTTTAGCACCTCATTCTCCATCAATCCTGTTTTGCTTTCAGGTAAGATTACTTCAGAAACAAAATACCCCAGACAAGAAAAGTTATTCTTTTTGTATATAAGATTGAAATATACCATCTAATTTGAAGATATAGCAATTGTGGCCATAAGCTTAGGAAAGTCATTTGATTAATTTCAACCCTAAATTTAGACAAACTGGATATAAATAAAAAGTAACTTACTTACTAGAAACCAATCCTTTTATTTAAACTTTCACTAGTCTCTTAAAATGTTCTCTGAGTTGACTAAAGATTCTCAAGTAATATTGATTTTTTTCAAATCACTCCCAATCCTATATAATAGAGGGAATATGCTAATTGACCCTCACACCGTTGCAAAGCTGGCTGCCCCACAACCAATTAGGAGGGAATATGCTAATTGACTGCCCTCAAAGATGGCGGCGCTCACAGCCACAAGCTGGCGGTGCCCAGTCCCCTCAGCCCCCCAGCCTCCCAGGGCCGGCCCGAGGTGCAGGCAAGCCTTGGATGGCGGCTGTCCAGCCACCCAGGGCTGCCCGAGGCTCGTGTAACCAGGGCCGGCTGAGGCTTGCACTGCCGGCAGTGGCAGCAGCAGAGGTGTGATGGGGTACCGCCTTCCCCTGATCACCAGGTCGCCTCCCACCCCTGAGGGCTCCCGGACTGTGAGAGGGGTCAGGCTGGGCTGAGGGACCCCCCCACTCCAGTGCATGAATTTTCATGCACCGGGCCTCTAGTTCAGAATGAAAATTCAAAACCTAAAAAGTTCTAGGCTCAAATTGTACTCAATTTTCTAATGTTTATAGATTTTATAACTACTTCAGTGTATGAAGTTACTTTTGATTTCATATATTCTTTCCCAAGAAAATTCAAACAGTTCTTTTAAGACATGCAAACAGAAACAGCTCAATAAAAAGTCTTGGATTTTCATTTAAGTGTTAAGCCAATTTTCTATTTACTAGATCTATTATTACATATTTCAGTAAAATTTTTTAAATTAATATTTACAAAATTTCTTAATCCATGGGACCACAAATTATAGATCCAGGTGTGTTTTTTAAAAAAATCCTCTAAAGATAGCTTTTTTCATTCACTTAAGAGAGTAATTGTTTAAAAGTTTCTAAATCAAGCCCAGCCGGAGTGCCTCAGTGGTTGAGCATCAACCTGGAGAACCAGGAGATCACTGTTCAATTCCTGGTCAGGGCACATGCCCAGGTTGCAGGCTCAATCCCCAGGGTGGGGCATGCAGGAGGTGTCAGCTGACCAATGATGTTTCTATCTCTCTCTCCCCCTATCTTTCATTTCTGAAATCAACCAATACACACACACACACACACACACACACACTGAGTGGCCAGATTATTATGATCTCTGAACACATAATAATCTGGCCACTTAATACACACACACACACACACACACACACACACACACACATTAGAGACCTGGTGCATGAATTCGTGCATGGGCGGGGTTCAGCCAGCCTGGCCAGGGGGAGGGGACATGGCCGGTTGGCTGGCCTGCCTGCTGGTCGAACTCCTGGTCGAGGGGACAATTTGCATGTTAGCCTTTTATTATAGAGGATATACACTGAGTGGCCAGATTATTATGCGTTTAGAGATCATAATAATCTGGCCACTCAGTGTATATTATTTAAGTTTCTAAATCAAAATAAAATATTAAACATAAGTTTTTAAAAATTCATCATTCTGTTAAAAAAAAAGGTTACAAAAGAATCAAAGAATTTAATAGCTAAAAGGGATATTGGAGATTACATGCAATTGCTCATGTTATAGCCATTAAAACCAACCACTCATAATCATCTGCTTCCAAAAAGAATACAGATGCTTGTAATAAAAGAAAGCAAGCATTAAATACTCACAAATCATTAAAAAGAGCAAAAGATGAACATTTAAATCATGGGATAAATCATAACAGTGGATAGGTTTTAAGGGGGCTTACAATCAGGGAAATAACTGGCATTGTACTTCAAATAAATACCAACACCCTAGCTGTTAGATGTACAATTTGATGGACCAATAGCTAAAAAGTAGTCTTTGACTGCAGCATTTTAAAAATGAACACTCAAGAAATCTCCATTTTATTAGTTTCTTTTTTTTTTCTTTCAACATAAAAATTAATTCAACTTCGACCCTGGCCAGTGTTGCTCAGTGGTAGAGCAGCAGCCTGAGCATCAGAGTCATCAGGGTTCCACTACTGGTCCAGGCAAGTACCTGGGTTGCAGATTCTTCCCCAGCTGGGGTAGGGTGGAGTACAGGAGGCAACCAATCGATGTGTCTCTCACATTGGTGGTTCTTTACCTGCCTCCTCCCGTCCCTTCCTTCCTCTGTCTCTCCCTCTCTCTCTCCCTCTCCCTCCCTTCCACTCTCTAAAAATCAATGGGAAAAAAATCCTTGGGTGAGGATTAACAATAACAACAAATTTATTCAACTTCCTTTGTAGACAAGCAGTTGTGAGAAGACAGCTGTTTCATTGCGGCTGCTATTGACAGAGAGCACTATCTCATAAATTAAGAAACTCAGCTCACCCCGCCCAACTAGATGCTAGCAGTAACAGTTAGTGTGGACAACTGAAACTCACCACCTTAAATACCCCTTTGGGGGGTTGGACAGTACAATTATTACATAACTAAGCCAAGATTTAGGCCCATTATATTGAAAGCTTATTTAAAGGCAAAATCATGCCTTTTCCACCTTTGATCTCCACACCCTAGCAAGAGATACTACGATATTTCAATGTTCTAATATGACTTTCTGCAGATTAAAAGACAAAAAAACAAACCAACAACCCACCCTTATATCTGGTTTCACACCTATAATTTAAAAATCTTTGAACATTAAAATAATTTTTAATAAAATGTACTATAAACCACTAAATATGAGTACTGGAGTGTAATATCTCACTCTAATGGCAGAAAGAGCAGACTGATCTAATGTATTTCTAATATAATGTATATCAATGAATGGTAGGGACTTTTTTTTTTTTACAAACTTTTATTATGTTCAAATTATTTTATTAAAACACTCCAAAGAACCAATGAATGAATAACTCAATTTTAATATTAGTCAGAACTCACATCTTTCACTTTTTAAGTGGGGCTTAAAAAAAAAGCATATAGTACATAGTGCATAAAAAAGCATAAACACTATAAAGCTTGTTTAGAAAGTAATTTTTATTAAGCGAGTAAAGAATAATACCTATAAAACAAGATTAAAGTCACCAAACAGGATTTATTTTATAGAACTGATAAAGCAGGAAAATAAGCACTGTCTCCAATGCCTGATTAGTCTCAAAGGATCATGAATACTATTCACTGTATGTGGACTAAAATTAGTCCCACTCCCCTCAATTCCCTTTTTCACCTACTACACTCTCCCCAACGCAGACACTAAATACAATGCTTTGAAGGGCAAGTTACAGCTGATGCCAGTAATAAATTTAGATGACCATGTCAGCAAATCTCTCAGGGTGGGAAACAGGTAGAATAGTGGAGGCACCAATTTGTTCTTCCATTGTAGCGATTTTCACCCAGTGTGCCTCAACAATTTTTAAACCACGAAAAACCTTACTCTTTAGTGAGAGGCACTGACATTTCTAACCTTACACTGTCAAATTTTAAAAAATGGCAATAGCCAACACAACAATAGCAGTCCAGTGCGAATGAATCAAAATCATACCTACTTTTTGGGTCAGATTGGCCAAAAATATATTTTTTAGTGTGTGGCAAAATGGTAGTAATTAGTTTGTGTGTCATGAGATGAAAATGGTATAGCTCAGTGGTCGGCAAACTCATTAGTCAACAGAGCCAAATATCAACAGTACAACGATTGAAATTTCTTTTGAGAGCCAAATTTTTTAAACTTAAACTATATAGGTAGGTACATTGTTATTAACTTAATTAGGGTACTCCTTCAATCGCACTGTACGTGCGTGCCCGCACGTGGTATTTTGTGGAAGAGCCACACTCAAGGGGCCAAAGAGCTGCACGTGGCTCAAGAGCCGCAGTTTGCCGACCGACCACTGGTATATCTTTTATCACACAGCTGCAATGATTTGTTACCTCTCTGTCTTCAATGAACTATGATCTCAAGGCAAGATTTGTGTCATTCATTTTTAACCTCAGCACTGTTTGGAATATAGGAGGTTTAATGTTTATTGAATAGAAATGTTTCTGTTTAAATCTTAAGCCAAAAACCAATTTGAAAGACAGGTTTACAATAGTAAACAATGACAATCCAAACAGCTGAGCAAAACCAAACCTCATAACCCTATATTTAAAACAATATGCTAGGCATGTAGTGAGTTAAGAGAAAGTCATAGCATTCAAGCGGTTTTCAAACCATTTTAGTGTGCAAGATACATAAACTTAACTTTCCTTTAAATCCCTTTAGACAAAAGAAGTTAAAAGGTATTTCTGATTTTCAAGTGAATTATACAATGACTGCTACATGACAATAGTTTTTAACCAGGGTTCTAGATCCTTGAGGCTATACAAAGTAAGAAGGCTGAGTTTTAAAAACCCTGGAGGAAATGATACATTTACTTAAGAGATAATTTGTTAGGCTTATCCATACTAAATTAAAATGATACCAGATCAATCATAATAAAGTGAGCAATTAGGTCTAAATAATAAATAAAAATCTTACCCAGTTAAGGCAGTTATCGTCCACTCTGAAATTTGCTATTTCTACTTTATCTCCAACTCACAGATCAACACATTTCAGCTTAGCTTCTACTGTGCTGCTCTGAAACTAGTCTTCAAGGTGACCACTGACTCCTCTTGGTCCTGTATCTAATGGACACATTTAGTCCCTCTTATCTGACCTACAGGCAACCTTTGTTACTGCTAACTACTCCCTCACTCTTGAAATGTTCTGTTGCCTTAATTTCTCTGATGCTTGACTCTTGTTCCCAGCACACTGTCATCTCTGGCTGTTCTCATTTTCCACTGCTTGTTCCTCTTCTTGAATAACTGTCAAGGGAGTCAGGGGGAGGGGTTGGGTGGCACTGTAATCATGACCACAATTGTTTTCTGTTTTCATCTGTTTTTAGTCAGCAAGCATGAGATCAGGTTACAGATGATAGTAAAAATGTATCTGCATGTCCCTTTACAAGGTTTATTTTTTTTTCTGATTCTCTCATATTTTAGAATTTCACAATTTAATTAAAATGATGAAACGACGCTACAGCAGTCTGGATAGTGAAAGTGTGAATAAAACCACCTGGTTTCCTTGTCCTAGGCCCACACACAGCTCCTATTCCCCTTGAGTTTATAAAGGAATATGTTTAGCCCAAAGCAGAACAGGTTCTAGAAATTGGTGATTCATCCTCCTCCCTGGGGTTGTAAGACAATTACTCTTGCTTTTGATTAACTGTCATTTCCAGCACAGATTATTTGTTTATGCCAGCAAAGTACTTTATTAGGCAGAGTATGTGATAAAATTTTCATGTGAATGATCCCAAACACAGACCTTGAAGTTCACTATAGACATTCTTGTTTTATGGTCAAGTCAGTCAGAATTATCTTATTTCAAACACTGATGTCACCTATAACTCTTGAAAAGTTATCCTAACTTTGCAAGGTTGTACTTACAGAGCCAAAAAACACAACCTCTCAATTTACCACAACCAGAAAAATTTAAAGTGCTGAGGCACATATTGGATAACTAAAAATCATTTGTGTATGAATTCTACATACTATACAGATCAGTGGTGCCCCAACTTCAGCTTGCATCGGAATCACCAGAAGAGCTCCTCAAAAACAGATTGTTGGGCCCCACCCCCAGAGTTTCAACTCAACAGATCTGAGGTATAGTACACTCATTTACATTTCTAACAACTTCTCAGGTGATGGTGGTGCTGAGGCTACTGGTCTGGAGACACACTGTTGTAGCTAAAAAGTGTGCCTTGAATTCTGACTAAGGAACAAACTGTTGGATTATCACCTTAATCCAAAATTTCCTGACAACAACATTAGCAAATTACTCATGGTTACTTTGCTGTTCCTAATTTGCAGAAATAATTGAAAGCAGATCATATTCTAAAAATACTCTGAGATGTTACTTTAAATTGTTTTGATGTTTAGTAGCAAGTACATTAATGTTTTTTACTCAAAACCTTATATTATACTAGAGACCCAGTGCATGAGGGGGGGGGGTGTCCCTCAGCCCAGCCTGCCCCCCTCACAGTCTGGGAGCCCTCAGGGGTGGGAGGTGACCTGGCAATCAGGGGAAGGTGATGCCCCATCACACCTCTGCTGCTGCCACTGCCGACAGTGCAAGCCTTGGCCGGCCCTGGTTACCTGAGCCTCGGGCAGCCACCATCCGAGGCTTGCCTGCACCTCGGGCGGGACCTGGGAGGCTAAGGGGACTGGGGGACTCCGGAGGCAGGTGTGTGGAGTAGCTGGAACCGACTGGGGGCGGGCCCGGCGATGCTGCGCACCTGCTGCCCTGGCAGTGCTGAGGGGACTGGGCACCACCATCTTGTGGCTGTGGGTGCCGCCATATTTGAGGGTGTGGCAGTCAATTAGCATATTCCCTCCTTATTGGCTGTGGGTGCCGCCATCTTTGTGAGGGTGTGATGGTCAATTAGCATGTTCCCTCTTTATTAGATAGGATAAATACTGCAAATAATTTCCTTCATTTAAAGTAAGAAATGTGGAGGCTCATATATGGCTACATTTTGGACATATTGAAAGTGATTTTTAATGCCTGAAAGTATTCAATTTTAACACATTTAACAGAAAATTATAACTTAGAAACCCACCTTCTGCTCTCCCCCAAATTAAACTACCCTGTTTTCCTCCTATTCTATTATTCTCTTTAGACATTTTAGAAACTTTTAACCTAATAATAATAGTTTCCCAGTAAAAGAAAAGACTTTAAAAGCTCCAAAATAAAGAAAATTAATCCTATCCTGTGCAGCTTACCACCAAATAAAAGAACATATTATAGCCCTAGCTGGTTTGGCTCAGTGGATAGAGCCTCGGACTTTGGACCAAAGGGTCCCGGTTTTGATTTCAGTCAAGGGCACATACCACAGTTGCAGGCTCTTCCCGAGCCTGGGCCCTGGTCAGGGCACGTGCAGGAGGCAACCAATCGATGTATTTCTCTCACATTGATATTTCTCTCTCTTTCCCTCTCTCTTCCACTCTCTCTAAAAATCAATGGAAAAATATCCTTGGGTGAGGATTAAAAAAAAAAAAAAAGAGCATAATATATCTTCAGTTAAATATGTGAACTAAATGTTCTATCATTTTCCAGGCTCAATGGTTTTGAGAATGTCAGCTATAGTTAAGAGATTTCTAAATTAAAACTGTTGTTTTCCCCCCTTCTGTTCAGAAGCTAGAAGGCAGTATGAACACTTGAGTGTCACACCAGCTGCTCTATCAGCCTACTCAGTTCTGAAGAGCTTCTATCCTGTCAGTTCAGAAGAACCTACATTTAAATGCTTAAGGAAACAGGATGCTCATTATGTCACTGAGTGAGCTCATAAAAATAAAGTTGGCAATATTTAGGGAGGCATAACTCTTACCTGTAAATCTACCATGAGCTTCCTGTTTTCTTAATTAAAAATTCTAGATTTCAAGGATTATATATTCAATATTTAAACCAATACAGAATTATGAGCAGAAGACATTTTCCACTTCTCTATCTCCTTTTTCTTTATTTATACAGTTTGATAGCTGATCATCTTTTGTATTTCCAGCTGTGGTTACTAAAGAACAGCTCAGTAAATCAATACTCTTGCAACACGTTCAAAGGGTCTGGTTGAAAATAAGGTAAGCTACACTTTAAGAAGATATTGAGGCAAGAATTCTATTTATAGTTAACTCAACAAAGTGCAAACAATGGACATTAGGGGATGTGCTGAGGCATAACCACTCCATCCCATCATATTGATGATCCTTTAAACATTCTGGTTTCACAGTTCCTAATTTTCATTCCAAGACTTTGATTTGTACTGTGACTGCTATCAAGAGTAGAGCCATACATCAAAAGTCATCACTTGAAATGGTTCTATTTTCAACATTTCCTCTCTGGCACACCTTCTCTCTCTTTGTTTCTCTTTATTTATACAGAATCTTATAGATACACTAGAGGCCCAGTGCATGAATTCATGCACAGGTCGGGTCCCTCAGCCTGACCTGCGATTGAGGCTTATCGGGGGACTGCCACCACCCCCCAATCGGGGCTTATGGGGGGGCTGGCCAGCAAGGGGGAGGGGCCACAGGAGGTTGGGGGGCCTGATCGGGGGTGGGACCAGCTGGGGGGAGGGCCGATCGGGGCCTGGATCGGGCCGGTTGGCCGCTGCAGTGAGCATCATAGTGACCAGTCTTTCCACTGTTTGGTCGCTGGGCTTATATATATATAGATTCTGACCTCTAGGTTCAAAGGCAGTCAAGATCCCTTCTGATAATACTTGCCTCCCTAAAAAAGCTAACTTCCTAATGGTCAGAAACTTCAGTTTTACTCTTATGTCTCACTTGCTCTTTCATCCTCCTACTGTGTCCATCTGGTTAATTGGCTACCCCTGAAATGACATAACATCTGGCTGAGCAATGTTGATTAAAATGTATAAAAGTGAGTTCTTAGTTCCATTAGAAATTTATTGTCCTTAGTCATAAACCATCCACCAACACATCTCTAACTTACTAGCATGTTCCTCTTTCTATTCCAAGTTTCCTGAATTACTCTCATCTTTATGCAGGCTACTCAAGCCTACCTCAAGACCGAATTTCCTTGACTGCCATTACAAGTTACCACCACCACTTCATACGGGTTCCTTTACTTCACTTAAGCAATATTCAGATACATTCTACCCCAAATAACAAACCTCTCCTGGACTGTGTTAACTAAAATAAGTTATCCTTTCCGCTGCCTTTTCCCACACCACTTAAAAAGGTCTATCTTCAATGCTTCTTTCTGACAGTCCACTAGCCAGCTGGATCCATTCTCACACTTCTGAGTTGTCTCTCTGGTGGATCAATAATCTCAAGCTTCTCGGTCCTCATCCTCCTATATATACACTTTGGGTCATTTGACAGTACTGTTCCCTCTTACCCATATCACTTAACTAGAGGCCCGGTGCACGACATTCATGCATGGGGGTGTGTGTCCCTCAGCCCAGCCTGCACCCTCTCCAATCTAGGAGCCCTCGAGAGATGTCCGACTACCCTACTGGGATTGGGCCTAAACGGGCAGTCGAACATCCCTCTCACAATCCAGGACTGCTGGCTCCCAACTGCTCGCCTGCCTACCTTCCTGATTGCCCCTAACCACTTCTGCCTGCCAGCCTGATCACCCACTAACCACTCCCCTGCCAGCCTGATTGATGCCTAACTGCTCCCCTGCCAGCCTGGTCACCCCTAAATGCCCTCCCCATGCAGGCCTGGTGACCCCTAACTGCCCTCGCTGCTTGCCTGATGGCCCACAACTGCCCTCCCCTGCTGGCCTGGTCTCCCCCAACTGCCCTCATCTGCCAGCCTGGTCACCCCCAACTGCCCTCCCCTGCAGTCCTGGTCCCCCCCCCAACTGCCCTCCCTTGCTGACCTGGTCTCCCCCAACTGCCCTCCTCTGCTGGCCTGGTCACCCCTAACTGCCCACGACTGCCCTCCCCTGCAGGCCATCTTGTGGCAGCCATCCTGTGTCCACATGGAGGCAACCATCTTTGACCACTTGGGGGCGGCCATTTTGAGTCTTGGAGTCAATTTGCATATTACTCTTTTATTAGATAGGAGGATTAGGTAGGATAGAGGCCTGGTGCACAGGTGGGGGCCAGCTGGTTTGCCCTGAAGGGTGTCCTGGATCAGGGTGGGGGTTCCCTTGGGGCGTGAGGAGGCCTGGGTGAGGGGCCTGTGGTGGTTTGCAGGCCGGCCACACCCCCCAGCGACCCAAGCAGAGGCCCTGGTATCTGGGATTTATTTATCTTCTATAATTTAAACTTTGTAGCCTTGAGTGGAGGCCTGGGCTGGCCAGGATGTGCGGAAAGCTTGGCTTCCTCCATTGCTGGGGAAACCCAAGCCTCCTGCTCACTCCGTGGCTGCGGCCACCTTGGTTGGGTTAATTTGCATACTTGCTCCTGATTGGCTGGTGGACATGGCTTGTGGGTGTAGGGGAGTGATGGTTAATTTGCATATTACTCTTTTATTAGATAGGATTAGTTCTCACAGGTCTCTAACTAATCCTTGTCAGCCCACATTCCTTAGCTTTTTAAATCTTTCCACACCCTAAATGAGGTTATCACTCTTCCTTACAACCTCTCTCTTGGCAGCTCATACCATGTCATGTCGTGACCTACATCTAATGCCTTGATCAAGCTCCAGGCCCATTTTTTTCCACTGTTAACAGACATCTCCATTGGAATATCTTGCAGCACAGCAAACTCAATTCTAAACATATCAATGTCCCTCCCAAACCTGTTGTTCTTTTCTGAAATTGCTATCAATCCCCAACATATATGAGTAAGCCTTAAGTCCAAGGCTCTTTCTTCAATGAGGGAGAAAGAAAAGTACACAAGCAAATACAATTAAGTATTATAGAGAGCATCACCAAAGGTTAGTGAACAAAGGATGAAGTGTTAAATGGGTATGTGGCTTTGAGAAAGGCTTCACTGTTTAGAATACACCAAAACTGAAGTGGAGGGGGGTACAGGTGGGAAGGGCCTGAAAACAAGGAAGTATGATTGCTTGTTTGATATACTTGAGCAAAGGAGAACAGGGAGGTAGCACAGAAAACATCTATTTTTACCTCTAGAGGCTTTCTTACCAGTAAAAGGTTGTGTTCTCTCCTCAAATGCAACTTAAGCTTCCTGAGGGCAGTAGCTACAATTGTGTGCCTTTTATAGCTCTTACAGAGGCTGAGAGATTGCTCAACTGTTCACTAAACTAAAAATGGGTAAGAGTAAAGTTTAAATTGTAAAAGCTTAATGCATTTAAAATCCTCAAACTCCCCTAACAGAAAATCAAAATAAAACAGGCACACACATAAAAAAAAAAACAACACAAACTTTACATTAATAGAGTACTGAGAGGAAGGGAACATGCAGTTTTCAAAAGCTCTTGACTTCTCAATTCTTTCTGATGTTTTAATACAGATTACTTAAATCGTCTTATAAAACAAATAAGTGATTTGTATAATCATTGGAGAGAGACAGAACATGTTTAGTATTTTTGTAGCAACTGCAGAAAGTAAAGTGAAGGATTCGGGAAGGTGATCAGAAGGAAGGATTACTTTTAAGGTGGTGACAGACACTGGCAGCATCTAGCTTATAAGCATCTCCTCTCTGCAGAAGTCTTCAATAGAAGACAGCTTTCAGCACGGGTGTCAGAAATCAAATCGCATCCCTCCACCCAGCCATTTATTTCAGTATTGTTCTCATTCTCCCCACCTCCTTTTTCTTCAGACAAGTGTCAAATAAATCTCCTAATGTCATTTCCCCTAATGAAATTTGGTCTATTATTCTCTTTCTACTAACTTCTCCTTAAAGAAACAGTTAAAATGACATCTCTACTAGGACCCCATGGCATGGAATTAATCTACTTCTCTGGGCTTCTGTAGTCTGTTTGAGCCACTATCACATTACCCTATACCTGGGTTTCTTAGTGACTACTACAGCAACAGCACTTGCCCATAGGAACTGCTCAATACAGGCTAACTGAACTGAACTGGAGAATATATGGCAATGCACTAAAGACAAACGGTATTCTCTAGAAGGCCCATCTCAGGTGCCTGCAAAAGAGATTGTCAATTCCAGAGAAGCAGATTCTTTCAGCACTCAAGAGGATGCCTGGCTCACCACTGAATCATAACTATGATGGTGGCAGGTCCATAATTTCTTAGATTTCATTCCAGCACTTTGCCATACTAGCTGAGTGACCTTCCACTGCTTCAGCTTCCTAACTTGTAAAATAGGAATAACACCATTTACCTCATAACTTCTGAGAGGTTTAAATAAATTAATATATGAAATATCTTAATATAATCTCAATATCTTAGTATCTGGCACTTAAAAGTAAGCACTCAATAAGCTATAGTAACTTATTTAATTGTTACAATTAGCAGTAATATTTTAATTAGTTTCCAGTAAATTGTCATATTTAGCATATACTATATAATACTTAAGTTAGCCTATTAATAAACAAGGCTTATAATATATATGTCAAATAAGCAAAGACTTTAATTCAGTATTTGAATGTGATGTATTCAAGAATGAAAAAGCAAGAAGACTGTATCACACATCCAGAATTTTGTAACAGCTGATCTATAAACTAGATTGGTATATTTAAAAAAGAACATGAGAGTGACATCCCAGGGGGAGAAAAAGGTTTTTTTTCCCCACAAGTAAAATTAGATGATTTCCCTGGCCCGTGTGCTCAGTTGGTTGGAGAGTTATCCTGTATACAGAAGGTTGCTGGCTTGATTCCTGGTCAAGGCACATGCCTAGATCGTGGGTTCCAACCCTGGTCGGAAAATGTATGGGAGGCAACCAATTGGTGTTTCTCTCTTGCATGGATGTCCCTCCCCCTCCCTCCCTCCCTCCCTCCCTCCCTCCCCCCTCCCCCTCCCTCTCTCAAATCAACAGAACATATTAAAAAATTAGATGATTAGTTAGAGACTTAACAAATAATGATTAAGAAAACTAAATGCCTTTATCCATTTTGAGTTTACTTTTGTGTATGGTATAAGTTGGTGGTCTAGTTTCATTTTTTTGCATGTATCTGTCCAATTTTCCCAACACCATTTATTGAAGAGACTGTCTTGACTCCATTGTATGTTCATGCCTCCTTTGTCAAATAATTATTGAGCATAGTGGTTTGGGTCAATATCTGGGTTCTCTATTCTATTCCATTGGTCTATATGCCTGTTCTTGTGCCAGTACCAGGCTGTTTTGAGAACAGTGGCTTTGTAATACAGTCTGAAATCTGGTATTGAGATCCCTCATACTTTGTTCTTCTTTCTCAGGATTGCTGTGGCTATTCGGGGTCTTTTTGTATTCCAGCTGAATTTTTGGAGAGTTCTTTTTATGTCTGTGAAATATGCCGTTGGTATTTTAATGGGGAGTGCATTGAATCTATAGATTGCTTTGGGTAGTATGGACATTTTAATGATGTTGATTCTACCTATCCATGACGGGAAACCATAAAAATACTAAAAGAATCCACAGGCAGAGAAATCTCAGACATATGCCGAAGCAATTTCTTCACTGATACTGCTCCTAGGGCAATGGAAACTAAAGAGAAAATAAACAAACGGGACTACATCAAAATAAAACGCTTTTGCCCCGCAAAAGAAACCATCAACAAAACAACAAGAAAGCCCACTGTATAGGAGAACATATTTGCAAATGTTATCACTGATAAAGCTTTAATCTCCAATATTACAGGGAACTCATACAACTCAATAAAAGGAAGATAAACAACCCAATAAAAAAAATGGGCAATGGACCTAAATAGATACTTTTCGAAAGAAGACAGAAGGAAGACCAAGAGACATACGAAAACATGCTCAAAGTCACTAATTATCCGAGAGATGCAAATCAAAATGACAATGCGGTACCATTTCACACCTGTCAGAATGGCAATCATCAACAAATCAACAAAGGACAAGTGCTGGCGAGAATGCAGAGAAAAAGGAACCCTCGTGCACTGCTGGTGGGAATGCAGACTGGTGCAGCCACTGTGGAGAACAGTATGGAGTTTCCTCAAAAATTAAAAATGGAACTCCCATTTGACCCAATAATCCCACTTCTAGGAATATATCCTAAGAAACTAGAAACACCAATCAGAAATGATATATGCACCCCTATGTTCATAACAGCACAATTTACAATAGCAAAGATTTAGAAACAGCCTAGGTGCCCGTCAGCAGATGACTGGACCAGA
The DNA here is from genome assembly GCF_963455305.1 of Plecotus auritus. Lineage (NCBI taxonomy): Eukaryota > Metazoa > Chordata > Mammalia > Chiroptera > Vespertilionidae > Plecotus > Plecotus auritus. Next base: position 139,654,472 of record NC_137772.1, on the reverse strand, counting down.
AAACTATGGTACATCTACACAATTGAATACTATGCTGCTATAAAAAAGAAGGAATTCTTAACATTTGCAGCAGCCTGGATGGAAATGAAGAGCATTATGCTAAGTGAAATAAGCCAGTCAATAAAAGAAAAATACCACATGATCTCACTCATTTATGGATAATAAAGAACATTATAAACAAAAAGATAGCTACAGAGGCAGTAAAGCATCAAATAGACTGTCAAATTACAGCGGGAAGGTTGGGGAGGGGTGGGGGAGATAAGAGATCAACCGAAGGACTTGTATGCATGCATATAAGCATAACCAATGGACGCAAGACACTGGGGGGTGAGGGAATGTATGGGAATGGGGTGGGGGGGGGGGCAATGGGAAGATATGTACACATGTAATACCTTAATCAATAAAAAATGAAAAAAGAAAAAAGAAAACTAAAGGCCAACCTGCAAAACTCTTTTGACACAATTTGCAGGGCAAAAACACAGAAATATAATCTATCCAATGATTATAACCACACAGAATTCACATACCATAAATGGACAAGAACCAGAAAATATGTGGGGAAAATGAGCTAATTTGTCGGAGTAGCCTACAGATTTTTTTCTTTCCTAAATGCTTTGAATGCTATTTACACAAATTAAAACTGAAGTATTTCTCTTCAATTGTTAGGTGTTCTGACCTTGACCTATCAGCAGTACACTGAAATTCTAGTGCAATGAAAGAATTTGTCAATTCTGGTACTGACCCACAATATTCTTACCAAAACTGCAAACATTTTAAAGTTAATGCCTATGATCTAGGTCCGTGGTCGGCAAACTGCGGCTCGCGAGCCACACGCGGCTCTTTGGCCCTTTGAGTATGGCTCTTCCACAAAATACCACGGCCTGGGCGAGTCTATTTTGAAGAAGTTGCGTTAGAAGAAGTTTAAGTTTAAAAAATTTGGCTCTCAAAAGATATTTCAATCGTTGTACTGTTGATATTTGGCTATGTTGACTAATGAGTTTGCCAACCACAGATCTAGGTTATCACATGCAAACTGTGTGTTGAGCAGCAAACACTTCATTTTAAAAATGCACCATGCAAACTATCAATCAAGGAGGTACAAATAATCAATGTTCAATGCTGGCCTGAGCAAATAGGAGACTAAATTTAAAGAGAAGAGAAAATAATAACATACCATAGCAATGATTTTCAAATCTTCTTCATTTCATGGCACACATAACTAGTTATACTAAAGTTCTGTGGGTATTTTTGCCAACCTGATAAAAATAGGTATAATTTTTATTCAGTCACATCGGATGGCTACTATTGTGTTGGCTGTTGTCATTTTTTTAATTTGAAAGTCTAAGGGAAAAGAGGTCAGTGCCCCTGACTAAATAGTCAGGTACTGCATGCTTTAAAAATTCTTGTGATACATCAGTTGAAAAGTGCTATGCCCCAGGAAAGACACAGGCACAAATAGAAGAGTAGAACCTCCTCAAAACCTGATCATAGGGAAATAAGTATAATGGTGCAGCCCTCTACATTTAAAGAAAAGGCTTCAGAACTCACTAACAGACTTAGCTTCTCATAATAGAAAACTTGAGGAATTAAATTCTAAAATCAGTATATTAGATTAAACCATTTGACACTTATTTTTGTAGATAAAAACCAGTAGAATATCAGCAATTTCATATGGTTCAACCTACTGTAACTGATTGAGCAGAGCATCCAAAACGAGCATCCTAAAGAGAATAAAATGGAATCCAGGACTCAAGATCTGACATAGGCTTAATGTAGAACGTGATGGAGGAAAAAAAGCACTTAATAGTAAAAAATGGGCTGGTCAACCATGAAAGCACAAGCAAAGGACAAGTAAAACAGGAAAAACACACAAACACACACACACACACACACACACACACACACACACACACACACACACACACACGGACTGGCTTTTCTCATTCATGAAATGTTTAAGGGTAGAGAGTATTCCAAGCTATAACGAGGTTCTAGTAGTATTTGTATCCTAACTGTGAAGAATTATAAAATTGAGAGTAATTATCAGACTAGGACACCTGAGCAATTTATAATACACTGTACACAGGTCATTCTACCTAATCCTCCCAACACCCTATGAACAAGGTACTATTATTACCTCCAAATGCCAGATGAAGTAATTGGTCTTTGAGAGGTTAAGAGAAGTCTGATTCCATTACACATTCCAAACATATTATACCACTTGTTCTGCCTACAAACTCACTAAGCAACCTTCTAATTATAATGTGGTTTCCCATGTGGCAAATCCATGGGGAAGAGAATGTGCTAGCCAGGACTTGAGAGTCTGTTTCCCAAGGCAGTTTTTTCTCCTCTGTAAATTAATAAATTGACATTCTGATTCGTACATCAATCTCATGAGCTTTGGTAATACGAACCTGACCCCAAAAATGGATTGAATGCAGATGAATTATGTTTCAGAGCCTGCAAGTCTCAGACTCTTTACCATGGTAAATCTACTAAGGCATGCAGTCCTTATCCTATGAGGGCCCTTTGGGGGACAGCCAATCCTCTTCCTCCCAAGAGAAGACATAGCTCAACATCATCATTAGCAGTCTCTTCTTTTAGGAAATCTCTAGAGTACAAAGAGGTAACAAAGAAGGGGTGAGATTCTAATCCTGACTCTGCTGTGCTAACATTTAATCCTGAGCAAAGGACACTATCTCCTTCCTCAGTCTCATTCTTCTCATGTATAAAACAGAGAAGTTGGGACCAATAATCTTATATTCATTTGTTATCTAACACCTATGGCTGCCTATTTGGTAAAATACTCCTCTCATGTGCAATTTCTAGTTTCACCTCTCTCTCTCTCTCTCTCTCTCTCTCTCTCTCTCTCTCTCTCTCTCTCTCTCTCTCTCTCCCCCTCCCTCCCTCCCTCCCTCCCTCCCTCCCTCCCTCCCTCCCTCCCTCAGCATTCCTTTCCTGTGTCTCTGACTCCTCACCCACCCCCCCACACACACACGGTCTGCCTCTACATGCAAACAATGACGTCTGGGGTCCTCTATTCTTATCTCAGCAGCACTCACAGTTATGGCTCTAGGTTTGTATTTATAAATACTATTTGTACTTCTCATTATCTGATTACTATGGATCATATAGAGTATAGTAAGATTTTTGCATGCACTTGAGGTTTTGAAAAGCTGTGTGGTTTTATCTGAAAGATCCACATGCAATCTAAATAGTCTTGGGTTTAAGATTATAACCGGGCATTGATATTTTCTTTTCCAAGTTTTGTCTCTTGCTTCCACTTAGCTTACCTACAAAACTATACTTCCAAACCTCATTTCTCTCTCATCTCCAAAACCTTGATGGTATTTTAGTTTTTCATTCGAACCTTAAGCCCAAACCTCCAAACTCTGTTGGTATAGCCAATCCCCAAATCCCTCCAGACCAGCCTTTTTCAAACTGGTGTTCTCGAGAAGACCTCACAGTATGTTGATAGTTATGGACTAAAAAGGTCAGCACAGTAAACAGGTTTCTTTGGTCAGAGACTTTTCATAGCCTTGCACATTTGTGAAATCTACAAGAGGGAAATATTATATGTAGCATTTCCTGAACTTATTTTTAACTACTCTTTTTTTTTTCCATGGGGCACCTATTAATATCTCCTGGAACCAGGGTTTCACAGAATACTTTAGGAAACACTGTTCTATTCCTCCTTATTACAGTCAAAGAAACAACCAGTTAAACTAAAAAGCACCTCTGATTTCTCACTCTCTCCCCAATAACCAATCCGTAGCTAAATTCCTTTCCCTTTCCAATCTTATCATATTCATCCTTTCTATTGTCTCTGAAACACCAAATGCCAGACCCTGTTATACATAAGAGTCATAAATCATGTCACATAAATATTAGATGTATTGCCATCAACCCTCAAGGCTGTCATGAGGATTAAGAGAATGAATGTGACATCTTGAATAATGTGTCTTTCATAAGCATCCAACATTTCTTCCCAAGTTACTTGATATTTGTTCTTTATTATGGCAAATATCCATCTCTTTGGTGAGACTAGCATAAATCTCATAAATATCAGCCATGACTGGGGGCTTTTAAATGAAGTAAATAAGAAATGTGGATAATACAAATAGGGTGTAAATAACAACAGTGCCAGAGTGGGTATAATGCCCAGCACTGGGTCACCACCCTCTTCAAAACATAATCAGGAGGTACAGAATAGGTAATAGCTTATAGCTAGTTCCTCATTTATTCAAGCATTGAAGTCGGTGGGGTTTGTTTTTTTTTTACTCTGTATCTGTAAATTGTGCACCTCCCTCAATGAGCGAAAGTTTCAGAAGAGTTGAAGACCATCATTCCTATACATTTATTTGTAATCCCTTACTGACATTGGCATGAAAAAAACAACAAACAAGTATCCAAACATTATTCATTATTTTCTCATTCAAGTTATATCTAAGTGCTAGATGTTGGAGACAGCGAGGTCTCCACAGAACTTACATTCTTCTGGAGGATATATATCTATATATCTATATATGGAACTACTAATTATGTAAGTACTTAATGACAGTTGAGGTAAGCATACATTGGCTCTTTTTTAACCTTTGGTTATTATTCATAATTCAGTAAAAAGAAAAGCATTAAGCTCACACAGGGTTCAAAAGAGTGTATATTATTAGAGCCTTTAGGAATTGGCCAGAAAATGAAAAAATAAATATAGGATATTAGGGGGAAGACAGGGATGGGTAAGTGGAAAACTTTCGGCCATAAGATAGCGTTATAAAAGCAAATTCTTTGAAACTGTGCCTATGATGACAAACACTGCAGAATAATAACTTTTTGGCTTGCTGCCAAATATAAAAGAAAACCACCCAATTTTGAATGGTTACTATAGAGAGGACTGTGCTATCATAAAGTTGAATGGTTATGATAATGATGGTAACAATAATAACTAACATTTCAATGGTGTGTTAGTTCACTATGGCCCTATGAGATTGGAACCATTACTCTCCATTTTACATTTGAGGAGACCGAAATGAAGCAGGTTAAGTAATTGGCCCAAGGTGACAAAAGCTACTAGGACAGAGCTGGATTCACACACAGGCAGTGTGGTTTGCTCCTCACCACTCTGCCTTAACTGCTTTTACATGTATGTACATGAAGGCATGGCACATGACCTCTCTAAGGTTTTCATCTATTTGAAAATTCAACACATACAACTAAAATTCCCTGGGAATTTTAATTCTGAAGATTCTGTGTTTAACACACCAAGAATTTTCATCAATATTTACTAAAGCTCATTATGTGAAAAGCTTTATATTACATTACAAAAATATAAGGAGGCTGAAAAAAAAGAAAAGGTGCTATTCAGTTTCCAATTCAAGAGAAGTTTTTATTAAAAATAGACCAGACATGGATTCAATTCCCAGTCAGGGCACATACCCAGGTTTTGGGTTCAATCCCCAGTAGGAGTGAGTATGGGAGTCAACCAATATTTCTCTGTCTCTCCCTCTCCCTTCTTCTTTCTCTAAAATCAATAATATATCCTCAGGTGAGGATTTAAAAAATAAATAAAATAGACTAGAAACCTCAATTTGTTCTAGCAATTAAGCTAATGCTCATGGGTTTCACAATTAAGACATGCAATAGTATACA